>NC_045673.1:10704708-11439646 GCF_003331165.1 Xiphophorus hellerii
TGAGGCCATCACACCACACAGCAGGGAGCTGAGAAGTCTGGTCCCCCATCGCTGTGTCCTATTCATAATGCCACGAGTGTGCCACATGCCTCTGCTGTCATCTGCATAGTGCCACCAGGGGCCCCCAGGGGCCGGGGCGGTCTTCGCTATCCGACACTCGAGTTTACCCTGTCACTGCTACGATTTGGTACATTGGCTCGTTTAACAGAACCGTCATCATCCCATTGACCTCAGAAATCCTTTTTGCATTAAGTAAGAATCAGCCACAATTTATGTTTAAGTCAATTATAACTTGATACATTTAACTTTTGCTGCAAAAAATCAAAATTTGACATACTTTATGGGATTTTATGACGTGAACAACTAGTTTCATATTTGAAAATAATTTGTTAAGCAAGTATAGTAAACATTTTTTTTTTCAGAAAAAAGTTAACTGGACCTTTTAAAGTTAATGCATGTGAACAAGATCAAATAAATCATGTAGCCATATCTGCATAGTGCTGTCCTATGTTTGGTCCTTTTTTTATTCATTTATTTCCACGGTGGCCACTGAGGTTCAGTTTTGAAAAATAGCCATAGTTTGACTGTGTCTGTTCAGCTGGCTGCCTTCAATTTTATACCTGCAAAGTTTCAATCTAAACCCTCCCTGCGTCCTTTAACATTTGTTGCCCACACCAACTCCCCCCCACACATTTTTTCACCCCTTTTTTCAGGATTACTGGTACAGACTGCACTTGCACTGTTATTTTCAACCTTGGTGGACAGGGGCTCCAGTATGTATTCTGGAAATACTTCAAAGAAAAGCAAAAAGGCAGCAATTTTCTGCTTGAATATCCCTCTGACTAAATCCATTGATCATCCTTGGGGTTCCTGAGAGAGAGGGAGTGAGATGGAGAGGCATGTTTTATCCTCTAATAACTCCTACCTTCACCCCTTCCTGCCTCTCTGTTGTTGTGTTGTTGTTGGTCGCACTTCTGCTCTATTCCTTGGAGAGCTGCTGAGATTGAAGTTATTTTATGCTTCGGCTCCCCGGGCCCCAATTTGAAAACTCTTGTGTGTCAGTTTTCACACACTCCTGTCATGTGGCATGGAGCCTGCAGGATTTTACCTTTTTGCTTTTTTCTGTGAAGGCATCTTGTGGGGCATTGGACTTCTTTTGACAAATAGGTCACACAAAGTGGACTATTAAGTGTTAGTTTGAAAATTTGATGAAGTCCTTCTTATGTCATTTCAATATCAGTGTTTAGGAAATTGTGACTTCTTGGGAAAAGTTTTGATAGGACAGGTATAAAAAAGAGACTGATACATTTGACTTGGATGGGTTTCAAGTTATTTCCTGCTGTCCTTCTCTATTTGTGGTTCTTGTAAATTTGTTTGCATTGTTTTTCACATCCCACCAGTAAAGGTAAATAATACTGCATGTTTTCATATTGATATACCAAGTAAATACAGCCCCAGTATCGCTGATACTGATGCCAATCACGATACCAATACTGACACTTATTATTTAAGTATTGTACACCATTAAACTTCTGACCTTTAGGTGTTTATGTGGTTTTTCTTTTTAATTATTTTGTTAACACCTAAGACAGAATCTAGATAAGTTTATAGATGTTTACTGAAGTTACATTATAAACACATTAGAAAAACAGAAATTTATGTGTATTGTTTTGTAAAAAAAGGCTGCACAGTGGCGCAGTTGGTAGCACTGTTGCCTTGCAGCAAGAAGGTCCTGGGTTCGATTCCCGGCCGGGGTCTTTCTGCATGGAGTTTGCATGTTCTGCCTGTGCATGCATGGGTTCTCTCCGGGTACTCCGGCTTTCTCCCGCAGCCCAAAAACAACAACAGGTTAATTGGTCTCTCTAAATTCTCCCTGTGTGCATGGTTGTTTATCCTGTATGTCTCTGTGTTGCCCTGCGACAGACTGGCGACCTGTCCAGGGTGTATCCCGCCTCTCGCCCGGAACGTAGCTGGAGATAGGCACCGGCAACCCGCTCGACCCCATTAGGGACAAAGGGTGAACAGAAGATGGATGGATGGATGTTTTGTAAAAAAACAAAAAAAAAACCTTAAGACCAAATGTAGCCAAAATGTAGCAGAGAAATTACATTACAAAAATAAAGTGTAATTTCATGAGGGACTGAAACTAAAGTATTGATCTTATCATGCTGGTATTGATCCGATAGTGATGCTAACTTGGATATTGTTGATATTTTAGATCAATCAGCGCACCTCTACCTACCAGTCAGATCTGTTTTGTCAAATATATAGGTGACTGATTTGTTTACAAGTGAACTCTTAAATTAACAGGTGAATTAACAGGTGAAGACAAAAACTTGGACTACTTTAAAACTATTTACAGATGACTAATTCACATTTAGTTTGTGACTCATGACTGTTCTAGAACTGAAGCATAACTATCACTAACTTGGTGAACATGTTTATTTGATGTCTGTGTAATGGAGGATTGAAGCGAACGGTGAAAAAAAACGATCACAGAAAACATTTTCATGAAGCTAGCTAACATCATTTGTTAAAGATATCAAAGGAATGCCTCATGTTTTATAGGATTAGTGTATTTTTTCTTAACAACCTGACTTCAGACAAAAAATTAAAACAATAAGCATTACACACATGAGCAAGCCAACCTTTTTGTGACATGATGGAAACTTTGTTTTCTATTGCTGGATTGCCAATGCCCAAGCCTTTGACATTTGTGATGTACTCTGCCAAGAACATTAAGTATCTGAAAGTGATAAAGCTTCAATTTGCTAGACCATTAGACTAATTACTGCAATAATTAAGTAACTACTTGATTAGAACTAATGGGTACCTAATTATCCAGGAAGAAAGGATCAGGTGGTAATTTATAGAGTCAAGCTGATGTCTTCTGACATAGAAATCCCGAAACATAGGGGATCAAAACTGGTGAGAACAAAAAGTAAATGATTTTTGAGTGTTTACGTTCCCCCCTGTGGATAAAGCAAACAGTTTGCTAGTGTCCCACCACATGAGTGAACTGAATTTTTAATGGAGCACGATACACATCAATATAGTGTACAGGATGATTACCCACTATCTATTTTCTAATTAATCCCCAAGCTAAGGCTGATCTCAGTAATATTGATACTGATTAACAGAGATAAGGAACCATTTTATTGAACTTGACAGAACTTATTTAAAGGATAAACAGACATTTTAGATTGTGATGTACTGTTAATTTGTTTAATAATATTTGTATTTGCAATAATATACACATTACAGACAATAAAACCATTAAGCAATATATTGCTGTACATTCATTAAAAAAAACAAGAATGAATTGGTAAATTTATCTTTGTATAAATTTAGTGAAATTGCAAAGTATTAGTTTTCAGTAGCTGCTTATCAGGTAAAAGGCTAATAATAACTTGAACAAACTCATACTTAAGAGTGATCTAGAGACCCTGAACCATCTGATTGACATTAATATTATGAGGTAGCATAATTTTATCATCTCATCATTTCTGATGCTATGAAAAAAGTTCATTAACGTTTGAATAGATTGTTCAACAGTTTTGTCCTAGGGCTTGGTTAACACCATCACAAACTGTATCCCAATAGCATAAGTGGGCAAAAGAAATAACCCCCCCATTTCCTTCACCACAAGAAAATGCCCTGCTCCTGAAACCCCCCCCCTGCAATTTTGACTAAGAAGTCAAAGGTCACCAAGCATCCCCGAGTTCAATAACTAGTACTGCTACCCAACTGTACAGACCCATTCAGTGAATTAGACTGTTAATGAAAAGTTCATTTATTCAACTAAATTCACTAAGTGAAACACATTATATAGATTTGTTGCATACAGACGGTTGTTTCAAGCCTTTATTTTTGTTTATGCTGATTTTCTACACAGAACTAATGAAAACCCAATACTTAAGATTAGAATATAACATCAGACCAATAAAAAGATATTTCATAAAGAAATGTGGGATTGATAAAAAGTATGTTTAATACCTTTCTTAAAGCTTGTTACTTGAAAAACATACTTTTAATTTGACAAGCAAGCCTCATTGTAACATGCATTCTAGTAACTATACATGACTGTCGTACAATACAAAATAACAGGTGTAAATTATTTCTGCATTACATGTCACAGTTTACATTATGTTAAATCAGTGGCACACATTGTTTTGTACAATCTTCTGAATATGATACTTAAGTGTTATAACTAAAATTGGTGAACAATATATTGTTAGCAGCCCAAAAATCAGCAAATCTCATTGGTTCCCACTAGCAAAAAGAACTCATTCAACTTTGATGTGACGTCATTCCCAAATTTGAGGCTAATTGAATGCAGCAACAATATGCTGCCCTGGTGTCATAAGATTTAATGTAGTTTTTAAACCAGAGTTCATATTTCTTTTATTTGTCTGTAAGCTTGGGGGATAATACAAAATGAATTATTTGAATTTTATTTTAATTACATATCACATATCTCAGTGACACTGGAAAGATAAATAGTGACAAATCTAAAATTTATAGAATTTTACAATTTGCATAAAGTGCATTATCTAAACATAAAAGTGAAAGGTAATGGTGGCAAAGAGGTCATTAAAAATTGAGTACACTGAATGCTGTATATGGATGTTATCCATCAATCTCTCAATCTGCTTGTTACCTTATGTTTAATTGTTGTAAGACGTGCAGCAGTCAAGCCCAGTGTGAATATAATATGCATGACTCTGAATGGAAGTAGAAGTGAAAGCTGACACTTTGTGATGTACAGTTCTTTTTTATATTAATGTTTGAATAATATGTGCCTGGAGGGTGTGGCATAAATTAAAAAGAGAGGTGAGGTATAAATTTTTATGAGTCATCCTCATCTATTTCCATTATATATTTGAAAAATGAAAGAATCACAGTTTTTTAGATTATACAGATTATTATACACTGCAGACAGATGGAAGGCCTGTGGTCTATCCAGCAAGAATTACTTTTCCTTTCAAAATAATGCAACATCTGAGGAAAATACAATGCCCTACAAACTAAGCTATGATCCTACTTATCTCGCTATTTAAAAAAATGCCCTTAATTAATGTTTCATGAACATTATTTTTTAAAAAACATTTTCAGATGGGTTTTGAAATGTGGGATGTTTATTGTTTGTTATATTTTTATTTGGAAAAATGGCAGCACGATAGTCCCAATAACTGTATTAATGCTGTTACTTTTTCGTTTGGCACATAAATGGTTTTTACACAGATTAAAAAAAAAAAAAGTTTTTTACCTGCAAGATGACCACTAAGCAACAGTCATTTTAGAACATCTTGTAAACCTCATTGTTCATTGAAGTTCCCATATTTAATCCATAATGAGCTCAGTGTGTTTTATCTTCATTCATATATTTTTACAACACAAAAACACTAAAAACATATGACACACAAAGATAATTAGCCAAATGATGTGTGGTCTGCATATCTTTGAACTTTTTATACCTACCTTTCAGTTACTGGAAAAGTGGTGCCCAATGTGGTATTATTTTATTCCTTAACACAAAGTCTATCTGATCTAACACACAAACTGCACATTGCTTTGACAACAAGTTTCTACACCAGGAGTACATTGTTTAAATTGTAAGCTAATATTAGCATGTTTACTCTCTTGATACCACTGAAACATACAGTATGTGGGTCAAGTTAAATGTGTGCAGTTAAAAAAAAATCTGAAAAAAAAATCTCCTGCTTCATAAGTTTAGTACTTTGTTTTTAATGTTATATTACAAAATAACTTAGACTTAAGCTGTGCCAACTGCGAGTCCCTTGACTGCAGCAGGAAGTGCAAATCACGTAAGGTCAGGGAGCTGAGGAAACCTCTATTTCTCTCTCTGTAAATATCGTTTTGAAATATGAAAAATGTATAAACTCTAAGTGGAAAACCCAGAATAGATGACCAAGACTATGTACATAAGCAATAATACAGATTTAGAAATTGGACATAAATGGTGAGTCTGACAGTCTGATTCACTGACAGCATCAATAGAGTATGAACTGGAAGCTGTGTTTTGACAGGGATTTCTGATTGAGACTATTGACAACACTGGTTAAAAAAACAAACAAACAAAGAAAACATGTTGGGGCTTTTACCAAAAACAATTATGATGACTTGATATCTCTAATTTTTGTTTTGTGTTTTTGAGAACACTCAAATCTACTCTTTTAAAGAAATGCCAAACATACTAAAAAACCTCCAATAGTACAATAGTAAGGTGAAGTGGTTGGTATATAAGTTTTATATTATCCTTTACTTGTGATATGTCTTTCCATGCCAGTCATCAACTGCTCTCCTTTTGGCCCAGCAATACTGAGATGAGCTGAAAGTCCCATCATGTGCTTGGGGCTGATGTGATGTAAATGAAAGTAATTAGGGAAGTGTCAAACACAATTAATAAAACAGGTTTAAGTTGAGAAAACACTTGTCAGCAGAATGAATGAAGATTTCGCCTCTTGTTTCCCTGATGTTGTCCTCCCTTTCTGCTGCTGTTCAATTAGGTCATAGATTGCTCATAAGTTACTGCTCCCCTCTCTCTTTGCCTTTTGCCCTCTATCTCTTGTTCTCGAAGCCTCTCCAATTCTATGCATGAAGACCTGTGAGAAAGGAGGGGGGAGCCTCCATCCTGTGGAAGGGAAATAAATTTGCCTGTCCATCCGCCGCCTGGATGAAATTAATTGCAGACTCCTCATGTTGTCTGGATACAACTGGGGCATTAACATAAGCAATTTGCTTCCAACTTCTTCTGCGGGCTGTTTAATAGAGCATCCGACCTGGCTGATAAGGCTTAAGGTCCCTGACGCATTAGCATTTTCATAATATCAAAATATTATAGGTCCATGATTTGCTAAGGCCCATTCATTATTGATAAGAACAAAAGGTTTTATAAATTACAAAAGGGGAGCATGACCTATAATTACGGCAAGCAAATTAGGGTGTGCAGTAAAGCCAGTTACATTTTAGAGAAAAATAATGATGCTGGAGACCTTTCTCCTTTCCTCTGGATTGGAAAAAAGCACAAGACAATCACTCTCACATGGGGTTGAGGAGCATGTTCAGAGGTTTATGGAGGACATTGCTTGTACAAGAACGGGAGCAAATGTCTGTGGTCCACTGACCACCTTGTGTATTAAGCAAGTTACCTTTAGTAATTGCATATACCTGAAGATAAATTTATTGAACTACAGATGTAAAATGGTAAAACTGCCAAAAAATATGGATTCATAGCATACATTTAAAACAGGATTATGGTTTCAGCACATAATTTGGACAACTGTAACATGATGCACCAGTTCAGTCTATTTTTAGACCGAAATAATAATTTGTGTTAAAAATTTGAGACCGTTTCCTATCTCCTTACTATTATTACTGTCTCTATCCTTAGCCATCTGTCTGTCAATCCACCCCACCATCCAAAAATTTTACTCCAAAGGCAGAGTACTCAGCACAGTGATGGACTGTGCTGAGTTCATCACAGTGCCAACATAATCATGCAAAACACACATATACTGTACATCTAACCAATGGTAATCATTAACAGGTAAAGCTCTTGTTGAGAATATAATTATGTAGAAAATGTTACTGATTAAAATCATATTTGAATTAATTTGTCTGAAAAATGTTATTTTACTGTATTTATTTATGTTGATATGAGGCTCACTAGAGTGATTGTATGTTTTTAAGGTTACTCCAAAGATCATATCTATTTATAGATGCAGATAAAACACAAAACTTGTTATAACTATGTATAACATAGAACTCTACCACAGGTATCTATCTGGCGCTGTAAGAAGTTTTATGGTATTTTAACCTGTAGTAATTACCCTTTTATCTCACTTACTATGGTAAAGTGGACACAGAGTTTGATTGTCTTACTGGGCCTGTCTAATCACGACCACACGGTGTCCCTGAGTGCTCCAAGCTCATTATCATTCATTAACCTCTAGCTGTGATGTCGCTCTGTCCTCCCCTTTCAGTCCTACAGCATTACAAATCACAGATATATTTTGTTAAAGAAACAATGAGCATTTAGTGAGAGCATATTCTGAATTCAGGCCTTTGTTAGAGGTGACTTATTCACCGGTCTTTCTTCATGTCCTCTTCTCAATTTCTCTCCATCTAATCGCCCTCTGTCTATAACAATAAGAATTAATTAGCTTGCTTATTTTCCTCTAGATGTAGAGAGGCACCCCATCTGGATAGAAGACAGTCCTCTGTGTGCCTGATTAATGATGTGGAGAGACAGTTGCCAATTTGAAAGCTTTTCTTGTGGCCCAGGTCAGAACTTCCAGAAGGCAAACCAATTTTAGTCCAAAGCACCCTCCACCAAAACATGTCTGTTTTGAAATAGTTTAAACATCCAAAGTCTGTTTTAAATTCTGCTGAGGAATACCCATTACAGAATGACGTAAAGAGTAACACATAGTGTGTTATGTGAATACTGTGCAGTGTCCTATATTGTGTCGATGAGTCTTTGTCTTGGTTTCCATGTTAAACTGTACAAAACAATTAATGCATTGAACTCCTGAGTCTATAGTTGTTTCCCTTCAGTGAACTTGGTTATGCTATTTTGCATATTTGATATGTGTCTGTTCTCTTATACATATTATACATATAATAAGAGAAAAAGAAGTTTGATTAATTTTCAGGAAAAACTGCCTTGAAGCAGCAGTATATAACTTTTATAAATGATATTTTTTATTACGCTAACTGTCATTGGTAGCCGTGCAGATTAACGGTTTTCCTGTAACGGTAAGTTGTTTCTCCGCCATCAGCACATTTTAGCAGCAAGTACATGAGTGCTGAAACACTCCTCCTGGCTCTGATTGGTCGTTTTTTGTGGGAACGCCTCAGGAGCGGTGCATTTCTTAAGTTGGCAGCAGTAGCTCTGGGAAGAGGCGGAGGAAGTTGATCTTTTCACAATTATCTGATATAATACTGTCACGACATGGTGACAGTTTTAACAGATATGTTTATTTTTTTGTATAAAAGTTACATACGGCACCTTTAATGTGTATGTTATTTCAGTCCCTGACTGGTATGTTATCTAAATGTAGATAATATAGATCACAAAACAAGATTTCCTAGGCCTTAAAACAATATGATTAATGCATAGGTCACCTGTCCATCATAGAGACTAAGCTAGATATTTTTGTGGTAAATATGCTTTGCTTCATGATGCAGAAACTGTTCGGGCCAAGCAAAACTTTTCAATCCATTACTAAATCTAAGTCTTGTGAGGTTTTGCAATTTGTGCTTTCCTTTTAGCTGACAAGTGTGGGTCCCAGTGTAATCTTCGGCTGTAGAAGCCTTGCTGTTTAAAGGATCCTCTTATTCTAGACTCAGAAACGGTATTCTGCAGGTGTGAGTTGAAGCAAGTGGTTATTTGAGCTATTGTCGGCTTTCAATAATTTTAACAAAGTCAGCCACATAACATTTCATGGTTTATAAATTACTCAACACTTATATGACAGACAGATAGAGAGACAGATGGAAAGACAACAAGAAAAGGAAATGTGTAGAAGCATAATTACTTTCACATTTGTCATGATGGCCAGTTTTCAAAATTATTGACCTAGTTTTACATTTCTGTTATTTCTGTCAGCATGCTACTGAGCACCTCTTTTGATTTTAGCTTGCTAGTTGCCTGAACCAGAGAAAGGAAGGTCAAAGCATCACTCTTCCCTTTCCTCATTTGTCACTAATGTGTCAAAGAGAGGATGACATTTAGAGCTCTGTGAAGTGACTGCCTTCCAACCCATCAGGCACCCCCAAGGTAATAAATGTTTACCTTTAAAAAGAGGTCTGTGGGATCCTTTTTTTAAGAATATTTAAAGGTTGTCTTGGTCATTATGTTATTTTTCTGCACATTTCATCTGAAAGACATGAGATTAAATTTGTTATTTTTATGTTTTTTCCATGATGCCTAAAATACAATTTATGCTGAAAATGAAATTTGCTCTAATTTAATATCTTGAACTGATCTTAAATTGTATCTCTCTTTCATATATATATATATATATATATATATATATATATATATATATATATATATATATATACAGTACAGACCAAAAGTTTGGACACACCTTTTAATTCAATGAGTTTCCTTTATTTTCATGACTATTGACATTGTAGATTCACACTGAAGGCATCAAAACTATAAATAACACATGTGGAAACATGCACTAGACAATAAAGTGTAAAACAACTGAAAATACCCCTTATATTCTAGTTTCTTCAAAGTAGCAACCTTTTGCTGTGATTACTACTTTGCACACACTCTGCATTTTCTTGATGAGCTTCAAGAGGTAGTCACCTGAAATGGTTTTCACTTCATAGGTGTGCCCTGTCAGGTTAATAAGTGGGATTTCTTGCCTTATAAATAGTCATGAAAATAAAGAAAACCCATTGAATTAGAAAGGTGTGTCCAAACTTTTGGTCTGTACTGTATATACAGTATATATATATATATATATATATATATATATATATATATATATATATATATATATATATATATATATAATATAGTCATATACATTCAGCTTTAGTTCTAGACATGGACCCTTTGTTGCAGAAAAGGTTTCTCCCAAAGAGGTTTGACATTAATCCATCTTACAATTTCCATTGTATGCTCCACAATCTACTGGATCAGTAACTTTAAGAAAAAGCCTAACTTGCAAAGCAGCGTTGGAACTTTAGCATACAAACATTTGTTTATTCTTACAAAAATAGAAATATCAAGAAAAAGTTTGATTACAGAAAACGCATCACAGATTTAACCCAGTTTATTTCTAACTTTGTTTGAGGTAATAAACTATTTTTATCACACAATTTCATTGTACAACAGTTTGTGTACACTGATCTCTGCCAATTAATTTTGACTTTGTGGAAGTTTATGTATTCAGTTGTCTGCAAACAGGTAATATTGTATCAACCTTACACAATCATTGCTAGACCTCTACATCAACTGAAGCAGTGCTGAATCAATGGAATGCTGTAAAAATGTGAGAACGAGATGAAGAGAAAAACCAATGTCTGGACCTTCAGGGCTGCAATGCGCAACATCACACCAGACTCTTATCTGTGGACGCTTGTTTCCCCTGAGAGGATTCTTCACTCCAGTAAACAACAGGATTCAAAGGTATATCAGGTGCATGACCCTAGGGTTAGTGAAACCTTAAACCCCGCAGAATCAGCTGAAACAGTCTGACCCAGAACTCGACATCATCTGAACTGTGCACATGAACATGCTCACTGATACAGTATGCAAAGTATCTCATAAATCTATGGCAAGACTTTTCAGGACCGGTGGATAAAAATGTGCAGTTTCCGTAAAATACTAAAACTAATAGAATTAGTTCTCGGAAAAAAAGTTAATCTATAGCTTAATTTGATTTGATACTGATTGACTTTGCATAATGCTAAAGTATAATACACAATAAGCTGTTTTATTGCAAAAATGGATCTAATACCAGCCAATTTTCCCCTAATTAACCTTTGGTTCATTGCTTAATGTGTCACAGGCCAAAGGCCATTGTAATCTCTCTCAATGGACACACTGTTCTTGATCAATAGGCTTCTTACTCAGCAGCTCACATTGTTTTATTTTCCTGCTTGTGTTCCACAGTAAGGTGTGAAAGGATCATTCTAAGTCTCAAAGGAGAGGCCTCTTTCAATATCCTCAAAGCAGAGGATCCCACCCACTCAATTGTTCTCCACATAATCATATAAAAAGATTCAGGAAGAGTTGTTTTTTATTGTTGTTGTGTTTTTCCTCTGCTGAACAATGCCCTTCCGCCACAAGGTCCCATAACAGCCCACCGGTCTGCGCTCTGCTCACCTCCACCCCTCATCCCACCCTTGCTATCTCGTTTTCCTCATCTGGCCTAGGCCCACTTCCACATCTACATCCCATTGTCTGAGCAAAGGCAGCACGCGCATGGCTGTGGCCAGTCCAAACATACTCATCGCTTTGTCTGGACAGCTGCCAGCTTTCTTTGAAAATTGTCAACTTTGTTCATTTCCAAATCAATTTAACAGTTGTGATAATAGAATACAGATCACAGTACTTCTTGTTCTCAAAGAGTGCAAATTATTTGCTTGTTTCTTTCTTGCCTGAATGTGTGTGTCATATGATGTATGTTTGGATTCATCTGTGCACGTGTCGGAAAAACCAAATCCCAATCCATCATGCATTCCCTTGAGGTAAGCCAGCCAGTGTGTGTGTGTGTTTGTCACTGTCCTCTGTCAGGAAAGAGGGTTGGAGTGTGTTCTCTGGGCAAACCCCCTTTGGCTGAGGAAGTGTTCCTCTATATTGGCCTCTTTGTGACTCGCTAATCGAGCTTTCCTGTCAGCAGGCTGCACAGTCCCAGTGCACGGTGCACTACGTGATACAGACCCACTCCGGTGCTCCAAGGGAAGTTCTGGGATCAGCAGATAACAGCACAACTCCCTCCTCTAACACGCAGAGGAGTGCAGCCTCTCTCTGTCCTTGCATTAAAAGGGAAAGGAGAATTTTCTATGAAGCAAACGCAATAAATGGTCACATGTCTCATCTGAATAATATCTAACACCTATTTAGAACTTTAAATTTGTAAAACATACTTTTCATATTTTAATAAACACTACATTTTACACAACATAAGCAAAAGTAGTTGATTCTTACAGACCACACAATATTGTGTTGATTATTCTCTTGTCTTAAAAGTCACATATAAAGTCAATCAATTAAGAAAGACTAGAATGGCCATTGCTTTCCTATGTGGTTCCCCTAGATTCTCATCTCCCGTTCTCCATCTGGGATTTCTCCCATTGACTTTGGTTTCTCCTGTTGAATTTCAACCCAGCTAATCAGTTGTGTTCAAGGTTTAACAAGGTTTTCAATAGCAAATATTATTTAAAAGTTCAGTGAAGTTTTTTTTTTCACTCACTCAAGCAAATTGTGTTGAATAATTACATAAAGACTCATGTTTTCAAGTCTATTTTCTGTTAACTATGATAATCCTATTACATATATGGAAACAAAATAATAGAGTATAACATCAGACCAATAAGAATTATTTTTTTTAATACAGAAATGTGAAGTTGATAAAAAATATATTTAAAACTGTTAAAATTGTTCTTCTCAAATGGTAATTTTAATCGCCATAGGACACTTATGAAAAATTAGATCTATAAGGTAACACAAAAGCAAAACATAAAAAATTATGAATGAGAAGTTTATAAAAACTGCCTAGAGTAAATTGTGATGAGCATTAAATGGAGTCAATTTCCTTTTAAAAGAGTATTTTCAAAATACTCATTTTTGTGACAGATAAAAATATACCTCATTATTATGTAGCTGTGTTTTTTTTAAATTCTTCAGCTGTAAAATAATAATGATGGCTTTTAGACATTTTTCCACAGCCTAGTAAAGGTTCAGCTAGTAGTACTTTTTTTACAACAATCAACTAAAAACTGATAAACAGATTGAAAGATGTACAGAAATATTTTGCCCCTTGATATGAGGGTCATATATCACAATTGTCTTGTTTTCCCTGCTTAACATATATCTCAAATATATGAGATGCTTCTTTTAATATTTCTGGCAAAGAAGAGCATCAAAAGCAGCTCAAAAAACTGAATTATTATGACTTTCACTGGTGACATTTTCCAGCGGCATATGGCAGTAAGCTCATGGGACAGTATAGGTTTTTGATGAATACTTGAGGCAGAGGGACCAAAGGACAGTGCTGCTGCCGTCTGGTTTTGCCTTGTGAAATGATAATGTGTCCTCAACAAGATTTTGAAGCAACTAAGCTGCTGTTTTTAGCTACTAGAAGGAAAACATGAAGACGCAGTCAATGTATATGTACAAACTTACTTGGAAACGGTGTTTAAATTGGTGTCTTTTCAGTCAATGTCAGCCTCTTGTTGATAAACATTTGTTTGAGTCAGTTGTAACTAAATGCTCATGGAATGACCAGAAAATGTTAGTTTCAGGTTTTTGCAGTTTGGAAGTTCACAATTACTAAGACAATCCAAGTAATGGTCATCATTTGTAATCTTGAGCCTATCTGTTTTTAACTGCCAAACAAAACTTTAATGTTTGTCTCCTCTTATTTGTGACCTTCACTTGGTTATTATTCTTATTTTGTACATGATGTTTTGTAGGACTATTTTATAGTAAAATATATGCTCTGTGACTCATTGAACATTGTGTGGATGTGAAACTGATACTTAATTCCAGATGAATACAGAAAAATCTCGGCTAAATCTTCTGTTAGAAACTTTGGGATAACCTCAGGTTTATTATTTTCTTTCTCCTGCTTTAAAGGAGAATCCTCCTTGGTGCCATGTTTTTGAAGACTGATGATCTCACTATGCTCCATTTGAATGCCTGTCTCTCTGTGAAGCAAGTAAAGGTCATAGACCTTTACTTCAGGATGTGTTTAAGGTTTAAATACCTTAAATGTATCTATTTACTAAGTATAGTAATCATTGGAACATTTCCTTAAATAATTTGGTTGAAACCAGATCTATTGTATTAATTTCTATTGTATAAACATATTAATGTTGTTGCTGACTATAGACTGAAGCTATTATGTACCAGTGATTTATTATACAAGAACTGTCCAATTTGATAAATGAATATCCAAATACAAAAATTTAATAACCAAAATTCACTGAATAAAAATAATTCCTGGGAGATTTTTGTTAGAATTCATTGTATTGTTGCAATGATGAAAATATGGAATAAAAGAAAGTCTACCAGGCTTTCTGGAAAATTACATAGTGACATGTTAACTATTGCCTCTTAGGCAGGCACTTTCAGATAGACTCCCTGAAGTATGATTATGAGAGCCATGGTCTGCCACTGGAAACAAACCCACTGACACGCTGATAAAATCCCTGCCCCGTGTTTATGTCCCATTTTGCAAAGAAATCAGAAAAGGTAATCATGGATGGAAGCTGAGGTTAAGAAGCAATGTAACAGTCTATTAAGTTTAATATAGATATGTAGAATAAGCATATGCAGTGAGACATTAGCATAAATCTTGGTTACACACGAATGGCGCAGTGCACTCTATTCTCTCCCAGCAGTCTGGTCTAATGACAAATACTGAACCATGCCAGCCTGCCGACTGCTCTCTTGAGCTTTCAATTAGCCTTTCTTTCAGTAAGTCCTGTCTACACACCCATTCGGAGGTTTAGCACTATTAGAATCTATTATTCAGTTATTAGAAATGGTAAATAATGAGTGATGATATAATTTAAATCTCCGCAAAGATACTCATAAACTCCGTTGCTAATCTCTAAAGAGATTTTGGTTCAAAACCTAAACATTTCATGGCTGTCAGTTCCCATTTGAAGCTGCTGGCAGAAGAGTGACTAATCTTGAATCATCTTGTACAAGCACCATGTCTCGATGAAGCATGCTAAGAAGCATACAACTCCTTTGACCTAACGCCACAGGTATGAAAATATTCAGAAGAGCAGTAAATTAACCTCCTTTTAAGATTTCTCTGAATCTTTTTCACTTCTCTTATCTTGGATAGCTCATGTTCAGTCAGTGGAAGACCAAAAAGTAGCAAATCAGTGGGAATTAAATAAAAAAGGCACATACTTAATCAATTATCGATCCAGTTGGTGAAAACAAGGTTATCGAAGATTATAAACTGTGATCAGAACCATTTAAGTACAATTATCAACAGTCCAATTGACTAGGCTGAAAAATTATCATAGATCCAGCATATAACATAGTTTTAGCTTAATTTTTATACAGACTTGGTCTTAAAAAAAATAACACAAGCACAAAAAAACTGCCAAATTGTTTCAAGATAAATTTCTCAACCTGTTAAATTAATGTTACTTAGTAATTCTGAAATGTGCAGCACAAATAACATCTTTAAAGAAGCATGAAGATTTGGTTATACTTCTCAGTCACAGTGTGAGGCACGTTTAAGTAATCTGCTCTTGTAGAAACAAGAGCATTACTGAACTTTAAAAATGTCATCTCCAGGTTTCTTAGCCTGTTTTGTAGTGCTACTTAACTTTATAGCTTGTCAACATACTTTAGCTTTTTCTCTTTTGGGTTTTTCTTTTAGTACAAAAAACAGTGTTGCAAAATATCTAGGATCGCGTGACCAACATCAGATCATTCTTATTATTTGCTGTTGTCATTGTTCACATAGGCTGCGACAACGAGGGGGAAGGGAGGGTTGGAATCTGAATATCTTCATGTCTCAGCTTAAGTAAATAAGAATGCCTCAATTTTTAATCATATTTGACAAAATGACTTTATTCATTTTGTAAGAACATAATGTATTAAAGACAAAAAAGACAAACCAAAGTGTAACTTGACTGTGTAGGTGAGGGTAGATTTTCTACTTTTTAAAGCAGTTTTTTTCTGGTTTAATGACAGATTGGATCTAGTTTTTCCTACCCAAAATGTTCTTACCAAGGAAAATAAAATCTATTTCTCTTGGATAACACATTTTTTTTCCTATGTCAAACAGAAAACACAAGCTACCTTATACATTACGAAAAAAAGTGATACATCATCTGATAGAGAGGTTGTATTCAAGTGGGTTGCTTAGTGCAGTGCCCTCGGGGGCTAATTGGATTGGTGTTTAGCAAGACCTCCAGATGAAGCCAAGATTACCTCCATGCACAAAATTGTCTTTGTTTTTTCCCTCTCGTCTTGTCTCTCCCTTTTCCTCCTTGGCTGCTTTTTACCAATGCCTCCCCCATCCGTATAGGCCACAGGAGGAGTCGTGTATGCATACCTTTGTCCCTGCATGGGAGTAAGAAGAAATGATCTGGTATTAAATTTCAATAACACGTTTTCCCAGGTCCTCCAGAGTACAAGCAATCAAGGGTTAAATTGGATCTGTAACGTATGCTCGGTGACCCACAAATCGCTTACCCATCAAACAGACTCATTACGAGCCAGCAAGCAGATGAGTGTTTGTGAGACTTGCCTCTGAGCGGTGGGGATTGTGTGTATTACCGCTAACACGGCTGAGGTATTTAAATTTTGATTTTTTCGTAATGGGTTTTGACATGTTTCATTTCCTCAGGGGGAAGCGCTCGAGACCTCCGAAAGTAAATGTTGCTAAAAAGTCATCAAGGCAGAATATTAAAATGCCATCAAATAAGAATTTCGCTAATGCGATGGGGCTTGGGCTTCAGGTACGCAGCACTGGGGTCAGAGGGGCTTGGTTCTGGGAGAAACACTATTTGTTCCCCTTGGCTGCCTTCTTTCCCTCTTAAATAAATTATTAAACTACTTCAACCCCCTCCTCCTCTCTTTTCCTTTTCCTCTGTCCATCCACCTCTTGTACCTGACATAGCTTAGCCTTGCTTTTGAAGTGAAAGGCCAGGGAGAGGGGGAACTGTTAAAGGAACTCAAAATTATATATTTTTGAAAATTACTGGTCAATATTGGCACATGTTTTAATTAGCATTTATTGCGCCTTTTACATCACTAATCTGAAAATGTTTATAATTCACACAAGCATCCAGTAGCAGGATTCTTTTTCTTCTATAGATCTGAACATTTAGCTTTCTGACTATTCTTGCCAAGTTTGAAATCTCTGCCTTTCCTCGTTGTTTGTATTCCATGGGTACTCCTTTAGAGGCCATTACCAAGCTGACAACCCACCAGCTGTCACTAATTGCACACTAATGGGGTTTGGTGGTCTGATGGTTTGTCTGTGAGGGGCGTTCCAGTTCTACACCGGAGGTCCCTCTCACTTGCCAAATCAAAGGGGACATTTAAAAAAGGATGTCATGTTATTCTGTTAGATTACCTCTAACTGCACCTCTATAATAACGACTAATTTCCGGCCAATACATTGGGACAGAAAGTTTCCTTGTTTGTATAATTAATCATAGTTTCTTTCATATTCACCTGACATTACCTTGTATTGTTAAAAAAAAAAAAAGGCAGGGAGGGGAGGGCACTGAAGATTGCTTTGTTGGTGGCAACAGCCATTATCATGCATGATTTTTTTTACATTTCTTGTCACTGAAATCTTTGCAGGAGACAAGGAGGGCTTGTGTCTGCCCTCTCCGTCAGCCAGCGCGCTAATAGATGTGAGAAGGTCATCTGGCATTAGCGGCAGAAGTACGTTAGCATTTGTGCTGAGCGTCTCTTGCCAGACTGTGTGCATGTTTGAAGGCGCTTGGACAAGCAGGCCCTTTCATGGTGATGAATGGCTTTTTTCAAGCGTTCTGCTCCCTAGTTATGAGAAGGGTGACCTGGTCATTGGACGACTTTATGAAGCTATAAAAAATGTATGTCAGCCTGCAGTCTCTAATGCCATTCCTGAACGGAAGAGGGGGAAGGGAACGTTGAAATGGTAAAAAAAAAAAAAAAAAAAAGGCCATTTACCATCATTCTAAATAGCTCTGTACCTGCCCTTCTCCACTTATCTAACAATGCCCTTGTCATAAGGATTTTTTAAATTTCATTAATTTTATATTTTTCACATACTTGATTAGATATACTTAAGTTCTGTACAGATGTGCTAGCATTTCCACACATAATATAATAGTATTTTAGTATTCTCATGTTAATGCTGTAAATGTCAGTATGTAGTGCCATGAAATGCTGGGATCAGTGACTATACTTCATCCTATATGATATTTTTTTATTACTAATTCAATTTAGTTGGTCCCAAGTAATTTAAGCTACATTTACTGTGACACATAGTTTTACAGTTTTGGCCATTTTTAATCTAAATGTCTTTTGAAAACAAAACGGGACCATCTGTCAAGCAACATTTAGTGTTGATCATGTATTTGTTTGGTACCTGCTTTAAAAACTGACAATTAAATGTTATTTTCTATGATCCATTCATACTTTGCTAGTATAAGGAAGTGCTGTTATGTACATTCTAAAAATGATATGAAGGAGCAGGATATCACTCGGTTATTTTACTGCTCACATCTTACAAAAGCCAACTGGACTGCATGGGCTCAGAGCCACAATAAATAGAAATAAGGTGCAACATAAAATACTCAATAAATAATATATAAATGTATATATACAAGCTTTTAGCATTTATATAATTATTTATCCCTGTTAATAATCAAACTACATAACTTCCATGTAAATAAATCAGTGATATGCTACAGATAAATAGATGAGTATTGTAATGAACAAAAGACCTCAGACTTGACCTTTTACCCAAATTTTAATTGCTCTTGCTCAAATCCTTTCAAAATGTTTTAGTATATGTCTTGGGTTTAGCCAGCATTTGTTATACCATGACAAAGACATTCCTAAATCTTCAAAATTTAAATATTATATATTTATGACCTCAGAATCTTATGCTGAAATAATGTTTATAATTTTATGAAGGATCTTATTTTGGTTATGTAAAAAAGGGTTAATGTTTTCCACTGTTAGTCATAGCTTTAAATATCGGTCAATACATTAAAGGCTAAATGTTTTAATTGGGTTTGTGCAATAGAATAGATAAATGTTGGAAAACTTTATATTTGAGAATGATTTCAGTCAAGGACAGTTTTTATGTCGGGATAGATTGATCTCTCTCTCTAATATGAAGAAGATGTTTTACAAAGGCAACAAACTTTTTCTTGGCTCTGTGTATTTTGACATAGATTGCAAATCTTCCCAAAGACTACCTGTGATAGGGTTGGGACTCTCTCTGGAAGCTGCCAGGCCGTATGAGGGCTGGGGGATGTTTTTTTTAGTGACATTATTGGTAGTTTAGGGAGACATTGAAAGGCTCTTTCTTTTCTACCTCCAGCTTAAATTTTTATTAGGTTTTATTGTTACAAATGAGATTCAAAGCCCCTTCCTATAAACTCCTGTGAGACTGATAAACTTGGATAAAATGTGTTCATCATCCAGCTAAGGTTATATTCTGAAAGTCAATTTCTTATTTATAAAACTTCCTCTCTTTGCTGTAGAATGGACTGTCTGGTCTTAGCAGTTTTCCGTGTGTTTGTTTTTCTGTTTTTTTTTAACCATCCATCATCTGTATCCTCTTGTCTTTTGCCCACCTGTCATTGGTGGATACATCCTAGTGTGCAGCACTACTATCCTGCAACTTTTAAAAGCATACCTGCAGCAACAAACCTGAATCAAATGGCTGAATTCCCTCATGATGTCAATCAGCTCTGTACAGTTGTGGTAATAAGCTATTCCACACAAAGGACAAACAGTCATCCACTCACACATGCACTTCACGGACACTTTAGGGAGGCCAGCTAACTTGTCATTCTTGTTTTTGGATAATGAGAGGAAAAGGAGTACCTGGAAAAGATCCACAGATGCATGGGGAGAACATGCAAACTCCATGCAGAGAACCCCCAGACTAGGATTTGAACCCGGGAACCTTCTTGCTGCAAGGGAACAGTGGTACCAAACTTTTCAAACTACCGTAATTATCTAAAAACAAAAATTAAATGAATTCTCTATTATCAACTTTTAATGGTTTCTTATAATTCTTAAAGCTTAAGCATTTTGGTGATGCAAAAAAAATCTAAAGAATTTCACTGTTTCTTTCAATGTTTAATGGATATTATTAAATGGGAAGGTAAAGAATTAATCTTTACACAAAATTGTGATAGATGTTTAAAATGAATATTTTAAACATCATGAATGGGTTCATGAACCCATTCATGATGGGTTCATGAATGTTCATATAGTTTCAGCTTATCAATGTTACAGTATGAAATAGTTTGTACATTGGTAAGAAATATTTTTATTATATCTAGGATTTTAAAATTGCTGAGCTTGGAGCTACAAATCAATGAGCACATGTTTAAGTCATTCTGTGACGTAACTGGACAGTATTAATCACATTTATTAATATTTTTCATGAATATGCAAATTCACATTTGTCACTCTACTACAGTTTATGTCTCATTAATAGAAAATGAGCTTCTTTGTTTAATAAGCAATGTCTTTACAATGGAGCAAACCAATTTGTTTTTTGGATTTATTCTATATAATAGTTTGCATACAACACATTCCAGGATGTCTTGTGTCATGTGTAAGCTTTGTAATGAATGCATCATCATTTATGGGCAAAATAATTAATAGCATAATAGAAATTATTTCACCAAATATGTCTGTTAAAAATGCTACCCTTAAGACACTGGATTTTCTCTTGTGATCAAGACTCAAATTACTCCTTAAAGTCTTAAGAAATGGAACACATTTGATTATTTCATGTTTGTAAAATTTGGGAAATTTCATTCGTTGGATTTGAGGCTTGAAAGGTAAATGTCAAATGTTTAAGCCCTCTTGTATCTAAGATATAAGAATACACTGAAGATTAGAAAAAAAATAGATTTCTTTCTGTTATCAGAGTAGAGAGGTAAACGTGAGATGTGGGGCTTTGAACTGCCTCACTCTGTCTCATGGTGAGCAATCAATCATGGCTCTCTCTGCAGTCTCTTTGATCTGAAAACAGCTGTAATCTGTGGTCATTGTTGCTCGAGTAGATTGTTTGCCAAACTATTACCATAAGTGCCAGCCCAAATCAGAGAAATAATCGCATGCTTCTGGACACATGCGGTGCTTCTGCATTATTGATATGGTCATCTGAGAAAGAAGGGGGAATTATAAAACATAGTTCTATTTACAAAGGGAGATTGGCTTGGTCCTTGAGAGTGAGTGAGCGGGACAGCCACCTCGAGAAAGTGGGGTAGAGCGAAGTTCTGGAGGAAAAAAAAAGAAAACGCAAAAACAAATTTCCTTGTACCTTTAGGGTCAGTTCACCCCTTGGGCCTACTTCCTCTCTGAAAATGAGTCACCAGAATACACAATGGACTGATTTCTGAGAAGTGCATATATATTAAAGTACCTGTAAAGGACAATGAAATATGTATGTACAGTTTTTCATCTTTACTGTTGTATATGACTCTACGACCCTTTTGGAAAAAAGAATGCCATGTATTTACTCAAGCATTCATGTTTAGCATAAATGTGTATCTACATGCAGGTTCTGAAAGCAGCCACTTTAGTCTAAATAAATAAAATCCAATGTCTGATAAAAAAGAGAAAAAAATGCATTTAAAATAACATTGAATGTTTCCATTAGAGCTCATTGTTCTGCCTTGTGGAGGGGTCATGGACCTGAGAAACCAATGCATGTTTATTTAGCAGCCTTGCAAACTCTGCTGGGGCAGTGCAGGTTGCAGCCAGTTAAGGTGGCCAAATGGGAAAAGTCCCACATCTTGAAATGTAAATGCCATAAAAGTGTTTTTAAGAGGAGTTGTAAAGTTGTTGCAACTGTAAGGGACATCGTGAGCTTTTTCTTTCCTAAGAATAAACACATATTTAAATTTAGCACATATCTTTAAAATGGGAACTACTGTTTTACATTGAAATTATTAGGTGGAATAATCATTAACACAAAGGCTCTTGGTTATTTCACCTCTCAATCTCCCACTTTAGATTTTTATTGGAATCACAGAGTAGATTATGAGCAGATTATTGAAAAATAATTCTGTTCAACTTTTGCCAAAGCGGGCAAGAAAGGTTTCTCAAATTTATGTACCTGGAGAAAGTTTATAAAAAGACTAAAACTATGAAAACACTAAAAGGAAATGACCAGCATCCACACCAAAAAGTATATTTCCCTGCATAAAGTGAGAACTGAAGCTTTCACAAACATTCAAATAAATGGCCTGCGGTATGAAATAGTTTCTTCACTGCTGAGTTTGATATGGTTTTTAATTGGTGAAGGTTTAGATTTATTTAATTACTTGTGGGACAGAAGAGTTTTTTGGGGGGTAGGGGGTTCTAAGAAAATTAAAAATAAAATTAGAAAAAGCTACAGAGAAAAACTAAGAAGCTGTACTGATTTAGGTCACAGCAAGATTTTTTTCACAAATTGCATAATTTCCTATCTCTTGCCAGACTTTCCTCTCCTAAAATATCTGGCCTTAGTTGGCAAAGGGCAACATTTGGCAGGATCTTGAGAAAACAATTACAAGCACTGGCATATGGGTGAACAAATAGTTGTTCAGTCACTGCATCAGGTCTGTGCCATCTTCATGGACCAAAAAAAGAGACATGATGGATGTCTTGACGTTCTCACAGGGCCAAAGTCAGGTAGAACTAATGTGCAAGATAATTCAATCTGTCTTTCTGAAATAAATGTCCTTTATTGTTATTAGTTTGCATCTTTAACTTGTTTTGTGCAAAATTAAAGACATACTTATGTTGATAAACAAATTAAAAGTGGAAGATTAGCTTCCTTTATCACTTGTGTATTTGTTAGTTTTCTTCATCATTGCCTTCAGTTCAACCATATTTCAGATAGGTTTAGTTTTAAACAGCTATCCATTTAATTCTTTCTGAACAGTGGCAACTCTTACTTTGCTCAAGATGCAAACATTGGACCCCTGCCTATTTGTGGCCCAGTGTTCAGAATCTAATTGTGGATTTTTCTGTTTAATGTAACTCCAGACAATTGTTTGGAAAGTTCACATTTGGCACATTTAAAATATTCAAATGATAATTCAGCTGTGAAGCTGAAATGCTTGGGCACAATTCTACTTGGCTGGCACTTCAAATTAAATTAAATTCAACAATAATTTATTAATCTCAGAGGGAAATTAAATGTTATAACTTATATTTAAAAAAAAATTCAAAGAGTTATTGTAGATGCTGGTGATTGTGGGCAGGAGAGATCTGTAGTGGTCAGTATTACATCATCAAAACCATCTGATTGAAGACATTCTGATGTTGAACAGTCTTATGAAAACGATGCTCAGGGTTGTCTTTAATTTTCTTGATTTTATGACGAACAATCCCTGGCTCTGATGATGCTACTCCAATAGAAGAGAGAGTATTCTCCACAACAGACTTATATGGTTTATGCAGAATTTTGCTGCAAACTGTGAACCTATGCTTCCTCGAGAATTGAAGTCCGCTAGCTTCCTTCAAAGCAGTTTGGAGTGCCATTAATTTTCCTTGGCGCTAATTGGCTATACCTCGAAATGACCCTACAGAAGTGCCCACCGTAAGTCAGTAACAACCAATCAGAGCCAGGAGGAGGGTCTTAGTGCTGTCAATCATGTTTGTGTATGCACTGTGTACATTGTGTCCTTTGTCGTCTTCTACTTTATAGTTTCTCCCCATCACAAGACTATTGGTTTGACAGCGGATAAACAGTTTTGCTGTACTGATAAGTTGCTTCTCCACCATTAGCACATTAAGAAACGCTTATCTGCGGATGATTGACAAAGACACATCCTCCTGGCTCCGATTGATTGTTTTTGACCGGGACTGGTGCATTTTTCTTCAGTTGGCAATAATAGCTCAGGGAGGAGTCGGAAGAGCTTTATCTTTTCACAGTTCACCTGTCTCATACGATAAATGTTTTTAACAAATATGTAAAAAACATTTGTTTTTTATTTTATAAAAGATAACCCACCTTGAATACCTGTGAATATACAGCAATGTCTGTGCATCATTCTGAAATTTAGAATTTTGATGAAGAAATAGCTAATTCACTTAACAAAATAATGAGATGACACAAACATGGTAAGAACTATCAGGCACACTAACTTTTATTAACTTGATCAAATTTCAAATATGAAATACTGAAGAATATTTCTAAAATTGAGTAAAATAAATAATTTAGGGAAGAAAAAAATATAAGGACTTTTTTTCAAGGTCTTTCTTTTGGGCAAAAGACAAACTCATCATGGTCCTGAGCGTCATAGGAATGTTGAGCTTTACATTTCTTACAGTTTTGTTTTTTCCCCATGTGAAATGACTCAAACATCCAACTTTTATAATTTTTGCAATCAAGAATGGGGCCCACTACTTTGTAAGGTTTCTATCATCCACAAAGCATTAAAATTTTACTCATAGTCCCATATACTTTATATATTTATTAAAAAAGGTTGAAGTTGCATGTTGCAATATCAGTGAAGAGCTAAAAAAACTGAATAAATAACTAAAAGCCCAAACATCAAAATGTTAATATACAGAGTTGTTTGTCAAAGTAATTTTGCTTCAATATCTCAGTGTTGCAAATTGCATTCCTGGTTGTCATCTGAACTTTCTTTTATTGTGGCACAGAATGTATGTTAAATGTATTTATAATTTATCAGTGACATGGAAATTCTCTGTGTTTATAGATTTGAGTCATATATGTTTTTTTCTCTTGTGAAGCCACCCTTACTATACAAATTGATTGTTTAATATTTCTTCATGCCTGTAACTGTGTAAGCACCAGTCAGTGGCAGAGGTAGTGTGACCTGCTTCGATCCATAAATTACACCTGTTAGTTGACTCCCCCGTCATTTGTGAGTATACTCAGGCTTAAAGGTTAACAAAAGAGAAACAGGGTAAGCTCTGCTGCCGCTACAACAGATCAATGTCAAGTAAATAACCTTTTCTACCTTATTTCCTGACTTGTATTGATCTGTCTCTCCTCTCCTTGTCTGCTATGTGAGCTCTCTTCTTACACCCATCACCCCATGCCTGGCCCAACCCTGCATAAATTTATGTGCTTTTAATGTTAAGCTGGAAATATTACATGTCCTGTAATGGACTGGTGAGCTGTCTAGGATTTACCCTTCCTCTTGCCCAAAGACCACTGGACATAGGCACCAGCCCACCACAACCTTGCCTTAATAAGTTCATATAAAAAATTGAGGGATGGATAAATATTTCAAAACAACAATACTACAAAGCTTGAAAGCGGTGCAAAATAGTTTTTACAAAATAGGCTTCAGCAAGTTTTACTAAAAAAAAAAAACATAGCCTATGTAACATATTTTTTGTAAACCTAATAATGATTTTACTGTGAGAATAATGCATATTCCTGATGAACTAAGGAATCATGCTGATTTTACGTTCTTAGATATAAGATTTGGTCCTGTGTAAATTTAATTCCTATGGATTTGGACTGTCGGAAACAAATATTGTCGAAGCAAAGCCATTATTAGGACACCATTCTTATTTGGCCAAGCCACAGCTCAGTCAGGGGCTGTGTGTGCTTTAGGGATTAGCGAGACTAAAGGTCTAAAACCTCACAGGCGAGCAGCAGTGTTTATTACACCTTACATCACAAAAAAGTTCAACCTGCTTTTCTTATGAGTTAGCTTAGCTAAAGAGAGAAGGTCATGAGGTCATTAGAAATAAATGGCTTTGTGCTTTTGGGAGCATACACTTAACCATGGAGAATGTTCTCAAGCATTGATTTGTCCTGGAGTGCAGCTGAAATTTCATTCACTTTTTTAGTTATAAATGTCCTCTCTACTTGTGACCAAAGAAACACATGATGTCCTTTTTAGACAAATTGAGATCCAATAATTTGTCATTTAATCATTATTTTATTACCATTAATTTTTTTGTGATTCATAGCTGTAGTCGTAGCATGTAAAACTGAAACATTCCTCTGAAAACTGCATCTGTTTGCAGAGATATCTATTAGATTTTTTTTATTTTGTAGTGTTCAATTGTATTTTGTATTGCACATATTTTTTCAGTGATTTTAGGCTTTAGTCTTAAATATTCTTTTCTGATTATGATTTGTCAAAAACAATTTAAACTCTAAATCACAATCCTGCAAGGGTGGATATGTAAATATAATCCTGCCTTGTATTAGTAACATTTTATAAAAATACATAAATACGTAATTTGTGTATCTTGAAATTTTCACCTGCTCTTATGCAGGTCAGTTTATTTTTGACATTCTTTCCATTGTCTATTTTTTCCTTACAAATATATAATTTGACTTTTATTTTGGGGACATTTATTCTGTTGATGAAAAATATTTGTGATGGGAAACATATCTTACATGAAATCATGTATATCACACTTATGTGGATCCTGATTAATGCTTACAACACCCTTTTGATCATAGGACAATCTTGTGTCCTTAAAATTTCACATAACAGTTACTGGGTGAATATTATCTGTTTTTCCTTAGAGGAATATAAACACATATATAATGTGTGTTTGTGGGGTGTGCACTGTGGTGGTCACTATGATAAATTTCATTTCCTATTGATGGATAATGATTGTTTTGTTGAAAATGTTTAAAATTCTCACACAAAACATCCATTTTTTTTAGCTAAAATTATTTCAATTTAGCCACTGTTTTCAACAATACACATTATGAAAAAACAAACGTTTTGAAATGTTTCCAATACCTAATTTTAGTTGCAATTGTTATGAAGTGTTTTACACAGTTGGGTAAGTAGTACCTTTGTTCACCAGTTTCAACTGGTGAACCTATCTGCTAAGTGATACCAGGGCCTTCGGGTTGGAAAAAAAAAAAAAAGAAGAAGTTCTCTGTGGTCTAAGGTCAGTGACCTGCTCTGTAGCTGTCTCAGTTCCACCTCAGGGCACCTGCTAATGTCAGGCCTCTTTTAGATTGCCCAAATCGTGGCTTGCCACTGGTTATTTTCAGCAGCGATAAGTGATCCTGGTGACCTCAAAGGTCTGACACACTGCTTTTTTTTTTAGGTAGAAGTCAAATGCCATAGCATTGCCTCCGGATCAAAGCCTTCAAAGTCAAACTCTACTTAGGCATCCATTGAAATAAGAGCTCCAAGCTCAGCTAAGTGAGCAAAGCCAGGCAAGCTCATGACTTGACTTTCACTCATGCTACATGCAAGTGGTGGGCCAACATATGCACATGTGCACACCACACACACGTGTGCATATGTGTGCGTTTGTTTTTTTGTCTTTCTTCTTTTAGACCATTGGGCCTTTTACTGTAGGAGGGCCATGTTACAGTTGTAGTCATCTGCTATGCAACTCAAAATAACACTGATTAACAGTTACTTTGTCTGTTTTTTTATTCTCTTACTGTCTGGTCTTAGGAAATATAGCATTTGTTTAGAAATTATTGAAGGGAACAGGGGGACAGATATTGTGCTAGGTTCCTTCTATTCTCTCACTTAATCCTGGTCTTGTCCCCTTCCTTTTCCTGTGACCGACATTACTGCATGACCCCTCCCCCACCTTACAGGATGTGGTGTCTGGCCTCTCAACAGATAATGTGACGCACACGTGTGCTTGCGGAAGAAGAGGCCATGAGCCACAAAGGTCCACTCTGGGTCCTGGATTATGATAACATCAGGAAGTGCAGAAAGGAAGAGGTGTCTGCAGGAAGTTGACAGGCCTCAGAGAGAGTCGCACTTATCTTTCTGAGAAGCCGGGGTGTTAGCTCAACTCTAACGTGATGATCATAGTGAATCGGTGACTGGGGTATTTTACTGGCAATCATCACGTTGCTGTATGTGGCACAGTGCCGTGTTTTTTCCTGCTCTGTGTAAAACATTTCTTCTCTGTACTCATCACTGACAAAGTGGTAACATCAAGTCAGCCTCTTTGGTGTAATGCAAGGGAATATTCTTTTTCTTAAACCTTAGTCTCAGTGGACACAGTTCAAAATAAATGTTAAGGTTGGAAAGTCCAGATGGTCTTTTAGAGCTTATTCCCCTGCCATAAGTACTCCTGATTTATGGCAATCTCTAATGGTGTCTCTGCTCTGATCTGGTTTTCCTTCACCCCGCTCTCCTCTGAAGCTTTAAACTCATCAGGTCCTCTCAGCCCTATCATTAATCCTGAACTACAAAGTAAGGTACGGCTGTAGAAAATTTGAGGATTTTTCCTCCTTCCTCCTCCCTGCTTTTTCTTCTGCTGAATCTCTTGCTGTCTGGTAAATGATAAACTGATGAGCAGACCTAATCCAGCTGAACTGCTCCCTGCTGGTTCACTTAACATTCCCCAAACATATGTGATCCTTGGTGAAAAATTTGCCATGAAATTGGTCACTGGTTTGTGAAGAATTCCTCGCATGATTTTGCCACCACATGAGAATGGAAAACTAACCCCGAATATGCCTCCAAGTGACATTGTTAGTTTTTCTGAGAGTTTGGTGACAACTGACTCATTAATTTTCTTCTTCAACCATCTACATCCCTCTATAAAGGTTAAAGAAAGAGTCCCTTCTTGCTTAGACACTGAAAGAAGCTGACATTGCTTTAGCACATAAAGAAACAGCATATCAAAGCCACAATCCTTCGCCTTTCTTAAATGAAGTGCGTTTTTTACTGAAACCACTTTGCAATGCTTTCCTCTGCTGTCTATAACCACTATTAATCACTACATAGAAAAGCAAGTCAGATTTTTTTGTATAAGTTGCTTGACAAAATAATTCAGATGGTCAGAGAATTTTGTTCTGTGACCAATAGTCATGAGTGGTGCCCCTCAAACACGGCTTGTATAAAATACGTGTATCACTGCTAGAGAATTGATGCAGTCTATGACTCAAATACTGCAACACTGATAAAATAATAATACTTAATCTCAGTCTCTGTTGTGCTATCTGCAGAAAAGAAGATTTGCTCATTTCAGCATACCAGATGCTTGAAGATAGATGTAAAACTACATTGGGTAACAATTATGTCATCACCTGTAAGTGCCTAGTTGAATTTTGAAGATAAAAAACACAAATAGGATGCTCAAAGTTCTTTTGATTTGGTCAGGAGTCTTCTTTCAGTCATTACTTCAGATCTCATGAAAGCCAATTAACCCCAGCAGATCTGTATAATCATTTTGAGCTTCCAAACTCTGTATGTTGTGGAATATGTTGGATTTGAAGCACGTCAGCTGAGTTTCGGAGGAGTTAATGCCCCTACATTTTCTAGCGTACTTCACTCCACTGAGGTCTACGTGTACATGAGGTGGACTCAAAACATATGTCCACAAGACATGTTTGTGCAAAGATTATTTTTATTTTGTAAAGATTTTATTGGCTCTAGTGGCCTTTATTTGATAGTTAATTGACAGGAAAGTGGGTAATGAGACAAAGGGGAAGACATGCGGCAAAGGTCGCCAGGCCGAGAATCAAACCTGCGATGACTGTGTCGAGGACTAAGGCCTCCATATGTGGGTTGTGTTTAACCCAGGCGCCACCACAGCACACCCCAAAGATGATTTTTTTAAGACTACTTATTTGGTTTCACACAGCACACTGCTTGATGGGAAACTGTGTTAAGATCTAACTGTTTTGTATGAGACACTGAGCTGATTAGATTGAGAGTTGCCACAATGATGTGCATCAGCGAGCTTGCCAATTTGGGCCACACTAAAAAGTGTGCGGTGGCTGCTCTGGTGGAAAAGAAATGGGGGTTGGTGCCTAACTACCTCATCAAAATTGCTAGTAACCCATACCCATATTGGCGACCCAGCTACGGTACATATGAGGTGAAAGCTTGACAATGAGTATCAGCAAAACTCTTTTTGCAAAAGTTTTCAAATTTATGATAAAAAAAGCCTCTCCAGATTGTGCCACAGTGTGATATAATATAAAAAGACTTTTGGTTTGGTTTTCACCCTTCGGCTAGTCTTTTTCATTTCTTCCATATTATTGCTGTTTCACTCGTACTGCCTTGGTTCACCTATAGTAGTGCCTTTTCAAAATCAGGTCAGGGTCTGGTGCTCAGAGATTCTTGTGTCACTTTGTTTTTATGAAGTTACTTCTAGCATCACCTCAACACTTGGAGGCTTAGATTACAATTAATTACACATTGGATGCTGATTCATTGTGTCCCATTCCTTCTTGTTGACAGTTTGCTTAAGAGGGATTTGAAAGACATCCAAGTCTTTTAAAATGTTGTGGTTTTATTTTTTCATTTTATATGTAACATTTCAAATGTCTTTTCAAGACACATATGACCATGTAATGGCTTAGAAGAGTTATTTAATTAATTCATTAATTTCTTTAGAAAAACAAATCTTCAGTAACCAGATTTGATATTCACTTTGTATTTATAAAAAGCACCACATCCAGTTCATTTCTAACCACTTTTACAAGAAATCTGGTTATTTTAAGGAACTATTAGCATAGCAGTGTCATTCTTTTTTTTAACATGTTCAGTAAAAACGTGTGTGTGTTAGTATTTAGTCCAGTTGAGTTTTATGCATCATCAATTTTACTTGGCAGAGACATTTTTTGTTCCAGCTGGACATTTTGAGACATTTTGTGCTGCCTCAGCATGGCAAAGAACACGATTAAGAAAGCTGATATATTATTTCAACAAAACCAAGTAAAATGCCCTTTGGTTTCTTTATTTTTTGACTTTATACATACAACTACACCAATTAATTAAATTACACCTTGATTGTGCTGATACTATAGAAATATTTGTTAAAGCACAGGGTTAATACTAACATATTTACTTTCTGTATTATTTTCTTTGTCAGTGTAGTCCACCATACAATAAAATCCTAAATGTGACCTTGTTTCAGCTAAATTTCATTTATACTTATGAGATTGTGCCTTACCACCATTTCCAAAATGCAAACTATCATATGTAGAAAAAATCTTGTGAGGAAGAAATCTATTTAAGGTCTGAATATATTTTTGCATTCAGTGTATATATTTTGTGGAAAACACACTGTGTGAACACTGTGATGTTGCCTTGTCATTATGCTTCTTAAACGCTTTTGCTCGAATATGACCTACATTGAGATTTGGATCATACAATGAAGCATTCCTGATTGTGGTTCTTAAGTTTTCTGTCATTAAAATACTGTCAAGTTACTATTTTTCAAACAGTTTGAGCGCCATGGCACTTTCCTTTTTGTAAACACAAACAACAAAATCATATACAGTACAGACCAAAAGTTTGGACACAACTGTGTGTCCAAACTTTTGGTCTGTACTCAACACAGACCAAAAGTTTGGACACACTTTCTCATTGAATTCAATGAGAAGGTGTGTCCAAACTTTTGGTCTGTACTGTATATTGATTGTGTGGATAATAGGAGAACAGACAAAATCTATATTTAGAAGCTGGATGATCTGAAGTTTGACAAAACCATCTTTACTAAATAATGGAGTGTTGTGAATCTACATGACCAGGGATAATCCCAGTTCCTATTCTGACATAATTCAAGAAAAAATATTGTGAGTCTTAGAAAATAGAAAATTACCAAACTGGCTTGTCCTAATTTGAAGATAAGTCCAACAACATGCATGTTAGGTTAATTGGTCTCTCGAATTTTCCGTTTTGTATGAATGTGCGCATCCATGGTTGCTTGTGCTGTGTCCCTGTGCTATCCTGCCTCTTACTCAATGATCACTAAAGTCAGGCACCATCATCATGCTTGCTAACCTACAAACAACTAGGATTTAAGTTGGTATAGAAAATCAATGGATGTTTTTATATATTTATTATTCTTCTGATCTGATATAGCACTATAGGTATGCAAGATCATAGAGGTCAAACATGTCGATAGTCTTTTACAGTCTAAATTAAGTCACATGATATATTTTGATAGTAGGCCAATGTAAAATGCTGCTATACTGTACTACATCCAGGTGTTTTATCCCACAGATGGTGTGTACAAATCAAGTAACCTATAAAGGTACTAAATTACACTTTTGTTTACAGAGTAGATTCTAGTGCTCTGTCACCTTTGCTGACCTATCACAGAGACCTCTTTGGGATTGTATTCACCTCTCATACTTTGTGGTCAATGTGTCTTGATGTTTTAGTCAGTTTGGCCTAGAGGGCATCATAACCACAGGTTAGTCCTGATCCTCTCTTTCATGCTTTTCATTAAAAGCACTACCCAACTTACTGTTTCAGGCAGAAATACTCAGAGACTAGAATGGAGGCAAAGATGGATCTAAAAGTCAACACTAGCAACCTTGCACGCCCATAGTCATGGGTCATTTGGCAAGATCATGTTGGAATTTGCTTCTGTAGGAATTCCCTTTTCCAACGTTGATATATAGTGAGCAGGAGAAGTTCAGGAAACAGGGATGCACAGAGGTCAAACAAAGAGACAAAGCAGACTTTAACAGTGTTGGAAGAGGAAATAAAGGCCTGAGTGTTTTAAAGTTCTGGTGTCAAGACCATGTATCTCCACACTAAGAAAAACCAATGAGAGGACTTATAGCTCTCTGAAGGGACCCTCATCTTCAGGATCCGCTCACTTCAGAGCTGCTCAAATGATCAACTTTTGAAAATGTGCATTTTTCTAAGAACACACCAATTATTTTCCCCCTAAGAAAAATTATTAAATAAGAAAACTTGATTCATTTAAAAAAAATAATTAGTCATAAGGTGGACACTATATGTCCACCTTGGGATAAATAATAAAAAACTGTTTACTGATCTAGTTCCTATTATTTTTGTTATAAATTAATATTTACCAGCCATTTTAGATTAACTTGAACGTTCTCAAATTAGTCAAATGACAGCAAAGTCAATGTATTTTGAGGTCTGATTTGGTAGATCACCACAGAGTAACATATTTTTGAGAAGTGGAACAAAGTGATAGACCCTTTGAACCTTTTTACAGATAAAAACATGTTGTTTGTATTTGTAGTAGGGCGCCTTTGATCTAGAAATCTAGAACTTTAAATTAAATCCAGTGCAACCACTTTCAATTAGAAGTCACCTAATTAATAAATAGCATAAAATTGTGTCATTTAATTTTTGAATCTTCAAATGCTCTGTGAAGGCCTTGGAAGAAATTAGTGAACAAACAGCATCATGAAAACCAAGAAATTCACAGGATGGGTCAGTGACTAAGTTTTGGAGTGATTTCAAGCAAGGTTTGATACTAAAACAATATCCCAAGCATTAAACTACTTAAAGAGTAGTGTTCTATCTATAATCTTTAAAAAATGAAGGAGTATAGCTCAACTTTATGTCTAACATGATATCACTTTGCTTGCTAATCTGACAGGCTTTGGAAGGAGAACACTACTTAGAAAAATACCCAAAAAGCTCATGATAATTCTGGATAAGCCACCTACACCCACAGCTCAGGCTGGGAGAATCTGTTGTATGTATAGTTAAGATACATACAGCAGATGTATCTTAATCCACAAATGTAGAGTATAGGAAAGTGTTAGACAAAAATCCATTGCTAAAAGTAGGCCAAAAGAATGTCCGTTTAAGTACAGTCAGCATGACAGTTTTTGCACATGTAGTAAAATAAAATGTTTTCTCAAGTTAGTTTTTTCAAGGCACTATGCATCATGTAAAACTGCCCTCAAAAGCAAGTTTTCATGATTGCACAGTGGATGTTTAATATGTAAAACAGAAAAAAAATAATCCATAATCCATCCTGCATCAACAATGTTTTATGGTTCGCCCTCGGATGTCAAATATTGCATCATTATCTTGCATCTTCTGATGTCTCAAATCTCCTTCAATGCTCCTTGGAAATGATGATGCATATTGTAGACAAGATACCGTAAACTTATATAACATCTTCAGGAGGAGCTTACAGTTTCAAGAAGAACAATAGCTTTTTGTATTTACTCTCATTTCCTTCCCTAATTGAGTCACAGACCAAAGTGAAGCAATACAAAAGCTTTTTGTTAGCTACGAGAAACACCTATCCAAACACATTGTGCAAGGACATACTGGAGCAATTAATAATGCTCAGAGGCCAACTAGCCATGGACTTGTACAAGTGAAGTCAATTTAAGCCAGTAGGTTAGGTCCAGCCTGGAATGTCTAAAATAATGAGGACTACAATTACCAAGGTATTTTTGCTGTTTTACATCTCAGAAAATAAAAGGAATGAATCATGTTCACGTCTGGATATAGTTAACTGTGAAATTGTGAGTGTGCAAAGGAATATATTAGAATAACCTTATTTTTTATATATAATATATATTATTTAGTAAGACAATTTATCAACAGGAATTGGTGATTTCTTTCATGTTACCGTGTCACTAAAAAGTATACAGTTCCAAATTTTACCACTGTCACGAGCTAATAGAAAAGAGAGAGGGAAAAAAAAATCTCACTCAGCTATTCAGTCCCGTATGAGAATACTTAAAGACTTCTGCTGACACGCTTTCAAAATATAGTGGTTCCCTTGGCAGGTAGTGTGATTAAAAGCAGCATTCCCGAATGTGTTATGAAATGATCCAGTTTTCCTTTGTGTAGAAATGATCTGTTGGTTCTGTAGGTGTTAGTTATTTCGTTATGTTTTCCGAAGCTTCCCCCCATTAACACGTAACACTTAGGAGATCGCGCAGTAAATGATCGACTTGCATGACAGTTATGGGTCTCTGGCTGCAGATGACAGGGTGCTTTAAGGGTGCAGTAAATTATTTTGAAAGTAAAAGCAAACCTGGGTGTGTGTGTTTGTGAGTGTGTGTCAGGGGGCGGGGGGATGTTCAGTTGCAAGGAGTAAGCATGCCATTAACATTCCCCTCGATTAGGATACACACACTTCACATTTCATTTAGTTGACATTTGTGTAGGCTTCTGCAATTAAGGTTATATGGGGCTTTTTGCAACCTATCGCAGCACATGCTTGTACATCAGGGGGGCTGTTTGAGGGAGCTGAAAGTAGGGTTTAAAATGGTTAATTGAAGCAGTGAGGGTTTTATTGGGGAGCTGTCTTTTTGCTGCATGCTTTTCCAACCCTTTGACCCACAGGCACACACCTGGTACTGGGTCAGGTTACAGCCAGGCTTCAAGGCTTGCAGGTCAAGACCTGGTGCTTCACAGGCCTTCTAATCCCCTTGCATGGCAGCATTTTTGACTGAAGGGCTAGATCTACACAATCCTAGACTTCATTCTTTAAAAAAAAAGTACAGGACTGTCTCCTTTGCTTAACTTTCTTCTTTTTCCTTCCCGTCCTTTAACCAAGAGATGATTTAACACGAGAAAAAGGTGTTAAAGAGGTTTTGCGGAGTATTAACCTACTGTGATTTATGAGCTTACTGAATTATGAGGGGAACATTTTGTCTTTACATGAGTTTATGTGTATGTGCATCCTTACACAGCATCATTTGGGAAGGGGGTAGAAGGAAGAGATCAGGTTGACCTTTGTATATGTATTTTAGTCATTTTTCAAGTTCTGACAGAGATAAATTTTAGTACTCCATCATAAATGTTTAACATTAAAGGCTTAGAGAACTACCTTAATAGACAAAACACTGATATGAAATTTGTAATTTGAATTTTGCATTTTCTCTGCTGAGAAATGTGGTAATTTCCAGCAGCTAAAAAGAGTGAATAAAAGGACTACTGATTAAAAATTATGTCTAAACACACTCCTACCAATATGACACCAGAATGCCTGCTAATTATGCCCCAGATCATTCTCCCAGGCAGTGCAGTGATGAGCACACCAGGGGGAGCAGTTATACTGTTATTGTGATCCACAATCGGACCGTTCTAAATTTCCATCCTAACTTTTTTCCAAACCACAGAATACATATTTCTTTGGTGAAATAATCAAGTTATTTATGGGTTTTTTTAATGGTGATTTGTTTCACAAGTTGGCCATTTGCTCTGCCTAAAGAGGCCTCTGATGCTTCTTGATCTTGATCCTGTCTATATCCTCAAACACCCCAACAGAGTTGAAAATGTTCATCAGTTTGCCAGTTTGCTTGGTATTTACTGGTAACACCATTCCTCTTATTTTTTTTCCCAGTTTTACTTATAGAGAAATGTTGCTCATTGCTGTAGACCGCCAGTGCCACTTACCACAGTCCGATTACTCAGCGCTTCTGTTGCAGCCTGTCAGAGAAAGAAAGAAGCATAATGAGTTAAGCGACTGTGTGTTCACCGCCCTGCATCAGTAGCCTTCAGCAGTTTCAATAACACAAGTCAATGTGTGGAGTAAAAGAAAAAAAAAATTGTGTGTGACAAGAACAGCTACCATACTGACAACGAAAATAACAAGACAAACCACGACACAACAACAAAACATTTATTCCTACTCTAGTAATAGATCATGACAAGCAGCTGTGTCAGTGTTTGGAAAACATCTTGCTAAATGTATTTAACCTTAGCAGTGCAGTAATATGGAATGACGTCAAGGTTTATCTGTGGTTTGGATAGCAACAGAGCATTTTAATATTCACTTTACAAGCCATCTTGAAGAACCAATATTTTCAGTACAATTAGGAATACAAATTTAGACTTATGTTCAAGGTTTTCTGGAAAGCAAATGCATTAAAATGTTTAAATTTCTTAGCATTGTTTTTGTTCACAATATTCCAAAAATGTGCATGTTGAAATATATTAAAATCCTTTCCTTTGGCATTAAGAAATCAAATGTTTTTTTGAATGTATTGACCTGTTTTTTCTTTTGTTCTTTGTTTTTGCATGTTTCCACTGGGATTTTGATAGTTTATCTTTGGGGATGAGCTCTAAGTCTTTGAAGCAGGAGGGCCATTTTGCCATCACCCTAATCTTCAGCTCCCTCTGCAGATACACAGTAAGAGTGAAGCTTTGCACAAGAACACCCAATAAAGCATTAGTTTATTTAACTTGTTTCCTTTTTTACTTTTATTTATTTTTGTACTCAGCATTGTATTTATTTGGCAGTGTAAAACATTCCTCAAGGAGATTAAATTATATTTTTTCAGTTTGTTTCCGCTGCTGTACTGTAAATAACAACTCCTTACAGATTTAGAAAGATAGAGATTGCATAAAAAAAGAAATGAATGTCTACAAATCTAACCATGGTAATAGCAGGCAGATTATCATTACTCTTGTTGTTATTATTTGCTATTATTGTTATTATAATTATTCATGCAACAAAATCAACAGACCTTATGTAATACTTGTGTTTGGCATGTTTTAATAAAGTCAATATAAAACATTGTAAAAAAGAAAGGACTTTTAAAATGCTACGTCTCCAAATTGTAAGGTGGATTAATGTAATTGTGTAAGCTGGTGGTGGTGTGTATATTTTTTGTGTTAAAATGGCTGTGGGGGCTCCATTGCCTCTTTTTTTCTGTCCAGGATGAGGTAAATGGGTCTATTACCACTCTTCTTTAAGTTGGTTATTGCTCCATATAACTGACATATGGCACAGCTTCCATTTTTGTCCCCGACAGTTATGGGGCCGCACTGATCATGTAAAGAATTTCTCCGGTGCCCTTGGTTTAATAGGATGTGTGCCTTACATCGCTGATAAATACACCCATTTGAGAGAAGTAACTGGGAACTGCTTGCAGGTCCGGCTCTTTATCCGGATCTGAGTAGAGAGCAATATAACAACAACATAGAGATCTCAGTAGAAAGTGTTTTAGGACATGACAGCAGAGCTACCAATTGTACCTCTGGCAGATGGCTCATCTGATACAGATATCAGGGAGGACACAGTATTTTAACATCACTTCTAAAGCAGAAATGCTGAGCGGCTGTGACAAGCCAAAGACGTCCTGCTCCTTTTTTTTCTTTTTTTTTTTTGTCCTTTAACAGTGATCGCTGAACTTTGACACACAGATTCCATCTTCTCACCCCTGACTTCCTGCCTTAAAACAGTAGAGGAGTCCCATTGCTATTCTTCTGCTCTTGGCCTTTCTCTTCCTTTGGGAATTACCCGGAGTTATACTGCAGCGAATAAACTGTTTATTAAGTTTCCACTCTGTTAATTTTCCCACTTTGTTGTGCTTCTCAAAATCTCAGACTACGTCAGTTCCTCCCCCTTTCTGAATCTGTGACATGAAAGAAGCATGGGAATGATAATGTTTGAAAGCTGCTTGTTATAATGTTAGATAAGTTAACAAAATCATGGATAGGTATTTGACTAGGTCATTCTAGCAGCTTCATTTTCCTCCCTCAGAAACCAGCAAAGCATGTCTTGCTAAAAAATCCATCCACATTTAGTGTTTAGATTTTTGTCCAGAAAGTCTCAGTATCTTATTCCTTTCATCCTTCCATCAGTTTTTTACTGTACCTGAGCTGAAAAACAGTTCCATACATTTTCCTTTCATACATTGTGTGACATCCAGAGAGCTCTGTGATAGATTATGTTTTTCTAGTATTTTATTGGCTTTTCCAAATTCAGCAAACCTTAAATGATAGAGACCATTGCGGTTAAGTTTATAATGTTTCTTTTTAGCTCAACCCTTAGAACTGTCCTGGTTATTATTATAACTCACTTGTCACAAATCTATGAGTTTTTACCTGTCAATGGCTGATTTATTGTGAAATTATGTTGTTCTTGCTCATTGATTGTAACCTCGGTGATTCTCACTGCAACAGTTAGAAGGTTAGACTTACATCAGAAGTTTTATAACAAAGAGGTTACAGAGGGCCAGAGAAAGATTTTTAATTTCACTAGTCATCAGATTTTTTTTTTTTACTATAACCTTTTTCAATTATATCCGTTCCTTTTTGTGGTACAAATTGCCCACTGACACTGCAATGCGCCTCAACTCGCCATAATGTTTGCAAACTGCAGACTAAAGAAATGAATGTGCTTAAAGTATTTAGGAAACACATATCCAATAAAAACACCCTCAGTTTTAAGGCTTTTAAAGCCCTTTCAAAAGTTTGGCTCAGGTTATTAGATATGTTTTGATTACTACAATGCTGCTGACTCCACATGAACCTTTCAAACAGCACAACTGCTTCTAGTATTCTTTTCCAAAAGCAGAACAATTTAATCAAAGCTACAAATATTATTTCAAACAAACAATCTGATGCAGAACAAATAGTCACTCACAATGTAACTGTTTGCGTCATTTTCTGTGTAACATGCAATTTATGTTAGTACTGTGTTATTGCAAATCTTCCACAAGGACAAATTTAGCCTCTGTTACATAATCTGTTAATTGATTGTAACTTTTTTTAGGGTAAAAACTCTGAAAAAACTAAACAAGTTTACTTTAGATAGGCAGCTTTCCAGGTTTACATTACATTTTATGCCTTCTCCATCTCATTTCATTATTACCACACATGCAAAGCAGTTTCACACGTACAAACATACGGGGGAAAAAATGAAAAGAGAGCAAAAAAATCTCTTTAATTAAAAAAAGAAAAAATCCTGTGAACATTTCTAAGGATGGGGGTGGGGTGCGAAGCCATTTACACTTCTAATTTAGGGCTTCTTTATTCACAAATGTTAAATACTAATGATTGGCCCCCATTTTGAGCTCAACCCCCACTGGAGGCCTGTTCAGGATCTCCACTGAGGCATTTGTGTGCGTCTACCCTGCTCCTTTCTTCCACTTTTAGCCACACAGGCTCAACTTCACAGGACGGTCGACAGCCCGTGGACAGCAGATGAAATACTAAAGCAGCATATCCCGCGCCTGTTAAGTCCTCGGCTAATTAGCAAAAATGGTGTCCTTTCTTTTCTTTTTAGGCATTTGGTCTCGGGGGTGGCAGAGGGAGGAAAAAGACAGAGAGAAGGAGACGAAGAAAGGAGGTAGACAGTGAGCCAGGGAGAAGGCAAGAGAGCAAGGCTGGAGCAAGGGAGTGACTGAGGAGGAGGAGAGGCATCTGAGCTCTCAGCTGGGCTGTTTTGAAAACACTCCGCTGAAAGCCTCTCACTTAATTCATAGCTTTTGTTTTTGGACCTTTTGTGTTTGCCAGTTTGACCATATAACATCATACATCTGGTCTATAGATTTTTGGGGGCTTTATTTCACTCAGGGACCCGCAGAGTCCCCCTGGGCTCAAATTCGAGTGGTAGTGCAACATAAAAGCACCTCAAGTGTGGACTAAGAGAGAAACGCAAAGCAAAAAAAGAAGGACAGAGGGGAATGGGATGGATTTTCTACATCAAGGGTTTTACAGTCTCCAGTTCTTGTATGTGTTGTCTTACCTGTTGGGAAGTGCTTTTGTGTGACTCTACACTAAAGCGTTACACTGTCTATACTTTCGTCTGTGGCATTTGAAGAGTGAGATCTTGTTTAGAATTTTAAATCAAGCATAAATTTCAAGTAATAATACACAAGAGAAACAATCTGGTATCTTGCGTAAATAATTACTAAAAGTTTACAAGGAGCTTTTACTTAAAAGATTCTGTCACAAGTAGAATTCAAATGGAATAATAAATTGGACATACTGTATCATCTCACATATATCAAAGTGTAGATGACTTAGTTCTTAATAAAGTGCGCCTATCTTCCCAATCCCATTTTTGTCATAGTAATGAGACTATTTGCTGGATGGTAAAGCTGTCAATTCTTTTTGGCAAAAAGCCTCCAGTTTTTGTAAGTTCTTGGGCTGTCTTGTATAAACTGCATGCCTCAGATCTCCCCAAAAGTGAGTCAAAGATACCTAGGTCAGGAGCCTGAGATGACCTCTCCGGGAGCTTCCTTTTCCCTTCTGTACTCAATGATAAGTCAGTTTGCTCTGGTGTTTTCCTAGAACATCCCAGCATGTCACATGTTCAGCCTTTGAGCTGATGAGTGCAAATTTTTTCTCCAGCAGTTTCTGATAACGTGCTGCTTTCATCTTAACATCAATTTTGACCAACTTTCCTGAGCTCTTTTGGGTCACACACATCCAAATCATCAGTCTTTGTGTTTGAAAGTTGTAATAATGCACTTTTCATTGTGGAACTTGTTGACTCTAAATGTCAACAAGGTTCAAAGTTCAGTTGTTGTTCTGAGTTAACTTGTGAGGTTTGTCTCAGTGCTGTTTGGTGTATTGTTTGCAGGCTGCGACTTTATTTTTTTCTTTTCATTACACGTGTAAATAATTATTACCATTTGAGTATAGAACCACTAGGTGCAAATGTGGCAATGGCTTAAAGCTTCATAAAACATCATTCATATTAAGTGCTGTGATGTATTGACGTTTGAGCTGTATTTGGGACATGTAGATGTTCTGTTTTTCTTGGCCCCTCTCTGATTAGCCGCTAGCATTAGCCTCTGGTTAATTGGACTTGTATTATGCTAAGGTGTTGGCTGTACAGGATCAAACCCATAATTTAGGATAATTTGGATTGTTTGATCTACCTGAACACTGTGATCAGGTTTACCAAATTTTTAGATTGTTCTTTTTGATCAGTCATCAATACCTAAACCTTTATTTTCACTGAATGCAACCCACAATTGTTGGAATTTGTTGAGACTAGACTCTTCAATTAATCAAATGCAAGTGCAACTTGGAATAACTTGGAGAAAAACTGAAAACTTGCTATTGAAAGAGATTACATAAATGCATGTAATGTCTTTTTTGTTGCTTGCAAAATTCACCAAGAGGTCTGTAAAAATGTCTTCTGTTACCACACATTTTTTGTTTTAAACTAAAAAAGGAATTTGTTGTCTGGGGTTGAGGGCTGGAAATAAGAATTTTACTTCAGCTATTCAACAGGAATAGCATAAGTTCCTTTTTGCAGCCCTTCTAACTTACTTCAGAAAACAGGATCTCTGTTTTCTGGTCAGAGTGTTTTCCGTTGTTTTAATTTATTTATATAAAAATGTATTTATAGTCACCAATTCAAGTTTAATTCAAACTTAGTAGCGTTCAAATATATTGACTCAGCACTCCAACTTAGTGAGATGTAAATATTTTTCTAGCAATTAATCTATTGTTTCTATTCTTATAAGTTGCAAAATACATTTTCTCCTATAGCTGTTAGTGTTTTTCCATTTTGCCTGTAAAACACAAGACGACAAAAACAAAATATGTACACATGAGCATATAAGATGGACATTAGAAGAGCTGCAACAATTACTACCCTACCCCAACAATAAGAGGAAAAACCCCAAACATGGACTTGGATAATAAATTAGGAGCTGTCAGTGTTACAATGTATATTAATAGTCACACCTCTTTTTAATGAGTTTGGCATTGGCAGCTGAGAGGAAATACAAGTCATCACAGAGCAGCTCATGCACACCCAGATGAAAGAACCTATAATAAATCTTGTGAGAGCAGGGCTCACCATAAATATGTATCGCAGAAGGCATCTGTTTTACATTCTGCATATAAATCAGCCAGAGTGCTGAATATCAATGAATCACAAGGCAGACGCTTGATTTGATAACAAATCGACTCTGAACTTGGGAGGGAAGAATTTAAAGCCCTAAGAGAAAATGGGGAGTGCTGAGGTCAGTTAAGACCTGTGAGACTCTGACATATGTCTCCTACCGACAGATAATGCAACAGTTTTGTTTTTGTCCGGGGGAAGGTTTGGAACTAATCTTCAGTGGGTTATCTTTTCACTGCTCCTCACTCTTCCACACATCGCAGGTGATGACATTACCTGAACCCAAACGGGTGGCACTCTAATACTGAGGTGGAACAATTGCAGAAACAGTCATCACCGATGTGTTGCTGCACATCCTTCCATCCATAGTCTATACCAGCTTATCCTTGCCGGGTTGCGGGAGGTTGGTGTCCATCTCCAGTTGTCATTGGGCAAGAGGTGGGGTACATCCTGGACAGGTTGCCAGTCCATCACAGCAGTGTGCATGAGTTTTTTTTAGAAATATTACAACATGTAGAAAACTGACCAAATAAACAGCACAGTCTATCACATAACATTGCATTAAAATAAGCTGACTTTTATGGCTATAATATGACAAATTGTGATAAAAGTTATTGCTCTATAGATGCATTCATACTGAATTGTTTGGGGTTGAAAAGAAAATAATGTACTCTATTCCCCTGGGTATATTTTTCACATTATGTAAGACCCTTTACTTCCAAAACCACTACTGTACACTGTCTGCTTTTCCTTTTTTGTGGTCTCACAAACTACATGCTTGCAGATAATATTTCCAGTGAAGAAGCCCCATTGAAGATGTTACAAGGTTTGCCATATTCTAAACCCTGAGGTCAATACAGTGGTGTTGTTGATTTTGGTTTCAAAGGGAATATCAGTTTTGAACCCACTCTAGTCAGTATGGGTTGAACAATATCACTAATGCATCATGAACACATAGAAAAATAAATCCCTCTTTGTATTTATTTTACTACGAATCCAGAAAAAAAAACAGCTTATAAGTACTGTTAAAAATGAACGGGTTGCAAATACTTCCTTTATTTCAATAAATCATTCATGCTAGGCAAATATGTAAAGGATGTGTAATTTTTTTTTTCTGATGGTTAACTGTGATTCTAAAGTACTTTGAAATATCTTAAGCAGAAACAGTTTGATATTTCAGTTCATCGGTTGTTTTTAAATCGTCACGTTTCTAAGTTCTTTGCTTCCAAAGAGAATGACCTCTTTGTACTTTTATAAAATGGATCTTGATAGCTAGTTCCCCAGGATTTTTGAAGGTCTTTCGAAAGTTATTTTGAACTTTGGCTTTTTTTTCATTTATTTTCTGCCCAGTCCTTGGACCTGAACACGATGGCATATTGTGCTGTGTGTGCTTAAAAATGACCAAATCTGACAAATGGAGGACAAAAAACTGTCAAGCATAAGTAAAGTGTGTAACATTTCTGAAAGTCATTACTTATAGAACAGATAAATAAAGACCTTCCTTAGGACCTGAAAAATCATCCTTCAGTTGATGATTTGTATTCAAAGATAATTTATAGCAACTCCTTAAGAATTAATGTTTTCACTAAGAAACTTTTCATTCATAAGGAATATTCATATATTCATATATAATCTTCTATATGCTGATTTATCACTTTTAAATTTTTTTACCTAGGAGGACCTTTTTTAGTCTCTATGGTTCAAAAGTCTTGAAATATCTTATTGACAAACAAGTATTCAGCTGAAAATGAAACAGATACACAACTGAAAATCAGCAGCCAGTATGTATTAATTTTGGCTAATTTCAGGCAAAGTTATTATGAAATGGGCAGGGAAAACTGGACTGCATCATTGTAGGTCTTCTATGTCCAGATCATATTTTTTTCTCCCTCAATAAATTTGTAGTATATTTAAATAAAATTCCAGTCAATTTTGTTCAGAGAAAGCTTTCAGAAAATGTGTTTTCCTTTTAAAAACAATTTTTTTTTGCTTTGAATGTCATTACTTCAAAGCAAAAAAACTTTGCTTTTCATTGTTTCAGTGTTTCAGCTACTTTCTTCTTGGCTCCTCACTAACCCAAGGGCTGCTAAGGAATATTGAAGAATAGAAGGTGACATAACACTGACAGAAAAAAACGTAAGCAGCCATTACACTCTCTCTTTCATTGGGAATGTCATTGGAAATGTTAAAAAATATATATTCTTTGCTTGTTAAGGATAGCCCAGATTTTTTAGATCAACAAAACAAGTTGCTTGAATATGGGTTTGCAAGTAGTGCACACAAAAATAAGCAATGATTTTGGTAAATTGACTTCACAAAAACATGGGTGCACAATATGTTGGCGACATTCAATGATAGAACCAAAACAGGCATCGATGAGCTTAGTCAGACTATTGTACAGTAAAAAAAAATACTATAAACATGACAAACAGTGTTTACTTGAAAGCTTAACACATGTCCACAAAATTACTTGTTCACATCCAAATCTTATGTGTTTGAGACATTATATTAAGAAAGATTAGATATAGGTCTAAAGTCAAGGCCACAAGGGACATTGAGGTAGATGAGACAGTAAACATACTTAACAATTAAAGTGACTGACAAAAGAAGGACATCCACATCAAAAGAAGAGCCAAAGGGGAGCTCTTTCTTCCAACATACAACTCATCTATTGTTAGCAGCTGGGGTGTAACATCTGCCTGGGAAATCAAATACCCTGGGAGCAGATGTTCATACATGCACTGGTGTTATTTTTTCTGCTCTTAAAATTGCCCTTGGCTGCAGTGGCAGCACTGAAATAAAGGTGTGGCATTTACCTAACCTGGAGCAAACTGAACGTTGCTAGGTATTCCCTCAGTTTAAAAGGACGTTCATGTTAACCAAAATATGGACAACAGCTATGTCAGTGCGGCAACAAGTCCAGCCTGCCAGAGGCCTGCAGATGTAGGATCTCCTGAGACTAAATGCCAAAAGGAAAGTTGAAGGCAAAAAAATCAGAAGCCAATCTCAGCTATCTAGAGAGCCTTACACCCCAGTCAGCTCTTATCCCCTGTTGCTCAAAACAAGCAGATGGTTTTCAAAAAAATTCAACAATCTTCTCTTGCTCCAGGGGCATGCAGAGCAAGGAGACTCTGTCCCATGACATACAATAAAATAAACTACTGTTTGATTTTGTGGAATGAAAGATGCAGTGTTTTATCTTTTGTGTTTGATTTACAATTTGTTAAAAAGAAAAGAAAAAGATTTATCTATACTCAGTTAGGTACATGTCATTTAGATACAATGTACATTTGTAATATTTACTCAATATTATGTGAATTATGTATTTTCAGTAACTTATTTTTGGATTATTCCGTTCTAGTCCATTGGTCAACAGAAACAATCAACTCAAATAGGGTCACAGACTTCCCCATTTTAAGATGCCGGACAACAGAAAAATTTGGAAAACTATAACCTGTCTATAGTACATTGCAAAGGTCTTTGGACTTTAAATTTTTTTTTATCACATTGCAACTTCATGAAGGAAGCAATGCTTTTACCTCTGTACTGATTACCACAGATCCTGTACCAAAGATGATAGTTTGTATTTGTTGGTTCATTCAAACTAAAGCAGTTTCAGTACAGCAAAATGTTTTGCTCCGAAACAGGCCAGTAGTAAGCATTAGATGTCGGATTTCAGCTGAATATAAAGGTAGTCATGACAAACAAAAAAGATTGAGGAAGGTGCTGGGTTTAAAGATTTTTTTTTGCAGCTTAATTCACACCTGCACAGCCTCTGTGGCAGCGTGCTCTGCAACGGTCGTCTGTTGCACGGCGGGAGTATTTGGGGAAGATTAATTGCTCTGTCTTGTCAACGGTGCGCTCAAAACAGCGGGATCCTCTGCATATGTAAATACAAGCAGTCTCAGAGCAGCAATGTAGAGCAGGATTAACACAGATATGTTTCAAAAATTCAGACCTCCTCACTAATCTTTTCTTGTCTCTGTGCCATGCAAGCTGTGTTGCAGAATTAAAACCTTCACTTTCTTTTCTCTTCATCCAAATGCATTTGTTTTGTCATTACCTGGTCATTAAAAATACATAAGATAAATTATGACAGACATGTCAAAAGGCGCTTTTGTTAGATTATGTTAGTTAGATTACATTTCTTGTCTAACGTTAACTACAATAGACAGAAACTGATTAGTGTGAGATTTCAACATAACATTTCTTAAATTTATATGATTTTTGGAATTTAAATAGGAAGCAGATTTTCATAATATGTCAAAGTGGTGCTCAACAGCTTTTCTTGTTTGTCAAATGGTGTCATGCACTCTTGAATCCTTTGGTTCAATGGACGTTTTTTGTGCTTGTAGAAATTTATCTCTGCATAACTTCTATGAATTTGATGCATAGCTTAAATGATAGCTTGATTGTGTATTTTTCAGAGTTCAACAGATTCAATTTTGTTTTCTTTTCTTCAAGTCTTTATTTTGCCTTTTAAATTTAATAGAGCAAATTATTTCACTTCATTCTTTTGCCTTTTAAATTTAATAGCCCAATTTATTGCACTTCATAAATTTTGGCACCACTGCCTACAATCTAAAACATACTTTGAATGTACTACCTCTGTAATTTGATTATTATTATTATTGTTATTTAAATTTTTTATATGTTTTATAGTTGTATCATATGTATTGAAATTCCTTCAAAATGTTTAATTAATGTTTTTCAGTAATTGGACAATCTTCTTGAGCATATTCCTTTGTTATATGAATTCATAAAATTCAAAGAGATACATTATTTTTATTTTGTTTTGGACACTTAGGATAATTAGCAATTCTCACTAGTTTTCTGACTTACTAATGAAAATCTGTTAAATTGGAAGTGATAAGATCTGAGTTCTTACTTCTGAGGTATATGTACTGTTGCTCTGAGGCCAGCAATCGAGTTTTTAGTTGTAAATTCAACTTAATTTAATTGAATAATATTTTTAAGGAGAAATTAATGTTGTCATTCCTGATCATCTAAGTATGTAGAGGGTCTAGTGATGCTGTGTTCAGGCAGCATCTGCTGTAGCAGTAAGTCTTGCAACAAATCTAATGAACCCTCTGACTGAAGAATGTTAACAAGACATGTTGAAGCTCAATATTTGTTCATAAACATGCTTTAATTTTGTCATGACAGTATTTTTGAATTGCAAAAGACCAATTTAAGAAAATGATCATAAGATTGTGGCCAATCTTTGCGACTGAGAGAAGTACAAATATTATTTCCTTCTATGTAATATCAGGGAAAATTCTCTGTTAATAAGAAGAGTAAAAAGCCAGGGGAAAAATATGGTTTCTGGGCATCTTTTAAAGAATAAAATACTTTCCTGGGCTCAGCAACATACAAAGCAATGATTTTCTTTTAGTTTCCTCCTAATTCCATTGGCCATCATTGGTAAAGCTTCTGCCCTGTGGCAGAAAATTCATTGGTCCTCCATCAGCAGGAAACAACGGAGGCGAAATGTACAAACTGCTATAATTTCTCTACTGCTGTTATGACCTCTGACTAGATAACACAGAGGTTTATTATCTCTATGCACTAATGTGCTCTATGGTGTTGCTTGATTTCCTTCTCTTCTTAACGTCTAATTCACCTGCTACAAGATTGTTCAAGACTTGTACCCAGCAGTCCAAAAGCGACTTGACGTTCTTCATAATCAAAGAAATTTTTAAAAAGTCAAGCACAAATCAACTTCTGAAAAGATCTTTTGGACATTTAGACTACATCTTGTTAGCAGACACATGTAGGTGTATTTCTTTTATTTTAAGATTTGATGTCACTGAAAGTAACATCACATAATAAAGCATTTTTAACATGTTACTCAGGAGCAATTCTTCTTTAAAGGATTAACAAGAGATCTACATCCAAATATCTTTCAGGGGTCACATAGTCTAGGTTTGGTAGCCAGAATGACAAGGTATGCCAGAATATGAAGGTCATCTAGGACTTTTACATCCCTTTTAAAAAAAAAAAAAGTAAACATACTAAGTTCTCATTGAAAGTCCTAACTGTAGCAGTAGATTGCGACTTACAGGTGAGAACCCAATAGGTTTTGGAAAAGCACATACTTTTATAAACAATATGTTTTGTTAAAACTGTTGCTATGCTGTGACAGAATAACATAAGACAGATAACCTGGAAGCCAGTGATGCCTGTAAAGCACATTTTTGTTCTTCAAAGTTTCTGGAATGCAATGATTTCTAAAAAGTAATACGTAAATTTTGGAAAGATTTCAAAAACTGACCTCTAGTTTTGTGCTGAATTATACTAGTTTTACCAGAAGCAGTGAAAGAATTTCCTCTTCATTTATTGAGGTTGGGATTTGGTAGAACTCAAAGTTTGTCTTTGGTTCCCCAGTAAAAGGCAAGTTTGTTGAATAGGAGCATATTTCTCTTTTACTTCTCTCTTTTTTATTTTCCCTCAGTACTTCTGTTCAGAGAGCATAAATTCTTATGGTCACTTAATTAAAATTCTTGTTTTTAAAAACAAGCATAAATTACCTTTCTGTGGGTTATGGTGTGTAAAAATTTGCTGACAGTGTGTGTTGTCTATACTCTCATCTCACTATAAACGTAAGGACTATTTAAACGGCCCACTGAAAGACTGTTATGCACTCTCACTAAGACAAAGCTGCTGAAATGTGGTGTGGGGAATTACACCAATTGAGGAAATTCCTATTTTTCTCAGACCAACAAGAGTTAGGGGCCTGAAAAAGACTGTATATTTTGGTTAGGATGGAGAGCGGAGTTGAATCAAGCGAATATTGCTGAAAGAGCGTCGCTCACATTCAGATAAAGACAAAAGGTGGAAATGAAATAACTTCCTTTGCTTGGGAAAACACAGCAGCTCTTGACAGAATAATAGCGGCCGAGTAGATGGAGAAGGTCTGGTAGTACCAGCTTTAAAACACAGGAAACTGTTGTGTCGCCCGCCTGCTTATTAAAAAGCGAACAGACACACTCCCTAAAACAACTGCAGAATTCCATGCTAATGAAGCTTTCATGATAGACCTTAAAATCTGTGACTTTTAAGACAGTGTAAATGTTTATATTTTCAAGTTTTAGGAATAATTATATTTTTATGTTTTTTACTTGTATTGTTCTCTTAAAAACAAAGCCTGAGCAATAAACAGATGTGAATGCATGACTCTGTATATCTTTGCTGTTTTGTAAACTAATTACAGTTTACAAAAGCATGCAATATATGCTCAATCAGCATTAGATTATGCTGATTGAGCATATATTCAACATATTTTATGTGTAAAAATGTACTTTAGCTTTTGTCCATAAAAAAACAGAGATGAGATGATGGCACAGGCAATAAATTGTGTTATAATTTCAAAGAAGAAGTCCAAAGTTTACAGCCTTTTTGTGTTTTCGGTTCAGCCAGCAGTAATGTAAATATATATAAATCATTCAATAAAAGCAAAACTTATGGAGGCCACTTCAGATCTAACCTAAGAGAAATAACAATTTTCCAAAGAATTAGGATTTAATTTTGACATAACTGTGGTACTCAAACTACTGCTGCTACTGGAGATGATGGCTCATACCAGTTTGTAACTTTATGATTGAGAAAATTAAAAGACCTCTAAAAGGCTGCATCCATGCAGGACCTCTTTGCTATATAAAGCTGTGTCCAATCAACCAATTGATTCATCTCATGAAGTATGCTAATGAGTAAGTGTTGTGTTTATGTATGCAGGAGGGAGGTCAGTACATTAAATCAGTGCAGTAATAACTAATCAGTGTGTTCTTTTTTTAAATTCTATAAGCTCCTGTATTCCATGTTAATAAACTGGATTAAACAAATGTCTGTGATGTTCCTTAAAACTCTTATTTTAGGTTGTGTTGTTTGGTTTTGCAGCTTCAAAACTGATAATAAACTTTAAAACAAACAAAAATAAATCCCTTTAAATATGGAGTAGGATCATACAAGAGTTTGTAGCACAATAGCTACCATAAATGTCACAATTTTTAATAAATTGAGAATGTTTGATTTTGTATTACTCAGGAAAAAAATCTACTTCAGCTGCTTGTGAGACATACTGTACATTCTATCATCTGTAAATGTATAATAGTATAAATGTGGCACACGTAACTCACTATGTGTAATTTGCCTGTATTTGAATACAAATTTGTAAATGAGAGGTGGTGTAATATATTAGTGGCTTACTCTCACACCAAACCCCAACAAGTTGTTTGTCTGAGGTAAGAATTGGTATCTTTAGCAACCTTGCCTATATGATGCAATGATGTCACTACAGATTATTTATATTGAAAACTTTAGCAATAATTTAAGGCATAAAGAAAAATGTGGCTACACTGCAAAGGAATTAAACAGCTAGGATACATGCTTATGAAAAATCAATCTGGAAAATTGCAGTTTTTTGTAAATTAACAGAAGGCAATACTATAAAACTAGATAAATTAAACCATGAATAGATAAAACAATGATGGAATTGAATTACTCTACATGTATTTAAAAATATAAGTAGAGAACATGACAACAAAAAATATTTTTAGCTTAAACCGGCTTTCACCACCTGTATTGGTTTTTATTTATTTATTTCAATTTCATTAACTAATAATATAAGTCATGGTGTTTAATCATCTAAACATATTTTAACACCAATTTCACTATGAATTTCACAAACTTAAAACCGGCTTGTGTTGCTCCAGGCTGTATGATAGGTACTACAAATTATGTTTATTGATTGAGAAAAAAAAATACACTTCAAATTTTAAGTCAGAATCATTAAGGTTCTTGAAACAGTGGTTTTGGGTGCCTTAACTTGGTGCAGCAATTCAAACGTTTTGGTTGTTCTTTTCATTGGAGCAACAGCATACCTGGCCCTAATTGTCAAAATATTGTTTTTCTGATTGCAATGCAGCAGATTTACATAATTATCCACCAGGATCTTTTTTCATACTTCCTTATGCAGCCCATAACTTCTTTTCTGGTCAAAAATATCGGCTGCTCTGACTGGGAGAATAAACTCTTATTTAACCATCCCGCAGTCTTAGCAGGACGCTCAGGAGGAGCGTAGCAAATGTCACTGTAGTACAGCTGGGGAGCGGGGGAGTTGTCCCATTAGACCATCAGTTTCTGAAACCATATTAAAAGAAACCTTGTTGTCAAGTTTTTTGCTCTCTTTACGCCATCTCAGCTTTTGCCCAAACTTGACAAAGCTTGCTTCCTCTAAAGAGACACAAGAACAACTCATCTCAGTGACAACTTTTATTCATCCTTTCTTTTTCTTGTCTTTAGATGAATCTCATCGGCAGCATATGAGCAAACATGTATTCACATGAGTAGGTCACAGAGTCAAAGAGTAACCAAAGAGTAGGTTGGAAACCTACAAATGGATAGGAGAAATATTAATTACAGATCACAATGAGTTAATTTTAACTTTAACTAATTAGTTTCTCAAGTAATGATTTAATAATTTACTATAAATAAATAAACTATATTCCAAACAGTGCAATTAATTTGTTTCCAAACACATGAAAAATATTGCATCAAACAAATCTATTTTGGTCTTCTGAATGCAATTTGAATGATGCAAACTGTGAATAATGTCCATTCCTACCAGTGGTGTCTTTGAGGAAGCTCTCAGTTGAGATTCTTTGTCTGAAGAGAGATCATTGTGAGCACAGGTGTGCCAAGTTGCATTATAGATTTGGCTGCTGAGCTTGAGAAGTGAAAGGGATGAGTGCGCTTGATTCTTTGCAAGGTGCGTGCCAGTTGGGTGGAGATGGTGAATACATTCAAAAGTGTACCATTTGCTGTTTTAACTTGACACTTGTAAAAGCACACACAACGCAAGAGCATTAAAAAATATTGTTTATTCTTTTTGTTTTGGTAAAAAGAAAAAAATGCATTCCTAGGTTTTATAATGTGTGTGTTAAAACAAACTTCCTTTCCTCTTGAACTACATGTTTCCCACAGCCTTGCTATAGGGAAGAATGACATATATTCCTATATATAAAATGTCATGATAGTGTCTTATTAGTATAATAACAGAAAATGAAACAGCTCTAACCATCAATGTGTTTATTGACCTATTTCAAAAAAAGTGTAGGGTTTTGGCAGGGAGGGTGAGAACTACAAATGTAGACAATGTTATCAAAGTATTTGGATAGAACAAAGTCAAAGAGCATTTTACCATTTGTGTTGCTTCGTCACTGTTTTTGTCTTAACTCTACACAATGTAAACAATAGTCAGGCTGTTCCTTTTCACATGGCACAGAGCTTTAACAGTAGTCAATCATAATAACGAAGTTTAATGCTTGACCTGTACAGGTTATCATGTCTCTATACCTGGCTTCCCTCTTCCTCTGAATCAATTGTGTGTTAATCTCTTATTCAGGCTTTCAATTGTGAGAAAAAGTAGCTACAACAAGTGTAGACTTTCACTGGTATGACCCTGAGTGACTTTTTCTCATGCAGACAAAAAGCTTGTGAAAAGTTTTAAATAGGTTGCAAATACTTGAAAATGTCTTGCAATGTGCCTTTCAATAATAATTTTTGTTGCAACTGTCACTTCTTCTTCGCTTTTTCTTTACCAGTTACGTACGTATGACTTAGCAACCTCAGTGTTTCTAAGTTTCGTTGAACGTTTTGTTCAAAGTTTATTACTTAAAAAAATGTTCAATCAAAAGTTACTTTTGTACATCAGTAAATATGCTTTAAACATAGTTTCTTTCTACGTTCTACCTTGAAATAGTTTTTCAAATCAAGTATCTATATTTGCTTTGTATCATTAGCACTCAAACAGTCAATGACTTTGACTCCTTGAAAACTTTCCGACCTGTGCAAAAACTGCATTTTTCAACTCTAAACAGGGAAACAGTCTTAAACACAGTCAGCATACTGATGGTTTATACTCATGATTGAATGTTTCATGCTTGGCATGTTGTATAAAATATGCTATATACTTACCTATTTATCAATCGATCCATTTTCTGTACACCCTTGTCCCTTACGGGGTCACGAGGGGTGCTGGTGTCTATCTCCAGCGAACATTTTGGGCGAGAAGCGGGGTACACCCTGGATAGGTCGCCAGTCTGTCGCAGATATTTACCTATTTATTTCCTGCCTAATTATTTTTGTATTTGTATTTTATTATAGCTACACCACAGTACATCTACAAATTCTGCTAAAATATACTGTAAGATTCCAAGATCAGAGAAAACCCCAAATCTCACAGTGAACTTTTGGATGAAACACTACATGACTGGTTATTCATGTTCAGAAAAATATCCCCAGTAATGGTTCCTTTTAAATAAGTTAATGTTCAGCACAATACTGTTGCTTTTGTGATTTTATTTTTTTTTCTCCCTCTTCCTCAAGCTTTTATTGAAAATGTGTAAAATTACTATTAGAACTAAATAGCATCCCTGGTATAAAAAAAAACAAATTTCTTTATTCATAGTCTTTTAAAAACATATGACATTATTTCAGCTCATCTGCATCTCAAAGTAGATAATGAGATCACATACAAAGATAGTTATTAGGGACACAAATGTAAAAGGGAGGCATAAAATGATGGAAAAGTCACTCACATAGATATAAGCACTAGTAATGAATCCAAATGTGAAACCTATCTTTCGTTTTGCATACTATTTTTGTTCTCATTGGAACCACTGATAGGTACTCTAATTTATTCCTCAGAGGCATACAATTAGTTTCCTTATTTCTTACCAAGACCTTTGGCTCTCCAGATCCCCTTTCTTGAACTGACTGACATCATGAGCACATGACTGATGTTACCTTCATCTGATACGTCTGTGCTGTTTATTTTCTTTTATTTTAGGGTGAACCGAGGGGTAGTGTTGCCAGCGCTGATACTTTGATTTAATTGAATTTGACATTTTCTCTTTAGTTTTTATTTTAAGCTCATGGATATCTGAGTTAATTAAATGTTTTGATGTTTATGTTGACATGGCTCACCCTTAGGGAAAATGTTTTTTGGAATATTTAGGTACTATTTACAGCCATGACATTAATTAAGTATTGTGGATAATATTTTTTTGTATCTCTGAGACCTCCACTGGCTTTTGAAAAGCACACAGCCAGACCACAGCCTTTTGAACATGATGTCTGCTATCTTACTGCTGTCAACCTGCACTGACATGTCTGACATAAAGAGCCTTGCAAAGATACTCAAACCTTAACATTATTCATATTTTGTCACATCACAACCACATATTGTGTTGTATTTTAATTGTTCTTTATGTGGCAAATAAATACAAAGTAGCACGTAACTGAAGATAAAAAATGATATGTGGTTTTCAACATTTTTGAAAAATAAATAACTAAAAAATGTGTCATGCATTTTTATTTAGCCCCCAGACTCAGTTTTTTGTAGAACCATTTTTTGGATTGGTCTTTGTTGGGGCCAATGTGACATGTAAAAATAATGATATTCAAGACAATCAAACTTACTGTATTGATTATGGTTACATTTTGGACTCATGTGACCAGAACTCATTCTTCAACATATTTGTTGGTTCCCCTTTGTAACATAAGCAAACCAGGAATTTGACATGCTACAACTTTCTTTCAACAATGGCTGTCCTATTGCCACTCTTCTGTAAATATGTGCAGTGCATGAGTAGTCAAAAGGACAACTGCATGCTGTCTTGGTAACCAAATCCATGTGTTGATCTCTGCAACTCCTATGGAGTTATTTTGGTTATTTTCTGATTGGCGCACTTGTTACACAACCTGTAATTTTAGATTGGCCCTGTCTCTCCAGGTATGCTGTTTATCCAGGTAGTTAACATTTTTATGGGATGGATTGAACAGATCATCATAAGAAAAACAAAGCTTGAAGAATTGTTTATAATTAAATCTTCTTATGACCTTCTTTGCAACTTCATTCTTGACATGTTTGTGTGTTTTTTGGTCTTCACTAAGCTGTTTTTACCCTATTTAATAAATTGGTCACTTTTTTATGGAAAGCTTGTCGTCCTGAATTTTAGTGAGCGGTAACATAGTTTTGTTTGCTAGAAATTCTGAGAAAGATATATTATTTTCATTGCACTTAACAATAATATGCTGTTATGTGTTTTTCTGGATGACATGAAATCATAATAAAATATACCGTAATTGTTGTGGTTGTAATGGGAGGACATACAGTACATAAAACCATCACAAACGTGGTTTTAGTTAACCACGCTATTTATTTCTAAGTTATAGGTAGGAATAAATAGCTGTGGTTATCACACTTGAATGAGTGTTTAGCATTTGGATTAACCCATCCCCACTCATCTCTCTTTTTTCTGCCCTCTCTGAGACAAATCCCCCCTGCCTAGCCTACTGCTTTTATTAAATTCGCCTCAATAAAAAAGCTCAGACAGGATTTATTAGGTACTCAGCGCAGACGTTTAGTATTTCCCTCTGTTATTAACTGAAAATCAATAGAAAGCAAAGAAAATGGAAGTCATACAAGTGTTGTCGCCTTTATATTATGTCGGCTGTCGGGTTAGATTCATGATGTAGCTCCGGCGTCTGCAAGGTGGATTTTCTGCTTACATTGCAGGACCTAAAGTGGAAGTTATTCATTAGAGTAAGCCAGCGGTCAGATACATTTCCAGGCCCTTATACACATCTGTCTTGGTAAGGCTCGCATGGAGTGAGAAAGGATGCTGATATACCCCGATATAGACGTCAGGCACAACACACAGCTTGTTGGATTTATGATTATTTTGTTCTGAAGACCTTTTTTAACACGATCATAGAGCCTGTACCCTTGGAATGTAAACTGGAATAGTATTACACTTAACCTTGCTGCTGCTCTAACATGTGTCATTCATTATTTCATCCACAATTTATTAACTTTATTGACTTCTGCAACAGCTAGGGTGCCTTGTAGAGAAGACAACAGTGGTTTTACCTTAAACCTTCCACTTTTTAGGCTTAGCAAGGGTCTATAGTTTTATTGTGACATTCGTTGACATATCACAATATCATAAAAATTATGCTCATGGGCACAACAGTGGCTCATAAATAGGTTCGTGTGAGCCTACTTTGCACTGACAAAGGTTTGGACAGCTACAAATTCTCAAGTTCAAAAGAGTAAAGGTGGCATACACTTAATATCCAATAAAATAAGCGTCATTCGCCAAGCTTGAGCACTGCTGCTGAACAGCAAAGCAATTCCATCATGAGGAAAAGTGGCTTTGTCTACATATTAGTCTTTTCTTTCATGAAAGGCCAGAAAAACGTGGGAATAAAGAGCTTAGCCACCTCACTAATTTAATTACTCCCCGGACTTCCATGACAGTAATGTAAATATTCCATCATGATGGGCCAGGATACACAGAGTAATTACTTAAGGTTTTCTTTCACATCTCTCAAGACTTTTTTTTTTATTACCCAAAAGCTTTTTAACATTAGCACTCTCTTCCTGACAAATTAAATGAAATTTCATTACTCTAGCCATCCTAATGGCATGAAACTATCAGATGTTGTATGCCTCCTCTCGCTTTCCTGGCTGCCCTACCAGATTAATCAAATAGTCAGCTTCAGAGTCAAACCGAGGGGAGCATCGATCTGCAAGTCTATGTTTGTCTATGGTTTGGTGGGGTTGCTGAGTGAAAGCCTTACATATTGATCTCCGTATGTTAAACATGTACAGTCCATCACTAAACAATTATTCAGAGCAGAAGCAAATGTCTCCCTGCAGCTCGCTTTTTGTCCAAATGACAGAAATCTGATTCTGTGATGTGTAATCAACGTTGTTTGCATCAGTTTAATGTACTTTAACTTAACATTTAATTCACAAGTAAACCATATAAAGTTACTCGTTGGGTAGATTGTTTTCTTTTTTTAATATGCATCTTAATTGTACCTATGCTGTATGCCGCACTAAGTAATACAGAAGCTCATTCAGCAGTAAATAGTTTCCATAGATTGTTTATAACCAGCCATTACATATTATATTTAACACCTTTGGTTTTGCAAGGGTTAAGCTGCTTGGCCTTTGATCTCTCAGGGGGGAAGGTCCTGGCAAAGTGCCCCTCCACCACCTGAAACCCTTCAGAGACTTTCAATCCAATTGCTGGCTAAGAGTGGAGGCAGATCTCAAGGTTACACCTGAGTGTTCAAGGGCAGGTCCAAGTGTAATCGGCACTTAGATCATAGATTAATCTTATTTGCTATCTATTAGGCTTGATTCTTGCTTCCGTCTCTCCCTACCCAAAGCCAGGATTACTGTGATAGTTTAAGATAATGGATTCTTATGGAAGAGGAGGTCAAGAACCATTCTTGTTTCAGAACCTGTGGATAATATGATTAATCTAAAAGCCTCTTTCCAAAGAGGTCCTACTTTCAAAGACCTAACTGAGGAAAAGTCATAGAATAAATCTGTGATGTGGGCTCTTGGGTGTTTTAATAATCACAATTTTATTTTCTCACCAAGTGTAGGTGAGAGAAAATAGAATTAGTGTCTGCCTCAGCCACTAGACACACACATCCACTGTTTTCCAAATATCAAACAAAAAAATGGCTATACAAATTGGTTTATCATTAAATATGATATGATCCCATTTGTGCCCAACCTTTTGGTGCATGGATAAGTATTTTATTGATATGAAACACAATTCATTGATACTGATGACACCATTTGGTATGGCTAAACTGACATTTCTCCCTCGCAAATAAGGCAGACATTTTCAAGAGATGAACAGTGATTATACGTTTAAACCATTTTCCAAATGTTCTATTAACATTTCAAAGCCAACAGAAATGTGACATCATTGTCCATAAAATGCACAAAAGGTTATGCAGGTAGATGTATTGATTTTACTAAACGCAATCTCATTTTAGTTCAAAATCCCTCCCCCCACCCTCTGTTTTGATTTCAGAGGTAGCCACTAGCTAAACAGATAACAGATAAACTGTGATAAAATATATCCAAATGTGGCAGCCTCTCCTGATAACCTCTGAAGACACAATGTTTATCTTGTCCAGTCATCAGCAACTGAATATTTATCACAAAGAACAGACTTGTGTTCCTGCCTGCACGTTTGCCAGTTTATCTACAAGTTAGAAGTTATTTTTCAATGCATAGCAGCTGAAACATGTAAATTCTCCAACCACTAATAAATTGGATGATTGTAATGACATGCAATCTATAAAACATTATATTTTCAGCATAGAGCTGACTTGCCTTTGGGAATCTTTTATGTCTCTATTTCTTCCCTATGAGTCCAGTCAATTGTTGTTTCATATTGTGTCTGTAAAGAAAATTATTTAAGCAAACTTAAAGCTTTTACTCTTTCTTGGTGTTAAAATGCAGTTGTCATATTTATAAAAACATGCAGAGCAAAGTAATTTCACTTGTTCCATTTTATGCAAGCACGAAACTATGATTTGTTTAAATTTGTTCACAAGGACATTTCCATATATATTCTGACAACTGAATCAATAAATTAGGTCATAGTTTTGAATTAAAGCTTCAACTAAATTAATTAAAACTATTATTGATTTTAATAACAATTATTTTCTCAATTAAATGATTACGCATCTGCAAAGTAATGTTATTAAAAAAAGAGACTGACAAATGGACTCTTTATTTCCTGAAGCTCTGAATGATGTCAGTGAGTTTCTTAGTATGATCAAAATGTTAAAGGTAAACTGTTTCTTTTCTTACATGAACTAAAGAACAGTATTTTATTTAGCATTGACAAAAATGCATATATTGTACATTGTATTGACGCCTACACTTTTGAGTTCCAGTTTAGACCCTAATGCTTCAGCATGTTTATGGATATACTGCAATGTTTGACAGCACATGTTTTAAATCCCACCCTCTAAGTTGACTTAGACGTTTCAATGGGATAGCTCTTCATGAATGAGTCAGCAATTATATATATATATATATATATATATATATATATATATATATATATATATATATATATATATACATATGATCTAGTTTGTGTAAAACACTATTCGGTGTCTGTCTTTAGCGTATCCAAACACACACAAAAACAAACAGACACTTATAAAGGCAATATGTTTCCACTCTAAGCAGAGTGCTTTACTGTTAAAGTTGCTGTCTCACTTCTTCGTTCCTTGCCATGTTAGTGTATATAAAACATGCTGAATGTGAGATTAATCATGTGAGAATTTAGTGCATTTCATAAAACAAGTTGTGTCACCCCTATGAAGCATGTGTGACAGTTCTTATATGCTGTTTACAGACCCATTCAATAAATTAAAATATAATTGAAAAGTTTATTTATTTCAGGAATTTTATAACTAAGAAAAACACATTATTGCATCAATGTCACCATCTCTTTTTTTTCACCAGTATGTAGATCTGAATTTTGGAAGAAAATAAGTCAGTGGTCAAATGGATTGTTTCACCTCTTTGTTGCAATTTTTTGTAGGTAACAGTACTGTACTGTATTAAAATCTCCCAAAAAAATTAGTCATTATATAAAACAATTTAAAACACAAGACCAACCTGTACATCGCAGGCCCATCATGGTAATGTATTTTATTAGGATTTTGTGCCTGCATCTTTTCTTTGGTTGTAGAATTGTTGCAGATTTTCTTGTTTTCTTGCATAAAAGATTTGGTGCTATATAATCACTGAATTAAAATGAAGCAGAATATGCTAATGACTCTAATTGGACTACTAATAGAGACTGTTTCTCAGCTTCCAGCTTTTGGGGGGTCTGTGTAATCAGTATAGACAGTCGTTAAGGGAATGAAGAGGCAACTAGCAATGTCAGGAGAGGGCCCAGGCGGTTCCAGCTGACACTACCCCAATCTTCCAGGACCCATTAAAGGCAGTTTCAACACATTACCAACCATAACATCCTTGAATATCACTGATTTTATTTGCAGTATCAAACATTTCATTTCACGCGCCATTAATGGAAAAGTGCTGAGGTTCTAATGCTGCCAAACATTTAGTAACTACCTGGACTCAGAGAACCAATTAACTTCAAGCGACAACATGGCCAATTAAACACACAAATAGGTGAGTCCAGCACTGGTTGCGGCCCTGGTAATTTACTTTTGAATAAACCCAAGCAAAAATAGAAAGTCAGCCACTGAATGACCAGTTTAAGTGAAAGAAGGACTGTGTGATCAAAATGTCCATATGGAAGATTATTTTTACAGTTAGTGTACAAATATTTCATAGAAATGCTTAGAAAAATAAATATACCGGTGTTTTTGCATTAAAGCAAGCTAATTCAGAGAGAAGCAAAATAAATCATTTTATGGGGGACACCAAGTACTCTTTAGTAGAGTTTGACTTGCATACATTAACTTTTGTTTATGTCAAATTCATTGAAGAAACTGTAAGAGTGATGAAACCCCTTTGAGGTTGATTTGTGGAACACTTAATTTCATACTTTGGTGGCATGTAGAACAAGGACTTATTATTTTGCATAGCATTTAGAAAAGCACATTTAATATATTGTCCTCATTAACTTTATCAGCCCTATGTCACATACAGTAGATAAAAGAAGCCATTGAGTGCTGTACCTTCACTATAACCTCAGAATCTCATCTCAACTAGGTAATATTTTTCGTATTGATTTTCCAGCTTTCCTGAAGGGAGGCTTTAATTGAAAGTCAAGATGTATCAATGCTTAGTTCACAAAGCATTGATACTTGATATCTAAAGGAAACAAGGAATTGGTAATGCATGCATGTTATATTTATATTATGTGTGAACAATGTTACAACTTGATAATTACTGCTACTATTCCGTGTATGGCTCAGCTCAGTGTGATTTTTTTTTACCATTTGTGGTTAAGCTTGATGCTAATTACACACTATACTGTGCAAATGCAATAACATTTATAAAGTTGTTTATGGAATAAATTTATATAGCACTTTTCTAGTCATATTCTCATCTTCTGAAATAAATGTTCCCTCAGAAGCAATGGTGTTGGTCCTTGACATAAAGTGCCTTAGCTTACTTAATTCTGATTAGAAATATGATATCAGTATTCAATTTTGAGAAATCTCTTAACAGTACATTAAAGGAAGTCAGGTGAGTTGGCTTAGGCATGTCAACCTGGAAGACAACCCAGGGCAGAAGTAAAAGTCTCTAATGGGACTATACCTTCTGGCTAGGGAGTTCTTTGGATTCTCCAGACTGAACTACAGATTGATTCTTGAGTGTGAAATGTCTGGGACTCATCATGGATTTGTTATCTTGGATGGACGGACATCTGTGCAACTTTCCAGTCAAACTGCATTATTTGGGATCAGGACTTCAAATCTCTCATATACATACTTAACGAATTTGTTTTTGAAGCATGCTCTCATTCTTGGGCAAGCGTTTCCTCACTTCCAGGATTTTTCCTTCTTCTTTGCAGTTTTGAGTTCAAGAGTCCAACATGTCGCGTACGGCCCATACAGTCCGAGCAGTCTGGTCACATCAAGAACATGTAAATTAATTCGGATGTAAAGGAGGATTTTTAGTTTGCAAATGTCAAAATAAGCAGCAATGTGTTTCATACTGAAAACCAAGTTAATCTTTTTGTTGCTTTCAAACTGCACTGCTGGACTTGCAAAATCAAGCAAAATTGTCAAGCAAAATTGTCAAAAAAGAAAATTCTTAGCACTGTGAGCTATAAGGACCCTCTGATATAGAACACACTGCCAGGTTTTTAGGGGCTGAAGTTTCTCTGCTTTTAAGATTAGCCGTTCTCTCTGGGTTTTTTTTTTCATGTCATAAGACTTACAGCTAAGGCTCAGTCAGAAGATCTCAAACCTTCCCTCAGCTATCCTGTTAATCAGAGATTCTACCTGACAATTCTGAGCTTCTTTTCTATCTCTCCAAGTAATTCCACAGGATAAAAACTTTTGTCAGACAGCTTCTATTTATGCACCTTGTCTTCTCTCTTTTTCACACTGTGAATTTTGACATATTTGAGTCCCATAAAGTCAGTTTTCTACTCCTGTTATACTTTTGATTAGATCTCCTTTTACTTAGTTTTCTGCTGCAGGTGGTTATTAATAGCATCCTTAAATAGAATATAGGAGTGCAGGAAAAAAAATGAAATGAAAAAATAGATTAAAAAGGAGCACTTATTTCACATGTATTAAGAGTACAGTATATCATTTTTGTAATATACTTTTTGGGCTTTACCAAGGCTCCACCAGCAGGGTCGTGCCTCAGAATCTAGTGTCAGATCTACATGTGTTTTATGGATATGGAGAAGCGTACAGCTATGTCCCCCTGAGCCTTTATATGGAAGATGATGCTGGATTCCTGTAGTGGTACTTGAAGTCTGAAACTCTGTCTGATTATCTTTGTAGTGTTCATTGACAAGAGCTGAAAATGTAGTCATGTACAGAAGATTGTGTGGTTTGGAAATCTTTGGTTTTTATAACGTGAGAAGGTCTGGAGATGAGCCACTACTCCTCCACATGGAAAGGACTCTGTTGAGGTCATTCAGACTTCTGATTAGGACGGCATCAGGGTGCCTCCTTTCACATGCCTTCTTTTCTGTTAATGCCTGAAATCATGCAGAATGAGTTAGCGACTGGTGCTGAGAAGAGGAATGTTTAGGTTTCCTTCCCAGACCTGTTGCTCTTGCAACCTGATCCTGGATGAGTGAAAAATGATGGATGAACGGATGGACAAGAGTTGCAGTTTGATTCATTCTTGCTCTTGGCATTGGTTGGGTCCATCTACAGGATGAGTGGTACAAACACTTGGTTGTCTTTCTCCAGCCAGGGTGAGCAGACTTGACTTTTTTTTAATACCCCTGATCTCAGAAGCACAACATTTTAAAATACATATTGATCAAAACCTTATATTTAGCCCCAAATAACCTTTTTAACTCAGAAATAAGCAGATGTGTTTGATTCTTCTGTATTTCATACAGTCAAGCTCCTCTTTACAACTTTGGCAATAACAACTGTATAGCAGAAACATTGTTGTTTTGTTGGGGTTTTTTCACACACAGCACTGCTACAGTCCAATAGTGCATAAAAGCTAGCTGGTAATTGCACTCAAAGTGTCTCAGCTCTGTAGTCGCATGTTTATCAGATTTTTTTTTTATGTGCAGAATCAGGAAAGTGTGGCTGAGTGTGGAAGAGAAGCAGCTTCCTTCAGAAGCTGCAGTAACAGCAGAGCTGCTTCCTTTACAGGATCAGATTGGCACAATTTAAGCAAGGTCTTCTGAACTGTTTGTCATAATTTCTGCAAACTATGATGACATGTTTACAGAGGGCAAGTAAAAAAAGAAAAAAACTAAAGAGAAATAAGAAACAGGATAAAGTTGCTAACTGTCACAAATATGTAATGTGACCTTTTTCTCCTTCTGAGTTGAGTCAGACTTTCCTACAATGTTTATGTTGAGGTAATTCAAAATGTCTTTGTGAACTTGGGCTACTCTTTCACTCATTTTCTCTCTGTTGCCAGTTCTATATTTGCAGACAAGTTCACCAAAAAAGAATAAAAAATATTATAGAAAAAAGTGTATAATACAAAGATTTTATCAACAGGATTTCAGATGATAGCAAAGCAATTACCAGTGATAAGATGGAGAACTTTATTTGAAAGAGGTTCAAGAACTCTTTCAACAATTTTTTTTATTTTTGTTTTTGTATTACTTACAAGTTATATTGGTGTCATGAAAGCATAACTATTTCTTAGCTGGGCAATGGCTCTATGTGCTTACACCCTACTGATGTCTCTGCTCACAATAATATTTCTGCCAAGTAAATAAAACCACATCCACAGTTTTTCATAGATCCTGTCCTGTTCAACTCTTCTTGGTGTGCAAAATGAAATATATCATTAATAAATTAGATAAGACACACCACGTTTATTACATGACACTGAAATGTGGAATAGTATTTCTTTCCAGAGATTAGATGAATCGAGGGCCACTTTGTCCTTCCTAAAGATATCACAATTGTTTGTCCCCAAATCATTTAGGTTTGTTTAGGAAGTATGGTTCCGAAGTGGGACATGTTTCTTTTCAGAGGAAGCAAACAATACAACCCTGTAAGGCACATTGCCCCACCATCCTTATCATCACATTTCCTGCAAAGGGTTAATTCAATCATGTCAAGGTTCTCTGCTCTGTGGCTTCGCCTATACCATCATACTTTAGGCGCACTGGAGCGTCTCTTCATTGATGGCACCTTTGGCTTCACAATAGAAGCTAATTTGTTAGAATCTTTCACAGGATCAGAGGCTGCTTAAAGGCGAGGAGGGTGCCTTGGCCACCACAAAAAAATAAATAAATAAATAAAATAAAGCCATCCACTGGGTTGGAGGGGCCAAATTAAATGCCCAGTCATTTTATGACGACAGACATACAGAACATAAATATCTATTCCCCTTGCCTTTCCACAGTCACTGAAATTTTGCCAGGCTTCCCAGTTAACACAGGTTAATAGATTGATTCCAGCGACATGGATCATAATGAACAGGTAAATTGTTTTATCTCTTAAGTCTTATTTGGTCAGCCAGGAAAACATATGAGGTAATATGGCTGAAGCTAAATGGAGCGTATAATAGATCTCTTACTAAGGCATAAAGATAGGGTGATGGCAGGGCTATGATTAATGAAAATAATAATGTTCTTGAAATTGAAATTTCTCTGTTTTTTTGCCCCATTTCGATTCTTTCTGCTGTCTTCATTTTGAGTGTTGATGCACAGTGTGATTGATGCCAGATTGCCAGTACATTTATTTATGTCTGTTGGTTTGTTTTTAGAGAAAGCTCTATGCAGACCTCACCAGAGACTTCAAATTACAATGAAGTCAGTCTTACTTCAATAAATACTGCATGAGAGGCTCAAAGGGAAGGGAACATAATTTTATTCTCACACTGTTTGGCTGAAAGTTAATAATTATGCTTCATTTTACAATTTAAACTATTTATCCACTTTTTTTTCAAATTAGCAGGTCATAATTTAGATATCAGTCTAAGGTTAAAGCTCCTACTAGCTTTTTTTGACCAAAGGCAATAAAAAAAGCCTTCCAAAAAAATCAATGACTTTTAATTCTGCACTATTGATATGCCTAGATAATGTGGCAATTGAGCTGTGCTTCTGCCAGTGGTGATGAGGAGCAGCAGATGAAGAGTAATTGGGCTCTGACCCTTGTGGGCTTCAGCCACCATATCAACTGAGCTTCTCCCAACACATTTTCTTCTCCATGCAGGAGGGCTCACTCCACAAACCCTCAGTGGTGGCAAGGTGATAAATTACACTTCTTAACTATCATTGATTACTCACTGTTTCCCCACTTTCTGTGACAACTGTTCAGTCACTCTGAATGGTTCTTAATGGCACATTAAAGAGAAAAAAAGAATACAGTTTTCCAAGCATTGATTAAACTTGCTTGTTGCTTAATAAAGACAAACTGACACTTTACTTTGGTTGACTGTGACCAAGTATAGACGCAAGACCCAGATTGTGTAAAACAATTAGGCTTTGCTGAACAAAGTTGCTGCTATTCCAGTTCAAGATTAGTCTAAAACAGTTTCTTAATTGTTCTTTTCAAGAGTTAAGAACCAGATTTTTTTAGTTTCCTCAGTCCACTAGATAACCTGTCAATAAAACAATCTTACTTAAATAGATGTATAAGTGGATACCATTATATTGCAACATTTTGAGACTGTGAACAAAGATAAGTCCACTTTTAGGTTTGCAGAGTTCACCACATTTTTATTTAAAAACCCATGGAATTTGAAATAGTTTAATATTCCAAAAACTGTAAAAAGGTTCCCAAAGCTTTTGGAAGAGAAAAAGACCCCATGCACCATATATCCTTCACCATGCTTCCAAGTGGAGAAGAGGTGCTTTTCTACATTGCCATCTGTTATTTCACACCAAACTGGACTGGATGTTTTTTTGTTAAAAGTTCAAATTTACGCACATCTAACCAAAGCTCAAGTCAAGTTAAAGTCTCTGTAGTGCTTAGCAAACTGCATATTTGTTTTTGAGAAATAAAACAATAACTGGTTTTTACTTTTGCACAGAACAAAAAGTCAGCACTTGAAGTAATAAATAGTAGTCCTGCAGGTCCGTTCTCTCCAATGCTTCATAAATATTTTTTTAATCTTAAAGTCACATATCATGCTTTTAAATCTGCTACTCAGTCTCCCTTATGCATCAACAAGAATTCAAGAATCTCCAGCATTGCCAGAGCAAAGAGACCAACCTTGATTTACATGTCAATCAGACAAACTATTAAGATCTCTAAGTTTGTGGTTACAATCAAGCAATATTGGCAAACGAATGCTGTCCATCCTTTAATTAATGACTGGAGTCATTTAGTTGACAACAGTGGTTTAATGATGTGGGTGTACTGTATTGCTTTGTAGTGATTCTTAAGGACGTTTAGCATGAAGCATAGCTAATAAAATATCTCACTGTGCAGAGGAGCGCCACACAGAGGCTTTATTAATCAGCAAGGATCAGTTTGTGGGAAGACAAATCGTGTGCCTTATGTCCAGAAAATTAAAAGGCTGTTAACCGCTTCAAAAACATTTAATATTAATCTACAATTTGGCTCTCAACAATATCTATAAAAACAAATAAATAGTCACTTTATGATGATGTAAATTTACTTTTGTGTTTGACTAGTGAAAATAAGAGCTATTAAAAAAAAGAATGAATCCATTTGTTGTGCTGCCTTAGTGAAATGTAAATAATTATTACATTTTCCAGAAACTTATTAAGTCTGATATGCAAGTAGGTAACACTTATTCATATGGCACCTTTAAAAACACAATGGATTTGTGTTTCATTGGAAAAAACAGTAAAACACAGTTGAAATAGAAAATAAACATTAAAAAAAGACTAAAACACAATCAAGTATAAGAAACGTTTTACCCAAATGCCAGACTGAATACACACTAGTCATTAGCTGCTTATTAAACAGATTTGAATGAGTCCATAGAATGTGAATGAAAGACTAAAGAGTTTCAAAGCACATAGAGAATTCAACTGCAAAGGCTCCTTTAGTCTTTAGCCTTGATTTATGGCCTTGATTAAATGACATCAGGGGCCTGGTGGTGACATACTGCTGATGAAGATCAAAATAACTATAAAGGTCTGTATGCCTATCTCCATGTAGCGTTTTGAATGTCCCAATCATAAAATATTACTTGGTTCTGTACTGGATCCATCAGCCATTAATGGTTATTTGGTGATTTGTTTCTCAATATTCCTGAAGTGAATAGAATATAAACAAAGAACACTACTGACATATAGATCAAATAAAAACAATCAAATTACCACAGTATGTCAGTTCCAAAATGTTATATGGTCACTTTAATATGTACAAATGCAATCCTGGGATTTGAAATAAGTTTTTTTCAGTTCTGTGGGACTGAAGGTTTTGACATAGGCTGAGGTTATAAAGTCTGCTGAAAATAACAGCGTTGTACTTGATGCTTTACAGTAACGAAAACTAATCTCAAATAAAATTTTGTGACACAAATCCTTTTAAATAAAAATTATTGAAGTTATAAAACCTGTCATGAGTTTTGTTTTACAGGCAGTGCTACTATATAGTACTATATTGGACCTCCTGGGACAGATGTTTGGAGAACCGTAATGTAAATTATTATTTTCTGGCAATAGAACAAAATATTATGCTGACATGTCTGTTGTTCTATAAAAACGTTAACTTTGGAGCTAACAGAAAATAATTAGGGCATACTCCAGCCTTGTTTTACATTTTTTAAAACTTTTGGAATATTGCTTTGATTGTAGAAATGGAGAAGTTTGGGCAAGTAGGAATTTTATGAAAACCATCTCTTGATTTTTAAAGATCTACACACACTTTGAAGAATGTCTTGCTGAACTGGCCCTTCATTTCATGTTTAGACCTCAGGAGGAGAGTAATCTATGGATTACTTGTTCAAAGCTCAAAGATGTTTCGGTTATAATAAAAATTAAAAGTTCATAGTGAACCACAAAAAACCCCCCACAGCATTTATTTTTGTTTAGGGATGCCAATAATTTTAATTGTAAAATATACATATTTTCTTTTACATTACATTTTAAATTAAATGCTAATGAATTAAATATTAAATTTTTTGTTTATGTAGTGTGAGATTTTGAAACTCCAATAAAAGAGGGATATATTGTAGGACTTTTCACACGTCTTCACCAGGGGAGCGCATAAATGCGAACTGCACTGTTTTACATCTGCGCTCATGCTGGGAAATGCACTAAAATGCCATCCAAATGGTTTGCTTTAAGCATAACAAGCTAAAAAACTAACAAAAACAAATCCTTATCCTTGTCAGGGTCCACTGAAGACTGACATTATCAAAGCACTGGATAAGATAAAGACCACAAGATGTAAAGGAAATAAATTTGTCTGCATTTATATATAGCACAGCTGCATGCAAAGCCTCCCATGATTCAAAAATGCTTATTGACCTAACGGGTGTGACGGTGGTGACTTCCTGTTGTGATGCTTCTCGATCCCCTGAGATGAATATGTCTCAGACAGTCTCAAAGAAAACAAGATGGTAATCCTTGACTCAAAATATTAGTCAAAGGAAGAGATTATAAGAGGAAGTTATTTCAAAATTAATTTATTTTTTAATATGGAATCCACAAGCCTGGTGTGTGAAGGAAGAACAATTTTGTATATTTATCTGCGGATATGGGTTTTGGCTTGTAGGAAAGGCAAACAGTCATGTGTGAGTTAATATCTGAAAAGCAGGGAAAACCAGTTTTGACATTTCTGTCAGCTTGTGACCCACTACTCAGAGGACTGACCCAGCCCATCAACAAAATGTCACGAAAGACAAATCAAAAAACAAAAGCAATGAACCCTCATTTGAATAAGGATGGTATGGCAGTGGTGGCAGGTTGAGAAGTCTATAAGATGATGTTTGAGAGATTTCTTTTCTGTCTGAACCTGATGTCAAAATGCCATGAGAGGTGTCCCCCTGCCAGGTCAGTATGCCTCCAAGGTCGAGGCTTTTGCCCTGGCCTGAGCTGCAGGCCACACTGACTCGAGAATGGGCCTAGCACTGCTGTCAAGCACTCATCATGTGAAACTGTGGGGCTGAGCCACTAGAAGAGGGTTAAACTGATTAGCAATGCACTTGTGTTCAGTGGGTCACAGTTTGAAGAACAAAAGTGACATTATAGGATCTATATTTTTCCCTTGATTCCCTAAAACCATCACTTCTGTTATCATACAAAGGTCTGCTCAAGATCTCTGACAGATAGGTGCCATTTTTCTATTCAGTTGGGCCTTTTCTTTCCTTTCTCTGTGAATATCGCAAGCCCCCTTCACCCAGAGCCCAGTACTCAGAATCTTAACCCTATGTCTTCCCCCTGTCAATACATGAACTCTTCTTTTCACTTTTAATTCACACTTTTTGGCTCATACTCAAACCTTGCTCTGTCTTTCAGTTTCCTTCTCGCGTTCACCCACACTCATCCCTGGGAAATGTAGATCTTTTCCTGACAAGTTCTTCGAGTAGCAAAGCCTCTGGAGATCATCTGCCGAGCTCTGCCAAAAAATGCGTGGGAATAGCCTGGATGGGAAGGGGAAGGGATTTTTAATTGTTTTTTTTTTTCTTTTCTTTTTCTAGAAATAGTGTCTGTGATTGTTCCGTTGCTGTATTTACCTAACCGTGAATAAAGATTCAAAATGTGGGTGGTAATGACTATTTGTTTAGGAGCCCCAATATGTAGTTCTAGTGCTGTTTAGAAATGTTTTCCATGTGACATAAATTATGCATATTAAGTCTATGCTGCATGATATAAATCAAGTTACTTTGAAGAGTGAAAATTGCAATATGTGCTCCCTGTTTTCATACACTCAGTAACCTGACTGCATCAACAGCTGGAAAAACAAGGGCTAGCATTTTGGTGTTCATTAGGAGCTCACTCAGATGGTTTCCGGACTGGAGGCATTTGGGAGTTCAGCTCTGAGGAACAAGTTTGGGAAGTATCAAAAATAAAGGAACAACAACAGAAACATAGACTCTGCTATTATCTCAAAAGGGTCAGTTGTGATGTTCTGCAAGCGTTTCATTCATAGTATTTTTTCCAAAGTGATCAACATAACATTATATTTTTGTTGTAAATTAATTTTTGCAATCAATTTTAAATCCACCCAGTTTGATTTAACACAACAGTTGAGTAATGGGTTTGACGTAGTGTACTGGGTTAGGTTTCCAACCAAAAATGGTTAAATTGATCAGTGTCTTACCTTGGGGCAACCAAAGAGCAGGTTTTAAATAACACATATACTGGATTACTACACAAGTAATATCAGGATTAGAATGAATCATTTAGTCTTAGTTTAATTTTACATTTGAACTAATCATTAAAAAAAATTTGACAGTTGAATGGCCAATGATACCAACCTTCAGTGAATTTATTTGCTCTCTAATACCATCATCACCACAACCCCCTGAAGAAACAGTTTTGTCAATTTCAAGTTTAACATTTTATTATTTCCCATCTTATCCAATGAAAAAGTTTAAGTGAAGCATTGCATAGCTCAACACTGTGATCTGTGAAGATTGATGAGGCTCTTCCTGACTCTTTTGGAACTCAACAAACTGGTTTACAAATTTAACTCAATATTCATTCAAAATTACTGTCTCATCTGCTATTTGAAGAGCGCTTGGGTTAAGCAAATAACCCAGTAAGTTTTTGTATGCATGTTAACAATAGACCCATAAAAAAGGGTCTATTGGTATTAAAATATACTACACTGTGAAATGACTGCAAAAGATTTTCAGTTCAATGTTACCAACTTATGATTCAAAGTCTTTGGTTTTTCCTTAGCTTATCTCACATAAAACCTAGATATTTTTGCAACTGTATGGTGAAATTGAAATTAGAAAGTATAAAATAAGTATCACAATTTCTTTTTAGATTAATCACATATTTTAAAAACACTGTGAAACTGTAATTACATAAAAAAATGAAATGTCCACAGAAATCACAAACATCATATATTTCTGGCTAACAGCAAAAGTTCCGTCTGTGGACACAATTTCTGACTGTTGCTTTGTGGTGTCAGTTACCATCTTTGCTCTGTGATGGACATAAGAATGCCTCTATTGTTTAAACACAATGAGCCTCCGTTCTCAGAGCAGATAAGCATAACAAAGTAAAAGTAGGGGGCCGTCAAAGTTTAAAAACTGGAATTGTCTAAGCAGCTTTATTTGCATATTAGCCACTAACACAAGGGGACCAGATAAATAAGTTTTATTTTTGCTTCTGTTATGTGACATTATTCCAAGTTCTGATACCATGGTTTGGTGCAGTAGAATGTTCATGTGCTTATTTTTTTGGTTGTAAAGTGATTTAAATTGTATCAACTGTATTATTTAATTCAGCAAATCACCAGCAAATATGGGAGAATACATCTTTCTTGGTAATTTGATTTACAATCTTAATGATACAAGCAAATTTGCAATCAGCTGCATTGAGTCTTTTCTCACTAAAACAATGAGGGGTTACCAGACTGTGCATTATCTTGTGCATCCTATGGCAGTTCTCCATCTGTGTTGGAGGAGTAGAAAAGGAACTGAGTCCACATATGGACAGTGGCATGCTGGAGGCTGTAGAGGTCCAAATCAGGGCCTGGGACTTTGAATCGCTACTCCACAGGAAACGCCTGGTTTGTTTAGCTGGTTGTGATTTCGAGTGGCAGTAGGGGGTGTTGCCTGATCATATGAAACACAATGGGGCATACTTTCTGAACATGACTATTAGGCAATAATGATGTGGCCCGAGTCCAAAGCCATTTGCTGTCCGTGTCTGCAAATTAAGATATACCCTCTATGTATTAATCAAATCAGTGTCTCCGTGTGAGGGCAGTGAGTGAGTAAGCAAATGTGTCTGAGTAATCTTTGCATGCTTCGAATGGCAAAAAAAAAAGTTTTATAGTCTCAACCAGTAAAGAGGAGAGGAAGTTGTAATAAAAGCTCTTAGCTTAAAATTGCTCCCATTAATGAACAGTCCAGTTTAGGGATTTTTGTACTCTTTGTAACAAAGTCCCCATTCCTTATCCTAGAACTTTAGCATCCCCCACCCAACTTGCACCGTAATAATGTCCCTTGTGTGTAGTCCTATAAACATTTGGCTAAATGCTCTATTAACATATTGAACAAACAGAAAAAAACAAAGAAACCCAGGAGTATCCTATTTCAGGAATAAAAACAGTCTCATTTTCTCCTGTAACCGACTCCATGAAAAGGAGCTACATGAGAGAAAGGACTCAAGCGTTGGGATTTAGAACGCTGAGCAAGATAGATTCTTCCAAATTCTAATTGGAGAACAGTTGATTTAATTGGTATCCATTTGGCTGACAAAAGAAAGCAAGGGTAGTGGGCAGGCAGGAATGCCTCTGGGGCTGATGTGAACATGAAGTGGCTCTGCTCAACGCTCGGGGACGGATCACTTCCAAAGACAAACCGTGGGAGCTGGCAGGACAGATTGCAGTGGGAGGGAAAGAGGGAAGGCGGGTGGGTTGGAGGGTTTAAATTCATGGTGGAGCGAGAAGCTTTCAATGGAGAGGCATCTTTATTTGAAGAGGGAAACGTTTTAGACGCAAAACTAAACTCCCACTCCGGGCAGTATAGTGTGTAATGTGACTCTGACCCTGAGATGAGAGAGGTGGATAGGGTTCAGCGGTTCTCATAAATGCAGGCTTTGGTGATAGACGAGCAAAACAAGCAACCTTCAGAGAACACATGACAATATTTAAAAGAGTTATTAAAAATTGAAAAGCATGCATATGGTTCCTAAAAATCTCTGATAAAACCCCTGTAGCCTCTTCAAATTAAACAAATCATAAGCATTATGTTTTCGGAATGTTTGAAGGTCAGTCAATAATAATCTGTTCACAGATGTTGTAGTGGCAGCAAGCAAAGGACAAGGCTGGTTATCACATCCTCCTATCAGAAGCAGTGTTTCTCTGTTATTTTTTTGTTAATCACAAAGCTCTCTTTGTCCATGCAGAAGCTCTTGTTGTGTGCGTGTGAGAAATGCATCAGCGATGTGTTGTGCTGTAGCTTGCTGTAGCAGAACAGAGGGGGAACCCAGGTGTTGGAGTGTTTTTACTGCCTCTGTAGAAAGGAAGGGTGGGAGAGCGAGGGCAGATGACCTGGAGGGGGTTCAGAGGCAGGGGCCGTGCTTGGTAGACCTTCACAGGCTGCCTCAGGGGGATACAGCCACTGCTTATCTCTTCCTACACTTTTACTTCTTTTTTATCCTCTTCCACAGTACTGCTTTCATTTCCCTTTCCTCTCAGTGCAGGAGGACGAGTACTTCGGCTTTATTTCCTACCAGCGCCAAGCCATTGTGTTATCTGCTGACAAGCATTTTCTATCGGTGGATATGCGCCTTTCTTTTTCGTTTACTGCAAATATTTGAATCTGGCCAGATTCTAAATCTTCATGTGGAAGAACGATGGGATTAGCATTTCTTTAATTATTTACTGAGCATGCAAGCACTCACCCACATTTTTTAAACAGTAGTGTCATGAAGAGGTTAAAGGGATACTTCAGGTTTTTTTTATTGAGATTCTTTGAAGTTGTTATTAGTAATAATTCCCTTACCTGCCAGAGAAAGACGAGTGTATAGAAAAGTGAGAAACTCCTCAGAAAGGTGAAAAGCTAAAAGTTAGACAGAGTGTGGTTTCACTGATTTTAGCAATTCCAAACAACTTTTTTTTTTCTTCTAATTTTTAAGGGCATATGACATAAGCATTAAAATGGCACATCCTTTACGTTTTTCACAGACTGAAAGGTATTTGGAAATTATTCTGGTGAGCCGGCATTCAGCTAACTGAAATAGCAGTGAGTTCCCACCAATAAAATTTTACACAGTAACACTGACATTGTTTGGGAAGGAAAATATCAAAAAATCATAATGCCAGTCTCTTGGGAAATTATAGACAGCCAATATACTCAAATATAGAGTTCTATCCCATGGATAAAGAAATGGGTTATGTAAGACTGGAATAAGCTTAAGATTTTTTGTCAGGTTTCCATTTGAAAACTATCACAGAATATGGTGCTTTTCCAGGTCTTGTAGTTATTTGGAAATTACCAAATGACCCACAGCTGACCAGAAAAATTAATGTTGCCTGAGCCAGTTGTGCAATGTCACGCAGCAAACTCATTTACATAATTTTACGCTACTTTTTATTTAGAAAACAATCATTGACTTTTCTGTTTTCGAGATATAATCGAGATAAATTAACCAAAAGCCAAAAACTTGAACAAAAACAGGAGAAAACTAATTCCAAAATAAAAAACACTCCATCTTTACAAACTTTTTATAATCTTTCATAAATTTAAAGGCTCGCCATTGTTGCAAATGGACGGTTGGGATCTGCAAATGATCCCAACCCAACTCATTGTTACCCATTGCCATTGACAGGTCTGGGTACCTGACAGGTCTGCTGTCTTCAGCAATTATGAATAAGCATCTGCACACTCATATTTACATTAGAAACAGTAGTTTGTCAGCAGTTGTAACAGTAGTGAATCTATTGGGATAATTTCCAAACAACAACAAGACTTGAAAAGCATCACCTTGGAAGTAGAAAGAAGTGGAAGGGCATCACACAATCGAAAGAAGAGGTCACTCCACTTCTGGTGGGTTTGCAAAAGTGATGACAATTAGAGTTGTTCTCCACCAACATGGACACTTTTACTCAGACTTGTTTTAAAAGACTAAAACAGTAGATCTGTCTGACTAGCTGTTGGCCTTTCACCTGTCTGAGGACTTCTAGTTAAGAAAACTTTTAATAACTTCACAGAACCTTTTTTTTTTTTCAAATAAATCAAGCTATTCCTCAAACATAAGATCTCTTTTTCTTAAATGCAGTTTAAAACCATTGTTCCAATGGCTATTTAACTGCAGGGACTACAGTAGGTTTTAATCCCCCTCACAGAATATGATGGCCCTGCCCTCACCTTGCCCACCACTTAAAGAAGCAATCTTTCAAAAAGTCCCCTTAAAACCTATGTGAATGTTCGTCCGTTCAGAGGAGAGTGCAGTATGCTGATGGAGAATTGGCCCATTCCTGATGTAAATGAAGAGATGCATATCAGTGTTAATCCATTGCTTTGTAGTCACAGCCATACCCAAAGTCTGTCTAATTTCCTTCACACTCCCTTTTGCAGCCAGAAGTGTATCGATCGGCAGTAATTGAAGTGTACTTGATAATCCGTAAGGCAACAGGGGAGAGGGAGACCCTCAACTCTCACATCGATGCACACAGAATGGGGCTGTGGGGGTGTGCGTGTGTGTGTTTCAGCATGAATGTGTGGTACAAGAAGGGGGCTCTCTAATGTATGGGCGGGTAAGGCAACACCCCCCCCTCATGGCTTCTTCTCAGCTGATTAAACTCATTGAGAGCCAGACAAGTGGAACAAATAGATATAAAGGTTTGCCTGGCAGCTTACAGCCATTCAGATTTCTTCATTGAAACGGCGAGCAGCACATCCACATAGCTTGCTTTATGCTAACATTAAGACACTGGAGTGGCTGTTTTTGAAATGAACCACACATTACAGAGTCTGCTCACTAAGACATCTCAGGTAGAAACTTTATGAGCACAAATAGCCACATCTGTTTTTGGGGAAATTTAATGTGCATTACACAATCAGCTGTAATGGTAATGATTTCTCTTTAAACACAACAACCAGCTAAAAGCTCTGCACTGACTAGTCATCCATTTCATTATGTATGCTACTGTTTCTTTTTTACTTTGCACCAAAAAAAACAAAACAAAAAAAAAACCCAACATTTATGATGACAACTCATATTGTCTTTGCAATTGCAAGTGGACTTGCAACTTTCATCAGGGTAGTTTTAAAGAGTGTCATAAAGGATGGCAACTTATAGTAATATAGCTGTTGAGCAGGTTCATTGCAATGATGTAAAGGGTCACTTAAAAATTTGCAGTTTAGGTAAAAGAAAAGCACAATGAGAGTAAGTAATATTTTATGTGCTGCATTCAGTTCCTGAGTGCTCTGCTGTATTGGTTTTCAGAATTTACACCCATCATCATTCTTTATCTGCAGAGCAGGAAATACCACATTAAAAATAATGAAACAGACAGAAAGACAAGCAAACTGAAACTGCCTCAGGAAGAAAACATACAGTGTAATTATATCTGCTAAAAAAAACTTTTTTCAGCATCGCTTGGAAAACAAGTACTGAAAGACAAATTTGTTCATAGCTGCCATAAATGAGCAACTGCACTTGGTACTTTAAATGTGTCTTTCTTTTGTTTTTCAGTTTTTCTCAGTTCAACAATATTTTTTCTACCGATATGTATACATTGCACACTTTTTGGGCCTTCAGACAAAAACTTTACAAATCTGAACTTCTCTGCCCTGACTACCCCACCTACTCAATGCCTAACAAATGCATACACACAAGCCTGCTGACACACACACACATGGGCAGAGGGAGTGAAATCTTTCACAGTGTCTCACCCTGCAGAGAAAATAAGAAATAACCATAACTCCTTCCACTGCCAGCCTGCCCTGTATGACCCCTGTTTTAAGTGGGTTGCAGGTAATTGCTGAGGCGGTGTTACCCATCAGCCTACAAGTCCATGTGTGCCTTATGTGTCATCTCTATTTATTATATTCTGCACGCTCCCTGGGCCTTGGTAATCAATTTCACAAGGATACAGGGCTGATATCAGCTGCCGTGCACATTATGAGGCGAGCCCTCCTCTTATCAAGTGCAGAATTGCCGACTAGAGGTCATGAGCAGATAAACAGGGATGTAACACAACTCCCCCACTCACCTGCCCCCCGGTGAACACAAAGGTGGGAAGGTGATGTTGTGAGGGAGGTACAAAGAACAAAACACCCGCCAAGGAAAAGGTTGCGACCCTTGTAAGGTGCCTCTTGTTACGCCCGACCTTCAGAATTTCATCATCAGTGGCTCTGTCTGCTTAATAATTCGTCTCTCTCTCTTTCTTTTTCTCTCTCTCTCTTGAGTCAGCGTATGTGGGGTTCGCTCTTGTTTGTATGTGGTGGGGTTATGAGGCCTGCAGACATCCTCTCTCTGATTATCTCTGAGCACTCTTTGCAGACCTGTATAGACCAACCACAACTCCATCAATCATTTGCCCTGCCGTCTTTCTCCACAGGCTGACCCATTTCCACCTCGCCACCACTGTACTAACATTATCTAAACCTGAGTGTGTGTGCATGTCTTAAAACAAGTGAGAAAATTGCTTCTCTGAATTTTTGGGTGTAAAAATTAAAAATGTAATGTTTCAAGAGCAGATGTGTGGTCAATTAGATTTTTAAATTTTTTTTATTGTTTTCTGTGTCAAGTCTTTATTGTTGGTGAGGTGAAGTACTAGGGAGCTGGGCTTTGTGACACAGCTTTGAATCAATGTTTGAACATGCCTTTGGCTCTAAAGGAAGCATGTCAGACTAAGAAAGTGTTTACAGGGATTATTTGTGGTCACTGAACAAGTCATGCAGCAGTAGAAATGTCATGCAGTTGCATCAGCCTTTGTAAACATTAATTATGAGTCCATCTTTGTTTATCTGTCCCCACACCCTACACAAGCAGCTGAGCATATTTGGCAAACGGATTGGATCTACATGTCACAATATTTTGGTAATATGCCTAATCTACCAACCTTGTGTATTTGAGGGAAGATGTTAAAGGCTAAACAGGTCAGAGAGTGTGATTTATGTGTATCTGATTCCTGGCTTTTTCTTTCTTTCTTTCTTTTTTTGGTTTTGCAGGTACAAAGTTTCACTCTGGTCACCTGCCTTTTGTTTTAGACATGCATTAGTTAAGATCCCTTGTCCTGTCCTGGATCCACAGCTGACCTTGTGCAGCTTTTCCAGGCCAAAGACTTGATGAGTGTTTTTTTAGCCCATCCCCCTTCATCCCTCGGCATGTGCGCCGCACATCCGCTCTGTCATTAAACCTTCCACCCGTGGCTTTAGGACCTAACCATATGGTGCAGCTAGTGGAGTGTTGCAGAAAAGGCACAGCTTTGGTCATAATCTAATGAATCTTTCTCAGAAAAAGTGGGTTTTCAGTGATGACCATGACAATGTTTGGTCACTAATCTGCACTGTCTTTAAGCAACTTCACACTAGAGAAGGAAAAGAAAAGTAGACGTTTAAGTGAAAGCATTTTTAAGTGGGTTTCTGTTAAAAGCATTTTAAATAATACTTGCAGTAAAGACCTGTCATAGCATCTTTATTTTGCATGAATTCAGACAGGGTGGACCCAATGGGTTGAAGCTAATGACCAAAAGGCACACTTTTAAAGACGGTACCAAACTCTAAAAATATTCCACCATTTTCATGAGGTGAAGTCGTTATTTCTATAGAAACTGATGATTATCCATCCATTGTCTGTACCTACATATTCTTCATCAGAGATATGTGTGGTACACCCAGGACATGTCGGTAGGCTGATTAGAGTTTAAACAGAAAATGGACATCGAATTTGGACGGAAATCTAAAGTTTAGACACAAGTCACAGAAATAAAGGTGCAGGCTCGACTTATAATATAGGTCTGCTACTTTAAGTCTGAGAAGTATCAGAATCTTTTTTTTTTTTTCTCTTGTGATCAGGACTAAAATGAAACAAGTATTGGTAGAAAATGATCGGCGTTGCACAGTTAACATAGTATATGTAAATCTCTGGTTGTCATGATAACACTACACGCAATACCTATGCTATTTTGGTTATGTTTCTTGACACTAAAAGCTAGTAGAATGAGTCAGTGACTGTTTCTAAGTTTATCAGATTTTATTTAAAGTGCTAGTTGAGCATCAAATACAGTAAGTATGCCACATACTGTGTATGAGTATGTTTGCTGTAATAATGACCACACATGTTTATCTGTATTAAATGACCTTGGTTCATTACAAGCAAAAATAATTGAGACTTACCTCCAATATATTGTACTCTCAGTAATAAACTAAACTTAGTAGAAGAAAACTTCTATTTGTTCAAAATAAATTAACTTCATTTCATTCCTTTAGTAATTAAACATCAACTGTTGGTAAAATATTTTTTCTAGTTTTTATTGAACATAAATGCACATTTATGTTTCTAGCGATCTGAACTTAATAATTTGCAAAATAATTTCCAACATTTAACAGTTTTTACACATTAAATTAGAGGTCATGAATGAGGTAAAGATGTTAAATGTTAAGTTAAATAAGACTTAGAAAAATTGATACATGCATTGTACTTACAACAAAGCTGTGTTTCAGGATTACTTGATGCTTCCTATCCAGTGGAAGAACATTCATTTCAGTAATTAGACACTTGAAAATTTACTTAGAGAAGACACTGCATCGCTAATGATCTTAAATTGGTGTAAAAATATTTTAGCGCTTTAAGCCGGTGTCGTTTCATTAACTTGTACACTGCCTTCATTTTCTATCAGGCAATTACTCTGACCAGAAACAGGTTCTTTTTTCAGTACAAGTTTCACACAGGAAGATCCCTGGTGGGGCACCACTTCCTACCTCCATTTTCCTTGTAAATAATCATTGCCTACTGTGTAAATAACCACTTAAACCAAACTTTACAACAGTTTAGGGGTTACAGCATTTGCATTAGATTGAAGCTATTTTGAGACAGCAAAAGTCTGCTTTAGTCTTGATCCCTCCCTAATAGGTGGTTTATGTCATGCTCCCAGAGCAAAAATCTAAATTTAAATTAAATAAAAACATTCAGAGAATTTTTTATTCCAGTTAAAATGCCAACAGCCTGTTAAGTTTTAATGGAAACTCAAAAATTATGAAGCTATGGTTGAAATAAAACAACATAAGAAGTTAACTTGCTTTTCTTATATCATTAAATATAACATATGTTTTCTGCATTTTCAAATTTGCATATGTTATGACTGAATGTATATTGTCACAGAAACCACTAAACCACAACAAAATTAAAGACTAAACAATTTAAAAACCTTGGTACCTTGCACAAGATAAAAGGTTGCCCCTGGCGTCCTTAAAGGCATGTTCAATAGTAGGACGAACAATAGTTGCCAGTTTCACAGTTAAGACATGACCAGTTGTCTGGCAACATGTTTAGTATGCAGCAAGCAGAGCGTATCACACACAAAGATTGAAGAGATTTTCTGTGGCTCACACAGCCCTAAAGAAGCTATCAATTCCCTGACGTAAAAGACTGAAAGGATATGGCTGATTTTCAGGCAATGTTATCTCTATCCATCTACCAAGATGAAAGCAAGAGAGTGAGGTTTGTGGTTGTACGGCCTGGGAGAAAACAGTGTAAATGAAAATCATGCTCTTTATCAAGTTATCATGTGTCAGGGAATTGTTTGTCAATGGGTCTGCAGGGTGTTGGTGAATGTGAACTTTTCTGGACTAACAAAATGTAAAAGTCACATAGACAGAGCTTGAATTTTATAATTTACGTGTCTTGCATGTGATATCAAGTTATGTCAGTTATTTTCTGAGACATATTTTTCTCTTCTTAATAATGTTGTTTATAATAGCCTACTGACCCACAAAAATGGCAGAAAACCAAATGTGGTCACATATTATAAGCTCATTTCCTCTGTAAATGCATGTAATATCATAGGCAGCTTACAGGGACAGAAATATCCCCTACATCATTTGAAAGTGGTACAATTAATCCATACTCCACAACGCTGCCATGCCAACCCAAATTGTCAAGCTGAAAAAATATATTTCTTTTTCAAAACATTGCTAATGATTTAATGAGTTGCAAGTTTCAAAGTTCCCTTTCAAAAAGTTCAGGGAGTGCATCCACACATAAAAAAGGAACACACACTTGCATTTAGTCTAATGGGCCTAGAGGCCCTTTGACTCTCTCATTTAGCTGTTTTATGTGTTTCAGTGTAAGGGGGCAAAGAGTGGTGAACATGGGGCAATAATTTAACCTGAGTGATGTGTGATGCAGATGGGAATTATTAATTTGTATCTGCTTTGCTTCAGTTCTGCCACTTACCGAAGAAAGAGGGGAAAGTGTCATTCTGTTCAATTTTTGTGTTTCTGAAGTCTCTTGTCTCGAGCACAGACCCGTCCAGGGTCGTGAGTGTTAAATGTCAAGCCTTGTAGTGAGCTGTCAAAGAACAAAATAGGCCCAGGATGATTGATGACTGGAGAGCCTGAAACCAAAACCTCCCAATTGCAAATGCTACCTTGCATCGGTTGTCCTAACCCCCCCACCCCCTTCCATTCCTTCCTACTGCTTTCTCACTTCTTATAGATCAGAATAGTGCCAGGGCAGATCCTACATGCACGGTCACACACAGCCACATGCCCACATTTGGATCATCTCTTCACACAGCCTGGAGCTGGATTAGATGTTAGTCCAATCACAAAATGCTTAATCCTAAACAGCTAAAGTTAAACATATTCAATGTGCAGATAAACATTTGTATAAACAGGCAGGGACAAATTGATTGGTACCCCTGGTAGAGATTTATGCTAACCTTAAAATAAATTATTTTTTTCATTGCATTAACATTAACTTAACCTTGTTTAGAACCTTTAAATTAAGACTATTTATTATCTGGCCAAAATAATTCTTAGTTTCAGATATTGGTGCTCTTGCTATAAATACATTGCAGAACCCTGTTTTGACAATATGGCAATTCTTCTGCTATAACATTCCATATAAGTGAAATTTTGACCTCTTTTCAGAATCTCCATATATTGGTCCTGTATTCTCTCTGATATGTTCTTGTCTACTGCTCAACCCACAAGTTTTCTTTATGAGTTTACTCTCAAGACTGAGAGGACTGTTGATTTCTGTGTCAATTAGAAATCTTGAATTCTATGTCAATTTGAACATATTTTTTCCATTGTTATCTTGAATAAAGACTAATTGATCATTGATATACTGAATTGGCCTTTAGTTGTCTATGGTGTGCCACACATGTGCCCTTGCTTTGCATTGAATCAAGAATATTGGTGGTTGGGAAAATGACACAATCACACAAAGAATCTGAAAAGGGGATGCAATGTTTTGCTTTTAATTGTCAACACTGCGACAAGTAGGTAAGAAAACAAAGGTGTCACATTTCACAGGTCAAGGCAAAGTCTTAATAAAAAAAAATGGTGAGGAAGTGGGAAGCAGTTCAGTTACTCATACCTATGCTCTGCAATGTGGTGTGTTTTGGTTCAGTTAACACAAAAGGAAGGCAGCCCACACACCTTCTCTCTGACAGATCTTTGGTAGGGCAGGTGTTTCAATTAACTAATCAATCACCACTCATATAACCATTGATTAATTATTGCAAAATAAGCACAAAGCTTGAAATTAATAATGCAGGAATGCAGAATAACTTAGATTCTTAGGTGTACTAGTAATTGTGGACCTATCAATTTTGTTCAAATTAGTAATTTTCTACATATTTTTGAGCATGAAATAAATACTAGAATTAGTGTTTGGATTTTTTAAAGTTTAATGTGAGATCAGTAAAATATGACTTCATCTCAGAGGTTTTGCAGTATTCTACCAGTAATGCTTAATCATGACAGCTGAATGAAGAGAATTTTTATTTTGTTTTTGAATTGCTTTTAAATGCGCCTGTTCTTGGCATTATAACTAGATCCTGACCCATGGATATTGGCTCACTCTATGTGACGGCCTTAAGAAGTGATTGTTTCTGATGAAGATATTAACCTGAACACTGAAATGATCAAAGACTCATGCAATCACAATAGCTCCATTTGTCTGCTGCAACAGGGACACTGCATGCTGCTTACCGGATGGTTAATCAGAGAGTCCCCTATCATCTTCATCAGGATTGCCTATGGTTTCGAACAATGTCTTAAGGTTAGCACACATTTCTTAATCTGTCCTTCTCCTGCTGCCATTTATTTACCTCGCAGATGCTATCTCTTGTCAAAGCAGGGCATATTTAGGAGGTTGATGAATTATCTTTTTAAACCTTTAGCAAACTAATTGCTAGTATTGTGTTTGCACAATATAAAGTATAATAAAATGAACAAGCAGTGATTCTAACATTTGCTACTACTTCCAGACATATTGGTCTCCTCTCCCCTATTATTAGCAAGCATCATTTCAACCTCCTGAAGCAGAGAGCAAAGAGGCTGTGAAATCACAGTGTCAGAACAGCTCAACACCTGCCAATCTGACCTGCAGTGACAGGCCACGCTCCTCATGCCCACATTAATAACACAGATAAACATAAAGCTAAATACCAGGCTATGCTCTGTTAACTTTTATGTGGTTAAGAATGATTGGCTTGTTGCTTCACCACACCAGAGGGATCAAAGTACCCAGGAACAATATCAGAGTCTCTAAATAGGACTTCAGCTCTGTTCACTTTACCTTGCATGCATATATAATTGCTGGTGCTCTCTGAGGGCTGTATATAACCTCTGTGGACATGTCACATACAATATTGTCTGATATGTACTTAGCTAACCTGGCAGGGCTCTGCAGTGGGACTGTTTGACTAGGCATTCAGCACATAAAGAAAATGTGTTTGAGGTATGGACTTCATCAATACTTGCCCTTTATAAACGACACTACTTTTCAAATGCAGCATTTAGAAATCTGTTTATGAAGCCCATAATATGTCTTAAAGAATTTTCAGTCTTTTAAATAAATGAATATATATTGATTTGTCCCACTCTGATTAGGAATAAAATCTGCTGTGATTAGTGGCACTCTAACGTAGATTAAAACTGAAGTGACTCAGCTTCAGTTTCGTCAGTGCTACAACTGCAGTGAGATTTGTTTAGCTTAAGAACCCATATCTCACAGCTTGACATTTAAAAGGGTGGAATTGGAGGTCGTTAAGAGGCAGGGGATGCGGGCAGACGTCTGCAACTGTTTGTTTACCATACTGCTCATTGGTGTCAGACTTCCTGACATTCTTGTACCTTATCTTCAACATTCTGAAGTCTGCAAGCTGGTGCCAGTGAACACGGGGGTTGCGTGTGGGGTCCGCTTCCATGGCACTGCGTTGCAATCGCACCCTGGGACTGAGTCCAAAAGAGCCGTGCTTGTGCTTTTGAGGAGTCGGGGTCAGCAGAGATTAACCCATGTGATCTGGCAGTGCTGGGAGAAATTTGACTTGAGTCTGGAGCAGAGGTGCTGCAGAGGGCAGTGTAGACCGGAACAGGTTCAGCCCCTGCTTGCTTATCTCGGGGCCCCACTGTCGACAAAACTCGCCTGGTCAAAGAGTGCTGAGGGTGGTGTAAAAAACGTGTTTACAATTTGAGGAGGTCAAGGACTTGAGCACAGATAACTATTAACAGAATAATGCTGCAGTCCTTCAAAGGAGAAGACTGCAGAAGGGCTGGTTTCCCTAGCTAAATTATGTGTGGGAACCCACAAAGAAGAAAAATTTAAAATGTAAAACTTGCAACATGCATGATATCAAATAAAACACCAGAAAATTTCTAAATATGTCACCGTGGTTGTTATTCATTGTTTTAGCTCCTTCAGGCTGTTGCAGTGTTTTTCAGATTTTGCACAGACCAATGTATTTAATAGGATTTTGTGAGAATAACGTGTGACCCATTACAAAAAGTAGAGCCTTATTATGAAATAAAATTTAATTAGTAGTATTAAAGTAAGGCCAAAGGATATAAATGCACAACACACTGATCAGATTTGTATTTTTTTTAAATAGTGCATTCTTTTCCTTTCATTGCATAATTATGTAATATTTTTTGATCATCTGTAAATTAAAACCTCAATATAATATTTCGAAGTTTGCTGTTATTCAAAATGTAAAACATGTCTAGGGTTATGTATATTTTTAGGATCTTCTACATATTTTGCTTTAAATGACTTATGTTTGTTAGTTTTTGTCTTTAAATTAAGAAAAGGCACATGTATTGCAGCATGCAATAAGGTTTTCTTTTTTTTCCTCACATACACAAGGAGGATTCAGTGAACTTACTTTAATAAATAGGCGACCAAAGTTCATTAATAGTTTTTTGCCTCATAAATGAACAGCAGTTGTTAAGTTGAAAGCAAAAATTGTTAAACCTCTTAAGGCTCCTGATCAGATCAACTTTCCCCAATGTTCCCTCCCAAATTAACATGAAGCGACAGGTGCGCTGCTACTGATGTTAGCATAATCTTTCTAACAACCTCACTAAGGAAATAAAATTTAAAAAAGCAGAAGACAAAAATATTGGCTATCATGACTGAAAGATTAGGAAATGGTGAACATGAAAAAAGTAAGTTATAATTCTTGCTGACTCCATTTTCATCCAAACCTATCTAAATATGATGCCTTCACATTGTTCCATGGTTTAGCAGTTGTTTCCTTACACAATTCTTGCATGAAGATGTACATGCTTGTTTCTACATTTCATGTTAACATGTGTTTTCATCCTAAATAAATATGACTGCTACTTTCAAACATGCTTTTTCCCACAGCCAGCAGCACCGCAACACTTTCTGTTTAAAAATTACCGAATCCATCAGCAGCTCTCTTACAGCATAGTTGCACGGCTTGCAGTGTTTAATTTGTTAAAGTGCACCCTGGCCTCTTTTTCTCATCACACTGATAATCTGGAAACTGGCTTTGAGCTGACATTGTATTTGAGGATCAGGCTTGCCTGTTGACATTTGCACACTCATATCTCCTTGTTTTATTGATAGCATGACTTTATGATCCTTGTGCTGCTGTTGCTAGTTTAATCACCATTCTTTAAAAAACTGTTCTGTAAAAGAGAGGAATTTTTTTTTTTACCATTTGAAGATTCAGGTGCGCAAATCATTATTGGTGTGTGAAAAGATTTGGACACTGAAAAGTATTATTGAATCTCAAACTTTAATATGTTTAATTCAGTATAAGTAGGAATTGGAATGAAAACAATACACAACTATAAAATTTTGACAAAGAAAATAACTGAAAAATATGTTGCACATTGATAATCAACCCACTTTACTCAAAAGACTCTTAAATGTATCTGCTCCTTTACATATTTTTCATTTCTTTCTTTTATTATCAAATTAATTTTAATAGCTGTCAATGGTAGCCACAGTAAATACAAAAAGCTATTTTTAATTATCTTGTTTACTAAGGCAAAAAGGTATCTAACACAAAGTAGTATGAAAATACAATGTTCCCCTTTGTTAACTAAAACTATCATTCAATCAAATTTATTCTGACTGACCTTTTATCTTACTTTTATTAGCCACATCCAACTTTGAATAAAGTCGGACCTATAGAAACAGGAAATCTCCTAAATGGAACCTGCCTGACAACATGAAAAAGGTCCAAAAACTCTTCAAAAAACAGAAAATGGTTAGGTCCCGATTTAAAAAGGTTCAAGAACAGATGAAAAACAAAGTCATTGACATAAAGCTGTCTAGGAAGGTTTGTAATGTCATGTAAAGGGTTTGGGATGCTAACAACCAACAATCACATCCACCTATCATAAAGAAAAACATGGCAAACTTTAGCAGGAGGGACTGGCCTAGCAAAATTTCTGTAAATGTGCATCAATAATACATCCAGAAAAAGATCTAGACCATATAGTAAAGCAGTTTAGATCTCACTTATCTCAGCTTTGGTCAGAGATCATGATTCAATAACAAGAAAGAGGGTGGGGATAGCCTCTATGTGAAATTTAAAAGGTGAAAACCAATTGTGACCAAAAAGTACATGAAGAATTGTCTCTCATTTTCCCTGTTGACCCTCAAGATCTTTGGGAAAACATAATACAGACTCAAAAACAAACAAAAAAAAAAAACAGATGTGGAACTTGTTGGTCATAAAACTAACCCAGCACGTCAGAGAAAGAGCAATATTGACAGTCAAACATGATAGTGACAGGGTGGTGGTCAGGAGCAAATCCATCTCTGAAAGATTAAAAAGAAATAGAAATTAAGGTTGTGGTGTGTTGTAGTATGGACAGCAGTCTAATTTAGATGCTCTGACCAAAAACATGTCATTCATGCTTGGAAGCTCTTTAAGATGGTTGAAGAAAAATATTTCTGCGAAGAAGAGGTGACAAAAAAAATAGCCTCCACCAAGATGCAAGACTTATTTGCAGTTATTGCATGCAATAGTGATAGGTTGTTTTTCCTTGATAAGCTAGATCATCAAATGAAAACTGCATTTGGTGTTCACTCAGGTCATCTGTGTTTGATATTAAAATGTGTTTAATATTTAATTGTAACAATAAATAAGAAAAGAAAAAAGTTGCAACAGGGCAAATATTTGCGCACATCAATGTGTGTATGGCATTCTTTTCATTATTTATAAAGTTGTTGGAAAAGCTGACAACTCTCAGCTGTTAAAGGTTTATTCATTTAATTTGGAGCGGTGGAATCATCAGCACCATACACATCAAAAACAGTATTTGAAACTCATCAATTGGCTCATTTGTTTTAACAATTTAACAATAGGGTGAAAAAGACTTATGTGAGGAAATCTTTCCTAAACCATCTCACTTTAAGCAACAGTTTATTTCTTAGTATTGACATCTGTAGAAAATAAAAGAAAACCACAGCCAGTGACGTGATTAGCCTAAGCAATGCTTTAATGAGGAGAGAAAAGAAAGTGGCAGTAGCTGGTACTTTAAAGTGTCAAAGTCTTTGTAGCATTGACTAGTTTATGATGCTGATGTCGAGCATCACACTCAATGAGGCTTTTGTCCCAGGCCGAGACCAGGGCAGTGGGAAAACTGCCCACTCTTAGTCGGCAGGCCCATCCATCTTTCCATGAGGCCTTGCAGTCCCCTTTGCACCAAAACTCTTGTGTATTAAAGATCTCGCGGGTTAATGCGCTGGAAAATTGGCTTGCATTTTTATTTGGTGGAAGCCAGCTAAATGAAAGAAAAACAGCTCACGGAGGGGAGGAAAGAAGAAGAGAGAGAGAGAGAGAGAGAGAAAAAATATCTGGGGGACTGATTGTAGGAGAGGAACAGGCCATCACGACTTGTTTCCTGTGACTTCGATAAAGGACAACCCTGTGTCTGACACGCCAGAGATGATATTGTGCTTGGGCCTAAGGATAGGTCCATTCATTTATCATCACAGGTTTTTTTCTGCCTGCAGTATTGACCTATGTTCGACGTCTGTAAAAGGACATTAGAGATTACTTCAAACACAGGTTACCAAAAAAAAAGAAAACACAGTAGAAATGTGCTTCTGTCTTTACCTCCACATACAAAGACAGCAGTATTAATTTTTCTATTTATGGTTTGCTTGTTTAGTTCCCCCTATGACAAATTTAGCTTGGAAAGCCTTAGTGACACATGCAGACTGCTGCTGTCGCCCACATTTGTTTTTATGAAGGAGGTCCAGTACAGAACACATCAGCACGATCAATGAGTGTGGAGTGAATGACCTACTGGACACATTTATGGGTGTGGGAGGCTAATTAGGAACCACTTCCCAGGCTTGGAAAGACAAGCCCTCCGAACAGCTGCTGGTCAGCACTGGACTCTGTTCCCTGGGTCAAATAGGTGGCAGCTCGTCACGGACAGTGACACAGCTATAGGTCTAAAGAGGCCAATTTACTTAATGGGTAGCCTGAGGGGAGGGGACTCCCAGTATTTCTTCACTTGGACACTTGTGGATGACAGTGCAAGAGCCAAAATGATCCACTTTATCACCTCCGGTCTCATAGGAGAGACAAATCCAGATCCGATTTGCTACAAAACCTTAGGAGAATGTTTGAAAGTGACGTTTGTCAGCTAAAGATTTACTTTAATTTAGTGCTACATTAGCCATTTTAATTTCTAAATGGCCCACAACAGTTTAAGACGGAGACATATTTTCACAAGGGCTTAATGTCAAACTTGGTCAGCGACATCAGCAATCTTAGCTGTGCAGCTTTTCCTTTTTTTGGTCAGGATTATACCCCTGAGGGTCAGAATACTTTGGTCCCAGACGTCTCTTAACACACAGATGTTACAGTAACACAGGCAGGAAATCATGCCTAAATATCACCTCTGACCCCAAGTGTCAGCTGATCCACTGTCACCTCTTTTGAAATAGACTCTCAACTTCTATAAATTACCAGATTTTCCCACCAAGTCTATCCATTCATTTCGTCTGGCTCCAGCCATTTTCCACCACGGACCTTGTGGTCAGCTAATAGTGATTGCACAGTTGCTGAAAATCTGTCCCCTTGGGTTCACCGGGGTCAAAGGGCTCACACTGGGGTCAGCGCCTGTCTTTATGTCTCTTCCCACCAAAGGCTTTGTGATGAATACAGAGCCCCGGGAAACAAAAAGCTTTCAGCAAAGACAAGCAACTTTGCTCAATACATCAGCACCTCCTCTCACCACCAGCTCTCTAGTTAAAAAACACACTTTCTAATAGAGATAATATGAGATTCAATGGCAGAGAAACAAGATGCAAGAAACATTTAAAGCAAATGAAAATATTTATTCATTTGAAATAAAGCAAAGAGAAAAGAGTACGAGTGTGTAATTAAATTTCCTATTATCACATCCAGCTGAAATCTGCAAATTTAGAACTAATCTTTTATGTATGTTTCACATCTCAATAATTGCTTTTCCTGTATGTATGTTTACAGTACGTTTAACACAAGAAAGCTAAGGCATACCTTTCTACATTTGGAAAGTAAAAGTAGCCTCGTAAAGCCTCACTTCTACGCTTTAAAACAACTTCCCTATAGCTGTGTTTGACCCTCTTAAAACTGTATCAGAAAACTAATAACCAACTTGGTCTCTAATCTGCTGCCCTTTGTTCTGGTCTCCTCTGTAATGTGTTGCAGATTCCAGAGGTGGAAACTGGCAGGGAGATTTTAAGTAAATGGCATCTGGCTAAAGGTCACATTCAGGGGGCCCAGTGGGTGAAAGGTTGAATAACTCCTAGAAAGGTACTGACCAACTCTTTAAAGGGGTTTGTGAACTTCTGCAAGCAACTTATTCTTTATTTTCACCCATCTAATCTTTGAAAATGTAGTTTTTAGCTTTTGTAGTGCCTAGCAAAAATATTCACACTCTCTTCTCACCCTCAACTACAAGCAAAAAAGGTTTTATTTGATTTTCATGTTATAGACCAACACAAAGTAGCACAACATAGTTAAGTTGGAGGAGAATTATGCTTAGTTTTCAAATTGCTGTAAAAACAGAAATGTGTATTAATATAACAATATCCCTATCTCAATACTTAGTCCATCATTAAAAAATGAAACGTGAACGGCACAACTGCAAGTTTTCTAAGACTTTTCAGTATGACTACTCACACTGAAAACCTTTGCAGGAAAGTCAGAGAAGCAATGAAGAGATTCATAGTAGCTAGAGAGAAACTGAAAACATTTCAGGAGGGAGAATCTGTTAGCGGCACAAATGTTAGGCATACATGAAGAAAGCCATAAGAAATTTACTTTACAGTTTGTCACCAGTCATGTTGGGGAAACAAGGTGTTAAAAGGTATTATGTTCAGACAAGAACAGATTCGACTTTCTTTATTTTTGCCAACTTATTTAATACCACTGGAGGGATAAAACTAAGGTTGCACACAGAGTGCTGGGTAGCTCAGTTGGTGGAACAAGCCCACCATGTGCAGAGGCTGTGGTTGTCCTGGATTCAGTTCCAGGTCTTTGGTCATTAGCTGAATGTATTCTCTTTCTTTCTTCACCCTTATTCCTGTCAAGTTACTGTTCATTGAAGGCCTACTGACAAAAAAATGCAAGTTAACCTGAAAACACCCATCTTTATTGTGAAACATTTTGATGTAGATGTTATGCTGTTTCTTCAGTGTAAGGATGGTCCAGTTATTGCCAGTCCTGATCCCGAGTCTTTTGAGCCCAGACTTCAAAAGTCATATTCACAGATTACTTCTATCCAGTGTGATTCAGCTTGTGCAGTTTTGCAAATAAAAATGGTAAATAACTTCAGTCTCTAGATGTACGAAGGTGATAGAGGCATAAACCATAAGACCTACACCTGTAGTAGCAACAACAGCTTACTCCAAAAAGTATTAACTAATGGGGGTTGCAGTCACTTTTCAGATTTTTGAATGTAAAATAAAAATTTAAAACAATTTCTTATTTTCCTTTCACAATGATGCACCAATTTCAGTTGATCTATCACGTAAAATTACTATAAGAGGCCATAAAGTCTGTGGTTTGTAGTACATTTCAGTGAGTTATGAGACTTGTGTGCGGCAGAAAGAACTGGCAGTCTTTCACTAAAATAATATTTGATTAAAGTTTTAGGACCTGTCTGTATATGCTTTATTGCAATTTTGCAGTTCCTGTGCCCAGCCATTTAGTTTTAATATGATGTTGACAAAAAATATAAAATCCAAATGTAATTAATTAAACATTTTACAAAATGTCGTTATTGTCTATAAGCTCAAAATCATTTCATTTCTGTTTGCCCTCTTGCAAGTTTAAGCAAAACAATAAAAAACTGCATAAAACTATAAATTGTTTGCCATATTAATTGTATTCATTTATTTATTTTACAAATGACTGAGCTGTTCCAGGGGTCATTATGTTGTGTGGCGTAGCTGCTGTCGGTTTATTGTTTTTACAGCTTTTAAAAATAAGTGAAGGTAAAGGTTTGCCGACGGGATCACAGTCCCGAGTTCAAACTACAGGTGTGTAAAATGGAACATGCACTTTTCCTCTAAATTAGGCATCGAGGTCTTGGGGAGAGTGGCTGGGAAATTAGCGGAATAACCGGTTGATTCAAACCAGATGATTGCTTCAGTTGGACACCAGAGAGTTTTCATTAGGTCTCTAATTTACAAGCCTCCCTCTGCATTCCATCCCAGCGTCCAGCTGCCCCCAGGTCTTAAAGACCTCCTGTAGCCTTTGCCCTCTGCAGACGTTCCTAACAAAGTCACACACTTTAAAATACACAAGTTGTAAAAGAGAAGTGGTAAACCAGACAAGAATCAATATTTGGATGCAATCTTCATGCGGTTGTGTTATGCATTCTTGCAGACATTATGTCTCTGCTTAACCACTATGCAGTTTATGTTGATAAAATCATTAAAACTCTTCTGCGGGAGTTTACTGCCGAGGTTGACCTAAAGTGCTTGTAAAGTTTTACACTTGAGCTCTTGTTTCTCAAGGAAAAATACACACCAGAAGTCTGTTTTTGTTTAATTCACTTTCAGCTATTCCATAAAATTATTAAATTCTGGTTCAGAACTGATGAAATTGATTACAGCTAAAAGAAACAGTGTGTCCTAATTTTTTTCTAACCTTTAAGGTTTTGTGGAAGCTTTGCACAAGACTTTCCACTTAGACTTCTTTTTTCACTAACAATAACACCATCATGGTTGTTTTAATGACTGATGACGTGTGAACGTTCAGCCACCGTTTGGATTTTTTTTTTTTTTTAAATGAACATGGGTGGGCGCTCCACTTGAAACTGTGATGAAGGAGAAATCCACGCACACTTGTGCAAGTGCAATTTATTTTAACTTTAAAGACTTAAAATAGTGTTTTACCTGAAACTATGCTGTTTGTAAACACTGCAGAGGAAGGAGGCAGGCCATGTGCCACTGCTAATGATGTTGTTGAGAGGGGAGGGAAGACTACAGGAGGCCCCATGCTGCTGCTTAACTCTCTCTTAGCTGGCAGGTCATGTGTGATTAAGAGGTTTGTGTTACCTGCAGGTCTGCTGAGGAAGTTTTCCCTGGAGGAGAGTTTGTCCCTTCCACCTAATCTGAAGTGGCCCCGAATGGATGTAGCATCGCTTACCAGTAGTTTTATCATGTTTCTTTGCTCCTCCAGGGAACTCAATGAGGCGTCATATTCAATTTAGAAACCAGGCTGGTCATATCAATTAATGCTGGTTGAATGTTTGATCTGACTGGATTTTTGTTTAACAATAATTATCTAAGCGATGAAAATGTCATATACTAAATTTTCAAAGCATTTAATTACATTACATGCAATGTCTTAATTTGTTCTAAATATTAATTACAAATACAAAGATTATTCATGCAATAACTGTCTCAATACTGTATCAACATTATGTACCTGCCAATGGATTTCAAATGAACACCCGGAAAATGTCCACCCTGTGTGTTTTCCCGTTGACCAAGGATAATAAATAGTTTTCAAATTGTCCCTGAAATTGTGTCCAATAGTGATTACAATTGGAATCATGCTGTGTTTGTGAGCAGTAGCGCTGGGTTGGCGATGACAACAGGAGGGACACAGATGAGGCAGAAGTCAGATACAAGCTGGTGTGTGGGACAAAGAAAAAGGATCAATATGAGACATTTTTAACCGTGTAAAGGGTCATGTTTGAATGTTAATAAATGAGCTTTGGTGGGAAGATTATGGTGTTTAGATGTTGGTGGTAAGAAAACAGGCTTACATCCAAATGCAGAGCAACAGCAGCCCTGGTTCTTAAATCTGACTCACGATCTATTGGAACATATGTGTGACTGAACTTAAATATCTTTTTTTTTTGTAAAGTGCCATTAAGACATTTGTTTTGAACTGGCACTATATAAATAAATTCAACTGAATTAAATTGACTTCTGGCTATCAGTTTAGTAAGTTCAGGTTGAGCCTCTGAGCCAATCACATAAATGCAAGCCATAAAATGGTTCACTCAGTTCAAAATAAATGTCCTTCCATTTATGTAAAATCAGAATATATGTATAAATAATTCCATGATTAATTCTTAAATCTTTATTACCCTCAAAGATAGAGAAACACAAAACTAAAAGGAGACATAATAACACAGATTACACAGAAAAATCTGTTAAAAGAGTGCTTTGCAAAATCAGATATATAATTTACTTGAAACTACTAAGTATTTCATTTTTGTTTCGTACTAAACATGATTAAAAATAGACCAAATATTAACACACTTCTAGGAGTAGATATCCGTAGATATCATCTGAAAAAAAGTGTAGTAAAATTGTAGACCGGCTATTAGCAATAGCTGCCCGTTCTTTTTGATCTCTTCTTCTTCAAAACTGAAGTTCTTGAGGGACTGGTATTAACCAACTACGTTTTAAAACTCCCCAAGTAGCCACACTTCAAAAATTTCAAGCAATGTATTTTCTTTCAATGTGCTTTCTCATGCATGACAATTCCATATATTCTAAGATCATAATTGACTGGAGGAATTTAAATCCCATTTCATCAAGTTTAAACGCATCTAGAAAAATTCTACAGTTTTATGTTCAGCTATGAATTGCTTCAGTGAAAGAATTTCAGAAGGCATAAAACTCAGCAGTTACTTTCACCCTTTAGCTAAGCCTTCCATACAAACAGCAGAGTACTTGTTGTTCTTCAACTCAAGAGCACCAGGGAGACAGCTAATACTGTCAGCATGTTGAGCTGTTGTGGTGCTTTGAGTGGGAGAGGCTGAACCAGGGGAGCCCCAAACAGGACAGGACTGCAAGTTCCGCCAGCTGCACCCTGTCTTTGAGGAGGGGATGAAGAGCTGCTCATTGAGGTTGGCAAACGCCGCCTCGTAAACTTTCCCCTGTCTCTCCCTTTGATTTTCCTTGGACATCTGCCTGGCCCTCCCATCAGGAATGTGCAGCAGCTGTTTGGTGCAAGTGTCTTCGCCGTGTGAACCCGGGCCTGTGCACGGGTCTTGGCTTAATGAATTGAGCCAATTCAAACTGAGTCGCCTGGGACACCGGGCTCTGGTGCATAACTCTGCTCCCAGGATGACAAGCAAGCTCAGTGAAGGAGGCTGGGAAATGTATATTATAGAGGTTAACCATTTGCCCTCATACTGTAATTGGCTTAGATTGTCTAGCGACTGGATTTGCAGGGGCAGAACCTGCACCATGCTGTAGTGCAAAAGTTCATCAGAAACCGACACGATTGCGTGGTCCTGTGTGTGTTGGCGTGTGTGGGCGGGCGTGGGGGTGTGTGTGTGTGTGTGTTGGTCTGACAGGGAGAGAATGTGTAAACAAAGTGAAGCATGTGGACACACAGCAGATACACAGTAAAAACACAGGAAAGTGCATGAGGCTAATTTATCTTGTTTAAAAGTGTCTGTTAAACTGCAGCGTCTTGTCACTGTGGGTATACAGGTGGTACAACACTGCCAGTAAGAGTTGTGAAAATCTGAAATGCTATACAATGTGTTTACTATAAATAAAACTAAAAATCAATGTTTAATCAATTGAAGCACCATAAGTGGTTTTGTTATGAGACAGTTATTCTTAATGGACTTTATTAGAAAATTTCTCAGGCCATAATTGAGTCAGTTACACACATCTTTTTGCTCTAAGCCAATAAACCCTTTTTCAGTCATGTGACGACTAATGCACCACAATGCTATGAACCCCCCCCCACACACACACAAATGAATAAACACACCCTTACAGAAAAGTACAAGAAATTCACATTTTTCCCTTATAATGTTATTTTCCACTTGTGATTACAACAAAAAGCACAAGTACAACTTATTATAGTGAAATGTGTGACATTTGAATAAAATGTATTAAACTGAGTGAAGAAACTTCATGTGAAACACATGTAGATAAACATTTCCAGTGTGAAATTTTTTCAAGTGTTTAAACAGTGTTACCCATTGAATATTCACATGTGGAACATGTGCTTAGATGTTACTACACATGTAAAACACATTAGCAAAAACCTTTCTATGGTAAAAACTAACATTGACATTTTTATCAGTTCTTTGTTGTAAAATCCCATAAAGGTAGACAAAGTAACAGTTTTTAGTAATGTCCAAATCAAATTATTTTATTATCTTAGAAAGTACTCCTATATCAGTTCTTCCATTACTTTTTTGTCTTCTCAAACTCCCAGTCAGTTATGTTCACTCCCGTTAGCAAGAAGAGGTTTCTTCTTGCTAACGGGGAGTTTTTTTTCTCCCCACTATGGCTACTGGCATGCTTGCATTGCGTAATCTTAAGTCTTGATGCCTAATCCAGCCATGTGTATTGTTAAGGACTACATAAGAATATGTCCAGGGGCTCATAAAAAAGTGATTTTCAGACTGTCATAAAGGAATTTTATATGGGTCACATATTTGGAAAAACGTCAGATTTGGTCATTTTTGTCTTCAGTGCAATCATAGTCACAGATGCTTATTTGTACAGAGAGAGCTGTCCTCACAATTCCAGTGGTCTTATAAGTAATGGTTGTGGCTTAGCAGAAGAGTAGTTATATAATAAACTTCAGGCTGTAAGATTCATTCTTGATCTGTATATGAATGTGTGAGCATTTGTGAATGCCACAGCATGAAGGAGATTTGTTTATCTAAAGTGCTTTGAGTGGCTTCATTAGAAATGCATGACATGAGTAATTTTTTTGCATTTAATTGTATTGGTTTCACTTGTGCGTCATGTGCAATTTTGGGCTTTTCCATGCAATCCCAGTGGTATTATTTAGAATTTCTCATGTTCTTCACAAATTATTCTATCAACATGTACCAAAAAGTAATTTCCCATTTGAAAAAAACATGTTTTATTAAAGGCTGAAACATAATTTAAACATGGGAAATTCTACATGTGCTTCGTCACGTTATGACATGGTATCACATGTTATGACATTTCATTTTCCATGGGAAATTCATGAGCTTTGCTTTTATAAGTGTATGTCAAAATAGAGGTTCAGACGCACATAATGTTCACCCAGACTTAACTCCAGATAATGTGAATGTGGGGGTGCTTGTGTGTTCGAAGTATGAGATTAGCAACATTCATTGAGATAAGCACCGCTAAGAAATCGCCATGATTGTAAAGCCAGTAAGTTTTAGACATTTTCCTGCTGCTTTTCTGAAACTGAAAAGCTTCTCTTCCTGACAACTTTTAAAAGATTCATTTAATTGCCTAGTTGAAAGTGTTTTTTCAAGGAAATGTGTCTAAATACTGTTGAGTCTTCTGTGTTCATTTGTTTTTACTGTTTTTTTCCCCTTCCTGTGTATTCCTGTGTGACCGTCCACGCATCGCAGTGAGGGGAACTCCATGAGCCATGATGAGTTGTTTAAAGTCTAATCAAAAACTAACAAGTCCCTGGTTATTTGTTTCTGCCTCAATACTTGAGAGTTCCCAGATGTTGTTGAAGGCAGGGAGTAGATTGTTTATACAGCGGTGAATCTCTTCCAAACACACACATTTTATCAGCCTTCGTGGCTATCTATCAAGGGAGGCACAAGTTACAGTTTTTCTGCAGCCAGGCAAGCACAAAAGCCCTTCAGCAGCAAATTACAACTCCCACCCCACCTGCTGAAGCCAGCGTGCTGGCGGCGCAATGTTCAGACGGTAACCTGCCTCCGATCGATCGGTTGTTGTTGCAGCTGTGCTCTGGTTGATGGTTTATTTAAGCAGCTCCACATGCTTGTTGAGGGGAAGGCAGCTGAATACATAAAACAGCTCTCAGAACCACTTTGTGGTCCGGCTAAGAGTAAATGGAATAATAAAAACCAAATGGTTTCATTCCATGTTGTAGGATCATAAATCCAGGAAGTTGCTTTTACCTTTATGATCCAAAGTGTGCAACATTTTAAGTTTTGTGGGATGGGAATTAATAGTATCCAGGTAGAGCTAGATAATTGTCATAGGTTCATCTGTTTTAACATCAGTAGTTATATTGAAAGGAATTCCTTGAAACAAATGATGTGAGTCAATTTAGGTACCCTAATAACAGTTAATTAGGGACAAGTATTTCAAGAGTTTTTCCAATGAAAATGAAATAGAACTAAAGAAGAACTTTAGCAGAATCCACATTGAACTCTAATGTGATTTCAGTCCTCTGTTTAGTCAGCTAGACTTCAAGGTCAAGCCTTGACTCTCTTCAGAGAGGTCAGTGACATCCCATGTCCATTCACACTGTTTCCTTCCCTGCAGCCAGAAGAGAGGATGTATCCCTAACTTCCTGCTGCCATACACACAGACAGGAAATTAGTAATTTGCTGTGCTGCGCCTGACATTTTAACTGTTCAAAGCTATATTCTAAAGGACTGTAATTCTTCAGCTTGTTGATAATATATGTCTAAAATCTAGGGTGTTTTTTGTGGCATGAATCATTAGAATTATTATTGTTGTTGTATATATATATATATATAACATCCTTTACTCTAATATCATCTGTCTGTGTCTAGATTAACCTTGCAATAACTACAGTTGCTCTGTGAAGGCCTCGAAGGTTCCCACGCAGCTCAGGAAACAAGTAACCCTGGATGAACTGCAGACATCTACAGCTCAGGTGGAAGAATCTACAGTATCAACATGAAAACTATTAGTCAAGCATTCCACAAATCTGGCCTATATGGAATAGCGGCCATTGTTAAAAGAATGTAAATTTGCTGTCTGGTGAAAGCCATGCAGAAGAAAATAGCAAACAAGTAAAGCTATGATGAGTGGAACAATGATTGATGAAATGAGACCAAAACTAAACCTTTTGCCTTACATGTAAATGTTTTGTGCGGCAGACTATTAAGACGAAACGGCACCCTCCACCCACTATGGCCATGATGAAACAAGATGATGGTGGCATACTTTTGTGGGAACGATAACTTTTGAATGGTGCTACATACAGAGAAATTCTGGTAGAAAATCTGTCAGATTGCAAAAAACTTGAGAAAGGTAATGGTTTATCTTCTGACAGCACAACAAGTAGAGCTAGAACTAGATGGTTTAGATCAAAGTACTTTATTCATTCAATTTTTTAGACAGAAATGAATAAAGGAAATCGGGCCTGGCTCAGTATTATTGCTGTTTTCCAACAAGTTCCTATTCTGCAGAAAATAAAAAACACACAGATGTCCAACATCACATCACATTAATAGACACATAAACACAAGTTACAAAATAGAAAAATAGCTGCATTTTTACACAGCTGACACCTAATGATTGCAAAAAGAGGTGTCCAATAAATGACAATCATGAACTTTCCTAAAAAGTGCCAATGTAAAGATTTACTTTTTATGTTGTAGAATGTCATTCCATGCTTTGGTATAAACATAGAAAAATAATCTCTGGCCATAACAGTTTTTATAGGCTAGAAGTAGCAAGTTTCCATTAATAACACACCTGGTTGAGTGACACTGTCTATTTCTTACCACTTCACAATGATGAACTAAATTTGTGGTTGTGTCTTGACAAAATATAAAAAGATTTACAGGGTATCAATATTTTTAATAGACATTGTAGGGATGAAGACAGTAAACAATGGAAGCTCTTCAAAAATTCAGCAGATGCTGATATCACAAATTAGTCCATAACTGAAAACTTGTTTTTTACTGAACGAAGAGCAAAGTACAACATTAATGGCTTATCCTGCCTGAGAAAATTTATTTTCTCCAATATCAAATTGCTTTGGTAACAGTTTGTTTTTATCAGTTGGCTAGACTCAGAGTGCCTTAATTTCCAAAGAGTTCATCTAATCAAATGTTCAAATTTGGGCCAAGTGTTTTTGGCAAGTTCTTTTCTAAACACTCTTGCTAGCAGAATTGCATTTTTTTTAAACACTTTGGCATTTGGTCAGGATGATAACTGTTTGTTTATTTTTTCAACTTTAAACCACATTAATTAAACATGGCCTCCTCTTCCATATTAGTAGAAAATTGATGTAAATAATCTACTAGATTTGCATTACTGACTTAATTGGCATGAAGTCTTCTTTGTAATTAAAGACTGTGTAAATAATATGCAAAAATTATGCAACAGCCACAACAACAAAAACTTTTTGAAGTTAGAAAAAGAATACTGTGCTAACCTCGCTGTGTCTTCTAACCTCTCATTATGTCTGATGATATTAAAACCCAAAACTAGAGGAAGGACCACCTAACAAGACAGAATTTTTTATGTTTGTTACTGCACTTTCTTTGAAGACTTTTCAGTGCCAGCTTTATGTTTTGTTTTTGTTTTTGCTGCTCCATCTTCACAAACAATGCACACATTTAAATGTTAAATATTGCATCAACAATTTGCATGTAATCCTCTATGGATGCAGTGGCAGGGCCAGAAAATTTTTCTAGTGGTGACCAGGCTGGGAACCTTTGCTTGCTCAGAAGTGGCCATGGTGGCCCATGAGAACAACCAATGATTTGCCAGGGATGGGAAATGACTGGTCCCAGGCACCCCCTGGCTCTACCCTGCATGGAAGAATGACATGACAACAGAGCCTAAGGCTCAAGGTAAAGTGAACAAAGCATCTACTTAGGATCCCCAGACCTTCAGGGCCCTCACACAAATGCTTGATTTGTAACACAAATCACAGATCTAGATTTTTTTTCCCTTTTAAAGGAAATAAATTGAAATAATTTAAATTGCTTAGCATTTAAATTTAAGATTTAATTGCCAAGTTTCATTGGTAAAGTGCAAAGATTACTTACAATAGATTGATTTGTGTTAGGGCTGTTGTAAACGAATATTTTAGTAATCGAGTAATCTATCGATTATTCTTACGATTAATCGAGTAATCGGATAAAAAAAATTTATAAAATAAACTATTGGCAAATCTGCAATAACACCAGTTAGTCCAGATCAGTCCAATATCTCCTTTTTGAGCATCCCTAACAGTTAAATGTTTGTAGTTTAGAAAGTTTACTTGTAACAGTAGTTTGCTTTAACCTGAAGAAAAGTTATACTAAGATATTAAATTATATTCAAATAATAAAGTGGCAGGCTCACAAATATGCTTATAAAAATGTCTATACTCCAGCTTTTAGTTTATGTATTTATCTTCAGTGAGTAATACACATACACGTAAAAGAACTAAGTAAACAACTCATTTAACTCTAACATTTTATTGATAATAACGCAATAACATTAAACCTCCAGTAAAGTTTCAAATCAGTAGTACAGCAAATCTCTTGCTTTTTTGTTCTAAAGTTCAAACAGAAAAGATAAATAAAGAAAATACTTGATTTAAAAATAAAACAAGTTTAGACAAAATAGTAAATACTGCATTTTATACAATAAAATCTAAGTCTAAGGTGCAACAAATTCCTTTCTTTTTTCAGTGCTAACACAAAAGAGTAAAAAAATATTCATTAGCTTTAAATAGAAAAGTTAAGGCAAACCAGAGAATACTGCCTTTTATACATTCAAATTATAAGTTTCAAATCTGAGGTAGAATATTTAAAATGCTGTTTGTGAACTCAGCTGCTTGAACAACCGAACATCCTGGAACCCTTTGAACAAAGCTGTCCAACGTATGACTTTTCAGTTCACTGAAAAGAAGCACAATGTAATGATTATTTGTTTATTCCTTGTTATGAATTAAATATATTTCAAGTGCACTAATTTGGATATTATAACATTTAATATTATTAAGTTGGAATCTGCACTGACAGCTCATCTGCCATGATAGCAGCTTTAGTTTCAGTTTTATTTTATTTATGGATTTAAGGCTTTCATTTATGTGTGAGTTTTGAGGATGCTTTAATTAAAAGCATTATTTTTAACCATCACAGAAAAATCTAAATGCAGTGAAATGTTTTTTTATGTATTGGAAAACAGAATGTAATCTATATGTTAGGAAAAAAATAAACTTACTCAAAATGTAAAGGTTTGAGTTTGTACAGAGTTCTGCAGCCTTAACTAGTCATGATAAAATGCAAAAATGTTGCTATTTTTATTAAAACGATGCTATTATTTATTCTTGATTGCTTAGGTATAAACAAATATAGAATTACTACAAAAAATATTAATCAAAAATTTCTAATTCATACATAACAGTAGCGAGAAGAAAAGACTGTAACTTTTCAGGATGGAAAGACACCAATAAATAAATGCTTTTCAGCTTATGCCTGTAATCTGTTGCTGCGTATTTTTATTAACAAACTTACATTAAGTCCTGCATAATTTCTCTCAGTTCCTCCCTCACATACAATTTACACTACACCCGGTTAAGTAACCGCTATGTTTAGATGTAACGTTAGCAAAATAATGTGCCTCAATTTACATCTATAACATGGCAGATTATCACACAACGTAGTTAGCAAAGAGAACATAAACGTTACCTGTTGGCAACCGTGTACGAGTTGGATGCATGTAGCGGGTGTTTTCTCTTCAGATGCTGCAACATTGATGTCGTGCTGTTGTGGTACGCCAATTCTGCTTTGCAGTGGATGCATTGCGCTGTGTTGTCCTTTCTGTTTAGCCTAAAATGTTCCCAAACTTTTGACATTTTTTGTCGCTTTCGGGGTTCTCCTTCTGAGCATTCTCCGGTTCCCTCCATAGCTACAAACTTAGCACATGTGCTCCAGGCGCTAACGGAAGTGGTAGCGTTGTGCAACACAAAAACCCTCCGGCTAGACCAGTGTGCTGCGTATTTAACAGCATTGCTTATTACAATACAATAAATTTAGCGAAGCTTCGAGGCAGATAAATTTCCTCGAGGATTTTTTGTAATCGAGTTACTCGAGTTACTCGATGAATCGTTTCAGCCCTAATTTGTGTTATCAGCAATTATCTGATGCTATGTGTTTGAGCTCAGTTTTTTCATGAATACATCTCAGTAAATGATAGCCAATATCAAAGAGCTCAGCTAACTAAACTTGGTTCCTTAAAGTCCTGTATTGAAACTAGAGGTGATGTTTTTTTAACAGAAAAAGGGGCCCCTACACCATATTCTGCATACGGCCTCAAACCACTTTGGGCCAGCCCTGCATGATGAACTCGAGCCAATGCACTGTGCATCTCTCTGCTGGATGCCAGAGTGAAAAAGGGAAATTTAATTTGTCGTACTATTATCCTAGCACCACATAAATGATACCCTCATATTCCAGGCTTCATGGGACAAGTTTTTTTGATCTCCACTTTTCATCATCAGCTGGCTGGCCCTGTAGGACCTGTTCATGTGTTTACAGGTCTATGTCGCAGCTATACAGTATACACATTTTATATGGCGTAGCTTAAGGCATCTTGGTGGCACAAAATAATTAGCGTTCTGCATGACTATGAGGCGAACGCGACAGCTTCTAAACAACCGACCCACTAACCCATCGGCCCACTGGGGATATCCCCAGTAGTCCCCTATGCCAGTCTGCCTCTGATTGGGACTAGTTTGTTTTAACAAGCTAATTAAGAAAGATGTCCTGATCTATGGTATATTATCCTAGATACCAGTCCAACTAATTTGAGAAAAGGCATTTGTTGTTAACAACTTCCAGCTCTAGACTTCATTAAAATTGTTGTCGTCTGTATGTTGAAAGCTAATAGAATTAAATATAAACCCTACATTTTATCAACATCACATGGTCTACATTGCTATTGTGATTGTTTCCCTTGACAGTGACAAATATTTTGTGTGACACATTTTTTAATTTCAGAACAAATTTGACATGTTCAGCTACAGTTTTCAATAATTTTCAATTATTTTTTTTCTTTTACTTCTTTATTTCAATTTTTCATGTCTTTATTTGAAGCAGTTTGTTGAAGCGCTAAAAGAAACAAAACAAAAATAAAAATACCCAAAGTGGTCAAATTCCAGTATCATAGCAGCAAAATGACAGGCAGTCAAATCATGCAGATTCCCAAAAGCTGGGCTAATGCTAAAATGCTTTAAACAACTGGATGTTTAAAATGCTGCTCCTCACCTAAAATCACAAACCATATAAATGACATTTCTGGTGTTAAGATCACTAAGGGACTCAGGAAGCGAACATTTAAAAAAAACTCTGCTTTAAATTAGTAAGTAAGCAAATAAAATCAGTAAAAATTGGAAAAATTTAATTACGGGGCTGTTCTTTTCTCTAAATGACAGAATTCTGAATTTAAATCCAAATCTTGCATGCCTGTCTTTCTTTTTTGTGAGGCACAAAATGTGACTGAAACTCTAATTGAATGCAATCTATCAATTTTATGGGTTTTAGTATTTTATTGTCAAGTTTACTTACTCTACTCATCATAACTGTCACTTTTTTACAATCCAAAGAAATTATTTTAGTCATTGAAGCCAAATGAGAGCTTCAAGTGAGTAAAATGAGTACAATCTATTCGTTTTTTCTATGGATGTAGTTTTGGAACAATTTGAACTAAATCCTAATTATATTACCATGTTTCTTTTATTAAAACAATGTTTTTAGATTTCTTCCTATATCTCAGTTTATCAACTGTCTCTTTTAGAATAGTCAGAAAACAATGTGATAATGTTTTTTCTAGATTATAAATCCATGCACATTTGCTCATTGTGGTTTATTTAATTCAAGTATTTTTTTTTTCTTAAGCTACATCTTCTTGGTTTTGTCATGTAAAAATTCCTACTAGTTATTTATAAAATATTAGTTGTGGCTTGTCCTAGTTTTTACAGTGTAATCCACTGTAGTAAATCCTGCATCCCCTCTGTATCTCAACAATTTAAACTCTTATGATTACAATAGCTGGATCATGTCAATACATTTTATTTTGAGTTAGTTTCAGTATTTCAGGCATGTCAGATATTTAGGTAAAATGCAGTTTAAAATGTTTACTATTTTTCTTATAGACAGTATAAAGTTTATTTTCTCCCTGAAGTGGTTTTGAGAAAAAAAATTAAGTCTTTTGTAAAAATCCAGGAAATATATAAAATTTTGTTGGATGTGATATAGTTCCTGTTGACAACTGAGGCTATTGGAGGAGCAAATCTGACAATAAGTAAAAAGCAGCCACTCTGATATGGTTGGTATTTCTGTAAACTCCCAGGGGTTCAAGACTGGCCTAGAAATAGCTGAAGGCTGAAAAGTGTTGCTGGAGAGTTAGTTTTATATGCAAAAACAAGCTCATTGTAAGGAAATAGGAAGTGTTCACAAGAACAGCTTTAATCAAAAATATTTTTGCCTTATATTATCCTGAAATTGGAATGAAAACATCAACCTTCATTCTAATATCCAATTAAAGCGGAAAGTAATAATAGCTACCATTATTTGTAGTTTATGAATCAAACATTGCAACATTGATGCAGTGATTAAACTCATTGAGGTGAATAGAATACTTAATCTAACTACTTTTGAGCTTTTTCATATTTTTCCAACAACAGTTTTAGTTAGATTTTTGAGAAACCAACACAAGTAGCACCTAATTGCTAAGTGGAAGGAGAATGAACAAGGCTCTACAGCAGCACCAGAGTCAGCGACTTAAAAAACTCAACAATCTGATCAAGATGTCTGGTTCTGTTCTGTGGATTGCGCTGAAACCTCTGGAGATGTCTGTTCAAATGATTCTTCATAAAATGAAATGAAAAACATTATGTATATGCATGGGAGTTACTCCATCATAATGTGGAATTTGTCATTGCAAGAGACAATGAAGCTGGTCAGAGCTGACAGAAAGACGGATGAAGCTAAACTATGAACACTTGGGCAAAGGCTTGCCTTTGAGCAGGACATCAACCCCAAGCTAAAGCAAAACCAGTAGTAGGATGGGGAAGATTAAATCCCCATAATAGAATATTCTAGTCAAAGTCCTGACCTGAATAAACTTTACAGCCTTTGCCAAGGCTTGATAATTTAGTGAGGTGAAGATATGAAAAATATCCTCAGTATTAGTTGTGTAAAATGCTAACTCTTAATTTCATATAAGAAAGACAACAATACAATTGTAGTTCTACTTTGCGTGCTAGTATGTCCTTGCATGTCTAGAAGTTTCCTGACCTTTCGCTTGCATCTTGTACAGTTGGCACATGTAGCCTGCCCTACCAGTGATTCATTTTCATGCCATGCTTGGAGACAGATATCCCAGGCATCTGACCGGATCCAAATATGATCCGCTCAATTATCTTGACATGTTTAGCACCAAATATAAACAGGCCACAAATATCAGAAGAGGTCACACTGACAGCACTGTAAGTATACATTTACTCAAATGGAAATTCACAAGGATTCTCAAGAAGTCGGTGGACGGCATGACTGCCTCTCAGACACTAATATTAACATTCCTGCCAGTTCTCTGTAATCTTTTAGCATTAACTGCTCTTAAAAAAGTCTCTCTGCATTTTAAAATTATTCCACCACAACAATGGCAACAGTCTTCCTATGGAAAAACTCGAGAAAATCACATTTGGTCTTTTCCCTTCTCCCAGAGTGGCTATTAGCCATAATTTCACTGTCCTCTCTGGGTGTTGTTGTCAGTATTCTTACTTGATTAAATCCCTATGGCATAAGTGACCAGCATCATTGATTTGCTATCCACATTGCTGCATTGACTTGCCAGGCCACTAGAGGCCTTTTGAAGGCTGCTGATCCTCAATATATATTTGTAACACATTTGTTTTAATCAAGTGTTCACACAGCATGGAAATTGGATACTTGACTAAATGACTGGAACCAATAGTAATGGGACTAATTGCGGTTAGTGTTGCACCCTTTGTGCCCCGTAGATCAATATTTAGAGTAGCTGGGTATTGAGTTCTGAAAAGTAGAAGTAACGAGGTAATTTTAAAGCAGTGTTTTCAGAAATGATCAGTGGGAACTTTTAATCATGATTTTTTTTTTCCTTTAACAATTGTAAACTATGAAAATACTGTCAGAACAAAACAGATCTCTTTTTATGTAACTATTATAATAAAACTGCAGTTTTAGATGTTTTGTGGTCCAACAAAAGCTTGTGCACAGTTCAAAGCAGCAGTTTTTCAAACTGCAAAACTAAATGAAATAAAACACTCTAAGGATTAGAACAATTTAGAAAGCAGACCCCCTTCTCTTCCATTGTGCCTCCACCATGCTGGGGCTATTTCTCTATGCCCAGCATGGGCTCCACTTTGTGGCTTTTAATAACCTACCCCTTCAAGCTTCCACCCCCCGAGACGCTTTTTTTTTTCCTTGCTTTATTTGTGCCGCTCTGTTTCTACCTACAAGCAGCTGCAACCAGGAGCAAACAGTGCAGGCAGGAGCGGCAGCAGCAAATTTCTTCCAGTTGCTCAACACACTAATACTCCCCTTTTCTTTGCAGCTCAAGCATTATATTGCAGTTTCATTGACTGGGAGGTGTTGTGTTGCAGTGGAATCAATAGCTGAGGGGATCCCAGCCCAACGATTAGCTTGTCAGTCAGGCCTCTGCGGTTGAAAGGAGGCAAGGCGGCGTAAATCCCAGAATACCAGGGGCCACCAGCATGGAAAAGCTGGAATGCTGGGAGCTGCCGATCGTGCTGCACCACCTGTTGTAGGAGGCAACATGTGCTGAGTGTATTAACCTTTCTGCTACTGTGATTTAACCGCTTCCCGCCGTCACTTGTCCTTCTGTACAGTGCTGAGGACATTCACCACACCAGTAAGATTCTAACTAATTAAATTAGCAGTTCGTAGTTGTTTTTATCACAAACATTTGTTTTTATTCAAAGAAACTGGTAAACTGGTGAAAAAGACAAATTTACAAATCATAAATCTTTGACTTTGTTTTGAATTTTGCCTCTCTTAACATTGGGTTAGAAGCAAGGCAGAAATATACGACTTTTATCAGATGTCAAACAATGGAAAAAAAAAATATAATTTTACTGAGGACTGCTTATTCGATCATAAGTACAGTACAGACCAAAAGTTTGGACACACTTTCTCATTGAATTCAATGAGAAGGTGTGTCCAAACTTTTGGTCTGAACTGAGTACAGACCAAAAGTTTGGACACACAGTTGTGTCCAAACTTTTGGTCTGTACTGTACATGGAAAGAATATGGCATAAGTGTGAACCTAAGATCCATGGTTCCATAGATGTAGCTCCTGGAATCTATTTAATGTAGCAGTAACTTTGGGCCAAATATTAAATTATCTTGTAAATGTTGTCTGATAAGATTACTAAGTAGGCAATCATAATCTACAGCTTCACATACACTATTTACTCTTAACTCGTGAAGTAAAGTCTAGTGTATTACATGCATTATCCTATTTATCTGACACAGAGTGCACAAGGACAATTCATCCTGCAAGCTGCAGAGGAGAACTAATGAGCCTCCCGCTGGAGGGCGTGCTCTGGTATCAAGGTTGGTGATCAGTTGATCATCTTCCTTCAGATCAGGGTTTGCAAAAGGCAGCTTAAGTTTTCAGCTTGGACAGAAACTGTCAACCAAGGGTCACTCCATGAGAAAGCTGGGGCATCAGGCTATAGCACCAGAGGAGGAGTCAAGGGCAGTTGTGGACATTTTGTTTTGAAAGAGGATGGAAAAGGGTAGGGGTCACTGGAAAAGGATTGAGACCCCATTAGCAGTGTTACACTTACTTCCACTAGCTTAGCCTCTGGCTTAAAGAGCAATTTTGTGGTTGAAAATCACTCTGACCTTAGCCTTCTGAGTTGCAGCAAATTAAAATTATTGATTTGTTGGAGAAATATTATTTATTTATTTCTTGTTCTGTTGTATGTAAAGAGTGAGAAGAAGTTCACGCTGTAATCTATAAATAACTTAATTTCTTTTAAAGGTAACTGAGTGTGGAGAAAGAATTATTCTTTCCCCAAACTCACTCGCAGTTTCACTTCCCAGCATCTCTATGGTGAGCCGTTCTTCTTGCACATTGTCTGTCGAATCTTAAACAGACACATCAGAAAGTAATGAGCACCAGTGTTTGTGCCATTATAGTTACCCCATGTATATGGAAACATAAGCAACAGCAGGCTAAAGTGTTTAAATAAAAAAATAAAAAAAACTTTTGGTTTTATTTAGAAATATAATCAAAGAGTTGTGAGTCTGTCACACCTACCAGGTAAGCATATTTAAGCAAACTGCTATTTGTTTTTTTAATCTCTTATTTTATTTAAATGGAAGGTCAGATTTGAGGATGTAGACCCTCAAACTAAAGCATGTTTTGGTTCTCTACCCATACACGTTTCCTATAGTGGGCTAGTGAGATATTTCAATTTTCATGGGTTTTTTTTTTTTGTCCTCGTCTATTTAAAAACAAGTTTTTCAGAAACACATTGAAAGAAATGTTTTCACCCCTACAATAAATATCAGTCTTAGACAGAAGCTTAGATCATGCTGTTGTCAGATCTGAGAGGCATTGGATAAAGTGCCCTGATTCGGCCGTCTCAACACTAGACATCCACTGTTTTTTTTTTTTTGTTTGTTTGTTTGTTTTTGTTTCTTTTTAATTATTTGAAGTTATCCAATCAATAGGCTGATGAGACGTCCTTACCAAACATATTCTAAACAGAGACATTAAAAGTCATTCCTGACTGGTTCATCTGAACAACACTATTCTCTTTTCAACCACATCAAGACATTAGTAGATGTTATTATGTTGACAGGTTTCACTTTTCAAACATTGTTTAGACAGAAGCCAAACCTTTTTCATGTGTTTCCAACAAAATTAAATCAAAGGTATTACTTATATACATTACTGCCAAGATTTGCCTTGATTTCTGGCTTCTTATTGGATTTGGTATACATTTCACAGCGCATTACCCTGACACACTCAGTTCTGTTAACTGGTAAATGATAGGGTTGTTACTTGGATGATTATGTGACAACATAAAGTTATTGCTGTGACCAAACAATTTCCTTATGTAACTACTTTGTCATAAAATGCATCATCAGTGCTATCAGTATTTGCAGTGTTTTAGTACAACAGGTTCTTGTTTCCTGCAGATATGCTGAGTTCAAACTAAAAACATCTAATCACTGCTACTGCCTAACCACTATAAAGAGAAGTTTGGTTTTATTCAGCCAAAACATATTTTTTTCCAGACATGATAAGCATTACAATTAGAGTTAAGACAGCAACCACTAGCTAGCGCACTGCAATATGACATTATGACGATTTATAATTGTGTGTGGCACACATGGACAGTGTTAATGTATGTTTGTGATATAGTGAGAGACAGAAGCCAATAAAGAGAGGGGAATCCTTTGTAAAGAATTTGGCAAGTCCCTCAAGGGTCCTCACCAAAGGATCTGGGAAAATGTTCTGGGTTCCAAGGAGAAAGACCTCTCAAGAGTGAAAACACACTAGTGCTAAGTTATTAGCTCCACTTTGAGCTGTGTATGTGAAACAAGCTCTCACAAGAGCTGGTGAGAATCCCTTTACTCACATTACTCCTCCCCTTGGCTTTGTCTCTTTTTCAGATTCAGACTGGGAGGGTTATTCTCTCCATGTGGATAGGTCCTCGGACCCAATTATCTGGCTACAATGCTCAATTAGCCGTAATCCCTCTTTTGAGGTGATAAAAGGGGGGTTTGAGTTTTTAACTTCTGGAAAAAGATGAACCTTTTGGTGAGATTAATGTAAAATGTGTTTCTGCTCTTCTTCAAAAACTCAGCAAATTTTGTTAAAATTCAAAATGCAAAAAGGCATAAGAGCAATTAAGTCAATTAAACTAGATGTGCCTTATTCAGAAGATGAAGCAGAAACTTCTACTTTACTTAATTTAATTTATATTTTTGGCTGACCTGCATTTAGATAGAATTGTTAAAGTAATTGTCTCAAGACAGGTCATATTCTGTCAGTAGGTGCTAGTTTAAAAAGAGCATTAACCGTGTTTACATAATACAAGAGCAATAAGGATTGGTGTAGTAAATTTATTGTAATTAAACAGTAGGAGGCCACTTTCTCTTGGCTGCTTGCCTGTGAGACATATCAACTGGGCTAGTTAACACACAAACACACACGCACACACCCCTTCCCATTTATGCAAGCACTAGCACCAGCGCTACATCTGGGGCACCCCTCTTCTACAGCCAACTAATGACAAATGGTTCTGCTTTACTTTGGCTTAGTTCTTGACTAACGAGTATTTGTGAAAAGTAGACTTTAGGAGCTTGAGGTGCCAAAAGCCTAGGAAAATGTCTGCCTCAGTTTTATGATGTGGTAACTAAAATGCATTAAATTAAGGTGACTGCAAAATAAGCTCAGACATAAAAGAATGAAAGTTTGGTACTGTGCGTGTCATTGCACAGCTACTTAAAGCGAGACTAATGCTACTCTGTTTATTTGCATGCCAGAAAGTACACATGAAAAAAGTCATTTTCAGGCTTTAAGGTTTTACAAGTTGATTTACAAGATATTTAGGAAAATTATCTTGCACTAGGCTTTAATTTTCCAAAACGTAGAATATGAATTGCACATGTATGCAAAAAATAGTCCATAATAATCCTCCCTCTGGCCACAAAAAGTAGATTAAGATTTCCAAACAGTAATTCTCTGACTTTTTTGGTAAAGCCCACAAGATAGTGACAGAGTGAGTGCTTGTGATCCCTACCCCTGCCTTTCTGTAACAATGCCTGATCTCATGACAAATTTGATACCAAGTGTTACTCCTCTAAGCTTTGTCACAGGTTCCTCCCGATATAGGTATTACAGCTGTCTTTGTTATTCTTGGAGGAGTGGCTCTCAGTTAACCTCAAATCAAGAGCTGTAATTTGTGGTTGATGGTGCACTTTGAGATCTGTCTGATCTCTATGCCTCGGGCTTCGAGGCACGGGACTTGATTAGAGACAGCTACATGTGGGAACCGCAGCGCTAACCACAGCTTTGAGCAAATGTCAGCCGCATTCATGTCACACGTCTCTTTGCAGAGATATATGGCTACGTGAGAGCCACAGTGGAAGCGTCTTATGATGTCTTCTTCTGGCTTTCTCTTTGAGAGCTTTAGGAATATAGCACTAATATAGTTACTGTTTTTGACTGATGGGATGTTAAAAATAAACTTTAGCTTCTGTTCATGTCAACATTTATTTACTTAGTTAAAGATTAATATTCCACAAAGGAGTCATTTTTATTCAATTAAAAACCTAAAACGTGATGCGTGTATTTGTATTTACCCTCTAACTCTGATACTTCAAAATAAGACTCAGTAAAAGCAACTGCCTTCAGAAGTCCCCTAATTTCTAAAAACAGCCCACCTAAGAGTCATCTATTACTCATTAGAAAAACATCTCTAACTGAAACCAAAGTAGAAGTTTATAGTCTCCATGCAAAACTTTATGTGTGTAAGAAATCTAGCAAGGCAAATTACTCTACACACACCACTCTTACAGTGAAGAAAGGTTGCAGTAGCATCATACCTTGTAAATATTTTTGTTCAGCAGGAACAGTGAAGCTTGTCAGAGTTGTAAAAGACTTCAGGTTGTGGCAAAGTTTCACATTCCAGAAGGACAACAACCCTTAAAACAAAGTCAGAGCTGCAACAAAAGGATTTAGGAATATTTTCACGTTACAATCTTACAAACTTGTGTTTACAAAAACATATATCTGACTAAACTTAATTTAAAAAGTAAAGGTTAAAGGACATCCACCTCCAGAAGTGCAAAGCTGACAAAAAAATACCCCTAGAGACTTGAAGCTGTAATTGAAGGAAATGGGGACCACATATACTAAGGCAAGCCAGAAATTTTAGATATTTTTTTGTGTGCAAACAATCTAAAAAGTAAGATAATTGTAAAAAAAAAAAAAATCATCTCTCATTTTGATTTTGTTTTAAAATTATAGACTTCTTTGTGCTTGTCGATCATACTGAATCCAAAAGTAACCTAAAGTTAAAGATTGTGACTGTAACAGAACAAAAGGAAACAAGGTCAAGTGATGGATACTTTTTTGTATGTCTCTGCCATAAAGTTCTTAGATCATCATTTCTTGAATAAAAATTGCCATTCAAAACAGATATTTCTCATCATGTACAGATATACAGATATCTGCAAAGCTTTTACTTTGGGGTCATGGCTACTCAAGCTCGCCCCTCACCAACTCTCAGTCCACACTCCACACTACACAGGAGGAGCCGCTGAGGGGGGTGAAAAGAAATACAAGCACAATGGGAATAAAACACGGCCACACCTTTCAGCGCCTGTGCTCTTGAGGAATTTGATGAGCGACATTAGCGGTGAACAACTATTTACGCTGCTGCACAGCCATGCCGTTGCCTATGGATTCATTAGCCTCTTTGTCCCCCCTCCTTCCCCTCGCCCTCTCTCTCTCTCTTTCTGTGTCTCTCATTCTTTCTGCCTCTCTAACACCCTCAAACGCCTCACTCTTTGCCTTTCTTTCTTTCTTTGCTGCCTATAAGAGGTTTTTAAGCCTAGCCAGTGTTTGTAATTAGCTCCCAATGCTGGAATGGAACATGTTGAGGTGGGTGTTAATGGGCTGGCCAGGCCCTTAGTCGCACAGCAGGCTAAGAGCAGAAACAGAAACCAGTCTTTGTTCCTTGGATAGGGAGAAGACAAAACGTGGGCATTAAAGTGTTGAGAAGGGCCTCTGGAAAATATTAAGCGTCATTCATATTTTAAAAGAACACTTGGACTAAAGCACATGGCCTTATAATGACTGCCACCTCTCAATATGAGCTCACCTGGAACGTCTCTGGTGACTTGGTGTGAATAACTTTAGTTTACAGAGTTTAAAGAGCATTTTCTGTCTTTATATTTATAAAAAATATAGACAAAAGAAAAAAAAAACATAAATTCAAAGGCATCATTTAAGTGACCAAGTATTTTGGGGACAATAGCCCAGTTTTGTACAGTCACTTGAAAAGCAGAGGAAGTAAAAATTGTAGCTTTTTCTGTTTGGCGTTTCAGGTCAGAGTTCAAACGGACTGGGAAAGTAGTGGGCGTAATTCTGAAACCTTTCAAGATCTTCCCTCTCTCTTTTTTTTTTTTTTCTGGCACATTCACATTAGACCATGCGGCTGCAGGAGCAATCCATTACTGTGTCAAAGTTCTTGTTCTGCTTTGGTCTGGAAGCATAGTGAAACAGCTTGTTTTCATTGCAGTAGGGGAAAGGCAGGGACTGTGTTTCAAGTCCCACTAACCCTCCAGATGTGCCTTGATCAAGGGAAGTTGACTATGTGCTTTGTGTTCTTTAGGACACTAATGTGATTATGTCACATATTTTCAGCTGATTCCCAGTGCTATTAGTCTTGGTGTGGGGTCTGTATTTCAATGGACTCTATCAGGATGGGAGTAGGAGGGATTTTTCTTTCAGCAGTGTCTGACTCCCAGCCAACCGGAGAACACTGAGGATTGTGTGAATAAATCTCTCTGTCTGTGCAGTAAAGTATAACATTTAAGCTTCTCAAATACTGTCTAAATATTTCACCAGAGCTTTCACGTCTCATATTTTCTCTTTAAAAAAAAGAGAGAATAAATATCGATGTCAGCCCCTATTCCTCTGTAAGAATATAAATATTTGTTTATTTGTTTGTGATTCATTTCTATCCAGAACATAGTGTTTTCATATGTTAGGTTGTCTTCATCCTACACAAAAGCTCCCACATCTTGAATTTTTTGTTGCATTAAGTTGATTTAGGACAAATGTAAATATTGAAACTCTGGTCACTTTTCTGACAGAAAGAAGCAGAACAAATCAACCATTTGATTTCTACCACACACAACATTTTGGTGTAATTCTGAGTGATTTTTTTCTTCTTCTATACTCTAAATAGAAAACTGTGTGCAAAAGCCAACTAAATCACAAAGTTTTATATTTGTAACTTTTTAAAACAAAAAAATGTACTAGCTACCTGCTAGCTAGTCACCGAGTTAAATAAATAGTATCTTCAGTCGTATTGATTATTGCAACAGCGTCTTCACAGGTCTGTCCAACAAATCAATCAAACAGCTGCAGCTGATCCAGAATGCTGCTGCTCGCGTTCTCACTAAAACCAGGAAGATAGAGCACATAACACCAGTTTTAAAGTCCCTACACTGGCTCCCTGTAGCTCAAAGAATAGACTTTAAAATACTGTTGTTAGTTTATAAATCACTGAACGGCTTAGCACCACAATACATTAAAGATCTGCTGTTGTTGTATGAACCTTCCAGACTTCTCAGGTCTTCCGGTTCTGGTCTGCTCTGCATCCCCAGAACCAGAACCAAACGAGGAGAAGCAGCTTTCAGCATCTATGCACCACAAATTTGGAACAAACTTCCAGAAAACTGTAAAACAGCTGAAACACTGACTTCTTTTAAATCTCAACTAAAAACCCACCTGTTTAGAATTGTATTTGAAATGTAATCAATTACAAATTTATTGATGGAACTTGACTTAATGCTTTGCTTTGATTATTGATTCTATGTTGCATTGTGTTTCTGTGTTTGTAATGATGTAAAGCACTTTGAAATGTCTTGCTGCTGAAATGTGCTATACAAATAAAATTTGATTGATTGATTGATTGTAAACCTTAATTTGGAAAAAAAAATTGCACCAACTTAGAACTCAAAATATAACTTCTGTACATTTTTATTTGACATAGAGTGTTTGCTAGATAATTAGCTGGATAGATATTTATCTGGTTATCTATTTATCTTGATAGATTTATTTTACATTTGAAAATGTTGATTTGAAACAAAAATAATAATAATTAGCTAGCTAGCTACTTAACTTCCATAAACTTTTGTCAGACAAATCAAATGTACCTTATAAATAGCAAAGTAGATGCATGACTAGATATCTAAATTTTATTTTTGTAAATATTTAATGTAAAAAAAGTGGCTACTGTGCAAACAAAAGTTTGTAAAATTATGAAAATTTGAACATTTATAGACTTTGATTTAAAAACAAAGGTTTCTAGAAAGGTATGCAACTTAGATAAATTTGTTTAGCTTTTATTGTGGGAAAATTTGATTACTTATCTGTGCTGGACTGGTAACCTGTACCCATCCTGTTGCCAATTGACAGCTCAAGATAAGCAACAGCCCATCTGCTGCCCGACAAAAAGTAAGCCAACATTTAGATGGAAGGATGGATGGATAACTGACTGAAAAGCTAACTAGCTCATTGAATTTTACTTTTGTAAATGTTAACTTTTTGATGTGATTATTTCATTGTTTTGGGGCACAATAATTACATTTGATACAGCTGATTCTGATAAATCGTTTTTATTGATGAACACACACACGCCCCTTTACAGTGGTGTATTCATGAACATATTAATGTCAATTGCATAATTCAATGTGCATTTGATATGATATGAATTAAAAAAAACATAACTTCATTAACATTTTTAGGCATTTTATTGTAAAGACAAACTTTGATAATAGTTCGTCTAACTTTAGCTACATATTTTTACTTTAAAAAAAATATTTTTTATAGTATAATATGTCAACTGTGCTATAGACAGCAGTGTGAACAAAATCTAACAGACTAAATTATTTTTAATTTCTTTACATAATACCCTAATACTTCAAATTGAGATATTTCACTTAAAATACACAAAAAGTGAAAGAAAAAAGGTGTACAGTACATTACAAAGTTATTTATATTATACTGGCAACACAGAGCACAGGTAGGGGTTCAGTCTGCTGGTCAAGCTGGGAGCAGTTCAGTGACTGGGCCTTCTGAGACTTCTGGCTGGCCACAGGTTAAAGCGAATGATAAAAAATGATCTAACAGTGTAATAGAAAATACATCCCTGATTCATTCACATTCAGGAAAAAAAAATATCATCACCATATCGGGGCATTGACTTAGCATCTAAACACAGACATTGGGGAGATGAGCTGTGAAACAGAAGTCTGAAAGAAAAACAGCTCCATCTCTGATCTTTATGAACCTGTCCTGACGAAATCCCCCGGTCTCCTCGCTGCTCTCTGGATTAATGTACTTTCAGTCCACTTCAGGTTCGCTGTTATATCAAACAAATCATTTTAATCTACATAAATTATAAGAAGCATCTTATAGACAACTGACGTACCTTAAAGTAACCATGTTTGACTACAGACAAACAGCGACTTGTCTTGTGAACTTCTAGGTAACCATGGCAACAATAAACAAAAGGCAAATGAGCCCGTTACAGGTTTCTCATTGCCTCTCTCTCTTTAGAAAAATAACACAGTATAAAAAAAATAGTTAGCTAAGCTAAGAAAACAATCAGAGTAGTTAACTGGGGCAATTTAGTTACAAAGGAAATATTTCTCTGTTGTTTAGAAGTTCGTTTCACCACAGAAATGCACAGTACTGGCCACAAAGTCAAAAAATTCTGCTCGTAAATTTACGTTAATATTATCTTTAATTCTTACCTGTGAAAGGTAAAGGCAGTGGGTCCACTTTGACTGGGTCCACAGTTGACTAGTTTTAACTGTAAAACGGTTGAAACTAGTCCACGCAGCACGTTCTCTCCACTGTCACTTTCAAGATGGTGGCGACATAAGTAGGACGTATACGTATTCATGCCTATTGTCCAATCAGCGATTTCTCAGGTCTGACACTGGGACATACCTCTTCCGTTTTGTTAGTGTTTGTGAATTTACAATTGTGCTTCGTTAATGTTGTGATTTTGAATTTGTTGAAGTGGTTTGCACCTCAGGGCCACCGTACATTGCAGAGCCAACAATACCAAGAAACCAAACAACACACAACAAGTTCATGCATTTTGTAGGTCTGGTTTCTGTGACTCTGTGGTAGCAAACATTTACCCCAACATTACATACATTAGCCTGTCCACTCACTAAAAATCAACATGAGAGCGTTTTATGGAGAGTGGCAGCATTACTACACAGTGCATCCTCACCCACTCCTAGATTAGAGACCAGCTGGGAAGACAGCTCCATCATCTGTGAATCCAAATGGTGTACCCCACTTTCCTTTAAGCTGCCAGTCTGGGTAAAAACAGGATTAGGCCTCCTGCTCACAGAATGGGCCTAGATTTGGCCCATGATCAATGCCAATTTTTAAATTATTTATTTTTAAACAGGCCGCTGTCAGCTGTAACTCCAAAACTTATTGTGTAAATGCAGTCTTTAATTGTAAATTTTTCATTGCCTTGTAATGGTTACAATAGATGGCAAGAGCTGGCTTGCTTATTCACTAAACACATTCTGTTTTTTCAGAGCCACAGACAGGAAAACCAATCAGCTTATTTATGGAGCAAAATCACCAGAAAGGCAGTTTCAGATCTATTGGAGGAGTCTCACAAGAAAGTGTGTGGTTTGGGACAGTTACAGATAATCTTGGCCATAGTTTTATCACAGTAAAGCTCCATGGACGGGATCATGTTCAAAACTATGGCAGGGGGAATCAGCTGTCCCAACAAAGTCAGAGCAGGAATTGGACATTCTTGAGTGATTTGCTGATTGAGCCAGCATTTACTACAGTCCTAATAGTTATTTGTGAGAGTAATAGTGATATTGTGAGAGTTTGTTCAGTTGCTCTTTCCAGATAATTAACTATTTTCGTCTTGAACTTTTTGGAAATAGTGTTTAATAAGTTTCCAGTGGTTTTTCCTCCAAGTACATAGTTACAGGACTAAAGTTATGTTTTGTTTCACATTTCACAGAAATGGTTGTTTGATTAGGTTTAAGAAACAACTATTTTCTTTAGGTTCAGGCAAATTAATAATAATAACAAAACCTTCCAGACTTTGGATCTTGAAAATGTTATACAAGAGAGTGATTAAGCATTTTTCTCAATCTTAGTTTTTATATATTGGCAAAAAATATGGCTATTCCCAGTAACACTAAGTATTTTATTATGCTGGTTCATAGTAACTAATTGTATAAAGTTGAGATGTATCTAACATAAAAACCTGATCATTAACTGACTAAGTGTGAGGATAAGTGGAATAGGTAAAGGAGGGCTGTCTGTGGTCAGGACTATATTTAGTGACTTTCAAGACATCTCTAGCAACTTTTGGTTAAAAAAAACTGCATAATATCCCTCCTTTTAATGATTTTCCTTTTTTCGATAGTAGACATTTATTTGCAGCTACACCTGGTATAGAACTGCTACATTCCTGGTTATCAAAATTGGATGAGAAAAAGCAGTGGAAATAAAATGTTAAAAAATAACTAAATGCCAACATTATTGCAACTGCAACCCACACATTGTTGTTTTTATTATTATTATTATTGAAGGAGAAGATAATTTGCAAAGAAACAGTATACATTGTTTTCTATGCTAGGCAGAAATTCTAGAACCAATTTAATGAAAATAGTCACATTTGAATGACATCTAACCTAGAAAGCAGTTGCCTTGTAATTCTGTAAATACACATAATCCCACATCTGTCATTATCTCACTGAAATGATTGTAGATTTTTTCATCCAAAGACATTTGTACTTTTATTTGAACCATTTGTGTTCTGCAGTGTCTGTTTTATCAACCAAAACCATTCAAGTTCCCACCATGAAACATGTACCAACTGTGCCCTCTCTGACATTTGCATTGCCACAAACTGGATAATCCTGCTGTCAACAGTTTGTTAAATGCAAGGGCCACTTTCTGGTTTCATCACAGTTTGGGGCAGATTAGTAGAGGGTAGTGGATCTCATATGGCCTGGTCAGAGGTCATCATTGAAGGGCTTAAGGGATTAATGTTTTCTTGTGCTTACACTGTCTCTCCAATATTCAGTGTAACTACGCTGTGAGAACTCATGAAGAACAGTTTGTACAAACATGTCTTATCAAAGTAGTTTAACAATACCCATCTATTTGCTGAACTCTGTTCAGCACATACTACATATTTCCTCCAGATGGTTTGCTTAAGGATTTTCCTGACTTCTGCTGAGTGCTCAGACACTGCAGCATTGCAACATTGAGCGTCGCAGTGCAGCATGAAGCTATCTATTGCAGCCGGACCGTGATGTAGTGTCCACGGGTTTGAGGAAACAGGTCAAAGGCTAAATCCCTGCTTAAAGACGCCATAGTGAGCCTTTTCTATCAACAGACAGGCCATTTCAGAACGTGTTGGATAAGATGTAATTTCCCATCTGCTTTATGGCTATTTCTGATCCCTGGGCTCTTGTCAGCAAACTCCTCAGGACAGATATCATCAGTAATATAAGGAGGACTCCAGCGATACTTAGGGCCTTAAAAGGCCCTTCACTTCCCTCCATGATGTGGATGGCTTAAGGGGTTTGAGAGCGTAGGTCACAAGTAAACGTTTCACAAACACTATCAAATAGCTCTGATTTAAGTGGCTTAGGACAGCTTCTTCACAGAATGCTGGGGTGTGTGTGTGTGTGTGTGTGTGGGGTGTGGTGTGTGTGGTGTGTAGTTGGCTGGGGATGGCATGTGGCATTTTGAATCAAAGTCTGCAAGCCACACTGAGTTCTTACAATTTGTTTTCCAATGGATATGTGCATATACACTTAAATCATCTCTCATAGGATTGTTTTTATTTTGACAACATAAAAATAGGTTATAGATTGTCTCTAATCCCAGAAACAAAGCAGGTGTTCTTTGCTGGTGTTATTGCATATCTGTTATTGTATTCTCACAAAGTGTTGTGGGACCGAGTATTGTAGGCCAAACCATTTTTAGTTAGTTCTCTAATTACCAAATTAGTACCAAATTACTAACTTTCTTAAGATGCTAGCAAAGTTCAGCTGAATGAGCAGTTTTTATAGAACTGATTCAGAACTTTTTGATATGTGCGATAATGGTTCAAGTGAAAACTTGCTGGACTTTTAGACGGTCTTTGCATATATACCAAAACATAGTCAAGTGCAGCTTACTAAATTGCAACTACAACTTGGTGTCGTAAGATAAGAATTTTCACCTGTGGTATGATTTATTGTGTGAGAGTAGTCTCTACAAGATGTGTGATTCAAATAGTAAGATACTTATGGTAAATGCTCTGAGCAGAATGTAAGCACAATAATTGTAATATTTAAAGGTTGAGGCATGGCCATTGTTGATATTTGAAGGTCCCATTTTTCAAAATTTTTCAAAGTATGCACACATATATTGTGTTTGCTCCTTTGGGACTCAAAGCCTGGACCGCATAAGAATTGTTGGTTTGAGGTTAGGATTTCGGCTTAGGAACTAAGGTATGACTTGAATTTCGGTTAGGTTAAGGGTAAAGGTCAGAGTTATGAAAAATTAATGGAAGACATTGCAAAGTCCTTGTGAAGATAGACAAACACACTTCATCCCAGCATCCACCACCATCCACCACTTAAGCATAATATTTTTGGGCATATCATAAATGTCAGTGTATTTATATTTAAAACTTGATTATATACTAATGATATAATAATGTTAGAATTCAGCCCCAAGAAGTAGCAGAACTGATTCCCGCTGTGATTAACATGTCATTGAATTTGTTATAAATTCACCTACCTCTAAACTGAAAGCATATAAAACAATTGCTCCAGGCAACAGTTAGTTGTGCACATTGCCATTCAGCTGATTTGGTGCATAGAGCATGAAGGAGGTAATCATGTAAAGTTTAGACCATGAGTAGAGACACTTTTTAAACTGCACAGTTAAAGGCAACTAAAGCCTTGTCATAAAGGATCAGGAGCAAAATGCTCATTAGAACGAAAATGTAAGAAAAGCACTCGTTCAAGTAAACCAGCGCTGTAAAATGGAATCTCTCTCCTTTTTTTCCTCCCTCATTACAAGCAAACAGAATGTTGGCATTGGAAATGAGTTATGCACACACTCTTGAGAGGAATACAAAACAGCATGAGCTTTAGTCTGGCCAGGAGTGCTGTAGTTATAATGTAAAACATCAACTTGGCTCCACCTCATCATCCCAACACATGTTAGTGTGGCTGCCAAGTGCCAAATTTGAGTTGAGATAATTGTGAAACAAGTTGATAACATATGCTAAAGTCCTGAGTAATTTTGAGGTATATTCTGAGGAGCAGAGGGGATTTTATTTTCCAGAGAGAAATTTATGCTTTTCAAATTACTCCCTCCTAATTTGTCTGGACTTTCAGTGACACTTGTATCAAACAAGAGATCTTACCACTTAATCAGTTGCTGTTGATTGTTACTCAACTCAATGAATCAAATAAGTTATAAAGAACAGCATATATTTTCTTAGCTGTTTAGTAACAATTTCCATTAGATAAGTTACATTCCTGTTCTTTGAACTCTCATATTTATGATTCTATTCTTCAAACATATCTTAAACTACTGTTTTATCCTTTACTCCCACTGCAGAACTAGAGACGCTCCTCTTTGACCCTAACGCCAACCGCACGGCGTTCAAATCCAGCTGTTTCCCTTCACTGCTTTAGCTCTATCTTTTTCCTTCATTCACTAGAGTGTATTCTTTTCACTTTAAAAAACCAGTTTGTGGGTGGACAGGTATTGGAAACAATGGATTGTTTTCCTTGAGTCACTCAATGCACAGGGCCCATATCCAGCTGTGTTTCCTCAAGCATGATACACTTCACTTGTTAAACACAGTCATTAGTTAGTCAACACTTCTCGGCTGCCTGGCAAGGAATTAGTGATGACAGTCTCTCCTTCATGCTCCCTCCCACACACCCAGAGCCTCCCACCATGAGTGCTCACAGTTCTCGACCTGCTTAGTTTCATGGGAAAGTCCCAGTGCTGCTTAAAGTTATGACCAGAGTGAATGTGTAGGAAGGGCATTATCGTTTTTCAGTGTTTTAGATTTGCATAACCCAAAATGTAGGATGAAAACTATCCTAAATAAGATCATAAACATATTGTTCCTATGCCTCAAAGGTTATATATGATTGCTAATACATTTTAATGGGGCAGTATTATTCATTTTCAAGTCACATGCTGCCATTTTATACCACTATCAAGTGGCTATGTTACCTTCAGTTGTTATGCAATGCTGTATATATGAAACATGACAAGAAATTTGACTTTGCAATTTAACGCCTTGAAATCGGGCTTCTGTCTCTTTAAGAAGCACCTGCTCTTTCCAACACTCCATCTTCAGCAAATCATCACAACATTTCTCCGTCAAGCTTTTAACAATGTTCTTAGAAATGTGCCACTGAGAAGTAGCTTTTATGATAAGCTCAATAGATGTGCAGTTTCACCATGTGTTTGTTAATTGCTGCTGCCACTAGTCTGAAGGAGCTGAGTGGCAGAATTGTGGGGGAAGGGTTCTTTGTGAGGCTGAGGCTTGGCTGGAGACTGCATCACTGAGGAGGAGCTTTGTGGAAATGGGTGGCTCTTTGTGAGACTTTGTTTTGGTTATTTATTTTTTAAGGTTTTGTTGGCTCTAGTGGCCTTTATTTGAAAGTAGTCTGACAGGAAAGAGGGTAATGGGAGAGGGGGAAGACATGCGGCAAATGTCACCAGGCCGGGAATCAAACCTCCGACTACCGCCACGAGGACTAAGGCCTCCATACATGGGTCGTCCTTTACTACTGCGCCACTACAGCACCTCATGTTGTTTTATTAATTTTTTTAATAGATAAGCATACAAACCCTCAGTCATTATCTCTAAGGGTTGTCTGACTAAATGTTACTCTGAGGATTTATTCACTTTTTTTCTGCAAGGTTGCTGTAATATGACATGTTTATCGCAAGTAGCAAACTATCGATGACGATTACTTTACACAGCCTGATTGAAATATTAACTGGTTTAAATTTGTCTTTTGAGGAAATGGGGTGCTCTGTGATCCTGAAATGGGAGTGATCTTTGTTGTGGCATTGAGACATTCCAGGACTCCACAGATGAAACATGACCTGTCTAAATTAAGCCATGTGTAGGTGACTGCCCCCACCTTCTATTCTAACAATCCAAAGCTGAGAAATGACTGGAACTGCTGTTATATCTGGTTTACTCAAGTTAAAAATTTTATTTGGATTAAGACTCATCATCTTTTTGTTACAGTCGGCTGGCTTCAAGCATGTGGGATATCAAGTCTTTTTTGAATGTTTGATTAAGGAATGAGATACAATCAGCTTAAAAAGAAAATAGAACACTTTTGTGTCTCCTTCTCACACACATGAACACATGACACATTGAGACACACTGTATGTTTTTTTTTTTTAAGTCACTGAAGCTCTATACGCTGCTGTGTTTCTCCTTGGAGTTTCATTTCAGGAATGCAAATGCCTTGGGCCCAGACACTCCGTGATTTATCTCCTCATTTATCTTTCCACACATCTGCCTGTGCCCTTGTGTCTGCCTGTTGCTCATTCCTCCTCTCTTTCAGCCTGTGTGTCTCCCGTGGGACCTAGGACTCCCCCACTTGCCCCGCTCTGCCATGTCACCTAGGTGCTCATATGCACGCCTACACACAAGAGCATACACATGCATACGGAAGATGAGAACCTTCACTTGCAGTCATTGTTGCAGCTCCTTGATGCTACCATCACTGTCCTACTGTCTGCAAGGCTTGGGGACCAAGTAATCCAATCTGTTCATGACCAAGAACAGGGGCTGTGCACCCAAAGCATCAGCAATCTGTATGCTGTCGCTTCTGGATGGAGAAGTCTGTGGCGGTGCATTACTGGAAGCCATGGAAAGTGACCTGATAGCTGCACTTGCTTTCTGTCAACAAAGATTACACTCAGACAAGAGCACGACGGGAGTCCCGGGAAGACCAACCTGCAGCTTAATGTCTCGCACAGCCAAACATAGGATGTGCAAGACCGAATGGAGCTTTGTTTTTCTTGTCAGAAACAGGTATGAATAACAGCAGGGCCTGCCACAACACCCCCCTAAGTGAAGCTTCATATCTTCACAGTATTGCCATGAAGTAAACACAAGTACAGCAACAGCACTATGTTCCTCGTCGAGTCTCGATGCTCACTCAGATGTCCCCTGTCCTTTTGTGCAGTGCCCTCCACCCTTCTTCTTCTCCTGAAGTGCCCCACATTCTGCCGTGATTTTCACATTTTCTTGCACAGGTCTGTCTCGGGCCCTGCAGAGAAACCACCGCCTGGTGTGAGGTCAGGTGTTATTTATCACAGCCGTCTGTGCGGGGAGTTGACATTCGCACAGGCATTCTGCTCTGCCATCGTAATTGACTCTCCTTGTCTTTTCGAGGACACCAACAGATATAACTATGTCAGGACACATCCTAGCTATATATTATCCATCTCACTGAGGAGGACAACTGGTGAGTTATCATTCTGCATCAGCTAAACACATGACAAGCAACATTGCTGGTCACTGGGAAGGGGCAGGACTTCTCAAAACCAATATTTTGCTCAGCCAAATCCCTTTCCTCTTTCTTTCTTCCTTTCTTTCTTTCTTTCTTTCTTTCTTCTTTCTTTCTTTCTTTCTTTCTTTCTTTCTTTCTTTCTTTCTTTCTTTCTGCTTTGTTTGTATGTGGGTTGATGACAACAGAAGACGTACAAAAATTGAGCTTATCATAGGCATCAGTGAACGTTGTTGCAGATAAGCAACTTTTGACTGACAGATTACAACGTAGATTGTAAAGCATTCCAGCTACATCACAGTTCATTGAGATTACCTGGCATGTTGCACGACATAAAATCATCATTGGTCACAAGATTATGTTGTCAATGAGCTCCAACAGGGGAACAATATGTATAAAAAATGTAATTATCTACTTTGATTCTGAACTCCTAAATCAATAGCTTCAAAGTGATTTGAAAAACCACATTCTCAGAGCTCATGTTGACATTTGAGACAATAAGTTTGGACAGTAACATGACATTTTTCTTGCATGTTTTAAACGTTTTTGGTGCATTTTTAAAAATATAACTTCCTTTGCAATGAAATCTTATCTGCACAGACATGTCTGTGGATAAATTCTTACTCATAGCTTATTTTGTTATATGTTCCTTTGAAGTAGCCAGACCATTTTTTCTCTTTCATTTTAACCTGTAAAAAGTCTCAAGAAATAAGCACATACTGAAGTTATCCACTTTTTTAGCACATACTGAGTTCATTCAATTTTTATTTTGCTGTCAAAGACCAGCAACCTGGTAATTCTGTAAATCTTTGTTCTTTGATAGCAATTCTTCCTTTGGCTTTATATTGAAGTAGGGCTGAATTCTTGAACAATGTTTTTTTTATTTTATTTTTCTGTAAGAGTGTTTTTTACTACAATGTTAACAATCTTTATATTCAGGAATTAAGTCACAAACAGGTTTTAAACTCAAAAAGATAAAACATGTAGGAATCATTTCAGTCCATATAAAAGCCTGTCTGTGGCCTCCCAATCATTTGCTGTTTAGAGACAGCCATGCAGAGTTTTTTCTCCATGCAGAGTTTTTTCTCCAATAATATTGTATTATTTTCTTCTGGCTTTTCTATATACAGCCTCACTGTCTGGCTTCTATGCAGAACATATCAGGTCCTGAATCACTCGGGTTAATGGTTCGAGTCTTTCTACTGAATCAAGAATCTGAAGTTCAAGGTCTTCATTTACCCAGATCATGAGACCTCATGCTGGCTACTACTAAGTACACAAGACGGATTAGCAGACTCATGGAAAGACAGCAGAGGCACAGGGAATACAGCGATGATTTGGTTCACCTACTTCACTCACAGTGACTGTGGATGCCAACAGCGAGAACATGACTGCTAATTAAAGGGTGCCGCCATATACACAACATATAAAGAAAAACACAATTCAGGACCATAACAGGACGTAATTACAATTCTAGAGAAGTTGTACATAGTAAGTTTTATTACTATAACTGATCCCCGGTAAAAGATGCATGATTAAATTATTTTTGTTCATGATGGAGCATGGTCAGGAGCATGGAAACCATTTGAGGACTTGTGGCGTATGTGTTGAAGCATCTATGTTTAAACCAGAGTTTAAATCTGCACAATTTGTCACTCTTGAAAAGAGTAGAAGTCACATTCTGTAGCCAACTTCATATCTTGTCACCAGAAGCATGTGCATTTAGAAACTTGTTTATGAGAGAATTAATTTTATTTTAGGTTAAATAGATTTTACAACAACACAAAAAAAATCCAAAACCAACTGTGACATGCTAATGTAAAGGTTAGTCAAGTTTATCTAAAGTCAATTTGACTGACCTTTCAGAAAAGTGTGGCTCTTAGCTTTAAATCTGCAAATATAAAAGTCTTGAAACTACACAAAAACAACACAGTTCAACTTCTATGATAGACCTGACATTTGTAGGGCAAAGGCGGCAGGCACATTACAGAGGTCATCAGGAAGTAAACACGTATTAATGGTTACCTGCTTGACAATCAGATAAACAGGTCATGGTAATGATTAAACCAAGGTTGGCCAGGTTAGAGGCCATGTGTGCACAAAAGCAGGTTTGATGAAAGCAGGTTCAGGCTGGTGCTAAAGGAGTGAATGTAATTGTTCGAGGACAGCGATCTTTGACCCAAGATGTGTGAATGCAGGGGAATGAAACGGCAGCAGAATGCGGACACTTGATGGCAGCTACAGTACACCCCCTCACATCCCCACAAAATCAAACACACACCACCACCTCATGCACACACACACGCCAACACACCGCACACTACTCCAGTGAGATCTGAATAGTTGAAAACGATCCAAATTGCAATGCAGGTTTTGCTGAGAGACTTAGCTGCTGACTGAGTGAAATAAAAGAGAAAAGTGGAGGCAGAGAAAAGAAAAAAAACACTCAACCCAGCTTAAGTTCACAAGGTCATTTCCAGCTCAAGGATTAAGTAAACTAAACAAAACTACACAAGCTGCAACTTATCAGACTTGCTTGCATGCCAGGACTTTTTTTTTATCTCCCCTTTGTGTTTGTGAATGTGACACAGAGAGCTCCCAGTTCTTGAAATCATCAAATATCAGAATGACCTTCAAAAAGTTAAGAATTAATATTATTTTATTTAAAAAATGCATTTTTACCTATTTTAAAACAGGTGTTCTTAGCAGCTTGCGGAAAAACAGTAATGAAGTGAATGTGTGATATGTCAGGTGAGAAGCAAAGAACTGTTTTACCTTAATCAGTAATTGATTACCCAGCTGATTTATCATCTATAACTGAAAGAGATTGTGCTGAACTTCAGCTAGCTGGTTATTCAGTGTCAGAATGAGTAACAGCAAACACGGTCCTTAATCGCAGTTTTGGTCACGCAGGAAATGGCACTTTAATTCTTTGTCTCAACAAAACAGTCAGTGCAGCTTTTATTAGGATCGTTTTGTTTATTTAGATGAAATAGAGAGAACTATTTACATTGCTTCCTCACTTTCCTCTGACAGCCAAGCTGAGCAGAATTGGAAAAGCTTGTTTTCTGTAAATGACTTCAACATGTGATCACTCAAACCACTGGGCTGCCTCAGACATAAATTCTCAATATTTTGATGCATATTAAAATAGAGAAAGTCAGTGAATCTTTGACCTTTGGATTTTTTTTTGACATGTTTATTTATGAAATCCTGCTTTTCTGTCTCTAACTAAGAAATGTTTAAAGATGGGTTTAAAACTTGATCCTCCTGCAACTACTCTGAAAAGTGATTAAAAAAATATGGTGAATACATAAATGGCATATATTTTGTGACTGAATGGTAGTAAACTTTTTGGAGGTCTGAAAAAGTATTGCTTTATCAATTTGGTAGAAAATCTAGCTGGTGAGATGTTTGATAACATTGTGTTTAATTATTTTTTAAATTTGATTCTTGATCTACTATGTTCAATATCGATAGCTTTCTTTACACAATGTTTTTGTATTTAATTATGGAAACAATCAATTTTCATTTAAAGTTGTCTTCTTGACATCAAAATTGTAAATCCAAGACATCCAGGCATATTTACCAGATTTACATTTGTATTGCTAAATAAATCTTAGTGCATCTATCTGCTCTTAGAACTAATTTAATTACACCTAGTCATGTCTTAAAAATAGCCCAAGCATTGGACATCTCATTGAGTACTGTTCAATTCATCATCTAAAAATTCAAAGAGTATGGATACAACTGCAAACATGGCTGCCCACCCAAATTTAATTGGAAATCATACATGGTAACTCTGGAGGAGCTGCAGAGATTCACAACTAAGTGGTAGGATTTGTTGACACAATGGCGATCAGCCATGCAGAACACAAATCTGATGGAATAGTAATAAGAAGAAACTAGAAAGACATAATGATTTCAGATAGAAGTCGCTCCAAACCCTGTAGCTCATTTAGAAAACATTGGGATGAAAATGAAAGTTCCTGTCATATCAGACAGAAATATTACTTTTTTTTTGCTTACATACAAAACACTATATGTCACAAAAACCTAGCAATGGTTGTCATGGTGTGAGAATGTTATGATATTTTTCTCAATAGGGACATTGACACAATAGGTAATTTTCTCATAGAAGAGGTGGACATGGATGGAGCAAAATAAGGGACAATCCTGGATAAAATTCCGTTAGGACAAACAATTGAGACAAAAGCAGAGGTTATCTTTCCAGCAAGACAATAATGCAAAACATACAGTTACACTGAAATGGCTAAAAACTACTTTGCATGGGTTGCGTTTCAAAATCTTCATTTTGACCACATAATCTGTGTGAAGATACAAGTGGTCATCCATGTTTTAAAAGCTGCCTTTGGTTTCACGCAGCCTCAAAGTTGCTGGCTGCGGGGGCTGGGTGGCTCAGTTGGTAGAGCAGGCGTACCAGGTGCAAAGGCTACAGTCCTCATCGAGGTTGTCCTGGGTTTGATTCCCAGTCTCGAGCCATTTGCTGCATGTCTTCCCCTTCTCTCTCCACCCTCTTCCCTGTCAATTTACTGTTCATTAAATGCCACTAGTGCCAAAAACAATCCTTTTTTTTTTTCTTAAGTTGCTGGCTGCAGCAAAAGGTGAATGAAACTGCCCGAAACACTGGCTTGAATTACAAATGGAGTGAGAGAACACTTAAAAAGTGTGTAACATCAGGAGAAACTTCAACATTCAAAAGGAGCAAGAGGGGGGAAAAAAAGAAGAAAGGTCATCTGGTTTCCATTAGGAAGATAAAATGGTTCATTCTGAGCATTTTACTGGCTGCTTTGTAACTAGGAGGCATCCATGCTGCTCTCTCCATCATCATCCAGTTGACACAACATTAAAGGCTTCAAACAGCCGTACAGGCTTCCTTAATCAAAAACTAATTGTAATAGATATGGAGGAGTGCTAACACTCTAACTGCTCAGCTGGTATCAGTGGTCCAAGGCTGGAGATTCCATTAAACTAAACAAAGGCATTATGGTTTAGGCAGGCCTAATGTAAGAGTGAAATACAACATGTGGCAGAAGAGGCACGGATACACTGATACTGTAAAGCATTTGTCTGTGGCGAGCCTGTCGAGCCTAGAGGATCCCAAACAATGGATAAGGAAAATTCCTGAAAGTGGATTCAAAGAGATTTAAAATCACTAAAGAACAGAGAAGTAACACCATGGTTCAGTGCCACAAATATGAACATGTAGATATGTGCAGTCAACTGCACTACGCATACTTCATGCAATAAATTAATTTTTGTTTAATTAAATTAGTTATCATCATTAAACATAACTCATGTCAGGTTAAAGGCTTTTCCCCCTTATATATTAACCTTTCAGACACACTCCCACTTAGCATATTAGAACCAGACTTCAAATTCACAAATGAGGTGAGTGGAGCTTCTTTCTCAGAATGATACATTGTGTAATTCTCATCCTCGCTGGGTGACTAAGTAAAGGAATTAAAGCGACACCAGACTTGTCTCCGTCACCGTATCCCTCCTTTTGAGGAACGGTCATTCTTTCTCTGCTAGAGAATAAAACTGTATGATGAAGCCGTACTCGAAATAATCTTAACAGACCTGTGGAGGTCAGCCCCGTTAACAGTGGGCAGGCTTTTAGGAGAACAGACTTTTTATAGGCATCTAATCTGCCATTTGAGTTTGGAAAGTGGTAATGATTCAGCTCAGTATCCCCGGGAATTACATTTACACTGGATGATTTCACACTTAATGATTTACGTTCAGCGCCAATGTTCACGGCCAACACATGAAGTAGTTCTCTCTTTTTTTTCTTCTTTGCAGAGAGGTGGAAAGTGCAGGGTTGGTGCTCAGAGTGGTGCCTGTGCACTAATAAAAATTATATCACGCAAAAATTGCAGGTGCCAGAAAACTAAGGGAAAAAAAACAACCTGTTCTGAAGTCATACCTAAAAATGAATACAGTTACTGTTAATACTTTTAGACCTATATTTATTTTTTATCATATACCAGCACCACTGTAAAAAAAGTGGTATAGAAAGTAAAATAATATGAAAAATCTGACAGACACATTTTACAGGTTACCTTAAGTCAAACCATTTGTTATAGAAAGACGAGATCTTAAAGAGTAAAAGGGAACAATTCTTCTAAGAAACACAATGAGGAATTAAACTATGGTCACTTTGGAAAGCCAGTCCAGTACACATAGCTTATTATACTATCTATGTAATGTGGTCCAAATGTGAAACTAAAAGGATCTAAATGCGCTGGTGCTTTTTCTGAGCCCAAGTGTATTTAGTATGTCAATGGGGCAAAGTGGAAGGGTGATAAAATTGCAGTTTGTTTTTTTTGTTTTTTTTTGTTTCTGAAGTAGCCCTTTTCTAAAAATATCAACCATCAATAAAAATATTTTTACATCATTTGTTCTAACAGAAATTAAGAGTTTTTCAAACATGCAGTTGCAGCATATTTTTTTCTGCACTCCAACCAAGTAGTTGTGCTAAGTGTGCTAACAAGCACATTTAGAACTTTTTCACATGGTTTTTACAAGTTTCAAAATATTTTTTATTGGATTTTCACTGACAGACCAACACAACATGGTGTAAGGAAATTGATGCATGGTCATCAAAAGTTTATAAAAAGTATTGTTTTTCTTTTTTTGATAAAAAGGAAAAAAAGGAAATATCAAGCTCAACTGGATAGAGACCATGCATGAATATCAATTAGTTTTTTATCTGAACTTTTCCAACAAATAAATGTTTTTGTATCTCTCGCTGTAAATGATGTACTTCCAGAAATAGTTTTACTGCACCATATACTTTGACTGTTGTAATATTATTATGATGTAATGCTACTGTTAGTTCAGTCAAATGTTTGGATTCTCTACTCTGCAAATTCACTGAATAGCAGACTTTTTAGCTAAAAATGCTCCAGACAGAAACACAGTCGGTCTAGATCTGATGAGACCTCTGAAACAGGTTTTATTATCCTGATGTTATTTTCTGAGCTGAGCCTGTCTTTGTCATATATTGGTCAGGGGTACAAACAGTGAACAGTACATATTGTCACTAGATATACTTTGCTCTGTTATAACATACATCATTTACCCTGAGTATTGGTTTTAAAGGTTTTATGTTGTAGAGAGCTGAAATTTGGAAATAAATCTTCCTTGTGGCTGAATGTATTATTTTGCAATAATGAGATTTATTTTTACAAATTTTTAATTTATTACTCCAAGTTCCAGAACTTGTGAATAACTGCTTCTCAGTTTTCACAAATAAATCAAAAATAAATAGCATTACTCGATTCAGTTCTTAAGTAGCTTTTTGAATTAACACTTTTATTTTTACATGAGTAACTTTTTTGGATCACTGCTTTTTGCTTCTACTTAGGAAAAATATGTTGATGAAGTGATACTCAAACTATTAGCTATTCTACCCACCTCTGTTGAGTTGCCATGGTCCTGTTGAAAGCAACATCTGTGCCACAGTCTAAAGTTCTTTGTAGCTTTTGAAGCTGGTTGTTTTCCAGAATTGCTCTGCCTGCTGCACCAGCCATCTTTCCATCAACTTAGCTTCCCTGCTATGCACTACTTTCTGAAGATCTAAAATTGTTTTGCCTTTAATGTAAAAAGAAATCGGGAAAAAGTTTTGTATTGCACTGTATACGTTTGAGATGGTATGGTGGTAATTTATGGTGGTACATACTGTATATATACATATATATATATATATAGATATACTGTATATATATATAGATATATATATATAGATAGATATATATACTGTATATATATAGATATATATACTGTATATACAGTACACACCAAAGGTTTGGACACAACTGTGTGTCCAAACTTTTGGTCTGTACTGTATATATATGGATATAGATATATATATAAAATATGCACATATATACATATATACAGTATAATATATATATATATATATATATATATATATATATATATATATATATATATATATATATATATATATTAATATATATATATATATACTAGGACTTTGCAAAGTCCCAGTATATATATATATATACTGGGACTTTGATTCCTACATGTGGACCATACAGCAAAGCTTGCAGTGTGTTGGTCCAATCTCTATATTGCAGGCTGTGATATTCAGAGTCTATATTGTGCATTACTTTGGCTTAGCACAGTCAGTTTTCTCTGACTATAAATGTATGCCTTTGCACGGTAATTGTGTGGAAAATGCATGCAGTCCCCACCTAGCTTAACCACCCCTGCTGCACTCCCCCGTGGATAACAAATGGGCCTTTTTCCCTGGGAATTGAGGCTAAACGATGGCTTCACTTAGGGAGCAAAGTGACTGTCCATCTTCATAACAGTGCTCTCCATCAAAGAGCAATGAATCCCATCCCTTCCCACTGGCTCTGATTAAACACTGGCAATAGATATCCCTTTTATGAAGGCCCGTGTAGCTGGACCTCGTGTTAGCCTTGCACCTGCAAATATCAGCTTCTCCTTTAATAAGAAAAGAAGTCCACACATCTGGTCAGGGGCTGGGCACACTGTTCTGGCAGGCCTTTCCAGCCAAATCTGTTTGAATGAGACACACCTCCTCTTGATTCAAATTATCTAAGGCATTTCTTATTGGTCGGGATCACATTGATCGCTCACAGGTCACCAAGTTCGCTGGCCAGGGGACTTTTTTTCTTGCTTTCACTTTGAACTCACCTCCTTTTTTTCCCCTCGTAATTTGCAAATGTTTACATCTTATTAAAACATCACCTCTATTCAGTCACATGAATGTGTGTATACTGTTGTATAGTTATGTAGTACATAACTGAAAGTATGTTGAAGCTGATGAATACTTTTTCCTTTCAAAATGCCAAAATTTTGAAAGGAAATTTTGGCATTTTGTTTTGTTCCCTTTTGAACAAAACAATAAGCAGTTTTGTTCAAAAGGGAACAAAACTGCTTATTGTTCCCTTTTCAACAATAAGCAGTTGAAATATTACTGCTAAACAGAAATCATTTCTGAAACCTTGTAGGTTTCTGAAACTTTCAGTTCAAGCAAGTGCCTTCTTAAGTCACCTAACTGATTAATATACTGTAGTTCACCTATGTGCAATTTCATTCAGCTTAAATCCAGTTGTTCAGAGAAGGTCTTAGAGGTTCATGAAAATCAAGAAAGAAAGCAGACAAGTCAGAGATGAAACTGTGGAGAAGTTTAAAGAAGTTAGGATATAAAATAATATCCAAAGCTTTGAACCATCCATCCATCCATCCATCTCTCTGTCCATCTGTTGTCTATACCAGCTTATCCATAAATGTCCCCAGGGAAGTGCAGGTTGGTGACAATTTCCAGCACAAGTCAGCTTTTATTATAAGACACATAGGCACTATGAAAGAAAAATAACACAGCATTTCAGGGAACCTGGTCAGGGTTGATAGAAAGTTGGATGGTACTAAATACAGGCCAATCTTGGAACCAGGTTAAGGCTGATAAGCCTTGAGACTGGGTTAGAGGTTCTCTTCCAGCAGAACAATGATCCTAAGAAGAAAACCTGAACTACAACTGCTTTAATTAGAGTATGTTCATGTGTTAGAATGACACAGTCTTAAATCAAAGTAGGAATCTGGGGCAAAAAAAAATGGCAAAAAGGAAAAACTTCAAAACCAAAAGTTATTTTTCTCACACTTCACAATATGTGACTTTGAGTTGTTATAAAACACAGTAAAGGTTCTGTTTGTACTATGATAAAATTGTAAAACATTTCTGAGGTTTTAATAAGTTTGCAAGGAATTATATCCTAAAATGACTTCTCTTCTTTATAGACTATACACAGTATGGTGCCCTTGTATAATTTATTTATTTGTCATTTGTTTTAATTTAAACCTATTGTAAAGCCCTAGATCAACAGAAATTTGACCATGTGGCTGATGGGAGTAGCACTATAAACATCAGTAGACCACTAACTACATATACAAATTTTCGTCTGGTTAAAAACAGATCAAATGTTAAACAGTAAGACTATGGTGACCTGCACCTGAAGCTAGAATCACAAAATTCAAAGCAAATAGTTAACTTGAGAACAAAGTGCTAGAGTTTCTCTTTCAGTCTGATGTCAAAATGCACACAGTGGTATTCTGTTGTTCGTACATTAGCTAATGCTATTATATTGTCTCTGAAGGCAAAATGACTAATCTCATGTCATAGGATTTGCAGCTGCCTGGTCTGATCTCATTGGACGAATGTTTGGCAGTCTGACAAAAGAAAAGGGTGAACATCCAACTTCGGCAAGTGGTATCAATAGATCAACAGAAATTTGACCATTTGGCTGATGGGAGTAGCATAGAAGTAGATGTGGCCATTTTAAAATTTCACTCTGAAATATGAGCTTTTTTGTTGTGTTCTTTTTCAGGAGTCCACTGGTTTGTTCACACAGTTACCTTTGAGGGATTTGATCAATTCTGTATGTTAAAAAAACAACTGAACGCTTTTTGTACATCTAGCTTTGTAATTTTAAACTCAGATGGTCAATTATACCTTCTTATTTCTCACTTAAACCAAACTGAATGTCTTTGAATCATTCTCACTGTTGTTGATTATTTTTGCTTCTTTAGTGACAGACGGTTGCAGTCTGCAGTGAACGAAGGAGCGTTACTGTAGATCCTTCTTCCCAGAAGCTGTCAGACTCTATAGACATCACTGCTTCCAACATCAGTAAGTGTTTACATCCCTTCTGGCATCTGCACAATCATTGACTCATTTTTGCTAATGCTTAAAATAACACTTCTGTTGTTGCACATCTGTTTTTTTCTGTACTGCATCATCCTGTGTTTTTGATGTTCAATACACATGCAAATTACGTACATCATTTACTTACAATTCATCAATGTGGTAAAGGTACAGTTTACTACTGTTTGACATCTTCACGAACTTAGAAAATATCTATTTCATAATCTATCATATATTGATGTATTAAATTTGTACTATTAGTACTACTACAATAATTTCCTACTTTATTGTAAAGTTTTTCTTTGCAAAGTCATAATAAAATAGATCATATCTTTTGATCTGTTGACAGATGTAGTTGATATATTTAGTTCATACATTTAGTTATGAAAATTCAAAATGGTTGGATTGTCAATGCTTTGTTGGGCAAGTTAGACCAAGCTTACAAAACACAGGCTCCAAGAGGCCAAAGAAGGGAAATGATGGCACTTTCATTAGCACATAATGTACTTTACATGCATTTAAGAATGGATTGAACAAAAAGGTAAGCCTTAATGCAGGAAATAAAGAAAAAGACATCAACAACACAATTTAATTTCATTCTTCTCTGGACTTTTCAGTACTGTGTAGGTATTCTAATATTCCTGACATTACAGTTAATGCATCAAGTAAAGCTAGCTCTCTAGAATGGTCTATGTGTGAGTAAAAAATAGGATACCAAACGGGTGAAATGACATGAAATCTCATGTTCAAAGTGGGTACACCAAAATATGTCGCCAACCAAACAATGTCTTTATCAGCCAAGATTTTGTCTTTATTAATAGCAACAAAATGCTAAAAGTAAGTATGCTGAACATGCCTTTCTACCACCAGGGTCCATTCTCTGCAGTGACAAGTCTTGTTACAAGGTGTTCAACAAAGGAGACCCTTAACTGAAGAGTAGCTCAAATCCTTTATCACAGAATATGAAAGCTAGATTAGAAATCGTTTTGCTTTTCAAGACTAATTTTTTTGTTGTTAAAAGAAGAGATAATGCCCAGAAGGGCATGTTTGTTTGTGCTATTATTAGCACAAACAAACACAAATACAGTGGTTTAATAATGAGAATCTGAATAATACCAGCCACAATGATAACACCCTCAGTCAGCAGCACAGTTGCAAAGTATGTGCAACTTTCTTTGTAACATTTTTTTTCTCTTTTCATCTTTTCAGAATCTGGGAAAGTGAGGTCACAGTAGGTGAGAAAACTTCCTTAAAACAGAAGTTTCTCTTGGGAATTCTTAGAAGGGCTCTGCTTTTATGTTGTTCTTTCCCCTAGAGCGTCTTCTGAATTCATTACTCTCATAATGCCCATTTGCCATATTTGTTAACATGTTGGGTCACCTGTCTCACAGCTGTACATGCTGACTAGACCTACCTATTCATCGTTGAGAGCTACCTGCCATAATGACCCCGTAATAAAGTGTCATTATCTATCCATCCAGTCTAGTGTAGCATGCACAAAGCCACTGGAAGAATTCAGTCCCTGTCTAATTCATTTCTGCTGGGTATAAATGTCAGCGTCCTTTTGTAAGGATTACAGACATTCCCACATTAGGGCTGGACTGATTGTTCTATATGGAACGCCGGGAGTTGAATAGAGCATTTGATTTCAGATAATGTAGTATGAGACAAATGTCACTGGACTGGAAGTTTTTTTTTCACCGTTTTTGTCTAATCTTGGCTTCAGACTTAAATCTGATACTAAGACTGTGTCAGGGAGAGCTTAAAGTCCTGAGAATGACAGTGGTGTGGATTACACAGACCGTTATAACAATTTGTCAGGTTTTACGATGTTGGCGGTGTCTGGAATTTATTCCTGGAATCCTTTATGCTCCACCGCATTGTGGCTTACAAAGCCAACTAAGATCTTAATTTGTTCCTTCATGCATTGTTCAACAAAAGTTACTTTAAAGAGAAGGATATATTAAATCAATATGTTATAAACCCTACTCTTTAATGACAAATGTTCTTTAAGTTAAGGTTCACTGTTAACTGACTTTCTTTTTTAGCTAGTTGTTTTGAAGCACACATAATTATATTTTAGAGATGGAAAACATAAAAATATTTAAAACATCATCAAATCTCAAAACTGTTTTACAAAATAGTAAAACCCATTTTTCTGCCTTAAACAGGAAATTCCAAGTCATGCACCTCAAAACAGAAAACACTTTTATATAAGGTTGTAGTTTGTGAAGTGGCACAGTCTTGTATAATTTGTTTTTCCATGACAACAGACAAAAATTGGTTTGTTGACTTGGCAAACAGAAACAAAAGCTTTTGGGTTAATATTTCTTTATACTTATATCTTTTCTCTAACCTAGAATAGTCAATCTGTTGGTAGCCACATTTTCCCCAGGATTATAAGGAACTGGAATCTGGGGCTTATATAAGGCAACCAGACACAACACTACTCATGCTTTGGCTACAACAGATCGCCCGAGTCAACAGCCAGATCATCAAGGTTGATCACAGATGTTTTTTTTATGAGCACAAAGTTTCTCCAAAGGGAAAACTTGTTTTACTGTAATTTGCTTTTTTGGTGTCCTCTGTCAGAAAGATAAACTAGTAATTACTCTGTCCAAATAATTCTTTCAGAAGATGGTGTTTCGTTAAATCTCCTGTCTTCTACACAAGGACAATATTTCTCCTGACTTCTTCTGTCTGACTGGGTAGATTACACTATGAATCTTAAATTTGTTAATTCACATACAAGCTGGCAACTTTCTTCTCACTAATATTATCTTGGGTGCATATCATGTTATGCTTTGATATCCTACTTGTTGTTCTAGATGTAACATCATCTCTCTTTGGTAACTTTTGGCTGAATTCTTGTCTGGCATTTGCTTCCTTATGTTCATGCTCTTTAGAAACATATTTTGCGATTTCAGTCATGGAAATAAATGTTACCATTATGAGCTACAAGTCTGAACACAACTCAGAAGAAAAACTTGTAGAAATCTTCAAATGTGACCTCAAATCACAAGTCCCATCCTTTTCATTTTATATGTACAGTATGTTTATCTGATTTTAGTTTGAAGTGTGCTAAAATAAAAACCAGCATTATGCCAGCCATGTCACAATTCTGTAAATTTGAGAATTGTAGATTATTTACTGTACTGTTGCATAGATCACTGCTAAGCACAACATTCTTAATATCTTGTTCGGTAATTGGTGTATTGATAGCTAACGTCAGTGTGATTTAGTAGAGAAGCAGTCATGTGACAGCTTCAACAATTCAAGGCCCCCTTTGTCCATTCATCAGCACCCCTGATTGGACCCATGTCATGGTTAGCTGCAGGCCCATCAGATAAAGATCAGTGGATGATTGGGCACACACATTCTTAACATGGCTGACCCGTGACATCTCTGGGACATGCAGGGAGCCCGTTATTATGTGCACAATGCGGCGCTTTCTTCCCTCTTATCTTTGCTGATGACATTGAGAGTTTTTGCATTAACTCATTAATGAAACGTCTCATCATTAAAGGCATCACCGGGCGGGGTGCGGCGGCTGTGACATGGCTCCGCCACCGCGGGCAGGAATGTGTCCGAATGTCGGCGGGCTTCTGTGTGCTTTGTTGAAGACATGAAGCTGTCGCATCAGCAAGTTCCCTTCTCGCATCTTGTGTTTTGAAGGCAAATGTTGTATTTATATGTGACATTATGCCTTTTCCAGTGTATTATGAGAAATGGCAACTGAACATTTTATTGGTGTTAATAAACCACAGATTTGTTTTGTAAGATATGGTAATTAGATTATTGTTTGGATTCCTTGGTTATAAGAGCATCTCAGAAAACTCTGTAATTGTGCTCCTTCTTACGTAAAGCCTATCAGGACATCATATTTATCTTGTTTTCTGTCCATTCATCTGTCCAAATAACCAACCAACCATTATCCTCCATTTGTCCGAGGTCAGGTTGCTGAGGCTGCAGCCCAAGCAGAGAGGCCTGGACTTCCTTCTCCGCAGCCATTTGGGGCAAATCCTCTGTGGGGGATCCTTGGTGTTTCCCTCCAGGGTCTTCCTCTGAGTCTCCTCTGAGTGGGACATGCCTGGAACAGCTCACCACTGAGGCATCCTAACCAGATGCTAGAGCCACCTCAACTAGCTCCTCTCGATGTGGAGAAGCAGCAGCTCTAATTTTTTTCCCATGTTTTTCTTTATCAATATGATTTTGATATTTTCATTTTTAAATGAAGAATTCTAAGTAAATTAAGGTTTATTTTTCATTTTCAAATTCCTTAAATTTTTACTAATTTTCATAATGTAATAGAAAAATAGTTGATGAAAATAGATTAAACTGGATGGGTGCTTGAACTTACTGGACTGAACATCCACTTGGCTGTATTGGATTTTAATTGTGACAGAACTGAATTTGATTAAAAGAAATTAGTTCAGTTGAACTGGATTATGTATTCAGTGACATGATGTTACCTGGACCAACTTTTATAACATGATTTAGTGCAAATACATGATCATCATTTGCTGTGTAGTTTTTCTCTGTACATCTGCAAAGTCAAGAACACTAACCCTTGCAATGTAATCACTTCTTCTATGCTATCTGAAATACCTTGTTTTTATTTCACCATTCTCTTTCTTACGTTGAAGACATCACACTGTAATACACTTGCACAACTCCAACCCAGTGTTTGGGTAAGAGATTTGAACTACTAGTTGTGCCATGCAGCGCTCTGTATGTTTACCCAATGAACAAAAATAGGTGCAAATTCTGCATTTATGTAGGCTTCAGGAAAAAAACATTGAATCTTCCTACCACAAACTTCAGTATTACTTATTAGCATTTCATGTAATATACCAACATAAAGAATAACATCACTGTGAAAGGGAAGACAAATAACATAGCTTTTATAGATTCTTCTCTTTTTATACAATTCTTTTCAGACTAACACAAACTTACTCAGATTTCAAATGGAGAGTGTCTGAAGTTATCAATTTCTTGCCACAAACAGAAATTGATAACTTCAATTTATCAATTTAAGTTATAAAGTCAATTGATAAATTTACTTTATAAATGACTTCATACAAAGTCTTTACTTGTGTAAGGACTTTGACTTGACCATTCAAACTCCTGCTGAAATTATTCTATTTTAACTTTATTCTATTTTTAACTATGTTGTATGTTTAGGACATTCATCAATACTCTGCTACAACGTGAACCATCACCGACAGTCTCAGGTCTTTTGCTACAGGTTTTCTTCCAAAGTTGCTTTGTCTTTATCTCCATCAATCTTCCAATCAACTCTGACCTGCTAAAGAAAAGCACCCTCACAGCATGATGCCGCCACCACCATATTTCCTGTGGGGATGAGGTATTCCGCATGATGTATGAATTGTTGGTTTCCAGCCACGCATTGTAGTGTTGTCAAACTCTTTCCATTTTCAAATGATGGATTATAAGGTTCTCAGTGAAATGTTTAAAGCTTGGGATATTGTTTTCTCTTTAAAATTCTCCATGAGTTTCCCTGCCCTGTCTATTGTGTTTTTTTTTGTTGTTGTTGTTTTTTTTAAACCTGATGTTGTCCTTTAGCAAATCTCTACGAATTAGCTATATGTATTCATAGCTTAAATTACACACAGGTGAGTTCTTGGTAGTAGATTTATTTAAGTAGCATCAGAGTAAATGGTTCAAAACAAATGTACATCAAATCATTTAGAATTACAAAAGTTTTATCTTTTCTAAAATACAAATAAAATGCTTTGGTGCTTGGGATTGTATTGTGATAAAATGTAACAAAATGAAAGATCTATGAAAACCTTAGCAAGACACTATCTAAACACTTTCTTATCTTTGATAATTTGCCATTTCTTACATTAGGCTCATTCAAATCATTGAAGTGTGTTAAATCCTGCTGTGATTATGTAGTGTTCAGAGGTATTGATAAGGTTGTAGGTTGTAAATGTGTGTTTGTGTGCGTGTATGGGGTGTGTGTGTAGGTGTGTGTGTGCGTGCTTGCCTCATGTGTGAAGTGGACTGGAGCACTTTTGTGCAGCTCATGTAGTAATGCTGTCATTTCCACAGATCAGTCACAAGCAGCCTTTTCTGTGTTGTTTATGGTTATGTCACCACAATTACAAGAGAGAAGGGGGGCAGATATAAAATGTCTGTGAAAGATTGATAGCTTTGGTCTTTAGTTCAATTGTAAATTAGAACTGCAACTCCCTCTGGGACACAAGGGCCCTATTTATGATTAAGAAAGAGCCTCTGTAATAGAGTGGCGGCAGAAAAGTTTGCTCTCTCTCACAAACAGGCAATTAGCTTGATGAAACGGGTCTTAGTTGTTTTTTTTTTCTTTCTCTAACTGCTGCCGGGTATTGTAAAGCCATATTATTACGGGTATCCTCATAGTTTATGGTATTATTTTCACCTTGAGCTGCAAACAATATGGTGTTTAAATAAACTGTGACATTTCTCTGGAATGGCACCATTTTATCACTACAGAATTTAGAAGTAAAGAGAGGCGTTTATTTCCCAAGGTGGCAAATATCACACCATAGTTTTTAGATTGCTGAGACTCTGTAATGAGAGTGTAAGTTATGCTGGTGGATATGCAAGAATTTTACTAGTGATTAGTGATTATTTCATTCCATATTTGAGCTTCATTAGCACCTTCTGTTATGACTAACTTACTTGTACATTAAATGTGCTCATTTTTTCGCAAATGGTCTTTTTGAACAAATGTACACAATGTTTCCACTTTCCCTTCACGTTTTCCTTTACATCATCCAATCTCTGCATTGTGGACTTTCTGTTGTGTCCGTTATTCAACTTGACTGAACAGATTTTTTCCGCCACTGAATGTTTCTTGGAACAGATCAATCACACCCTGTTTTTTTTTTTTGTTTGTTTTTTTTGTTTTAGCAAGCTGAGCTCCATTATTGTCTTGCCATTCCTACAGTAAAATTTGGATTTAAAATGTTGCAAGGACTCAGTTAACAATCTGAAAAGTGAAACAAGTGATGCATGAAGACATGTATGTACTTTGTATATATTGTATACAATTGTATGTAACGCTGTATATAATTTTGATATTGATCGACTTGCAAAATAGTGACCAATGTACTGTAAACAAACACAGCTTTCTAATAACATACTGGCACAAAAATATAAATATTTAACATAAATTACCTTGTGTACAGTTTTAGACTTGATTCTCTACAGGGACATCTCACTAAATTAGAATATAATCAAATCATGAAATCAAAAAATTGTAATGCACGCAAGGTAAAATATTTTTAATTTTTTACTGTTGTATGTTTCTATTTTTATAGCTTTCTTCCAGTAAAAACTAAAAATAAAGGTTATGAAAAAATCTATAATGTATCTGATCAATAATGAAATAATATATCTGCGTGAAAAGATCAAGGCTTTCAGTCAGGGAAGACTGCTCGCTTTACAGTTGTCCTGCAGTCATCACTCTCCACAATGAGGATAATCCACATAAGAGCATTGCTAAACAAACTTACTGTTTTTTAGGGCCTTATCTAAGAATATTAACAGAAAGTTCAGTGGAAGGAAAATGTGATTTTTTTTAAAACTAGGTACACAAACAAGAAGACTACCACAGTCTTGAGAAGATGTGAAACAAACTCCATTCAGCGTAGACTTCAGTTCAATGTCTCAGCATACACAGGCCCATTGTCGGATTCCTCGTGTTCAGCCCCTTCTGAATGAGAAACAATGTAAGAAGTCTCTGACCTAGGCTAAAGCTAAGGAGAGTGGCCCAAACTTCTCTTTTCAGTTAAAAGTAAATTTAATATTTGATATGGAAATCAATGTCCCAGAGGATGGTGGAAGAGATGTGTAGCAAAGAATCCAAATTCCCTAAGGTTTAATGTGACATTACCCCAGTCAGTGATGACTTAGGGGCCCATATGAGTTGTCTCAGTTGGTTGACAGTGTGTTATTGAGTTCAGGGTCAGGACATAGAGCACTTCATGCTTTTCTCAGCAGAAGAGGTTTCTGGAGATGTTCATTTCAGTTTCCGTCACAACTTGGTTTCTGCCCACACTGCTGAAAGTAACAATACATGCTCTTGTGACCATGGTATCACAGTGCTACATTGGCCAGCTGACTGCCACTATTAAAGCTAGCTGGGCTTCTTTTACACCTCAGTAGAGCCTTGGACTGATTGCCTCCATGCCACGCTACATTGATGTAATACTGTAATCCGTGCAAAAAGAGTATCATCCAAGAACTGTCTACAGTACAGATACATATTCTTTAGTATACTGAGACTTCTGTAGTGAAATTTTAAAAATGCATATCTTGTACTAGGGCTTAACATGTGTGCTACTTAATGAAAACCCACTGCATGTTTAATTATTTTTTTTTTCTGTGTGTGTGTGTTGCAGTTGATATCTTACAGCTTTTAAGGGCAAACACACATTTCTAGCATGCTGTGTGTTGAAGTGTTAAACAACATGACTTGTATTTCCTGGATGGAGACTGGTGAAATGAGGCAACGCTCACCAAGCATGAACAATGAAAGAAATAAAGACACCAGGTGTTGTTAAGGAAAACAAAAGTCATACTCTGCCATTTACTAAGCCAAATCATGCTAATTGTGATATTTACAAAAAAAAAATTAGCATAGTTTTGTTAGCTTGAGGTGTGACGATGAGTCGTGTCCCATCGCATCTTTCCTGTCTGAATTTAGGCTGTGTGGAGAATGCATGTTCATCCTGTGCATTCTTTACTCCAGCTTCCTCTCAGAATCCAAACCATGTAATGTTATTTACTGACTCTAACCAGACTTTGTGTGTGACTGTGGCTATAGTTGTATAATAAAATGCACCACATCTCTTTTCACCTGGTGCCAGCTGTTCAGCATCAGCCTACTGGTTTACTAGCAGTATAACTCTGCCCAAAGCTGGTCTTCATGAAATGTGTGTAAAAATCTGAAACCTTTTTATTTTAATCAGTAACTCTCTCCTTCTGTTTAGATTAGTTATATTAAATAGCATTTTGCATGTTTAAACAGTATAGTCTTCTTCAAAAATGATTTCTTTTTGCCATGTCTTGGTAACTCATTTATGCCATACTGTATTTTCAGATGATGGATTGAACCTGAACCTAACCCCACTTTAATCTTCTCCACAAGTATTTTTCTGTTTTCCATAGTTCATTCCTTGATCTTCATGATGCTATTTGTTCACTACTTCACTTTAACTATGCTACAAGTTCTTTTTTCATATTTTCTCTTACTTTTAATCACTTTTGTAAGTAGTTCTGGTAACTGTATTTATTTTTTTTATGTACTGCAATGAAAACACGGCAGCCTCATTGGGATCCTATCTATTTGTTTGACTTGTAAAAGGATAATAGGGACAAAGTGTAGTGCTCATTTCATGCTATCCAACTAAAAATCATATTAAAGAACATTAGATTATTTTATCCTAAAGACCATGAAATAAGCAATTTGAAGTGTGGCATTTACAATTTGTTTGAACAGGTAGTTTGTGTTTATGTTCTAGTTGGACAAATGTACGTACCTCAGAATTTGACAGGAAAAAAAATAATAAGGAAAAAAGAAACCACCTCAACGCGAGTGAAGCTTGCAAAATCTTACTTTGAATTCTTAGAAATCCTTTTTCAATAAGCAAATTAGCTTAAGTAACACCCATCATCGGATTTGACTGAAGAAGCTATCGAGTGTCAGCATCAGGTGTTTTATTTGCCATTAAGCATTGATAGTTACACCACCTCCTCATGTTCGTACGGTTTTACACACACCTGCCCAGTTCCCCCGCTGATGCCGGAAACTGAATGCTTTGACTCTAATCTGTGATGCAATCAGGCTTTTAAATGTATTACTGCCACAGATATTGATGTAAGTTAGTTCCCTATCAATGTTACATCATATTTTAGAACCTTATATTGTTGAAATAGAAAAAAAAAATCTTCTTGTTTTCTTTTATTAAAGGGACTTATTTTAGAGTATACTTCTAAAATCAATATAGAAGAATTTTATAGTAATTTTGCAAAATATGTTTATGTTGTCTTGATATTAAAGTCTATTAACCCAACAAATCCCAAACCCCCAATATATATTTGCCAAAATGATTGAGCATATCATAATAATTGAATTATGTCCATGGACTGGAACACACACTTTTTAAAAATGCTTGTGCCTAGACACAAGCTGCTATTTTTGAGTAAAAAATATCATAGTTTAAACGTACCACACTATTTAAATAAAACTGTAGTTTGAACAGTTTCTTAGCAGGTGGGACTCTTTAGGTTCCACACCATGACTCTCTTTGATTTCTGCAACCAGCACTATATCTAAACAGTCTGATTTATCATATTTGTGAGCATGAGAAAAGTGTAGTTGTCTTCTTTTAGACAGCTGATGCATTGTGCATGGCAACAAGCAGGGGAGGGGGAGGAGTACTTTCTTTACAAAAAGAGAAAACTCCAGTGTTTTCTTTAACATCTGAAAGACAGAACTTTAATCTGTAGGAACCTGTTTTTTCTTCATTTGTTTAATTGAAATATATCCATCCATCCATCCATCCATCTTCTTCCGCTTATCCGAGGTCGGGTCGCGGGGGTAGCAGCTTCAGAAGGGAGGCCCAGACTTCCCTCTCCCCAGCCACTTCTTCTAGCTCCTCCGGGGGAATCCCGAGGCGTTCCCAGGCCAGCCGAGAGACATAGTCCCTCCAGCGTGTCCTGGGTCTTCCCCGGGGCCTCCTCCCGGTGGGACGTGCCCGGAACACCTCACCAGGGAGGCGTCTAGGAGGCATCCTGACCAGATGCCCGAGCCACCTCAACTGGCTCCTCTCGATGTGAAGGAGCAGCGGCTCTACTCTGAGTCCCTCCCGGATGACTGAGCTTCTCACCCTATCTCTAAGGGAGAGCCCAGCCACCCTACGGAGAAAACCCATTTCGGCCGCTTGTATCCGCGATCTCGTTCTTTCGGTCATGACCCAAAGCTCATGACCATAGATGAGGGTGGGAACGTAGATCGACCGGTAAATCGAGAGCTTCGCTTTTTGGCTCAGCTCTCTCTTCACCACGACGGACCGGTACAGCGCCCGCTTGACAGCAGACGCTGCGCCAATCCGCCTGTCGATCTCCCGCTCCCTTCTTCCCCCATTCGTGAACAAGATCCCGAGATACTTAAACTCCTCCACTTGGGGCAGGACACCCCCCCTGACCCGGAGAAGGCACTCTACCCTTTTCCGGCTCAAGACCATGGCCTCGGATTTGGAGGCACTGATCCTCATCCCGGCCGCGTCACACTCGGCTGCGAACCGCTCCAGCGAGAGCTGCAGATCACGATCTGATGAAGCCAAAAGGACCACATCGTCTGCAAAAAGCAGAGATGAGATCCTAAGGCCACCAAATCGGATCCCCTCAACACCTTGGCTGCGCCTAGAAATTCTGTCCATGAAAGTGATGAACAGAATCGGTGACAAAGGGCAGCCCTGGCGGAGTCCAACTCTCACCGGAAACGAGCCCGACTTACTGCCGGCAATGCGGACCAGACTCTGACACCGGTCATACAGGGACCTGACAGCCCGTATCAAAGGGCCCGGTACCCCATACTCCCGGAGAACCCCCCACAGGGCTCCCCGAGGGACACGGTCGAACGCCTTCTCCAGGTCCACAAAACACATGTAGACTGGTTGGGCGAACTCCCATGCACCCTCCAGGACCCTGCCGAGGGTGTAGAGCTGGTCCAGCGTTCCACGACCAGGACGAAAACCACACTGCTCTTCCTGAATCCGAGGTTCGACTATCCGACGGACCCTCCTCTCCAGGACCCCTGAATAGACCTTGCCAGGGAGGCTTAAGAGTGTGACCCCTCTATAATTGGAGCACACCCTCCGGTCCCCCTTTTTGAACAGGGGGACCACCACCCCAGTCTGCCAATCCAGGGGAACTGCCCCCGATGTCCATGCGACATTGCAGAGTCGCGTCAACCAACACAACCCTACAACATCCAGAGCCTTAAGGAACTCCGGGCGGATCTCATCCACCCCCGGGGCCCTGCCACCGAGGAGCTTTTTAACCACCTCGGCGACCTCGTCCCCAGAGATTGGAGAGCCCAACCCAGAGTCCCCAGGCTCCGCTTCCTCAGTGGAAGGCATGTTGGTGGGATTGAGGAGGTCTTCGAAGTACTCTGCCCACCGGCCCACAACGTCCCGAGTAGAGGTCAGCAGCACACCATCCCCACTATAAACAGTGTTGGTGCTGCACCGCTTCCCCCCCCTGAGACGCCGGATGGTGGACCAGAATCGCCTCGAAGCCGTACGGAAGTCTTTCTCCATGGCCTCTCCAAACTCCTCCCACGCCCGGGTTTTTGCCTCAGCAACCGCCCGAGCCGCATGCCGCTTCGCCCGCCGGTACCCATCAGCTGCTTCCGGAGTCCCACAGGCCAAAAAGGCCCGATAGGACTCCTTCTTCAGCCTGACGGCATCCCTCACCGAAGGTGTCCACCAGCGGGTTCGAGGGTTGCCGCCGCGACAGGCACCGACAACCTTGCGGCCACAGCTCCGATCGGCCGCCTCGACAATGGAGGCACGGAACACGGTCCACTCAGACTCCATGTCCCCCACCTCCCCCGGGACGTGTTCGAAGTTTTGCCGGAGATGGGAGTTAAAGCTCCGTCTCACAGGGGATTCCGCCAGACGTTCCCAGCAGACCCTCACAACACGTTTGGGCCTGCCAGGTCTGACCGGCTTTCGCCCCCACCACCGGAGCCAACTCACCACCAGGTAGTGGTCAGTGGACAGCTCCGCACCTCTCTTCACCCGAGTGTCCAAGACATACGGCCGCAGATCCGATGAAACGATGACAAAGTCGATCATCGAACTGCGGCCTAGGGTGTCCTGGTGCCAAGTGCACATATGGACACCCTTATGCTTGAACATGGTGTTCGTTATGGACAATCCATGGCGAGCACAGAAGTCCAGCAACAGAACACCGCTCGAGTTCAGGTCGGGCGGGCCGTTCCTCCCAACCACGCCCCTCCAGGTCTCACTGTCATTGCCCACGTGAGCGTTGAAGTCCCCCAGCAGAACAAGGGAGTCCCCAGGAGGAGCACTCTCCAGTACCCCCTCTAAGGACTCCAAAAAGGGTGGGTAATCTGAACTGTCGTTCGGCCCGTAAGCACAAACGACAGTCAGAACCCGTCCCCCCACCCGTAGGCGGAGGGATGCTACCCTCTCGTTCACCGGGGTAAACCCCAACGTACAGGCGCCGAGATGGGGAGCAACAAGTATGCCCACTCCTGCCCGACGCCTCTCACCTTGGGCAACTCCAGAGTGGAAGTATGTCCAGCCCCTCTCAAGGAGACTGGTTCCAGAACCAGAGCCGTGCGTCGAGGTGAGACCGACTATTTCTAGCCGGAACCTCTCGACCTCACGCACTAGCTCCGGCTCCTTCCCCACCAGAGAGGTGACATTCCACGTCCCAAGAGCCAGTTTCTGCAACCGAGGATCGGACCGCCAGGGTCCCCTCCCTCTGCTGCCACCCATCCCACACTGCACCCGACCCCTTTGGCCCCTCCCACGGGTGGTGGGCCCATGGGAGGGGGGGCCCATGTTTCCTCTTCGGGCTGAGCCCGGCCGGGCTCCATGGGTAAAAGCCCGGCCACCAGACGCTCGCCATCGTGCCCCCCCTCCAGGCCTGGCTCCAGAGTGGGGCCCCGGTGACCCGCGTCCGGGCGAGGGAACACCAAGTCCAAAGTTTTCCTTCATCATTGGGGTCTTTGGGCTGCTCTTTGTCTGGTCCCTCACCTAGGACCTGTCTGCCTTGGGTGACCCTACCAGGGGCATGAAGCCCCAGACAGCATAGCTCCTAGGATCATTGGGACACTCAAACCCCTCCACCACGATAAGGTGGCAGCCCATGGAGGAGTAATTGAAATATATATTTCATTAATTTTGTTTTAAAGATCTGTAAGTTAAATAAGTCATGAAGAATTTCTTAACACATCTATTATCAATTTAGTATCCACAGAGCAACTTCAATATTTTTTCTTGACTTGAAAGTGAAAATAAAAGAACACTTCTTTCTTGAGTCAGCTTCACATAAAAACACAACTTTTCTTCCTTCTTACCTGTTCTTGTTGAGGTCTTGGTAAATTCCCTTCTTGTTCCGTTGTGGTTATATTCCCGCCATCAATCAACAATGATGATCAATCAAATGAAATTAAATCCTAATATTAATAAGAAAACATGTGCTCTGAGATTTAAAAGTTGATTCCCGTGGAAGTGAAGAATTCCAGAGAAAATATTAAAGGGTAGCTACCTTTGTTTACAGCTGTCAGATTTGTTCAGAGCTATCAGCATGGAGTTCAGTTGCCAAGACACATCTTGTTTCTTGAAGGACTTTTTTGTACCATTGCTCAATTCTTTGTGTGATTTTCCGATATGATTTTTCTTTTCTGATTGTTTCTTCAGTTGTTCTTGCTAATGTTAGTTCAGCTGGGAGATAAAATTTGAATCTGCCATTTCATAAGAGTTTTACTTCATCCGCATAGTTCATCTTTACTTTTACCAAAACATTGTCTCTGAGACATTCGGAGGAAAAGAAAGATACAATCTGTTAAGTCAATTTAGAGGCAGACAAAACTTAGGAAACCCCCCAAAAAGCAGTTTTTAATTTATTTGACCAGTGATAAAATGACATAACATGTGACAAAAAACTCAGAAACATCAACGACTAAACAGAGATCATTTATTTGAACTGCATATTTTATTCTCAGTGTTGGCATAAATACACTTTTGATATATTTTTGTATCAATCCTGTGTCCCAGTATGTCTTCATGTCTGGCAATGTGCCCTCGCTTTAAGAGAACACTTATGGTAAAAAATTATATATATATATATATATATATATATATATATATATATATAAGGCATACCCTGCCTTATATATATATATATATATATATATATATAAGGCAGGGTAAGCATGGCATATATAACAATACAAGCCATAATGGGTTCTGTTTATATGGCTGCCTTGATTTTATTTCAAGATCTAATAAAATGGCAAATTTATTAGAAGATATTGGTATCATGGTATTCATGGTGTGAATATTGTTCAAAAGGAACATTACTTTGATGTCATTGATGGCTCTAATATGTGTTTATCACTGTATCGTCACCTCTTTTGAATATACCTGAAAATAAGTGACATTAAAAAAAGCTCTAAGGGTAAACTGAAACTGAAATGCGCCTCTCCATACGTGTGTGTACTTTTTACATACTCACCCTTACAACCACAACACACCTTGAGTTACAGTAACCCAAAACCCCGTCTGTAGCCTGGGGGGGCCACATGTGAGCCACGTCTGGCTCTGCGCAGAGTGCTGTCACGACTTTCTCTCTCGTCTCCTCTCTCAAACTTTTTTCACTCCTAGCAAATGAAAAAGAAAAGGAGTGTGAGGTGAGAGGGTGAGAGGACAGCCCACCCTTCCCACCCATTTAACAGAGAAAAAAAAAAAAAGAAAAGAGAGGGCTCAAAGAGGCACACAACACAAGAGCCTGGTCCAGCTTCAAAAGTTGCACTGATGGTCACTATGCTGCTCCTCTGGGACAGATGGGATTTAAGCTGCTTTTGCCAAAGGGTACTTCAGCAGTAGTTTCTGTGAGGTTAGAGTGCACTCCTCACACAATTCCCTCTATCCAGACTTTCCCAGCAAGTCCTTCGAGTTAAATCATTGACCCCCTGGCCATTGTTGCTACAATGCTGCTGCCTGAAGTAATCGTCGTGTACGCTCCATCCATCCAGTCTTTAGCTGCCAAAACATCACATCATTTACTCCACTCATCTTTCCCTCTGCAGTTTGGATCACTCCAGACCCAGCAGCAATAATTCAAACAATAGGTATTTGCAAATACATTAAGAGCATGCTGGCAGTCAGCCTGAAGAGTGATCATTGAGATAAATTGATCCCTATCTGTTTAAATTGGCACTGTAATCACTCATTGGTGAATTGAACACAGATATACTGTATTTGGGATCTGTTGGCCGTTTAGACAGCAGCCGTCAGAGGAAAACAGACACTGAAAGTGATCTATGTTGGTGGCTACATTTAGTGAAATTTAGTGAATGTTGGTGGCTACATTTAGTGAAACTACTAAGTGTCCGTATTTTTTCTAACTCTGTGCTTCTTTGTAGTCTGCAAGAATAAAGCAGAAAAACACAATTTTCACAATAAAAGCATATTTCTAGTGAGGTGTGCTCAAGATTTTTCATTCTTATTGTTACTCATGTTTTCATGAGATATGATTAAATTAACAATAGAGGTACACAATGTGAGAAACTGAACAACTTAGGAGAAAAGTCAAGCTATTTTAAATCTGCATGCAAAAAAATCAATTAATCAATTTCATAAAAATTGATTATTATCATTATTTGAATTATTATACTGATTTGTAATTTATTTTATTCAGACACAACCAACAGTTTTCAAATAACTGGTCAGTGCTCAGCATCTATCAGCATTAGGCATTGCTGTAAAGAGACAGGCGATGAAACTTCTGCACCAGACTGATATCATGAAACACTACAGATAAATTTGATAAGAAACAACCAGGCATGATGATCTGCAACAAGCTTTTTTGAAAGACGTGTGTTACATATTTTGGGGGTTATATCGTTGAGCAACTTATTCGGTTGTTTTCCACATTTAAGTTTAGCTGAAATGTTTTCTTTCTTGTAAATGTTTCGAAGCGGAACAGACGAGTTTCTGTCCCGATTCCGCAGGCATCTAATTCAATAAGACTCTTGAAGTTGATTAGCCTGGTTAACCTTTGAACCAACGCGGCTGTGGAAGGGTTAATCGGGCCGGGAACTTGGAGACCTGCGGGTCAGAATCCCTCTATCTGTATGAAAGAGGACTTGGTGAAACCACAAATAAGTCAGACGCAATTTTTTTTAATTGAAATTTTGACTTTTACCATAAATAACGGACGTTGAGCCGTTGCTAAATATTTTCATTTTTACTATTGCTGTTTTCCTTTTTATTTTTATTCAGAGTATTTTTGGAATAAAACTGCCTTTCCAGTTAAACGGTATGAATTGCACCAGCTATTTCCACCTCACGCAGCGCTTGGAGCTTTTTCTCTTGGCAAGATCGTAAATCTCAACTATTATCCGTCGCTCTATCGATTAATTTAACTGCAATCATCCCAATCAGCACATCTCCTTTGCTGTCTTCCACATTATGGGTGCCCGCTTTGTTTCACCAACAATAATAAAGTGATTTAGTCCTGTTTTTTCTTCTTCTTCTCTCCCCTCCCTTTTCCCTCAGCCTGAGCATGAGAAATCGTTAAAGACCCAGCTATTTGTGTGTGATCAGTAAATATTTAGTGCGGGCGACATCCTCTGTCTCAACTTAATCGATACTGATCCCGTTGGGCAGCGCTATTGTTGTGCGCATGGTGGCTTGCTGAGCATTTAATACTTTTATCCTCTGCTTGAAGGCGACACGCAGAGGAAGCCGAGGAATAGAAAAAAGAAAAAGAAAAGAGAAAGGGGGGGAAAAAGAGTATTTGGAAAATGTTTCTGCATCCCACACAAATTCCATGAAATAATTATTGCAATACTACTACTACTACTACTACTAATAATAATAATAATAATAATAATAATGCAGATTTCAATATATATGACATATATTGTCGTATTTAAATATATATATATATAATTATATATATTGCATTTCAATTTTGGTCTAAAATGGCATGGTGGCTCATTTTCAAATTCACAATTGCAATTTTCATTTAATTTGCAAAAAATGCACAATTCCACGTTACTAACTCGCCCCACTAAAGACAGGTGTCAGTTCTGGCTGCACTACCCCCCCCACCCCCCAGTCCCCCTCCCTCTCCTCTCCTCTCCTCTCTCTTCTTCTCTCCCCTCAGCATTGCCCACACAAAGCAGCGGCGATCGAGCGCGCTTCGGCCACATTACTGTAGGAGAGAAAAGGCGCACAGGATCTTTGCCGCTCGCTGCAAACCTTCCCCGGCTTTGCTTGTCGTTTCCAGAAGGCATCACACATGCTGTTCTGCTCGGACGACACTTCAACCTATTAGGCTGCGTTTCCTCTCATTCTTCACTCAGCAGCACATGACGTGAATCAGTTGTTTGTTTCGGCTCCCGAAAAGTTTTTGCATGCTCATCCTCAGCAGCAGCAACAGCAGACATTGCACTTCGTTTCCAATAAACAGCGAGCCTTTTTGGTGCATGCAACTCCCCGACTGGGTTGGAGAGGAATCAGTCTGAGGACTGTGTCGAAAAGGGGAAGACTAAATTTAATCTGAATAAGAGAGAGAAAGAGAAGAGAGGGGAGAAGATGCATCCCGCTACGGACGAATCAGCAGCATATGCATTTGGTAGGTTTGCTATGAGAATACAGCCTCCTGACTCGCTATTAATGTTGAATAAAATTTTCATGAATGGCTGTTTGCAAACTTGCAAGACTTATCGCGGTTATCTTAGAAATTAATGAATGAGGGGGTGGAAAAAGTCCGTGTTCGCTGCACAGCCTCTAGAATACGATTCGCGTTCCTGATGCAAATCTTGCAGCTTATTTTAAAGGAAAGGTTTTGATTTAAAGCTGAGAAATAAAGCAACGCTGCTTAATTTAAAAAAAAAAAAATCATAATTAAGAATTATAAACACTCACCTTTATCTGTGTGAAACTGGATCCTCGCAGCGTCTTTTGGGACTGTTTCCACTTTCGCTGGATCTGTAAACGAAAAATAATAATGCAAGCAAAAAACATACATTCGGCTAATTTCTCTCAATATTAGATGTAATTTGGTTTGATACAACCACTGAGATTAGTAAAAGTAGCGGGGGGAAAAATGTGCAAAAGTAAATCCAACTCCTGCAGCTATCAAAGCTTTTTCCCATCCACGGTTGTGTTGAGCGAAATTAAAACAGTCATCAGTTTAAACTGCAGCTCGTTAGTTTGCTTGGTCGATGCGAGAGACGAGACTGAAGCTGTTTCCGTCTCGGATGGCTCCTCTAAATTGAATCTTATTTGAAGAGAGAAAAAAATCATACGCTAGGGGGCACCCATATACTGTAATACATCCTGAGACAATGCTGGTGGATAGGGTTGCTCTCTCTGTCGCCTAACACACTGACCTGGCTGGAAGTTCATCTCCACAGGCTGTGAAGTTTCACCTGCAGTTCAAAGCTTCACTCAAAGTGAAACAGTTTGGTGGCTTCTTGTCTTTGTATCTTTTTTTTTTTTTTTTTAAGGCTGGAAATGCTCATTTATCCCTACAATCACTAACACTTTTGGACAGGCAAACCGTCCGCGTCAATGAGTTGAATTTTTAAATAGACATTTACTCCTGCACAATGTCTTTAGTCAGGAAGTATCTCCACAAATGACGCCTCGTTTTATTCCCCAGGATGTGGTCTCGCTGCCTGTCCTGCATAGGTGGTGACTTCTGACATCTAGTGATAAATTTATATTTTTGGATGCAATCTCTGTTTCCTGCTTTTTTTATTATTATTTGACCACATGTAGACAAAGCTTTGACTTTTGGAGGACCAGATTTTGGCCCCTTGTGACCCAGTTGGATTAGAGGGGGAAAGATCTTTGTTTCCTCTGGGATGTGCAGACAGAAGATTTCAGTGCACTGCCATAACATCTTTACGACTGTGATAAACAGCGCCTGGTTAGAAGCACTTACAACCTTTTAAACCTGCATAGAACCACTGCAACTTCAATGAGCGTGGATAGCAGAATTTGATGCATGTTTTGTCAAAATGTGTGCAGAATTATTTTCCAGAAAAGCAACAACCTTATATAGTAAGAGAGACTTATTGGCTCATAATATGAGCTATCTCTGTATCTTGTAACATGATAATACACACTTCATACTGTTTTTGTTGTTGTTTTCACAAAAAGTTTTACTTTTAAAGCAATTCAAAGTATGTCACTGTAAAGTTGTCGCGGTAAAGTAGAGGCTCTGCACTTTGTATTGTTTACCTTATTTCACCTTTAGATTTCCAGTGCAACATCTAAGCTGCTGTAATTTAGAATACGGTATTGAAACTTAACTAAACATAGCCACTACTCCATCTGCTCCTGACTAAACTGAGCATTTTTGGTTAAGCTACAGAAAACAAATTCTGTATTGCATGCCCTGGGTTTATAAAATAGAATTGGACCACGAGTTATAGTAAACATTTACAGCAAAAACAATTGATGTTGAATTTTGCAGGGACTTCAAGCCTTTCCACTGTCATAAATGGTACAGCAGCATTATTTTAACATTAATTGGACAGCAAAACAGTGATACTTTAACAACAAACATTTTAGAGTGTAATCCATGTTCAGGAACTGGAACATCCTTGGATTTTCCACCATGTTTAATATACTGCAACCGGATACATGAGGAGGAAATTATTTTTCTTCACGTAATTCCTAAAGCTTTGTGGAGCTATATGTGTGCAGGCTTATATCTCATATAGTCTGAGGGATTTTGGTGGCTCTTTCTTTCAGAAAACGTCTCGTTTTAGGACCAAGCGGCCCTCCTCTCGACCTCCATGCTGGCTCTGGCAAGGTACCAAGTAGCACAAGTGCCGACTAGCCAATAGGGTTCAGGGGGAGGTCCCTGAGCTCTGACCAGTCAAACACACTCTCCTTCCTTATATGGCAGCCGATCTCCATGGTAACGTGTGCTAAGTTGCAGCAGTCGTGTCAAAGTTCACTATATAGAGAGCTCAGTGAGCTGATCAGAGAGAAAGCATTCTGCCAGCCCGGCTCCTACCAATCGCAAATCACTTCCTAACCTCCGCCTTTTTAACATATTTGATCACTTTGATTCTCCGCTGCTTTTTCCTATTATTTTTCAACGCACGGAGGAGGTTTTGTAGGTTGTGATCTTTGTTTTTTTTTTTTTTTTTTTTTTTTTTAGGTTTCTTGTTTTTACTGCTTTTGGTTTTTGGAGGGGGAAGAGAGTTGTCTTCATATTCCAAGCTCTCAAAACACAGAGCTTCAGCTGCGCGCTTGCTTGGCGCAACCTCACAAGGAGAAACGGGAAGAAGGCGCTGCTTATTCTGATTTTTCTGTCATCATTTGGCTGGTTTTCTTCAAGACTTGTGCTGGAACTTGATAGTAGAGCTGCTACAGTGTGTGTGTGTTCATGTGTGTGCTGCTGTTGGGAGCCTGCTCCATCATACCCAGAACAGTCCCATGCTACCTCGGTTGGTTCTTTTTGACATATTCAGCCTACCTTTCCTCCCATTGATGGGTGTGCTGGATGGCTGACTGTAAGCGCCCCTGGACTTGGCCTTTAAGCGCAAGGCAGCCGCTCAGCTCGCCGTCGCATCAGTTTTGAAAGCGTGCCTCCCCGGGCGTCTCCAACAGCAATAAAACCGACAGTTTTCGGGAGATCCGGAGTGGATCCAAACGCCAGGCTGTTACAGTCCCCCGAGTTTTTCCTTGAGACATTCTCCACCGCGGGCAGCAAACACGGCAGACAAAAAGTTTCTCTCCGTTGACTGATAGATATGGCAATGGTAGCGTGGAGAGGCTCCCAGGACGATGTGGCTGACACCCAAGGCGCCCTTTCCTCGCAGACCCAAGGAGGACTATCCCTTCCCACCCCTCAGCCGGGCCAGCTGAACCTGACAGCCTCCCAGATCGCCCCACCGACCCCTCAGACTCCGGTGCAGGGACCCCCGAACAACGCGCAATCCACGCCGACGAACCAGACGTCGCAGCAGCAGTCGGAGAAGCAGCCGCAGCACATCGAGTGCGTGGTGTGCGGGGACAAATCTAGCGGCAAGCACTACGGCCAGTTCACCTGCGAGGGCTGTAAGAGCTTCTTCAAGCGGAGCGTACGGCGGAACCTCACTTATACATGCCGTGCCAACAGGAATTGTCCGATCGACCAGCACCACCGCAATCAGTGTCAGTACTGCCGCCTCAAAAAATGCCTTAAAGTCGGCATGAGACGGGAAGGTATTGGGATTTTTTGGTTTTCCTAATCCGTGTGTGTGCTTGTGCGTTTGCAGACCACCCGACACGAACGCTTATGCTATTATGTCGTCCTCCATAGTCCTATTCTCCTATTCTTCCAACCCCCCCGACTGTTCCATGCAAGGGTGTGCGGCAGGAGCAGGCAATGGAGCCGCTCTCTGTGTTGTGCTGGAGACCAGGCTTTCTTTCTCCGCCTCACATCCAGCTCCACGCAGAGCTGCATTTAAAACAATATAAAAATGGCCGTGGTTTTGTTTTTATTATTATTATTATTAATAATATTAATATTATTGTTATTCAATTCGTGTGCAGACAGCACTATGAATCGATGTTACATTACATAGCCTCCTGCGCTGATATGGCGAATTATGGGATAGCGTGCTCTGGCTACATCTCTGTCGCTTTATTTTATTTCTCTCTGTGTGTAAAGCTGGACATTATCGTAAAATGTGCCCGCAAAACAAATGTAAGAAAAGCCCTGGGAAATATGTACATATAAGAAATAGCGAAAGTAGGCCTGCGTGTGTGTGTAAAATGGAGATGGATTGCTAAGTAGGTTAAGGGTTAAACATGCAAGGTCTGTCTTTGTGTTTCCTTCACAGCCAGCTAATGCTACTGTAGCTGATAGAAAAATATGTGCAAAATGGCACATTTCATTATTCAGAGCGTAATTTGCTTTATTACAACCTTATGGTTGTGTGCGTTAAACCCAGTGAGTGTATGTATGTGTGTGTTGATGACAAACTGTAAACATGCTGTTTTTAAATGTATTTTCTGTGCACTCTTAGTCCAAATTTCTGTATTTCTAAAAGGAAATCTCTAATTTAGTAGAATTCAGGCTTCAATATCTGTAGTTTCTCTTTTTACTGCAGCCGTGCAAAGGGGACGGGTGCCACCCACACAGCCACACCACGGTCAGTTCGCCTTGACAAATGGAGACCCACTCCACTGCCATTCCTACTTATCCGGATATATCTCTCTTCTGCTGAGAGCGGAGCCCTACCCGACGTCCCGCTATGGCAGCCAGTGCATGCAGCCCAATAACATCATGGGCATCGAGAACATTTGCGAGCTGGCGGCCAGGATGCTCTTCAGCGCCGTGGAGTGGGCCAGGAATATTCCCTTCTTCCCGGACCTGCAGATCACAGACCAGGTGGCTCTGCTGAGGTTGACGTGGAGTGAGTTATTCGTACTCAACGCCGCGCAGTGCTCCATGCCCCTGCATGTGGCTCCTCTCCTAGCAGCGGCTGGCCTCCACGCCTCCCCAATGTCGGCGGACAGAGTGGTGGCCTTTATGGACCACATTAGGATCTTCCAGGAGCAAGTGGAGAAGCTCAAAGCTTTGCACGTTGACTCTGCCGAATATAGCTGCTTAAAGGCAATTGTGCTCTTCACCACAGGTAAGAACAATAGACAAGCGCAAAGTTCACAGAGTGCGTTAATGTCACTAACCTGCACACACTGACATCAGCCAAAGCAGCGCTGACCCAAATATGTATCTGCAACTGGTTTAAGGCTGTTGCATGTGACATCAGCTTAAAGCTTCAGCGCTGCACTCACTCAGCTGCTCTTTGGATGTACTAACCTATTGAAATAAATACATAATTAGAGAACCGATTTATAAGACACACTGGGGTGCAGTGACAAGGAAACAGTCTCCCTTAAACGCAACCCTTAACAGTTGCCATAAGCATCATAAAAATCTATAATACAATATCAAATAACCTGAAGATTTTTTTCCCCCAGCCATTTATCAATGTGTTTATACCCCACGTCTTGTTTGTAGGAAATGACAGATATAAATGATGTCAGGCTCCAAAAGGAGAAGGGGGAAGGAGCAGGCAAGGAAAGACAAGCCTTAGCGTCCCATTTGCGCAACGTATATGAGAGCAAAGCGAAGGTTTTCAGCGCTCTCATGTCATCGACAGACACGTGAGACAAAAACGCGCAGGACTCTTAAGTAAACTGTAATCACAAAAAAATCCATGCCTCGTTCATGCAGCAGAGTGTGATATTGAGCAGTGATTGTTTTATTTATTATTATTATTATTATTATTATTATTATTATTATTATTATTATTATTATTATTATTATTATTAATTAGTATACGGTTGTGCCCATTTTTAACGGGGGTTTTCGAGGCCCTTCTGGAGTCCCTCCAGGCGCGGGGTCATGACCCAAAACTTCCTCCAGCTATTTTCTTACATTAGCCGCAGCTGCAGACGAGACAATACAAGAAAAACAACAAAATAGATTCTAAACGACACCTTGCAAGCCACCAGCCCCTGTATTCCGTGGTTTGCTATTGTCTTGGCATTTAAAAGAAATATCACATTTTCAGCTCATTGAACTTTAGTATTAGGCTTTTATAGAGCTATCAAGCCATAATTTGTCTTCTCCGCATACCTGAGTCCCAACTGAACATGAGCTGTAAGCTTGAATGACACGCCTTTTTGCTTCCTCGGTGGTTTGCTTGTTGTCATGCATAAACTTTACAAACTTAACCAATGCGCGTACAAGTGTTTTTTGGCACATTATCAGCTGCCGCCCACATGCAACAGCAGCGCAGATCCAGATTATGAGTCTCTGACTGTATAGTATGACGGTTATTCCGTAGGCTATGAGCCCCCTCTTTTTTCTGCTTTTGCTTAAATCTCAGCTCACTAAAGGTCAGTAGGTCTCCGTGTCTTTCCCTACTCCAGTCCCCCCCCCCCCCCCACCCCCCTTCTCTCTTTGCTCGGAGAAAGATGGGGCCATCAGAAAAAAAAACACTGCGTTCAGCTACGAATATGCTTAATTATTTAGTTCGCCTTTTAAATGGCTGCAGTCAGAGAAACAGAAAGCGATGAAAGGAGGAGGCAGAGATGGCTTTTTAATCATCTGCCTTTACGATGATGACGTGTTTTGTGTTACTTTATTGTTTTGCATTTTTTTAAAAACAGAATAATATATAGTCAGGCGGAGTTATTATCTACAGTACTTTGTAAAAAGAATAAACATAAAAATTTGTGTTGTGAATATTTTAAATACATACTTTGCATTTTAAAAATATTTATTTTAAAGCTATTTATTATATCACCTCAGTGGTGACCAAGCTCCTGGTGAGAGGAACACTTTATTAATGATTATTTGCTTTCCACCCCCCACTCCCCGCCTCCCTCCCTCTCAGATGCTTGTGGCCTCTCAGATGTGGCCCATGTGGAAAGTTTGCAGGAGAAGTCCCAGTGCGCCCTGGAGGAATATGTCCGGAGCCAGTATCCCAATCAGCCAACACGGTTTGGGAAGTTGTTACTCCGCTTGCCTTCCCTCCGCACAGTCTCTTCCTCGGTCATAGAACAGTTATTTTTCGTCCGATTGGTAGGTAAAACCCCCATTGAAACTCTCATCAGGGATATGTTGCTGTCGGGGAGCAGTTTTAACTGGCCTTACATGTCAATTCAGTAAAAACCAGGAAAGAGACGAACTTGAACGGGGAAAAAAAATGTAGGGGGCCTCTGAAGGTGTGTGTGTGCGGGGGAGGGGGGGATTCATTGATTATAGCTGCTTTTGTGGAAGGATTTAAAAACGGCTGTTACACGGGGCTGGCTTTCATGAAGAAAGACATAAATGACTGTGAATTCAACCCCCACCCCTCTACTCTGAGAGAAAAAAGAAAAATTAAGACATCCAACTGAACTTTCAAAATACAAGCTCCCACAGTGTTCAGCAAGAACAACATGCTCCTATTCATTTTTTTTAATGAAAGAAGAAAATGAGGAAAAAAAAGAAGGGATTTTTTTTTTTTTGTTGATCCTTATGAAAAAATTTTAAGTATTAAGTGCATTTAAAATGGAAAAAAAAAAATTGGGTTAAAAAAAGAAAAAAGTTAAGAAAGGGGAAAAAATTCATTTTCTGAAATGACTTGTCCTGTGTCCATGTATAGCTGTGTTTTTGTACTTTCTTTGTTCCTCCTTTCTGGTTACAAACCGGCCTATGTGATTTCTGTAGTTCAGGTGATGTTATTTTTTAAGACAATGATTTATTTTAAAAATGGTGAAATAATGTAAAGAAATAAATAAAAAAAAACAAACAAAAGGTTCTAAAGAGAATTAAAACCACAGCAATAGGAGAATAGGCTTAATGCTGCAAGCGCACTTATACACTTAGGAAGACCAATACCATGTGGGGCAAAACTAGGGAGGTGTTGAACTTTATGACCCATATTTTCATTATTTTGTGCTATTATGAAGTTACAGGAGCTGTTTTTTTAATTTCTTTTCTTACTAAAGAAACGTTGAATCTGCTTGCATGATTCAATCAGCCCCTCTCCCCCCCACTGCCCATCTCATCCAGCTGCAAATATCAGGCATTACTTCTTCAAATTGGACACACCTAAAAGGAAACTTTTAACATTTATTAAATTTGTTATATTTACAAGTCTCCAAGGCCTGCTGCTATAGAGGCAAACCAAGAGCACTGAAGAGCAACAGAAAGCATAACCCGGCTTGTTGTTGAAAAAGAAGTTGGAGAGGTCAAGGGGTCATAAAAGTTTTGAAGCAGGGCCAGAGCAGCGTTTAATAGCAGTATTATTAAAGCCTCCCTGAAATGTCACCCTTTATTCACTTCAAGCATTAAGTGCCTGACAAGAGCATGATGTGATTTCTTATCAAAACCTTGTTAAAAGTAGGCCTACAGAATTTTTTTGTTTTGATTTTTGATTTTATTTTTTTGCTTTTCTTCTTCAGAGGATGGGAAGGGGGGACGGAAGGAAATTAGATTTCAGTCTAATTTCAGTCGAGTTTCACTTGCAAAACACTGATTTAGAGGCAGTATTCTTGTAAATATAGGTCAGTTCATTTCGACAAGTTTGTTCCTTTATACAAAGTATATGTGATTAAGAAAAAAAATCTGTGGTTGCCATTTTTTTTTCTTTCTCGGTAATACAAACGTCTTCAGAATTGAGTGGCAGGTTTTAGCTGGTAGCACTGAAAGTTCTGTTTTTAATGTATATACATATTACTGCGAAAATGTTTTCTTTTTCATGTATATTTAGACTGTGAATGCATGGCCACAGGTCGCTAACCTATTTTACCTTTGATATATAAATGTAAATGTTTTCTCTATCTCTCTCTCTTATTCTCTCTCTTTCTTTTTTGACTGTATAGATATAATCTGTGCATTCAGTACACACTAGCCCTTGTATTTAAAGAGACAGAAAAGAGGGGAGCAAAAAAGGAAAAGGACGTTCATTATTAGGCTACAGACGCAAAACAGGGTGAGCAGATTTGTTTTGTTTTACTTTTATTTCTTTTCTCTTTTTTTTCCTTTTGAAAAAGAAAAAAGGAGCAAATATTTTAACTTTACTGTCATTGCTCCTTTGCTCTTTGACAGGTGCCGTGGTGTGCGTGTGTGCGAGAATGCGTGTGCGTAGCTGAGTGTGCGTGTCTGGAAGCTGCGTTTTGTCCTTGTTTTGAAGCTTTTCTTTAACACACACACACACCCACCCACGCACCTACACACACACACACATACACACACAGGGAGAAAAAGGAAAAAAAAAAAAAACACCATGTTGTGGTTGAACTGAAAGGGATTGAACACTGATGTTTGGCTGTTCGTGGCCACATATGGACCAGAGAATGATACATGATTGTAATTATGAACAGTTTAAACTGACCCACGTTTTTATATAAATATATAAAAATATATGACTGCAGGGTATTGATAACGTATAGATACTTTTTTTATGATTATCATTATTATTATTATTATTATTATTAATTGCAAGTGATATATGTGAGTGTGCGTGAAAGTTTATAGTTGAACACAATTCTTGTTTGTTTGTGTTAGCTTATTGTAAACAAGCATTCTGCTGTAAATTTGTTCTTGGTATTAAATTATAATTTATGAATTTGAAAACAGTTTTTCATGTTTTTTTTCTTTCTTTCTATATATATATATATATATATATATATATATATATTTGTGCGAATCTGCCTGCGCGTGAGTGCGTGCGTGATGCGTGTGTGGTCGCCGACGGGAAGGTTTGGTGGGAGGTTGGGGTGGGGAGGGGAGGGGGGGGGTGTACTGGAGTCAATTTGCTCTAGCAGGATGTTGCCCTTTTGCCCTGCGAAAGTGATTAATGAATTACAAAATAATTAATCAATCAGGCAAACGGCGGCCAGCTCGGCGCATCCACTTCTTTCCTTTAAGGCGATGCAAAAATTGTGATCATTGCTTCTGTTTAGTTGGAATAAGATAAGCGTGCTTTGTTTGTGTTAAACTTTGGAAAAGACAACATATCGTACTAGCACGAGAGACCGCTCAAAATACAGAAAATACACCAACTCAGCTTTCCCCAATGCTGTGCTTTATTTTATACACTCGCACCTCTCCGTGTGCAAGTATACATATTAACAGACCGAATTATACTGCAGCCAAGCGTCAAAATAAGGGAAGTCATATGAAAGAGGAAAAAAATAAGACGAGATGAATTCCTATACTGAGCTTACTGCGTGTTGTTGCGTTTTTGTGATTTTATTCGCGTCAATCGGAACTTCTGGTCCGTTCAGACGCCCTTATTTTTATTTATTTGTGGAATGTTGTGGTTTTCAGTTGCAGTTGCGCTCTAGGCACTCGTGTAACAGTGATGCTCTAACCCTTTGGCCTATCTGTAATTATTAGTGATATTGGCTGAGTTTGGGGAGTTAGGCTTGAAGTTGAATTAAAGAGGTTTAATCAGGATTGGTATTGAAGCCAAGCTTCTGCTGCTGGTGGTGTGTACAGGGTGAGTGCACGCGTGCGGGTTTGTTGGAGCTGATAATGAAGAAAATGATAATCACAATGCGCTGCTGATGGGCTTATTTTTGTTTATTTTTGCACAGAGCCCCATTCATCCACACCCGCTGTTTTCTCTGTCCATTTCAGCCCAAATGTCGCTGGACATGTGCGTTGTTAGACCTACAGTCGGACTGGGGCACAAGACCCGTTTAAAAGTCCAGACTCAAGTATATATTTTAACACGTTTTTTCCACCTAATTCAAATAATCTGGCTATACTGAAACAAAAAATAGACCTCACATAAAATTACAAGGCAGCAAAACTTTTTTTTATTTTTATTTAAATATGCTTTTACACTGAATTTCTATCCTATGTCACGTTCTTCTTAAGTGCACCATCTTTTCCCTCGAACTGCGCTCTGACAAAGGGCAGAAACTTAAGAGGTTTGCAAGACTTTTCAGGCAAAACTATCTTATTAAACTTGTCAGTTTCCTCAAAAACATTATCTACCACAAATGTACTGTGGTAGGTGATGCTTGAGTAAAACACACAGAATATCTTTTTGATATGTTTAAATTTGCTTCCATCCAATAAAAACTTCAAATTTTATAAAATTGAATTTTCTGATTGTAATTTTTTCTACTTAGCACATAGCCTAAGAAAAGTATTATTTGGCATCGCCAACGAGCTAATAGGGCAGAACTCATGCAAAGGTGGGCATCACACCGCAACCAGACGCTTACTTGGAGAAAACTGAATTTTCTGATTATTGCTTCTCAAACTTAGCTTTGATGGGTTAAAGATAACTGGCTTCACTTGCCATCTTATTTGTACAGAGAGCACATTGGGGAGTTTTTCTTTTCCCATAACGCATTTTAAAATGTTTTTTCTTAAAATAGAAAAAAATAATAATAATAAAGTGAAGATTTGGGCATTTTTATATTTGCTGATTGCAAATTATGTTATTTTTATTCATATTTTATCGGGAGCGGTTTTCTTTCTGATGCACAGAGGGATCGCCGGGGACTGGTGGGGCACGTACCAAGAAAAAAAATGATTTGGCAACGCCTACGAGCTAATAGGGCAGAACTCATGCAAAGGTGGGCATCACACATCAATCAGACCCGTAATTGGGGGCCACAGCAGAAGAGGAAAAGTGAAGAAGCGTCCTGAGGAGATCCGGGTTCACTCTCAGATCAGACCAACAACTACAAAAAGGCTGCATAGTGCGTTGTGCTCTGTCTTGACTGATTTCGGCTGACAGACGCTGATTTTATTATACGGGACTCCATCATTTGTTCTTCTGCTCACTTATTAGCGCAGAACCAAAAAACTAACGAGGTGTTACTCGCTGCAACGTCACTTTTATTTACATTCGCGGCTGACGTGAGAACTTGTGACACGCGAGCTGGTGCGACCTAAAAGAGAGGGAAGGAAAAGCTGCTGCTTCTGCGGGCTGCAAGTGGGGATGCTGCAGGGGTTTACACACCCAGGCTGAGAACTTATTTAGAGCTCACGGGCTATTAGCGGGGATATTTGTTTAATAAGATAAGGATATGGTTTGCAAGTCTCTTTCTCTCTTCCCCCTTCCCCCCCTCTCTCTGCCTCTCTCTCTCTCTTTCTCTCTGCTCATGCAGACACCCGAACAGTTAAGCGAGAAAACACACAGGCATTATTCTCACCTTGGCACCATCACTATGACAAATTAGCTCATGCAACAAACGCTTTATTGCATATATAGTGTATTGTTTGAGGCAATAAATCCCGTAAGTCAAACGCTTTGCAAGTTAGGACACCTGCTCCTTCTGTTAATGTGCAGAATTTTAAATTATTATTATTACTATTATTTGCGGTACTACTTGTCGTAGTAATAATATCACTGCACCGCAAGTTTGCTCAAAGCGATGATAAATCATTGATTCTCCTTCCCTTCTCTTCATTCTAAGCTTTCCTTTCCGATCCGTCCCCTACCATTAAAATAAAACACCCTTCACTTCAGCTTTGCTCGCAACGCTTCAGAAATGTAAGAAAATTGTGCCATCTACCCGCTGCCCCTGGAACTGAAGCTTATATCCCAAGACCTCGGAGACCTCAGCTCACTTCTAACGCAGATGGATGAAAAAAAAAAAAAAAAAAAAAAGATGGTAGCGCCTCCTTGCACGCACGTCCACGAAAGCAGCTGCCGGCTGCTATTAGGCTGTAACTTTACAAGTAATGTGTGTTTTAAGCACCTATCATCCACTCTACATCCCACTGCGTCTGTCTGTCTCTCTGTGTGTGGATATGAATGGAGGAGGGAGCAGGAAATAGGCTGCAGAGGGGAACCCGTGTTCACATGAGGAGCAGGGCTTTAGGAAAATTCAAATAGTCTGTTTGGATGAATTTGTAACAATAATAATAATAATAATGATAATAAAAAAACTGTAGCCAGAAATAAATCTGCATTGTCGCATATTTAACGTAACCCAAAGTTATAATTTCCCTCCTTCCTCCTCCCCAAAAAAATATCGGTAGCATGATTTGATTTTTTTTTCTTTTTAAGCATTAGGCTGGTTTGGAAGTTGTTTATTTAAAAAAAAAAAAAACATACACTCACACAAACAAATAATCCTTTTTTCCCCCTAATATTTCCGGATAAACGGTGATGGACGAACTTATCTGTTCAGTTGCTGTGGAATAGCGTCATTTTGTCAAGTTTTTATGTGTGATTAAAAATAAAACAGGAAACGACATTCATTTGAAAATTAAAAGTAGAAAAAAATATCTGAAAAGTCGCGTTTTAAGATTTATATGCTAAGATAAAGAGAGTTTAAATTGACGAAGAGCAGAACTAGGAACCCTTGTGCAGTGTTCTTATCCTCACCAAACACGCTCACATGACGCAGGGGCGCAACCAAAAAACTTTATTAGGGGGCGACAAGATGTGGGGGCCACCAATAACCAGAAACAATAGTTTCAGATATTTCATTATGAATTTTGCTGTTACAGAAGTTTAAAATGTGGGATTTTTTCCCCCCATACCTACCACGTTACCAAAAGCCGTCTGATTTGACACCTCAGCCCACACATATATTAAGGTCAATGATTATAAAATACAATTTCTTTCGTAACTAGTACATGTACTGTAAATAATTTTTATTGTCTTGAAAATTAACGACTGCATTCTTGACTGTCGAAGCGACATACTGTCACTGTAAAGGTAAAGGTTTTCACAGCAAAACTGCTCTATTGTCAGCAATTCTGCACTGCATAACCTGTTAATATCATTTTACTGTAGATTTATTGTGTGTTTTACATTGTGAGATAGTCATTTAAATTACAATATTAATAATTAACAGGTAAAAATATTTTGTCAGTACTTAATATTTGTAGATGTGAGTTGATGTTCTTAAAGATATATTCAATGAAATTCTTTTTACTGCAGCCATTTGTAATATTTGTGCAATTTTTGGTACAAAAGCATCAGACTGTACAACAAAACCTACAGTAATCATTTTAAACAGTAAACAGTCAAGTTTTTTTTTTTTTGACAGCAGGTCTGTAAAATGTTTTATAATTTCTTGTTGTACAGTTATTATGCTGTATTTTAGTTTAAGTTAACAGTTACCTAATACTGTAATACCAATAATACAGGAGCTAAAGGATAATTGCTGACATTGTGTTACTTTTTCTTGATTATTTAACAATTGATCCTTTTCTTATATAACAAAACAAAAAAAAATCTCACTTCTTTGGATTTACACAAAACTTAGTGTCCATTGTTCAGACACACATTTTTGACCCATGTCTTGCATCATTTAAAAGTGTAGTGCTGGTTGAGGTCGCGACAGAGTTGAAATTGAACACCAGGTATGAATAAATAAAGGATAAATTGGTAAATGAATAAAAATAACCCATCAAAGTTTGTATTTTCCTCTCGTAAATTTATCAAAAGTAGATATTCATTAAAAGAAAAAAAAGCATACATAAGAAATTGTCTGCACAGGTTGCGGATGAATGTCCAGGGTGATCATTGCGCCCTCTGCTTTTGGATTTACATGTCTAAAGACTTGGCTTTCTAAGGACGTCTGTTTCCTGGAGGTTTAAGGCTTGTTTTTTAGCTTAGAAAAAGTTAATAAAATAAATGTATACATGCTAAATGTCCCGTACACATTTACCCTAAACAAAGACGTCGAAAGTCAAGCTTGTTTAGCCCATTTGATTAACTTCAACCAGCTTTAAACCACATGTAGGCATAAAGAGATGTCGCTATACTTAGATGTTCTTTCTGCATCCCCCTTTCGACCACCTCTCCTCGCTGTTCGTGCATTTTCAGTGATTGTTGCTCAATGGGTGGCCGTTATAATCTAGGATAATAATAAAAATATATTTATAACTGAAAGGCTAAACTTTGAAAGAGAGAAGCAGACAGAGTGGGTGGGAATCAAACTGCTCTATTTTAAAACAGACACGAGGGCATTTTTTTTTTCTTTAATCACTCCATGTGATTTGTCTTAATATCTACGATCACACACGGAGGGGAAGATGGAGATGAGTGGTTAGAGAGACCGCAGACACCGTCCTGGATATTAGACGCCCCATCCGCCTCCCCTCCTCAAGGCTCCCAAAACCCTGACGCATTACTTCATGTGTATTTATTTTGTATCGATTCTAATACACTTTATTACGATGAACCACATAGGCGTATTTAACCACACGAGTATTTAAAGGTGCGCCACTTTAAAGCCGTTTTGGCGCAGGGGGGAAGGCTCACCTGTCTCCTTTTAGGGCTCCCTCCGCGTGTGAATGTTAAGCTAAAGTGGCTGCATGTCTATTGGTGCACGCGCATGTAAAATCACTTGCTTCTTTTTAATGTCTCCCATAAATGATGATTGCGGATGGAGATGGGTGATGATGTATCATGATGTGGGAAAACGATGGACATCAGCAAGGTCCGAGTTAAAATAAGGAAATATCTGTTTAATCAATTCTGCATTAATTAGATGGGCAGGCAGGGCAAATCTCCCCCTATGCGTCTTTGTGGTGATGAGGGAAGATGCCCGGTTTCCTCCCTTAAAACGCAGCCCAGCGCGCGCGTTTGTGTGTGTGTGTGTGTGTGCGCGCGCGTGCATGTGCCTGTGTGGGTGCGTTTGTCTCATTTTTGCCGAAAGTTCCAAAAGGCTCACTTGGCAGCGCTCTCTCAAACAGTGAAATTAATTTGGCAAAAATGCTGGTCGATGCTGCTGGTGATGGTGGTAGACTGAAGGTGCGTTAACAATAAAACTCACACCCTGCGCGTTATTTCTCCTCCATTCTTTATCATCTTCCTCATCTCCGTCGCCATTCTCGCTGCCATAATCTTCCTCATCATCATTTCCACCACACAATGATCCGCAGCCTACATATGCTCCCAAGTTTTCACAGGTAAAAAAACCAAAACAAAACAAAAAAAAAACTTGACAAATCATGTCAATTGTGTTTCAGTATGTCTTTACTAAGTTTTTGTTTCGGGCATTTTATAAACACTTTATAATACGAAAACACCTTCTGTTTCTCTACAGATGAACACAAATAAGGCCTGCATTTTGTTAAACATCAGTACTTGCTCTCATTTAACTGGCCTTTTAGTCTTAAATATACGGCCCAGTGGTTAATTTCTTTTCCCTAACAAATGTTCAGTGACCATCAAAACACAGCTAGGTCATAAATATGAATTCTCACAATGGGACTTCAAAATTGCAAGTTTTTTCAACTCACATTAAATCAAAAGCTTTTGATTTTTGTGCATTTGGATCAATGACATTAGAAAAGGCACAAATGTTTTACAGAACATGTTTGAAGAGGGAATTTTATTAAAAGCGTACTTGCAAAATAAAGTAAAAACCAACAGTTTACTTAAAATAACTCCGATTATTACTTAGTACCTATTGTGATGTCACCAGAGGCATGTCAGCCTGGGTGATGTATTTTGTGGGACTGGAATGTTTAATTTTGATTAAATAAGGACTTTAAAAAAAACAAAAGCTTAACAAATCAACCGTGTTGCAGCAACTGTATGTAAATTGAGTTTGGTTAGTTTAAAAAGTGTAGCTTTAATGCAGACGTTTTGTAGAGTTTTGTTCAACTTATTTTTAACAGAGTACAGCCTATATTTCCTTTCATGTTCGGTTCACTTAAACCAGACACCAAAAAGATAATAAGTGTTTGAACAACTCCTCTCCTGCCGCATACAGTCTGGAGTCTTTCACCTCCAATTCGCAGCTCTCTCAGACCTTTCTCATGTGAAGAACACGCCGAACAGATATGCTTTGCAGAACCCCCGCATCCCCGCTTGAGATTGCCACAGATACCCCACATCTGACATTTTCTGGTGTTTGATGTTTTTTTTTGTTTTTTTTTTTTTGCCTTCGTGTCACAGTGTCTATGTCCAGGAGATGAGCAGAGATCAGCGGGGAGCTTGAAATCCACCCGGAAACATGCATCTGCAAATGCATACATGCTGCAAATGTGCAACTAGAACCCCGAACGCGACCTTCAAGAGAAATTAATTTTTATTTCACCCCCTCCTCAGTGACCCCGCAGCGTCCCGGGACCTCACTTTGGGAACCGGTGAAGCCTGTATGTCGGACTGTGATCATGGGGTTGAATTAGATTACAGGGAAATTACCCTCCACCCTCCCACCCTCTACCCCCACACCCCACTCCGCTCCCTGTCCTCCCCATCCTCTCTGACTGACCCCTGCAGGTCCCGGGACCCGCGGCTCCGGGGACTCAAGCCAGCCCCCCCACCCTCCCACCCCCCGAACTAATGAACAGCCATAACACGTAAGAACTGGTGGCCGCCAAAAGACAGCGGCGTGCGGGCTGCTGTCAGAGCTGGCTGTGCGCACAGAAATCGCTCAACCCTGTGAGAGGACAAATCTTCACGGAGGGTCTCCGCAAAGAGAGAGAAAGAGAGACAGAGATAGGATGGGTGGGGGAAGGGGGGGTGTAGAGATGTGGGGAGCGAAAAGGAAATCGATGTGGGGGAGCTACCGCCTGTTGCAGCGAGATGGCGCTGTTCTGCATGTTTCACCAGAGCGGTGCTTTCACCGTTTCTTCCTTTTCAGTCGTCTCCATCTGGATTTCCGCTTCTTCTTTTTTTTTTTTCTTTCTCAAACAAAATATTTTCAATTGGGGTTTTTCTTTTAATTAATACATAACTGGGAGATAGTTTGATTTTGGAATTCTAGACACTTTAATATGTTTTTAAAGCATACAAGAAAAAACAAAAAACAAAACTGGAATTTAAACATCGACCATGAAGGGAAAGGTGCAAATATTTGTTTGGCTCTAAAAGATAAAAGGAGCGCAATTATCTTCAGATATTTCGTTTTGTTTCGTTTTTTCTTCCTGTCTTTCTTTCCTTTTTTCTTCCTTTCTTCTTTTCTTTCCTTTTTTCTTCCATCTTCTTTATTTTTTCTTTGTTTCTTTTTTACTTTCTTTCTTTCAAAATAGTTGTTTATCGAGCTTTATTGCAACTTTAGGATAGCCTTTAGATTAAAAAAAGTCATTTTTACTTCTAATTTATCTTTTGAATTTCGATAATGAAATCCTAAATGATCATTACTGTAGCAATTCTCCTGCAGGACTTCCGCACTGCACGGGCAAGCATTTAAAGAAACCAACAGAATTAAATATGATCCAATAAGTATACTTTACTTGTAAAGTATACTTTATATATGTAGTAATATCAAACTACATGTGATATTAGTTTTCTTGTAAATATGTAAATGTTCTTTTCATCCCACTAGCATATATTTTTCTTTTCTTTATTTATATTACAATTATTCCTACACTGGATTTTTTAAAATCTCTTTCTGTACTTAACATAAAATAAGCATATTTGGTCTAAACAATAAACAAACATAAATAAATGACCAATTGCAAGATTAAAACTCCTATCATAAAAATGAATAATAAAGAGGGTAAATTTGATTCGATTTGAAATCAAATCAAATTTGAGGTACGTTGAAAAATTTGTTTCTGTACCAAAATTGCACATATTTTAAACTAAAATCAAATTACTTCCAAATGACTTCAAATTTGTTTGCCATGTAGGTTTTTTATGGGAGATTGGAAAGAAGAAGCAGTTGAATGGAGACAGTTTATGACGCACAATGTTGTGGATTCAGCGATCAAACTCCCTGCAGCCTTGGTCAGTCCTCTGAACTTTACCACTACATGTAAACAAGTTGTCAGAGAATAATCTTCTCTTTCCCCCCTTTTTTTCTCTCTTTTTATTGGAATGAAATTTCAATCTTCCAAGATCAGATTAGACGACTTTTTTTTTTTCTTCTACTTCTCCTCTCCTCTCTCCCGGTTCCTTGTCATCGCTGGGGCTGGACTTTGGTGGACAATAATGCGGCAATTGTCGATGCTTTGTGACCCATAAAATTTGAGGGTGGCTATTCTGGCTTTGGTATGTAATTATGCAAAACACTTTGCATAAAGACTTGCCATCCGATCTAATGATAGAGTCTGCGGTCTCATTTTTTGCAGCGAGGGGAGGCACCGTGCAAGCAAAAGCCCCTGCGACTCTGAGCAGATCGGCGGAAAAAAGCAGCTACAATCAAAAAGAAAAGTGCACGTATATGAACAGGTGCCATTATGCAGGTAATTTTGTTATGATGTATGATGGAGTGTATTTAAATCTAACCGCTGTTTGCCCAGATCACGCATTAAGACATATTTGCAGAACAATTTTAGATGTTGTCCCTTCAATAAACAATATTTTGTGTAAGGCTTCAAAGTGTTTTAATGTAACAAGAATTTTGATTTGGCTTAATTTGTTTTAAAGTAAAAGAAAAGGCTCTTTCTGCAAATTCGAAAGAAAATAAATTAACTGACCTCACTCGGATTTTCGTGTAAATCGGAGAATTTGTAAATGTATGAACACGTATTTCACTAAAACGTTGTTTTATTCCGTAAACATGGAAAAAATAAAAAATAAAAATAATGAATAAATCTCCAAATGTGTCCTATTTGCTGTTGTTTAGTACAATTTTTCTTGATGATTAATAAAACGCAATACATATCTTGCTGTTGAGGTGTGCAATACATTGGATTTTTCTTTTTTTTTAACCTTTCCGTGTGCGTGTGTGTGTGTATGCACATAATAAACACTTGTGCTGCCTGACAGAGGTGCGAATCTGAGAGCTTTTCCACCAAATGAAGTGCCAGCAGAAAGAGAAATAAAGAGATCTGCAGCTGTCAGGGGTCAGGCAGGGAGAGATTGCTTCTAGAGATCTTTTGAAAAAAATCACACGTTTGAAGGCTTAGAGCTTTGCTGTCTCCGCATTTCAAGCTCAGATCAGTGGAATCAGGGGAGGAAAAAAAAAAGGAAGAACATGGGTTGGGGAATTCTGATGTTGGGATGGACACGGCAAGAGTGCTGTTTGGAGGTCTGTTTTATGTACCTGATCCTTTAGTGAGGGGAAGAAAGACAAGCCGAGTGTTTTGTTCTGTGTGTTGGAACAACAGTGTTTCTAATGTCCGGGTGTGTAAAAAAGAATCCTGTGTGCAGAAATCTGCTCTGCTGCCGCCTCAAATTTGAAGCGAGTCTCGACAGAAGAGCGAAAAGAAGCAACTCTGGACCCTTAAGTGTTTCGCAATTTCTGTTTTGACGTTATAGAATAATAATGAAAAAATGATAGTTTTTGCTCTATTGCCATTCTGAATTTTATCTCTGTTAAAATAGAAATGCAAATAAATGACTCCAGAATTAGTTGAAATGCGGAACTCTGAATCCAACTTTATTTTGTTGAGATGAGGAGCGACTTCTGGTCCTTTTGTGGTTCATGATCGAAGCAGAACCGCAGTTTGGTCGATAATATAGAGGGGGCACAGTTGGTGACGTTTTGACAAATCGATCGAACATTTAATCATGTATTTCAATATTCCAGACAATTTAATTATCCGTTACGATCATAAAACTTAAGGAAATATTGGTAAGTATCGGGAGTCATAAAAAAAACAACAACAAAAACTGTTGTTTTGTTGATATTTACTACTTTGAAGAAACTTCATGAAAATAATGCATGGTTGTAGGTGTAGATTTTAAATGGAAGGGTGTCTCGATGTGAAGTCTGAAAATGATGATGTTAGGGAGTTACCTTAGAAATGAGAAAGAAATCAAAACTTAAATGTTTAAAAATGCATTTTTCATTCTGCTGGCGTGCAAAATAAAACTTCATCTTAGACAGTTGGTGTCTTGTCTTATTTTTTAAAATGCAATCAAGCACATAAAAGCATATGTGATATATATATATATATATTAGAACAAATATGACAAATATTCTCATGGGATTTTTTTCCTCTGTATCCCTTTTTAAGAATGAACATCAGCTTGATTAACTTATTTAATCAACATTTTGATTCTCTCTTCTTAACTTTCTGCCAAGTTTGTATAATGTTCTGCTTGGATAATAAATATATTACATGTGTTAATCATTTTTAGTTAAATGACAACTTTGAATGCATAACAACCCATTTAATAATACATCTTTATGACAAGAAATACAGGACTTCTCTTTAGTTGGGAGCTAACTTTATAAGACAATCCATTTTTTTTCACTCAGCTTTACTTCGTTTAACACATTTTTAATTGTAAAAGGTGTTTAAAGAAGACAAATTAGAAAGATAAACTGGAAAAAAGTAAAAGACAGGGGAACCGTAGTTCACATAAGCACATTATGTCTGACTATTTGATTAATAATCTTCTGAGATGAAGAACAGAGAATAGGAAAAGCTTTTACTTTGAAAGTCCACAAATCTTTTATCACAAGTAACTTGTGGAGAAACATGCCTATCTTAATTTGAAGCCTAACGTCTTACTGTGTGTCTTCTTCATATGTTATGTGATTTTTTTTTTTTTTTTGCTCCTTGTGGAGAAAGAAAAATATGCAAATCCCATCAGATTTATAACACTCAGCTCCTTTGAGCTGTTCATGTGCTTTTGCTGTGGTGTATTATTATTTTCAAGGGTTCTCAGCAGGACATAAAGAGATCCTAAGTTATTCTTGCACCTGACAAAAAATATATAAATATATATTCTTTTTTCAGGAAAAGTGATAATGACATGATTTATTATCACCAAAATGGATGGTGGTGAAGCTTGTTTCTTCACATATGGAATTTAATATAAATTGACAGGCAATGAAGTAAAGAGTCTTTTATGTGACAGCATTATGGGCTCATTAAATCCTCCGCAGAACAGGTGATACAAACATTTCCATTCAAATGCACACAAAGAAGAACCGTTAGACTTCATTCAGCTGAGGATGGAAATCAGGAATGCATCTTCTGTGAACTCTGAAGTTTGTTGTTTACGGAGCTAAATAAAAGTTTGTCTTATTGCTTAATTTCTCATTTGGCTCATTCCAAACTCTACCAATGGCTTTGCTGTCTCCTCTCAAAAACAGTTTAGTTTATCTATTTGTGCATTTATGTGTGTGTGTCTTATTTTCTTGAATTCTGCCCTGCATTTTGGATCCAGTGGTTTCACCAGAGAAGGAGAGAGGGAATGACACAGAGAGGGAGAGATAGAGATAGAGAGAGAGAGAGACCCCTGATTGGCCTGGTGTTAAAGAGCTCTGATCTAGGCCATGACAGCTTAGTCCAATCAGCCTGCTCAACATGCTGGTTTGACTGTCACTTTCAATTTTCACATGACCCCGTGCTCCTAGAATGGGGGAGAAGTGGCAGAAAGTAGGACTGAAGGCTCATATTATCGGCCTGACAGCTTCACTCATCTGAAAGTAATGCAAAACGCAGTTCATATTTATTCTCTGACCTTATGTCCGAACAGGGAATCTACTGTAGCTACATTGTTAGGTTGCACAGACAGAAAAAAGGCCAACTGGATGGAGTCCTTCTGCATAATTTGAGAAAAAAAGAAAAAATTAATTTATAAAGTGGAATAACATGAGTTCTACAAGAAGAAAAGTTTCAGGAATTATTATTTAGACAAAAACAATAAAGCAAAATTATGTTTTAATGTCATTTCACCTAAGTAAGCATTTATCTTAGAAGGGATGATCATATTCTCTTCTACTGAGCTCCAGTTCTGCTCATGTAGGTCATAAAAGAAGAAGAGTGCTATCAGTGCTGGTAGATGCGGTCATTATCAGACATGGTGCTAGACAGGAGGGAGGGGTTCATTGTTCGCTGTGTGCTGGTTGCCCACTGACTGAATAAGGTGTGTTCATTGTTCCTTCTCCGTGTGTTATAGCCACAGGCTCCAGCGTTTTTACACAGCTCTGCTGCAAATAATCTGCTGGCTAGAAATGCAGTGTGATTTATTTAAACGGAAGCAAATGAGAGAAGCTGGAAATCACCCCCTACCATGCGCAACATTCATAATATTGTGTCACTTACCAAAGGGCTGTGGTGGTGTTTTGCTCTCTCGTCAAACTGAAGCCACCAAACATCTGCAGCATCTCCTGTGAAAGTGCACACATTGGCATATTTCAGCATTTTGCATGTTGTCGCCGTCGTACGGTTTGCTCTGCGGGAAACAGAAGAGAGTTGAGTAGTGGAGCCGTAAAGGTTGTTGTAGTTTCTGTATAATCCTCACTTCTTGTCCCCTGCCTGCCCTCCTAATCCCTTGGCATGTGTTGGTGACATCACATGGCTACTGGCTCCAAATTCCCCCTGCAACTGTCATTAACTCTGTGAACAAATGAATAATGACTGGGAGACTCGCTGGCTCCCACCACTGACCTTGGGTATTATTAGTGTGACCTCTCTTTGGCTTGACCAAAAAACCTTTTTGATATCATTGCTGGAAGTACACTAGGAATGATGGCCTGTCTGCCTGCAAGAGGGGGGTGGGAGTGGTGCAGTCAGCATCCACCACTGTCATGTAAACCTACACTTTCCACCCACTGCTGTTTCATGAATACTTAATTAGAGAACACAGCCTGAAATACCTGCCTTGCAAGTCGGCTGACCTCTCTTTTACCAACAATGCACAATATTTGGGTTTAGCCGAGTGACATGGTCAGATGACATGGTTTTTTTTTTTGCGCTGCAAAGGGAGGGCCTTTTGGGAGTCCTGCGGCAGTTAGCTGTGTGATATCATCTGTGCAGACAGAGGAGTCAGTCAGGTGTGGCTGTGGGAGGAAGCATCTCCATATGTCAAAGAGTTGCTTCTCACAGGAACAGGCTGGAAATCACACGCTGATAGTGAGCCCAACCTGCACAAAGATCAGTGAGATTTATTATCAGATGGAAACTAACTCAGTGAACTTCATATATATATATATATAGATATATATAGATATAGATATATATATATATATCTATATATATATATATCTATATATATATATATATATATATATATATATATATATATGTGTGTGTGTGTGTTGCATAAATTATGCAACATCCATGTTATATATGTATACAAATAAATATAGATATTTATGTGTATGTGCAAATTATTACATTGAAGTAATTATTGAATGACATATTTAGCGACATTTCAGTTTAGATCTACACGCTTTGTCTTTGCATTTCTGTTTTCAGAAACAGTATGTTTTAAGTAATTGGTAAATTCCATGTACAATGGATCATATTTTGTTGAGTATTAATTTCTCAAGAAAATAGTTATATCATGAAATATGCTTAAATTTTGTTAAGTCTATTTTTTCTTAGTATTCAAAATGTTCTGTACATTTGCTTTTGGTGGAAAAGAATAACACTGCTTTTAGTTAAACACACTCCACATGTCATTGTTCCGAACCAAACACTCCTGAATTGGGGGACAAAAGCAAATGTGTGATAAAATGTGGTGTGTTTTAACGCCAAACCCGCCTGAGATCAGAGACTGAATGAATGAATAACTAGTTGAAATGAAACTGTCAGATTACTAATCTCAGCGCCAGTAATGGAGAGCCTGCTCCTATATGGACAGTGACAAATACGCAGAGAGGCCGCGGCTATTTAAGGCTCGCCCAGAACGAATAAATACCTGATATGAAAGGTAGACACAGAGACTGGGCTGATGTAATCAGCGCTGCCACGTCGAGGGCTCTCCATCATTGCAATCTGCAGATTGCAATAAAAGTTCCCAGAATTGCTCTGAGGGACTCAATCTGAACCAATAGACAATCACAGCCTCTGATCTCGCTCCCAATTGAGACACATCCCAGCTGAATGTTCCAGAAATTAGACCTACTTGGTGTGCTCATGATCTTGAGATGGGCAGATAGAGCAGGTGTTATCCTCCTATCTCACACACATGCGACACGCGCGCGCACGCGGCTGGCAGCGGATATATGCTGCAGTAAATAGACAGGTCCACATATGTAACATTTTACATAAAGCACCGCGTAACCCAGAAGTGACAAAGTGGGAAGGGATTGAAGGGCGGTAGTAAATCGCTCGTTGATGTGTGGATTATACTCGAACCGTTCGACACAGCTGCACGACCTCTGTCAGCAGAGAGCAGCAAAGTGGGACAAGAAGAGGAGCGGGAGCCCACCTCCTTTACTACGGCAGGGCGGCTCATGTCGGGAAGCCGAGCGGCCAAGCGAGAGCAGGAGGTCGGCCTTCGGCTGCCTGCTGTGACGGAGAGAGAACAATGCTTTAGAAAGTTCTAAAGTTATTAAAAGTGAGGAACAAAATGCGCCACGCAGTGTTGAAATACCCTAATTTATTTTAGGACCATGAAAATATAAGAGTTTTAGGGGTACATTAAATACGCAGAAACTTTTGTCGGTTCTTGATAATCTGGTGTCGGAGGTGACACAGTTTCAAGAAAAAACCGTGTCAGAAATTAAATATTTATTTTTTTAAAATTATTATTGTTAATAATACTATTAATAATACATTATTTCAATAACTAAATGAATGTGTTTATATTAAAATATATGCATACATTTATTAAATTCTTTCACACATAAATAAAAATTTTTAAGCAGAAGCATAATCTTCAAAATATTATATTATAACCTTTAACCAAAAACATCGCAAAAATATTTTTTCTTGAAGTAATAATAATAATTATAATAATGCTTTGCTGTATGAAGGTTTTTTTTTTCTGTTAAACTTTACTGTGGCAGCATATTATAGATTAAAGATGCGTGCGGGTTCGATAGCGGTGGGAGCCGAAATGGTTCCCAGCGCAGAGACGCTTCCTTAGGCGAACATCCATCCTCGATGCGCCAGAATCCGCCTGGAAATGAGTCGTGAAGCACCGCCCGCTTGGAAGCAGAGAACAGCAGGTTTAATGTCCTTCCAGCACCTGCCACGATTTGGATGTTGTTGACGAGCAAGAGGGGAACAGAAAAAAAGAGAGAAATACTACGCTTTGGAGTTAAAAAAAGGATGAAAAAAAAGAATGGACCATAGATGAGTATGAATTTGACCTGTCATGGAAAGTTTAAATGGGGCTGGGCAAAGAGCGCATGTGACCAAGGTGGCCGGGATGATAGAAATCATCATCAGAGGAGTAATTACAGTATAGTTTATGGCTGGCTGCCTTTGGCAAAAACTGTAATTTGGAGCACATCTCTTCTTTTAACCAGGGGGAAGGCGTTCAGCTTAAAGGATGGAGGGGAGTGAAAGTAATGATGGATACTTTTGTCTCAAATGTGACCCTCTATTAACATCTCCTGGCAGCATCTAGATGGAAGAGGACAAAAGTCATTTTCTCAGCGCACAAAATCCCCTCTTTTTAAATGCCATCCTCACCAATAAATGGGTGGAGGCCTCGCTTTATCACTCTCCACCCTTACCACCTCTCCATACTCCCTTTTGTTTTGCAGGTGTCTCCAATTACCTGCTCATTTGCCTTTAATCTTAGCTCTGTTCTTCAGAAACATGTTGATGCTGCCTCCCAACACTAAAGTATTTTGAGAATCAGTGCAAACACAAAGCAATGAGATCCCTTCTGATTGACAGCTTTATGAATTTAAGGGCCAAAATAAAAAAGAAACCCAAGAGGGGAGTGAGAGGTGTCAGTATTTGATACAAGTTGTTGCATTGCATTATATTATGATTCTTTGCTGGTGAAAGATGAGTGCCAAGCAGCAGTCAGGAAAGAGTGTTGCTAAGAGACAGGGATGCTGCACAACTTGCATCAGGAGCTTGACTTCGACCTCACATGCAAATTAGCTTGTGCCAAATCTTTTGTGTGAATGAAACCACAGCACAGCTAATACCTGCCCTGAAAGGCTTTAATATCAAGACTCATCTGTGCCTTGGGAAGTGAGAGTGTGACGAACGGGGCATACTCGTTGGGTTCTAAATGAAGCATTCAAAGTAGGGTTGGACGAGGTATGAAAAACATGCATTTATTACACCATTCCTTGTGGCGACGATACTGATTGTAACTAATCCACATTTATTTTTTTAATCTTGAGCATCAGTATTGTGGATGTTCAGATCTTGAATTGATGGCATTCAGGGAAGTGAGACTCCATCCACTCGGTCCAGTACATTGTGGCATATGGATGAACTTGAAAAAGTTAAAAGCAAATTAAAAGGCTCCTAAATGTGGCCTTGTTACAGCAATATTCAAATTTAATCAATTTAGTTAATTGATTGACTTCTGAAATGCAGACTACTTAGGACGGCATTCTGCTTAAGGGCACCTGAGCACTTAGCAAGTTGTACAAGTTGAGAGTGTAAGACAGATTGCATAAAGCAATGTAGAAAGGTGTTAGGCAGAAATGTGAGGAAAGTAAACAATTCACAAATTAAAGATTTAAAAACGTACTCAACAAAGGAACAAATAAATAAATCCAAACCATGAGGTTGAAAGGCCAGCAGGAAAATTTGGCAAGGAGAAAACGAAAGTTGAATAATGAATAATGAACAGGTGTCTATTAAATGAATGAGATGCTTGCTGCGGGGAAGCATGGATTGAGGCATTTAGGGCAACAGAGACTCTTCAAAGTACAAATATTTATAAGACTTTTTTTTAAAGTAGCATTTTAAATGTCTTTTGGTATTAGGATAAACTCAGACTGAGACAAAAAGAAAGCAAAAATAAATAAGCAAGACCTTAAACTGGGCAAACCTGGGCAAAAATCTTCACTTTTTCAACAATAATCTTGGTGTTGCTATAAAATGAAGGTGCTAAAAGAGGGGCTTGCCTTGGGTACCATTCATGCAAAACACATCAGTTTTGCATTGATGACTTCAACTCCAAATACTGAGCAGATCTAACACAAGGGGAAAGTTAGACTTTTTAAAAACATCTAAAAAGTTTGCTTTTTCATTTTACAATCTGAGATATTATTTTCCCAAATTATCCTGAGCACGCTACATTCGCCTGGAGCGCCTTTATCACATTAGAGCTCATGCATTTTTTAAGGAAAGCCTCAGGTGGTGTCTCACAGAAGCATATTGTATTCACATGTGACACGCTCATCTTTACCGACCTGCTTGTCATTTAAGACAAGAATGATAATGATGTCTCTCTGAAGGGGAGGGGTGGTTTAAATGGCTGGAGAGGGCAGATGGGGTTGTGACCTGTACCAGGTTATCTGAAGTGGACACTGATAATGGCCTTTTAGTCATGCCAGGTTTGATCCTTCACCACTAAGGAGCAATAGTTAATCAATAGTCCGAACAGAGCAGTAATATGAGGTTACTGTATGAGCAACTGGTAAGTAGGCAGAAAAAAAACAACATCTGCACAACAGTTAATTGGCTGGACATTTGACAGGGTCAGCAGGAGGAAGAAGTAAAGAGTTACATATCAATAGGATCACATGGTGAAAAACCAAATCAATTGTGCTGAATTGATTGAACATTAGTTTTTTCCCCCCGCTATTTATATGAAAAACACATGAAAATGTGTAAGTTATGATCAAAGCAAGCCAAGGACAGATTAACTCGTGGAACCAGCAAACACAACTTTGAGGCGGAGACATAAAACAGGCATTTTAATCAAAGCTAAGTGAAATATAGATCCCTCTCCTCTCGGGGTTCTTCACATTATGCAGGGAGGAAAAGGAAAAAAAAAAAAAAGCGAGGAAACGGAGAGTGGCAAGAGTGAGGAATACACTACAGTGTTCAAAGCCAACCTTGTCAATAGTACTCACAGTGGGCTAGGGGAGTGTAATAGCACTTCCCTGATTCTACATTGATATCATATAATCCAGTGTGCCCTGTTTCAGTATCATATTTATCTAACCTGCTGGGGGACAGGCTAAGGGGGACGGTGTCCCTGCTGCTAGGAGCAGACACATTACACACCGCCTTGTGTATTCTTATTGATTACTCCCACCCCACTGCCCAGGGACCATAATTTAACTCAGCAGGCACTACAGTTAATACTGGAATTCAAACATTCCATCTACACTTCAAGAGCCAAAAACAATTGACACTTTAAAAATGTGCAGGGCCCTTTCTAAATGGGATCTGAAGGGAGTGGATCTCCATTTTCTTCTGTGCGCTTTCTCTTTTCTTTTTTTTATCCCCTGCCGCTTCTTTCTTCCTCTCTGAGCTGATGCTCAAACTGTGGAGATTTTAAAGAGCAACAATGTCTCAAGTGATGTTTTAATTAGAAAACTGAGGTTTGAGCATTCTGCTTTTGCAACTTATTTTCGTTTAACTCTAATATCTTGACGCAATAGAAGCAATTTGACAACAGTTTATGGTGAAATGTGAATCTGTATTCAAGCTTTACTTATGCAACAAAGTGGACTACAAATCATGGACATAAGACAGGATGACTGAAGGTGTGTGGGGTAACCTGCTTCTTCTCACCTCTCACATAAATCTCACGAGATTAATTCTGCAAAATGTTAAAACTGTTCAGGGAAATCATGAAAGTACATGTCACCAAAGAGGCTGAAGATCAACATTTTCCGTCAGAAAAGAGTTGATTTGCAAAATCTGGCAAGCGTAAAGCCATATTAAAAAAGTGAACTCTATGGAGCCTTGTATAAAAAAAGGCCAAAAGTACAGCATACACAGTAAATTTTTTTAATTGAAAAAATAGCAATCACATTTTACACCATAGCAGTAAAACATGAGGGAGACAGAGCTACTACTATTATTCTGTAGGTTGTCTTAAATCGAAACAAACTAATGTGAGAGATACCGTTAGTAATCCTTATTTATTATTTCACCCATTTCAATATATTGCAATTTAATTAATACATCTGCAAATGATTAAGGAGCAATAATAATAATAATAATAATAATAATAATAATAAAATAAAGGTCTTATTCTTAAGGAAGCAATCAAACCTTTCTTTTTAGGACCCAACGGAGGCACCACCACACTTTACTCAAAGCTAAAAAAATAGTATCAGTGGAGCTTAATATACATTAATTAAACTGACTCTGTTTCCTTTAATGAGAGCTGGAGGATTTGATGTCAATGCAGCTAAATTCACAAAGGGTTCAATGCACTTAATTAAGCAGCATATCTGCAATAAACTGAAATAATCAATATAGAAAAGAAATCTAGATATAATTCAGCTTTGTTATGGATCCTACGTAAGACGCCAACTCACCTTAGAAATAGGTAAAATTACCTTTATTAGGTTTTAGTTGGAGACCTTTTCCTTTCTGGTGCAACAATTAAAATGCCTGTTTTATCAAGGCTTTTAGTCATATGTGGCAGAGCTTGCTGTTGCATCTGTGTGTTGCGCAGAGATAGAGAGTCTATGGAGGGCCAGGGAAGCAGACTCCAGAGATCCATCCATCTCAATCTGAGGCTACAGCTGACACCTTACAAAGAGGTACAATTAATAAGGGCATTATCCAGCAGCAGGCAACAATGGAGTTCTAAAGCAGAGACACCAACCTCAGGAGGCCCAGGGAGCAGAGAAAAGGGAGCGTGTCTGTTTATGGGTGGGGGGAAGTGTGAGCCAAAGTGCTTCAAAATGGAATGCATTACAACCAGTGTCTTCAGGATATAAATTACAATCTATTACATCTGACAATTATGATAGATGGTGAACACTGGGTGGTACACAAAATAGGTCAAAATTATTTTTAATAATTTCTACCTTTGACTCGTATGATATTTTTGGCTGGATAAAAGTAAAAGAAAAAAAAAAGTACAAGAGACTCTTTACTGCCTGACTGATGATAGCTCTTCAGGTTATAGAGACATCATTAGAAGGAAACCTGAGTTATCAAACCTGGTCTAACTGATAATGGAGCCCTCATGAAATTGTCCTGTTAGTGCAGGTTGAGTGCAGCTCTGTGGTTCACAGGGGATAGGGCGGGGACACCGCTGCACTGACATTTACAGCAATCCAGGAGTTGTTTGTGGTCACTGGACTGGAGACAAACGTTGAACCCAAAAGGTCAGAGGGATTGTGGCTAAATTTCATCCACAGTGGAGGTCCCTCTGTTGGAAAAGACAAACAGAAAGCAGCTGAGGTGTGTTGGGGGCCAATCCTGTTTTCCCTAGAAATCAATCTGTCATCATGTAAACACAAGCCCAGCCCAAAAGGAGGATGGAGCTGAATGAATATTACCTCCCCCATGCAAAAAAAAAAAAAAAAAGTTAAAAGGATATCAAACAAAAATACAATTAATACGACCTGAACAGAGGAGTGAAACAAAGCTCTGGGAATAAATTCCTAAATAATACAGTCAAAATCACTTCATTTTTTTAAAACAGTCAAGAGTTTCCCCCCACCCCCTCATAGTGATGGTTTTATATATTTTACAGCTCATTCCACAAGGAGAGGATGAGCTTGCTTATGGATTAAGGCTTTGATCAATAACAAGATAGGAGGCCGGCTCTCTAAGCTCAAGAAAATTAATTCGAAATGCAGTCAAACTCTTATCGACCCGCAGCCAGGGCTGCTTTCATTGGAGGTTGTTGATAATCCACCAATATTGTGATGAGCAGCTAATCTCTTATTTTAAATATGACTTCCACTGCAAATAATAAAAGTAAAGACTGGCCAGTCATTTGTTATCTAAACAGAATGTGGGGTCATGAGATGTGTTTGGATGAACAGTGCTTTAAGTTCATCTTTACAACTTTTCAGTCAAGAAAAAGTTTTGTTCATAGTAGCTAGGTGGAGAACTTTAGACATAACTGTCCAGTTGAAGAAAAATAAATGATTTGTTCATTTTTTTATTACTTGAAGAGGGACAACAAACAGTAACTGTTAAAAAGGAGACGGGCCTGACAGGAGAGAACCAATTTGTAGATGCAATTCCAGGCAGAGCTTTTCTGTTGAAAAGAACAATAAGGATACACTTGTAGAGTAAAAAATGCAACACATTAAACACATTTTTGTTACAGATGGACTTTCCACATTTTGAAACAAAAATAAAGATAAAATACAGAAAACATTGCTTGCAAAAAGTGCTGCAGCTAGATTGAGGGTATCATTAAAAAAAGACATGGCAAAAGAAGATAGAAAGGTACATAGAATTAGACATGAGTCAACATTTGTTTCCAAACCAATCCAGTCTTAGTAGACCTGTTCTTAACTTTTGTTTCTGTAGAAACAATGTTTAATCCTTGAATATAAACATACTCCACATTTCTGCTCATTTATCAGTTTGTTTGAAACCAGACTGGAAACCAATAAGACAAATGTGAAATTATCTCAAAATGTTTAAACATCGTACATTTAAATATCAGACAGTTTCTTATCATCTAAAATATTTAAGATTCATTTTTGATATTCAGAAAATCCTTTTAACAAAGTTCTTCAAATTTGTTCAAAATCGCATACCCAGGTATTTATCCTCTTATTCTAAAAATTAATTCTCACCTGGATTGAGTTTAGGTTACACAGATTTTTAACAAAAACCTTGAGATTCTCATTTTTGCAATACCCTTGCAGATTGACAACTTTGTTATCAGTATGCTTGCATGTCAGTATGAGGATGCACATCTGGAAGATTGAGAGTAATATAAAGAACAGAGAACCTAATATAGTTCCCTGACAAACTTCTGTTCCAGTTTTTATTGAAAAGAAAGCAATCTCCTGTTATTTTAGAAACCACTCACAGCAGGATAATGATTTGAGACATACTGAATTTTCACAATTTTGACATCAAGACTGATCAACTTTGGGTTATATCTTCTTCAGGTCTAAAGACATAGTTCAAATTACATTATAAAGTGATTGTTCAATAGTAAGGTAGACAGCAGATTCTGACCAATAGTCTAAATCATAAAGGATTTAAATAACCTAAAAGTTACAATGAAAAGTTTTCTCTTTTTTATGTCTGAACTAACCTGTTTGATTGGCAACTTATTACTTATAAGTAAGAATGTGGACTTATATTTTTCTATGAAAATGGTACACATAACTCCTTTAGAAGCTGTCCAAAATATTTAGAGACTGCTGATTAATCCTCTAGTGTGATCTCAAAGAAATTAATGCCATCTGTATCATGAATTGCAGCAGTTCTGTTGCAACTTATAGTTAGCTCTTTATACACACACACACACACACACACCCCCGCCCACACACACACAAATATATATATATATATATATATATATATATATATATATATATATATATATATATATATATATATATATATATATATATGTATGTAAACCAATTTTTGACCATAATAAGATCCAAGAAAATTTAAATATTGCTGAACAAAACCAAAAAATACTTTCCACCAATTTACAGATCTCTCTGCCTGAATGTAAAGATTTAAGCAGATTTTATGACAGTAATAGAATTCACAACACATTGTTTTACAAAATTAAATTTCTTGCTGTGGCCAAAACAAAAAAAACAAAACAACTCCCCACCCCCCCCCCCCAAAAAAAATTAAGATTTTTCTTTTTCTGTTCTTATTTTCACTTGCTATGTCAAAACTAAAATAAATAAATAAATAAAGTAACTGCAGATATCAGTTATTATGATATAAGATTCTTCTGAGAGTTTAGAATTTCCTTGGACTAAAGAGACGTATCGGTCAAGCTTTTCTTTCCAGTCAACCAATCAAAAGTTGTCCCTCTATGCCACAGAGGCAGCACTTATGATGAGCCTCATTCCCCTCTGGCACAAACTTTTAACACTGGGGAACGGTTGTTGTGCAAGTTACAAATCAGAAGCAAAAACAAAGCAGGTTAATTGATGATCAGCGCGATTGGGTTTTAATGAGGCCACGATGCCCACGGCCAGGCCCAGATCAGGATACGCAGGCACTTTCTCCTCAGTGCTCCGTCTTCTTTGATCTTGTTTGGTTCCTCGACTGCGGCGACAGCCATTGTTGGCTTTAATTACTTCACGAACCAAATGGTACGGATGAAAGATAGGTTTCTGTAATTAATAAAATTTCCATAAATTTGAATCACTAACCAGTCTCATTAGCTGGCGCCTTTTGTCTTGACTGAAGTTCCCATGTCATCTTTTTCCAACTTTAACTATACAGAAAAGATATTTCTCGAGGGCAGGGATTCACTTGATATGCACCATATTTCCTGATAATCAAATTCACTGTAGGTAATTAAATGCAGCACACACTGTAGTCCTGCTCCAGTGATTGAGGTCAACCTGAGGAAAACGGCAATTGCTGCATTAAACCAAGCAAAGGTAAAAAAAAAAAAAAAAAGTCTTTTCAATTAGGTATTTCAGAGGAACGCTGCAGCTGCGGGCATGTTGATCTTATTCAAGCTTAAAAACATAATCAAATTGTTGAAGAATTTGTCTTTGATCATGTGTAATCAGGTTCAGGGCTGCTTGCTGCATCACTGAGTTGCAGGGTTGCTTGTTGGCACTTGGCGGTTTGGATGGAAGTCAGCTTGGCAGTGACCAAGCTGCAGGGTATTCACAGGACAATAAAAAGGACAGTTACTCAGAGGGAGAAAACACCTGTTGTTTTGGAGATTTCAAATATGTTTGGATTGGAAAGCATTTGCTGAAATTTAAAGAAAAGCAGTGCCTTGTGAAACTACAAACACAACTTGAACTTATTCACATTTTGTTGTACGAATTTCAAAGTATTTAATTGTACAGAGGAAGGAAAATACTTTAAAAAAAAATTAATACCCTTTTATCGTCAATACACTTTATCCTGATTTCATAGTGACAGATTAACACAAGTAGTCTAAAATTGACAAGAAAAATGGTACATGGTTTCATCAAAAGAAGAGCCATTAAAAAGTGTCGTGCATTCATATTCAGCCCATTTTACCCTGATACACCTAAATAAAACCCACTGTAGCCTACTGAAATCACCCACAATGGCTTGCAGATGTATTGGCACTCAATAAACTCAAAATAATTTTAAACGGACAAATGTTTCACTGCAATGAACTGGCGATCTGTTCAGGGTGTACCCTGCCTCATGCCCAACGCCTCATCAGTGCCTCAGTGAACCTGCAAGGATAAGCAGATTTAGATAATGGACAAATGAATTTTTATGTATTTTGAAATATTGTATGCTATATAGCAATACAAAAGAGCATATAACTCTGAAATTAAAAAAAAATACAGATTTTGGGGTGCATTCATATTCATGCCTTTTTAGTCTTACACCTCATCTACCCTCAGAATTCACCCAACTCCTAAACAAAGCCCAGTTTTGTGTAATAAAACTCAGTTCTGTGACGGTTTCAACGGCTTGCAATAGATTATTAGAGTACAAACAGCATGACGAAGATCAAAGAACTGCACCAGACAGGTCAGGGACAAAGTTGTGGGGAAGTTTAGAGCAGAATTAGGTTATAAAGTAGAATCCAAGCTTTGAATTGAAGGGCAGGTGTTTGTACTTGGTTTATTTTGGGGGATCAGAGTACAGGGGAGTGGATGTGATTGCACATCACACCTTTCAGTTTTATTTTTGATGCACTACTCTTTTTTACAATATAAAATAAAAAAAAATACTATTTTCTGGACTTTTATTCAGATGCATAAATCATTAAAGCAATTAACTGCATCAACAGTATTTCTAATAAAAACACACCTCCATCAATGCATTTTTTTTCTCCTTTGGTGTAAAAATGAAGCTTTTTCCAATTATCACAGACCAGGTCAGACAAAAGGGAAGCAAGTCTTTGTTGCTTTGTGACAATGCTCTATAATCTTGCGGAAGAACAGCCTGTCATTACCCGGCTGTGGTGTAATAGACTGACATGGATGCTATGGGGAGCAATTGATTCCAGCACATCAATCAGTAGGGGAAGCACACCTTTAATGATTGCAGAGAAGTGGCTTGTTTGTCCTCAACATCACGATAAACGCTAACACGGAAGTGGCGCACAATGCCAGGTTGGCTGACTGAAGAGGTAGTTGCTTATAATGAGGAATTCTACAGACCACTCCCTGGTCTTATTTCTAAGAGTTTGCTTGATAATCCTGCAGCTCTGGTCTTGAAAAGCATAATCAAAATACAGAATTTTTCATTTTGTATATTACATGATTCAAGCATCTCATCAAGGATGAAATTAAAGAGAACATTTTTATCTGTGTTTGTTTAGATTAAAAACTCTCTGTCTGTAGGTATGCGTGCCAGTTAGAACAAAAGATGCAGAGAATATACAATCTTCTTCTCTAAAAGGGAAGGTCCCACCTGATTAAAAAGGGCAGGGGAAAGACTTTGGCGGGCCAACTGGGAGAGGTCAAGGATACACAGAGCAGCTCCACTCACCCCGCCTCCTCTCGCATCATTTTTTTATATGACAGCAGCACCCGGAGGTTGAAGTTCGGCGAGACTCTTCATGAACAGAGCGCTTAGCGTCAAACACAAGATTAAAGCAGGGGTGTCGCATCTTGGCAGGACCAAATGAAAATATCAACTGCTAAGCTCACCCCCACCACCACCATCCTTCTGAAAAAGCCAAGGGACAGGTATCTAATATTAGAGAGTAAAGCCTAGTTAGCAAAGGCAGCCTGCTGCTTTCCACATTCTCAGCGCTGGTCAAAAGGCCAGACTGGCTTTGGAATTGCTTTATTGGGGAAATATATTACAGTAGAGGCCTGCAGAACAGCCTTATTAAGGAGGCAGAGAAAAGATGCCCTCGTGACATGTAGTAGGAACTGGGGACATTTCCATATTACTGAATGAGATGCAATTTTAGATTTTTTATTTTTTTTTTGCAAAGCACTATAATCAAGGGAGCTGAAATCTTTAAAGCTTAATCCTGCGGTTCAAAACATAAGATAGCAGTCTAAAACCCCACAGTGTCTCTAAACACGTTGAGCTTGTGAAACTGTATGGAAAGTTAATTTCATTTTAAACAGGAAATAAAGTTAAAGAGACACACTATCAAAGTGGTTCAGCCACGTGTTTGGGATTTAACAAGCACATTTTAGAGAGAAGCAATTTTGTTGTTCACAAATGACTTGTTTTCTTCCCTCGTCACAGCGCAGCGACAGAAGCTGGTGCTTCAGCTCTTGAGTGGCTTGGAGGAATAAAAGAGGCTTATCTGGCCCCTCTCATTTCTTCGGCCACATAATCAGATGACCTGAGGAGAGCTTAAAGAAACAAAGCCAGTCCAACAGTCCCTACTCTATCTATCTATCTATCTATCTATCTATCTATCTATCTATCTATCTATCTATCTATCTATCTATCTATCTATCTATCTATCTATCTATCTATCTATCTATAGATATCTATCTATCTAAACAAATCCAACTAGAGGTAATGTAACAAAGTAAAAATCAAACTTTATGGCCTCAGCTCACCCATAAAACTCTCTCCAGAAAACCTCATTTGCAATAATTTATTTGACACATTTCTAGTTAGTTCTTTTCGTGAAAATCTGAACTTTTTATTGTAAAGTTTAATAGTCTAAACACAATTCATGAAGAAATCAATATTTACACACATAAAAAAACACTTGAAAAGTTGACTAAACAAAGCAGCAAGACATCCAAACAAACTCCTTCCACTCTATTTCATTTGACATTGTAGGTAAATAAATGGCTTAAAGATTTTTTGCCACATGATCCCTGCCAACGCCTATTTTCTTCCCCTGTCATACAGCACTATTAATAATCATAAACTCCAGCAAGACATGAAGCTGATCTCGAAGGCTTTTCTATAATCCCTCCCCTGGAAGTGGTCTTTACTGGAAGGCTAGTTTTGTGATGGGCTCACCCAGTCGCACAATGTTGCACTGGGATACAGCATTCAGCTTAAGCCAACTTATCTACTGCATTCAAAGCACATCCATTGAGCTATGTGGGGGAGACTTTTTGCCGATCTATTAAAAAAAATGCTCTTATCTGTATTTAGCATATGCTGTGTATGTCAGCGCTGGCAGCTTTAGACGGATTTACACAGAAAAGGAAGGGGAAAAAACACCTCAAGGTATTCTTGAGCTGAAACTAGTGATAACATTTGGAAACTTCTGCAGACAAGCAGGTTTTACAAAAAGACACATTTATTTGTTACTTTGTGTTACTTTTTGGTGCAAAGTGAATGTTTTTGAATTAAATTAGCCTTTTTTTAAAGAAATGGTTCCATTTTCTGCCTGAATGCATAGAAACACTGTTGCCACTCAACAACAGGAATCAAAACAGCTTTTCCTTCAGTAAACATTTAAACATAAAATAGCAATATTTATACAACGTGCATTTTTGCACTCTTAATACAGAAGAGAATTGAAAATTAAAACATTTTTGAGTGTGTTTGATGGAGTGAGAAACAGTTTGTATTAAAAACAGTCGAGAAGAAAAAAAGATTTGTTGTTGCTAGCTGATGGGTACTTTTTGGATTCCAGCAGCAAATTATGTGGAAATAATCCACACATGAGGCTTTCAGTGTGTTTTAGTGGGAAATCCTTCAGAGGAAACGCTGCTGCTGCAGAAAAGAAGGGCTCCCAGCCCCTTTCTTTCACTTTGCTTTCATTACAACAGACAAGCCTTGTTTGCACTGAGACGTAATCACTCTTAGACAGAGGGGGAAACTCAACATTTGCTCAACAAAACTGAAACAAATTTTGCACAAAAATAAAATAAAAAAATACACAACTGGATTTCCTCCTTGAGCTGTGAGAGAGGAAGAAAAATATTTGGCTTTCAATGGGACGAGAGGAAAATTTTTATGCAAACCTAACTTTGTTAGTTGGTTGCTTTTGTACATTGTCAATCTGAACCAAATGTAAAATATTTATTAGGTTTTTTTTTTCTTCTTCCTTTTTTATTATGTTGCAAGAAAACCTTTATTTAACTCTGCTCTCTGGGCAGCGGAGCTTTGGCCTTTGAAGCGATTGAGAAAGAGCTCCGTCATTTATGCTGCATTCAGTGCTGAGAACTGAGCCTCCAAAAACAGCAGTATCCTCTCATACCTGTTGAGAACACTTTCATCCTTAATGGGCTCATTAGCCACATTGTTAATTGAGTGCCATTCAGGCCAACATCAAAGCTAATAATAATTGTTTACTTACTTTAGTTGCTTCACCAAAATAGACCCAACTGAGGTGGAAGGTTGCTTGGTTAGAAAGTGTGCGTTCAGACAGGGATGTCCACTCCAAAATTAACTGAAAGGAAGAAAAATGGATCATTAAAAATGCTGTTTTTAGTTCAGATGTGTCTGAATTTTAATTAACCAATTAAGGAAGGATGGAAATGAGTAAGTAAATGTTTTAAAAAGTGTCTTAATGTCAAAAATTGTGTTTTATTTGTGCATTTTTATCTTTATTTATTCTACATTTATTTTGTAATAAAATAAATATAGGATATAGAATAAACTAAATACTTAAAATAATAATACAATAAAATAATAATAATAATAATAATAATTTCTGAGTTCTTCTCCTGCAAGTTTCCTCTCTGCCAGCCTGCTGCCACATTAGTGGATAATGGGATGGCAAAATGGAGGCTAACTCATTGGAATTAAATTTATCAGCATGTGCTCAGAGGTAATAAGCTGTCAGTTATAAAATGAAGATTTGTATTTAGATATATGATAGGAAGAAGAAATGAATAGGCAAAATAAATGAAGCTGCTTTACAACTAAATTACTTATTTGGAGCCAACAGACCACGGAGGGGATCACGTTGATGACAGTGATTATTGCAGATAATATTTTCTCCCCTGTGGAGGTGAAATAGCAAATATGAAATAGGTTCACAAAGAGTTAACACAAGGCTCACACAAATGTTTTTGCTGGACGGTACCATTATCAAACATTATAATGTAGGAAATCTAATTAGTACTGAGGTGCTGAATGACAGTCGTGTTAGAAGTGACAATTATCAGGCAATATTTTAAACATTTTCAGACGTACTGTATATGCATGCAGCTTTGTCTATAATCATGTAGCTGAACTGCTTTCACATTAAATGCTGTCACTTTAAATTCAGCTCCAGTCCGGTGGGGAAGCTGAGTATCCATTTCAAACTAAAATTTTCATGAAAGCATGGATTTCTGGTTTGTTTGTTTTTTCATAAAAAAGAGAGAGAGAAGAGGGCTGAGCTGATGAAAGCTGGTCAAAGTTACACCTGGGCTCCAGGCTAAGGCAGATCCATTTCAATTGATTAGGTATCTGAGCGTGATGAAAGTTTTTCAAAAAGTGACACCACAGTCAAAGCATTTCAAAGACAACAATTCCCGCTGCATGCCAGGATGCAAAAAACATGCCAGAACTCACGTGAGAAAAACAGATGAAACATTTAAAAGCATTGCATTTAAAATTATGTGACAGTAGCTGTCCTTCTGATTCCCTGGCAACTAATTTGTCGTCTGTGTAAGATGTCATTTTAGTCATCTAAATTATTTGATAGCAGCAATCTATTATTATTTACTCAATTTGTGCATTGCGGGAAGACTTTTGTAGCATTTAAAAAAAAATTAAAAATCTAAATGTTGACACTATCAATTCCAAACAGGAAATTATTTAAAAAGAAATATTTGGGGAAAAAACAAAAAAGAAACAAGCTATTTATCAGGTGCTTTTCACAAAATGGACTGTTTTCAATGTTTTGTAACTAAAACATAGGCATTTGTGATAAGTATTGTGATTTGTAAAAACACAGCTTTTTTATTGAGAATGTGTAAAAAAAATATATTTATTTATACTCTTGTTTCTTCTGAATGGAAGTAAAATTAATTTTTTGGAGTGGCCTAGGCAAATTGAGTCCGATAAAATAGATATATAAAAAACAAATTAAAATAAAAATAAAAATCTGTGATAGCAGACAAAGATTAGGGTCATTGTAAGGAGTTCTTCCAAACAAAGATTTGGAGCTAATCACAAAAACAAAAAATAAATTGTAAAATATTATCAGTGAATACAAAGAAAAAGTTCATCAGCAATTACAATAGGAGTTGGACTTTCTAAATCCAAATTTAGATTATTGCATTGATTATTGACAAGCTAAGTAGTACTGTTAATGAAAAAGAGGAACAAATATAGATTTAAAAAAAAATAATAGTCATTTTACATTGTTTTATTTTCTTTTAAAATATGTTTATCATTTCCATTTCAAAACAAAGTTTTGAATGAAAATCTTTTAAGATGCTCAGCGTATGAATACATATGAGTTTAAATATTTTCATACCAGCATTATTAAAGACGGCAGGTCTCAGGAAAATTTGTTTAAAACAAGATATTTTTAGTTTTGCAGAGCTAATTTTCTTTTTTACTTGCAATAATAAAGCAAAATTTATTTGTGACAAAGTCACATGACTGATTATTATCTTAAAGCTGCAGTACCTTTAAATATATATATCACCTATTGTGAGAAAGATTTGTTAGATATGTTCTTTTCATCTGAGCAGCCTGGTGTAAACAAGCAAAGAAAAGTGTATTAAAAATGCTGTGTCTGTAGGGCTCATGTCTGATGTCTGTCAAATCATTAAAAAAAAGGAGAGACTCTCTTATCAAATGCCTGGGATCAGCAATAGTGGTGGCACATCACTGAGATGAGGTATGCCTTCCATGGGGGCAACTCGAGGGGGCCTTTTGTGAATTTATAGAGTGCGATAAAATCAGCTTCATATTTCTCCGCGAAATCGGCTGATGAAAGGAGCCTGCAAGAGAATTACACGACGGAGAGTTTTGTCGCCAGACCCGTAGGCTTTAGAGGCTGGGAATTGAAAAGATAATGAGAAAAGCTATGCTGCAAGGTTGGCTGTGTTTAATAAGTCATCATGCCTCCTATCTATTGTTAGGAGCCCACCAAAGATTGTGTTTCCGCCATTGCTTAATACTCTGCAGCAAGCAAGCGTTTCAATGGCTATATTATAACCAGCACGGCGTCGAAGGGGGCTGGAAGCTTATAGCAGAGACACCATTAGAGTCTTATGATAGCAGTGAACAAAGAACTGAAAAAAATGGGTCTGTTCTCTGGTTTTCTTTTCCTCTAAAAGAAAATGTGACTGCAGTTAAGATTTTTCAGCTCTCAACTTATATTTTTCTGCAAATTATTTGTGTCAGTGAAAACAAAATGAAACAAAAAAAAACAACAACAAATAAGGCTGCAAATGACAGCAATATAAAGAACAACATAACAGAATGGAAGAAGTGATACTAAAAGAAATTTTCATCTCATAACTCATCAAACAAATTTCCCTCACTCCAGTTCTCTCTTTCTTCTCCTTGCAGAGTGTATGAAGGAAAACGAATGTAAATGTGAGCTGATGATGAATGGCTAAACTGAATTTCTGAAAAGAATTAATGCTTTGTAGTGACACTTGACACATATTGGATGAAGGAAAAATGAGGAAAAAATAGAATAAATAAGGGCGTACATTTTCTTTTTTTTTTTTTTTTTACAGCTTGTGTAATTACTGTATGACACATGTAATGGCCCATTTTTTGCATTTTGACGGCACGCTTCAGAGCCATCTTTTGTCTTCATGTCACCGCCTCAGGGCATGCATGAAAACAACACCATTACTACACTCAGAACTAGACTGTTTGTTGTACATTTGTCCGCTTACATCTGTCTCTGCTAGCTCTAAAAAGACAGCCTTGTCGCACACTCTGATCAACAAGAGTCAGTCAGAAAGGATTTTTGAAGCGTGCAGAGTTTTTAACATGGAAATTGGCTTTGAACCCCATCTGCACAGGTCGGCACATCTCTGGGCAAAGCTCCGCTGCTGCTGCTGACGGAGAAAATGAACAATCGGTTCCTCGTAATGTGGTCTGATTATTATCCTACTTACCTCCCACAAATTTAAACTCAGAGCAAATTTCTGTACCCTGTGAAATCTGTAAACTTGGAAGTAAGGAGGGGTATTAATGTCTGTTTTCAGAAAAAAAATGAAGCTCTATCTACATTGAGGTTTGAAAACAAACAAACAAAAAAAACTCAGATCAACAAAGCACTTTCTGAGTCCAACACAGGAAAACAACACCTTATGGAGACTACATGGAGAAAAACAGAATATTCAAAATTGGTTGGTTTTAACATTGCCATCAACTTCGGCCAGCAGGAAATAACTTTTAAAAATCCTACCTGGGTAGAAATGTTGTTTTCAGACTCCAAAATTAAAACAAAAAAAAGCTCTAAGATTTATATGTCAGGCTCAAGTGAGGTGGGACTCAGACTGTGCAACATGATACAAACCCGAGCAAAGTTTGAGCTGAGTGAGTTCAGCGACTTTGGGAAGGGATCTGTCAGCATCCAATCTGAGATGTCTTTATTTGACGTGATTGTGTGTTTTTTTTTTTTTTTTTTTTGTTCGCGGCCGGTCCAGCCCGCCAGTGTCCCTTTCAGCCCTAAAAGCAGCTGGGTCCCTGACCTCTACAGCAGCGGCCCTCAAAGCCTGGCTCTTTTCAGGCTCGGGAGCACAGGGGGAACCTCCCCGTTCCCTCCCACCGGCAACATCCCTTTCAGCTGCAGAGATAACTTTATTCATCTTGTGCATCATTGTATCCAGTTGAATGCGAAGAACTATGCAGACACTTGAGTGAATTGAGCTAGCGTGCGTGCATGTGTTAAGGACAGGAAAGAATGGGAGGTGTTATGTCTCAATTTCAGCAGATTGACAGAAATATATACAGTATATATATATATATATATATATATATATATATATATATATATGCAAGAACTTCAAAAAAACAACTTCCAGCATTTTTCAATTCACCAGGAGAGAAGAAGTTGATCAAATTTGAGGAAGACAGAGTCATGATTTCATATTAGCACTTAAAATTTGCAATCACTGAAAAACAAATATTTTGAGAATTACACTAGGGCCTGCAGATGCTTTCTCTCAGTTTCCAGAGCCAATTTACATAAAAGTGCTAAATAGCTGTGTTTTTCTCTCCCTCTCGCTCTCTTTTCTACAGCGGTAACCTCTGCTGATTCGGCGATGGACAGCTGCCAGAGACAGTTAAGCTTATGTTCACCTGCCTAACACCAAAACAGCACGAGGACCACCCTGCTCTTCTCTCATCATTCATATTCAAGCCAGGGCCTCTTGACAAGTCTGCTGATCTCACTCAATGTTTTGTGATTTGGACAATACGTTTTCAGTGTGTGGGCAAAAAAATGCTGAGGCCATCTCCCTTCTACGGGCCGGTCTTGTGAGACACAACTAAGGCAAAAGCTCTCAAACCTTCTCTCCTCTGTGAGAGTTCAGCCTGTCAGTGAATCTGTCTCATTGCCGACGAGTCAAACGAGAGTTTGATTCTTTAAATAAGGCTTGAAAAAAAAAAAGTAAAAGACTACCAATCTTCTTAAAGTTTTTAAATATATCAAATGTTTTATTCTAAAATAAGAATCTGTACACCAATCATTTCTGCTACATCACTTAGTGAAGCCATTCATTTTGAAGTCACATGTCACTTTTTGACACATTATATTTTGGAAAGTTTAAAAATAAAATATTTACTTGATGCTTCTCAAGTATATTTCTTATTCAGGGGCAGCCCAATGGATTACTGGGCTAAGCAACTGTTGGGGACCCAGATTGGCCTGGGGGTCCAACAAGAGTTTAATTTACCCAGTTAATGTTGACTAATACAATTATGCACATCCAGGTGCATTTTGAAAAATTCTAATATCTCAATAATTAAATTCAAAATCCAGACTATAATGATTCAATACACACATCTTGTGCTTATTCATGTTAATTGTTATGATTATGACTTACAGCTAATGAAAATCCATGTTTCAGTTTCAAAGAAAAGTAGAAGGAATTTGTTTTTTGTTGTTATTGCAGAAATGATATGCTATGGCCGACACAGCCCTGGAAAGCTGGCAGTTGTTCACAAGGAGGGCAAGTCATTAAAGTGTATTGCTAAAGAAGCCAGCTCAGTGCTGTATCCAACCATAATAATGTAAAGTTGAGTGGAAGGAAGAAATGGGAACTTAAACTACAGTAGAAGGGCAGCAATTCATGCAGGAAGAGCCACAAACAAGGGATGATTGCTTATCCTCTACAGCACATGGACATGCTTTTCAGTAGCAAGACATTATTAGGAAGAGAGTATAAAAAAAAAAAAGGTTTTATGTATTCAACCCTTCTGGTGAATTTGGAACTTCATAAGCAGCAAGCCATACTCAACATTACCGAAAAAAGCACTTAAAATATCACTCTGCAAGAAAATAATCTGTAATATAGACATCTGTACTTTTTGAGTTGGGTATCTGAACCAAATTAACTTTCATAGTTTAAGGTAAAAAAAAGTAACTAATTTTATAATTTCTCCTGCTAGTTGTGTCTGTGCACACTACAGATGTAAATAGCTAAGCAATTAATAGAGCTAAAAGACAACCTCTTGATGTCTTCAGACTCTGAAAATAATCAAAGCAAATTTTATCAAATTTACCTCTCTGCACCTTTCTCTGACTAAATCATAGAAGTTGAGAAAAACTTTTGTAAAACTGTCAACTGCTGAGAAAAACAAATCTCATCAAGCCCTAAAATTGCTTAATTTCACAGTTTACATACAAAAGAAATAGGAAATTCTTACAAAAATTAATATTGAAACGACAGTGGTTTAACATAAGCACATCCATCTAATACAGAACATCCATCTAACATGCTGCATAGTTAGAAAATAAAGTAAAAGGACAGATTGTTTAAAACAGTCAGTGTAGTGCATTGTTGGCTCACTATTCAACTGCAAAACAAGTTATTCAATGGTTATTTAATTAATTTCAATTCAGTTTGAAAATACTTTATTAATCCTAAAGGGAATTAATAAATGCAGAATGCAAAAATGGCAATATCAAAGGGAGTGGCACAGTGGCGGCTTTTGGGCCTCATAAGTCCTTGTTCCGGCACTGTTAAAACTATTTTGAAAAGTTTATTTGGCATCAGAAAATAATTAAAATAACAGCATTAAATCCTTTTTAGAGATTTAATGATATTTTAGCACACCAAGTAGACAAATAATATTAAAAAATAGATAGATGCATGAAAACTTTGGTATATTATTTTAGAAATATTTCTGCAATAATAATGCACAAAAATAAAATTTTCTAAATAAGGGCATCCATATTTGTGATGTAGCCATGAACTAAGAACTTCTTTTGGGGATTTTGATATCCTAAAGAGAAAGGTTTATACATTAACGCTGTAGTTGCAAAACACTGTTGATATTCAAATGATTATTGTGCAAAATCTGGGATAAGCTTCAGTGTGAGAGCTCTTCTAAGTGCCTACAACTATTGCTAATTCCCCTCACCATTGTGGACCGAACAAAGGCCTTAATCCCATTTCACTTTTGTGGGAGGCTGGGGCTATTTTCCCCTCTCATAAACCAACAACACTCCCCCCTAAGCCAGAGCTGAGAGGTTCTGAGAAAGGGGCCAGTGTGTGTATACTTCAAGGCTCCTTTTTTGTCCAACTTGGCCGGTACTCTGCATAAACTTTTAAGTGGTCCCAGTAGGCCACGGACACCTTTTTTGGCAGAAAAATAAGCTACCAAAAACTGTAAAAAAGGAAACCAAACACTCTCTTAACCTGAACAATACAAAAGAAAATATATGAACTCTTTTATACCTCAAGTCTGGGCTGCAAAGACTTAACACATTTTTTTCCTTTTTTTGGTCACATACTAGTAAAAGAACGTTCACTCCTCTGAAAGCAGCTCTCTTTCTCTGCTTTGCAAATCCTTTTACATTATTTATAACATGGTGGTCCACTATCAAAGCGAGTGGAGTAGGACAGGATTCAGTTCTAATTCTTTGTAGTAGTATTATGCTTTAGCTTGCAGTGGAAAATAAAACCACTTCTTTGACTTTGACATAATATTTTCTCTTTGTCATAAAACCCACTTCAGCATAGCTTTCACATTAATGCTTTAATTGAAAGAAGTGACGGTTTTGGGGATTCAATTCATTTAATTGTAAGTTCTCACTGCAAATGTAAACTTCTTTAGACTTGTATATAATCTTGTCATTCAGTGTTACATCAAACAACATTTCATGTCTGATTAATTCTGATTTTTACTTTTAAATGCAAAAAAAAGTCTTTGAAACCTCCACTTAATCTATTTTTTAATAACAATAGGCCCACAAAATGTGCAGTAGGAGTTCCTGAGTGGATAGGAGGCTTGGCAGAGCTCCCTTGGAACAGACAGCAAAGCCACTGGGCTGGTTATTTAGTGAGCAAGTGATGGCTTTATTCAGCTGCTGTGTCATGCAGTGCATGTGAACCAGCATGCAGGCCAGCATGTGGCCTGTGTTGGCTCATGTTAGGTGTGTAGTCCCACTTTAAAAAAAGGAGGGGCACATAAAAACACAAAGGTGGCAGGAGTTTCCTTCGACAGCCCCACAAACCATCCCCTCCTTTAATCTTAATCAATTAGACGCCCGTGAAGTGCAAACAAATCACAAACCTGTCAGCATACACAATACAGTGTAAAGAATCTGCAAATTACATGCAGTGTAGACAAGCTGCATCCCTTTTCTACAAAGCTCCATTGAAAGCTTCACATAAACCGGATCATATTTGTGCCCACTGACTTGCAGCATAATAAAGGATATCTGCCTGCTGAGGTGCCCACCGGAGTCCTCAGCTGTTAGGTTAATATCCACTGGGATCCACTAAGGTGAGTGTAGCCTTTCACATGCAATACTCATCTCTGCAAAGTGATACCTCTCTGATGATGTGAATGGTTTATAACATCCCCTGATAGAAACGTTTATCCATGGAAAACTTGGCCTAATGATATTTCCCTTTCTCAAGTTGACAGAGAGAAAATCCTGAGTTAAAGTATTATTGAATTCATACACCTGCAGACATGGAGTCATGTATCAAATCTAACCAACTCTTATCGGCACAGGATGCCACTTGAGGGTCTTTCTGGGATGTGGGTGTGGGGTGATTAGGCTTCAGGCAAAGATCTTATCTATTGTGGCTGGAAGGCAACAACAACATAAAAAAAACAAAGCAAAAAAGAAAAAAAAACTTTCTTCTCGTACTTTTGAATATATAAGTGCAGCTATGTTAGTTTTCATTACTTTTCAACTGAAACTGTGTATCACATCTATTGTAGGTGTTAGTTTATAATGTAATTGAGAAAGGCAACAATAAGGATTAAGCAAAAAAGGACAAATTATTTTAACAGAGAAGATAATATATGTATATTTTTTTCAGTCCCGTTTCAAAGGGTTTTGAAATGTGTAAAACACAAGAAAACAATAATTATCAACCTCAGTCTATCCACCTCTTCACTTGTGAGTTTTGCTCACTATCACTTGTGGGCAAAACACCCGGATACTTAAACTCTGCTTAAGGGAGAGACTGACCCCCAACCCGGATGCAGCAATCCATCTTTTCTCCATAGAAAACCACAGAACTAACCTTAGAGGATCTGACTCTCATGCGGACCATTTAACACTCAGGTGTAAACTGCTCCAGTACACACAAAAGCCTCTCTCCTGAAGACACTGACAAAACTACATAATCTGTAAAAGTTAGGGTTAGGGTAGGGTTAGGGTTAGGGTAGGATAGATGAGTCACGGAGGTTCTAAAACCATGATACCCACCTCTCTACATCTACATCTAGCAATTCTGTCCATGAAAACCACAAACAAAACCTAATGTATAGGTATGTCAGACCAGGTACCCAGAAATACTGCTGTAACACACACACAAAATACTTCATGGGACACTGCTGTAAATCTTCTCTAAATGACCGTGACCCCCACTTAAACTCTACAAGGATAAAATATCTAATGGTGTCATTTTGTTATCCTTGGCTGGACTTTAATGTGATGATATAACTTTAAAAATACAATGGTTGTTGCTGAAGAATATCTTTTCACCTTGCTGGGTGAATATCTTAGCCTGAACACTGAAGGTAATTAATCATCGAAAAAAATTTTGCTTCTTAAATTACTTTAAAAAGTAAAAAGTGCAGTTACAACATTTCATTTAAGTTGGCAAGATTTAAAAAAAATTATAATCAATTAAGTGTACCCATGCAGATATTTTTAACTTCAATTACAAATAAAATAAAATGTGAGGAAAATGTATGGGGCGGTAGCTGTTTGCTAAGCAGTATTTAAAATGCATTATAAGAAAAGGAGGAGAAATGTGTGGTTGTTTAACTTTGCAAAGACTTGTAATCTTGAGTTTAATCATGAACCCCACATGAAGATTTGGAGAGGCACTGATTTACTTACATTGCTGTTATTTACTCACAGAAATGCATGGAAAGGTGTGAGAAAAAAACTGCAATTTAGACTGACTAAATCACTAGCTTGTCTATGATGTTTTTCTCAATCAAGTAATGTCACAACCTCCCATGGCTCCAGACACTGAAAGCTTCAGAGGACATAGTTTAGATTATTATTGATATTTTCATTATTCTTACATGTGTTCTTGCTATCACCATGGAAATATTTATATTTTCTGGAGTCCCTGTACCAAAGGGTGAAAGGTGGTTATTTACAGCGCAGACAAAAGCAATAAGCTTCTTAGCGTCAAATTGGTGCATTACATACATCACGGGCAAACATTAGCAATTGGGTAAAATCTAAAACCTCAACACAGTCCACCCCTCCAGGAAGCAAATTTTTCTGAACAGCTGAGAGCTCAGACCGACTGAAGCAAAGTCTAGCACAAGGTTTTCACCAGGCAAGATTTAAACAAGATCTGGTTTAACTTGCTTATTGGTCTGGATTAAGAACTAGTCTATAAAGACAATGAGAAGGTTGATGGTTAATGATTCTCCTCTTTGAATGATGCAATATTTGAACAGGAAGTAGGGAAGGAGGAGAGGCATTGCTGTCACACTTGAAAAAAGGGCTTTGTAGAGTAACCGACAGTTTCACTGGGTAAAATAGTTTGATGTCATGTTTGTCTGTGTGTAGCTCTGTAATAACATGCCAATGTGTGCAGATGCTCAATGACCATTGGAGATGGCACCAGTTCCCCCAAAACTCTGTAAGTATTAAGTTGGTATAGCAAATAGATGGAGGTCTGAAAGGAACACTTCTTGCTACACATCAACTCTGAGGATATCCGTTACCATCAGATTTTATGCTCTAGTTTTGTAATAACTTAATAGGACAAAAAAATATATATTTTCCACACCTTTGCCTAGAAGCTACAATGCAGAAACTACACTAAAATAATGCAGTGCTTAAAACTCACGAAGTGAGGAAGCTCAGACTAGAACAAAATTTGAAAGCAAATAAGTGGCTTGACTAGTCTTAAACTCAGGTCACATGATTCACGCTCTAGTGTAGAAACTGCAGTTACTGAGAGCTTCTTGAGCTAATATTGAGAAAACAGACTGTGGCAGACACTGTACATTTGTCAAAGAACTTCATTCCAAAGTCAATAAGTCATCTAAGCACCAAAACCTATTTAAAAAAACGATAAATCTTTTTCAGATGCTCTGTAGAAAAATATGTCAATGTCAAATTATTTCAGTCTGCAGAGTTACACTAGTTTATTGTAAGGATTTGGTGTATATTTTTAAACTACACTGTGGTCTGTTGAGGTTCTTCAAAATGTTCATTAAAAATGAATGTGATTTAAATGGTATCCAGATGCCAACAAGTATGCCAACAGCTGGCAGACTACTTGAGGATTAAAGGCACAGACAGATCACACTGAAGAAAAATGTTCTGTTTAATACATTTATTTGATGATCACAGTTAGAAATATACCTATCAGGCTTTCCTGGTTGTCACCAATTTGTGTTCTTTTTCGACCTACCAATTCTTCTACAAAATTTATGGCAGGTTCTTTGAAAGAGGTAGTAATTTTGATACTAATGGACCTTTAAGCCCAGTGGGCTCAGCCCTTCCTAAAGAGGGGCTGGATTTTCTTCTACTCTGAAGTCGCCTAGAGAGCAGTTTTGGTGGGTGAAGGGATATTTACTTCAAACTGCCAAATACCCCTCCATTGGTGAGCAATAAGGTTGCCTTTCAGGTGTTATAGGTTGCATGAGGAAAGGTTTTCACTTTCACAATGAATTAACATCAAATTTTATATATGTAAAGAACTTAAGAGAAAAGTAGAAGTATTCATCTTTTATGCATTTTACTTAGGACTCAAAAGAGACTACTTCATAGATTTAAAATATAAAGTTTTCTTTATTTTTTCATGTGACCTTTTAGGCAGAACACACAAGTCATCAATAAGAGAATTTAAAGTGCAATATTTGTGAAGAAATGCTTAGTCTAAATTTTAACATCAAACTATCTGATATCTGTAAATATACCTCTACATAACCACTTAAAATAAAAGTTAAATAAAATGTAAAATTAAATCTTTGAGCTCAGATAAACCTACTCTGCTGATCAACATAAACTGACTGATTATTCAAGCATGACATTTGCCTTACATAAAAATGTGATTATATTTTTAGTTGAGAGAAACATTAGAAATCCACTATCATCCATAAGCACTTGTCTTTCCAGTGGTCATCGGGCATGCCCTGGTTAGTCATTGGTTCAACTACGCATATGCACACTCAATTAGAGAGATCATTAAACAGTCATGGTTTTGTTAAGTGAGAGGATGTGAGAAAACTGAGAAGGAACCAAAACATGCATCAGGAGAACATGCAAACTCCATGCAGAATGACTCAGCTCATCAGGATTTGAACCCAGAAACGTCTTGCGTCAAGACAACACTGCTATTGAGAGTGCTACCATACAACCCCAATAGACATCAATATTATTATTTTTAGCAGCAAAATTGTCATCTATTTGACTGCATGTTTAGGGATTAAGTAATTGGCAAAATGGACCCTCCCAACACCTTAAAAAAGGCCTTATTTAGTTAACATTGTAGAAAATGTAATTTATTTAAAAAATTTCACAACACAAAAGAACCACTTAGCCCTAGCTGCCTATTAGATTTATCAAGGTCATAACCTGTGTGATAAGTTGTAACATCCAGATGATCATTAAATAAAGTTCCTTATCAGGTGTTCACTTGTGCAAGAATTAAGCAGTACTTTGGTTTGGAACATTTTAACCTCAGAGTTTAATTAATATTAAAGAAGTGGCAAAACAATAGCCCCACTGCATTTGAAATCTTAACCTCCTGTGCCCTCATTTGGAGTACCTTGCATATCTCCATGCAGCACCAGTCTAATCTATGGCCCGTCGACGTGACCAGGTGAAAAGTGCCGTTAATTCTATATTGGAGTAGGCCATGTGTTGAGAGCAGCAGAGACAGGTAGAGCATGCCATGGGAGTCAGCAGGTGACCTGAGAGGGATTGCCAGGCAGGGTGTTAATTGGATAGGTGCGCCAGCCCATTTGTGCTGGCTGTCCCATCGCACAAGACATGGTACCTATTTTTGACTCCCAAGACAAGCTGCTAGTCTACTCTCATACATGCTCTAAATATAGCTTGTGAAATAATTTTTTTCTTACCACGACATGACTTTTCCCAAGTCAAAAACTCAGGAGGTGGGGGGAATTGGAAAGACAAGACACAAGTACATCCCAAGGCAGAGACTCTCTCTCAGATAACAGTTTATGAAAACCTGTAAACTTATTAAAGAACACTATTTAAGAAGATAGGTTTGGCAGCTGACAACAGCTTGATTTTGTCGTTAGTAAATGCTGTAATTGACGTTTGTGAGGAGATAATCTAAAAGGAGTTTGTTAATAAATGTACAGTAATTGCTGTGTCTCTATTAAAAAAATGTTAGCTGTGAGGTTAATCAACTATAAGCTAATGAAAACATATTTTGTCATGTTGTCATGTCTTTTACTTGCTTCACAAGCCTGTTTACCACTTGGCGACTGCAATTAGTTCACAAGCTGTTGGTTACTGACATCAGAGGAAATTACAAAATAGTGGTTTAAAATGAGCATGTTAAAAAAAAACCCAGAATGTTCACTCTGTATTTATTCATATGTTTAATATCAAAACTGGTCTGATTTTAGAAAAACATTTGACAGTCAAAACTACATAGGTCTGTATATTTGGATTTTCAGTTTTACAGTTTTTGGGGTTTTTTTAACAACAAAAATGCAGTCAAAACAAAACCATAAATAAGTAATAGGCAAAAACATTAGAGCAACTAAAGTTAAAACATTAAAACATTTCTGGGATGCCATCTAATTCTCATGGTTATTTGGTATTTGTGCTGCCCTGTAGTGGACTGGTGGAAATCTGTCCATAGTATATTCCACTTCTTGCCCAATAAATGTTGGAGATAGTTACCAACTCTCCAGTAACCATGTAAGAATAAAGCAGGTATAAAAAATGGATGAATGGCATTTGATTAATTTAAAGTAGCTTTTTGACTGTTTTATACATATATATCTACATATTTAATGCATCTTGGTAATGCTTATTTTGGATAAAAGTTCTTGACTTTCTGCTTAATATATATATATATATATATATATATATATACAGTACAGACCAAAAGTTTGGACACACGTTCTAATTGAATTCAATGAGAAGGTGTGTCCAAATTTTTCCGTCTACGTTCAATTCATGATTGTGAAGTTGAACCACATAACTTGCTAAATGCTGCAGAAACCCTTTTTTTTATAGAACTACTAACATGCATCTGTAGAACATAACTACGCAGGACTGATTTCTAAATTGTGAGTTTGTCTAATGTTGTCATTAACAATTCCATATGATGTAGGGGCGGTTGATATGACATTAGACCAAAACGTCAAACTCGACTCTCATTGATGTAGTCGATGGATTGAAAATTCTCCTCCACTTCTCAACACCAGACACCGTCTCAACTATTTGGTTGTGTTGTGATTGAGCAGAAGTTTTAATCTGTCATTTCCTCCCCATGTATTCCCCCTCCTACTTCTGTTTTATGCCCGCTAAAAAATATTTCATAATCATGTACTAACTGTTGCTCCACTAGAGTTTTTAATTTAATGTGATATATATATATATATATATATATAACTCTTTGCAGTCTCAGATACCTTGACTTTCAAAATTGTAAGAAAAATTGTAACAAAACTATAACAAAACCATGTTGTTTAAAGCAATACAACATTTGAAAACTCAATTACTGAAAAAGATTTTTACCATCCACTGTCCGGTCTGAACAAGCTACAGCTGCTAGCGCTTTTATGATTTATTGAGTTAAATGTTTAGAAAACATGGAGAAAATGAAACAAAGAATATCTTAGTCATTGCCAAAGGAAACATGGGTAAAAAACATATCAGACACCAACTCCGGGTTTGCTTTGTGTGAAAATTAACTACTTTTCACGGCCATGCAGCATGAACCAGCCCTGCCTGCTTTTATTTGAATGTGAATGCTTTTAATACAGCAAAGGGGTATACATAACCTTTAATTTAACCTTAACCATTGTGCTCAGTGCAGACTAGCCCTTCTATTGTTAAAGATGTGGCATCTTATTTTTTAATAAGCAAAGGGGATTAAATTAAATCTCATCCAATCCAAATGAAATGAGGATTTTTGGATGCATTCATACAAAATGTGTCTGGAAAAGATAATTCCTCTTAATGGAAGGAATTTAAAGAAGTTGGCTCATGCTTTTGCACTTGGATTACAATGTGCTTTTTTTTCTGGTATCATAGTATAATTTTAAAATGGGAAGAAATTCAGCAAAAAAAAGTAAACTGACAGAAAAAATGTGACACAGGAAAATGTCAAATTAGGTACATTCTAATATCAACCTGGCAAAAAATAAATAAATAAATACACTTATTCTTCCTCACTATAGTCAGCAAAAACATTGTTTTGTGTTATCTTAGTGACTTTTACATCTGCTTATTTCCTTTACCTCCTTTTCCTTGCTATTTGTGCTCCTCCAAGTTAGGGGCTTATGTGAGCTGTCAAATTTGTGGGTGATATCTCAATTAAGCCAAAGGGGGAGAAAAAAAAGGAAAATCTATTGTTTATGGGGGTGTGCAAGGGTATTTTCAAGCTGCAGTCTTTAAAATGGAAACAAGAATGTGTTCGGTCAGCTTGAACAGCGCAGAAGGATTTTGGGGAGGACTCGTCCTTTGTGACACATGCAGCATAGACATAATGAATTATATTATAATTACAAAGCGCAGTCTGTAGAAGTGGACAATATAGATATTTGGCCAGGAGGGGGTTGGAGTGTGCTGCTTCCATAGAGACTCAGCCACTCCAGACAGCATTTGCTATTCAGATCAGTTTAACTTAGACAAATCTCAATATAGATGAATGGGGCCTTTGTTTGGAAAGTAAAAACATTTGAACAAGAAAATCTCATCTTCTCATGCACAGTAGTTTCAAGACAGCAAGACTTTCTGATTCAAAGTCAAAAAGTCAAAACAATATGTTTATTCGTAAACCATCAAAAATGGCAGGAGTAAAAAAATAAGTAAAACTCTTTCAGTAAATAAATGTAGGTGGGAGCATTTTTTTAAACCAGAAAACACAGGTTTGGCAGGTGGAGCGTGAGGCGTGCTGGAGGAGAGATGCTGGAGGAATTGCATTTTGTGGGCAAAGCAGAAGCGAGGAGAGCAGCAGAGGGGAGGGAAGCTGGCAGTGACTGAGAAGATGAGGATTTGACGGCAAGGTGACAAAGAGTTCAAACAAAATGAGGCTTGTAGATTAGCAGCACTCCCCTCAGTGACAGGTGTCATCTCTTGGGGCAGTCTGTCATTCTGCCTGCTGCCACTCTTTATATAATACAACGAGGAGAGGCAGCAGCACTTGCTCCTCACGGCTCTGTCCACACACTGCTGTACCTGTCTAAAACCTAAATTAAAGCCTGAGCGGCAAGACGGGAACATAGTGAAACAAAACTGAAGCAAGTGTTGATTTACATTGGGAGGTAATGTAGCTTTAATAGGTCAAGACAGGTTGCAGATAGAACATTTCATGGATTTTTAGGCTATGCACTTTTGATAAAAAAAAAATATTGCTAATTTTAGAGGCTAAGATTACGTTAAAACCTGAAGGATATATTAGATTTGATGAAATTGACTTACACTGTCAGAGGATAAAACGAATACTTTTTTGCCCCTTTAAAAAAGAGAAAATTATATATTTGAACATTTTAAAATGATAATGTTATACAAAAGTATTCTTATATTCCAGGGAATTATTAGGCATTATTCATTTAGTGTTGTCAGAAGTATAATATTTTGAGGAACATCAATGTCTTTTAGATTATGATTTACCAGCAAAATCTATATTGCTCTTAAATAATCCTTTAAATATTGCATAATAAAATCCTTCTAATTTTACATGTCTAAAAATTGTATATTGAATGTATTCATTTAAAAATCCAAATTTGTTCACCTGATTTATTTACAAAAAATAATTGTGAATTATTTTTTGAGAAATAAGACTTCAAAAATTTAAATATTTTACTAATGCATAAAACCACCAAAAACATATGTTTATCTTCTCAGCAGAAAAAAAAAGAAAATATATAACAAACTAGTAACAGTTTTCCATAACTAGTTAGAAGAATCAAAAACAGGCATTTAGGACAAAACTAAACAGAGACATTGTATTTTTTTCCCCAGTCAGTTTAGTTTTGGCCAAACCTTTAACAAGTCTGCAATAGAGGAAGGTATTAACTAAAGCTCGGAGGGAGCAGCCAGCTCCCGTCATCCTGGTGACACGCAGACTGAGACCTGCTGCTCTCTGCCCAGGACTCCAGCCATCTGCTCCACAGATTGCACTCAAACACACACACACACAGCAAGTGCTGCTGCCTCCCCTCTGGGTGCGAGAGTCACCAGAGGGTCAGCCACTTTTCCAGGACTTTCTCCCTTATATTTTTTTGACTGCTTTCACTTGCATATGTTGATTATGGTTGCCAAGCAACTCAACCCCCCAAACAAGAAAGAGAAAGAAAGAAAAAAGTCTGCACAGATTGACAAACTGCAAAATCTGCAGCGAGTCTCAACAGTAAGAGGGAATGGATAGAGAGGAAAAAACCAGGAGACATATTCTGATGTTTGTTTTTGACAGATGAGGGATGCCCCCTATTGACTTTGTCAGGGAAGATAGAAATGGGGGTAGAGAGTGTAAAACCAGGGAGCAGTACAGACTACAGGATAAGAAGAGAAGTAACCCGAGTGTCAGCGTTCTCACTGAGGGAAAGAGAGGTCTTTCAGAATATATGGACAAAAGAAAGACGTGCACGACTAATATACATTGGGGTTTTAAATATTCATAGCACAGGTTGGAAGGGAACGAGGGTTATAAGAGTATTTGGCAGGTTCCCAAATGGAGAATTCTCTTAGAATAGCAAGCAGGTTTCATAAAATCAGACATCTAATGAAAACCAAGATGAGTTATAGGTGGTTATACTGTCGCAGGGTAATTATCTGCAACCTTGCTGAAATCAATTAGTAATTTTTTATACAAATATTTCTAACTTATAAGACCATTAAAATGTTTACAATTATGCTTTGAAATTCCTTGTTTTCAGTTTTAAAATAAATTTATGTCTAGCTTTAATGAATTTCCGGATAAGAACAGAATTTCACACACTTGCAGCATTACGACATCTGTGGCCCCACGCATAAAAAAAACCAAACAAAAAAAAAAAAACAAGTCAGATGCCTTGCAGTGCCTCTCTGGTCTGTGAACCAGCATCCGTCGGGGAAATCAACCACCCTGGGCACAGTTGTGTTGGAGAGAGTAATGAGCCGGGCTTTCCATGATGGCTGATAGAGGCTCCCATTAACATCCACGCTTCAGGGTATCCTCCGTCTCTGTGTTGTGGAATGGAAATGAGATCTGATAGAACCATGTATAATTTGTTGTCACATCAAAGTGACACTTATTAGCTTTATTTCCTTATCAATGCTACATCTACAGTACCTCTGGGTAAATATTTCAGAAGTGCAATCTGCAGCTGGAGAGCTTTTGTTATGAGCTTCTAACCAGAAGTGAGAAACTTTCAAGAACTGTGTTGTTGCCTGAAATAGTTTTAATATGCATTTAATACATGTTCCAATTGCTTTAAATAAGATTTTTCAACTGACATTTAAAGAAAGGTCTGGCCTTTCAACAGGAGAGGAAACATGATAATCCCTACAACTAATAATAATATAAAATGTTTTGGTTTCCGCACAAGTTTTGTACATTCATTTTCCTTTACTCTTACTCTAATACGGACATAAACACATGTTTTAAATTAATCTCGTATCCTGAAGTGGATTATTGTGAATTTGTCCCACATCCCTCTTCATTTCTTTGTGACTTTGAATTGGGATATTGCTGGATATCAGACTATCAGAGCTAAATAATTTCCACAAGTCCAACAGAGTGCTGAGAATTGAAGAGTTACATTTTTTACCATTGCATCTACGGTTGTGCAGCATTATAGTTCGTGAGTGGCACCTCATTTCACACAGCCTAATGGCTTGACACTGAGATCACACTGGGGATCCAAGCAAGGAAGCTTCCCCCTTTTTTTATATTTTGTGCCAGGTTTCCAAAGATATATGGCTTAAGATTGACTACAATATTATTATATACCAAATTGTCTCTTCAGATGATGTAATTCTTTTAATGCTATGCAGTACATAGAATTTTATTGTGTTGTAGCAAACTTAGCAGGCTAAATTTACAAAGATTAATACTGGTTGCTTATATCATAAAAAGCTCCTGCAGGTCTGTGATATTTAACAGATCAGGATAGAAAATGGCACAGTAAACTACTCAGCTGAACTTATCTCACACGCCTGGATGTGACAGACAGTGTAGCCCCTCCAGCTCAGTTGTCATACACCGGCGACCAGTCAGAGCTCGTCAGGTTGCACGATTGTATAATTGTGTTGTGACACCTTGAACCCGCCAGTGGTGCATAACCACGTTAATTTTCTGATAGCAAGGCATGTGCCGCGAGAATGAGAGTTATGATGGGTGTAATTTGTGCCTCCAATGGCAGACTGAAAGGAAGGGGGTCATCGTCAGGATAAATACAAATTAAAATTGATGCAGGTCTCGTTTCTGCTTGACCAGCTTGTTCCAGAGAGCTGGGGATGGGGCACTTGGCGTTTATGTCGTTTGGTCTTCCATCTCAGTTCAGGGCCTGAAGGTAAAAACTCTGTATAAAATACACAAGTCCAAAGGCATCCTGGTTGATGAAATAAAAAAGAAAAAAAAAACTTTTAAGGCTTCAAATATGGCAAATGATACATGAAAAGCTTAAAATTAGGAATTCCATTCAAAAGCTGTGCCATAGAAGAATTCCTTTAAGTTTCAGTGACTTATACTTCTGATTTAAATTTAAGGCATTTAAATAAAATTAGATGATATTTATAAAAACAGCACTATAAATATTATGTGGTTCATTTTAGACTTCGGCATGAGGTCCACTCTTACGCTAAAGTTTAAAAAAAAGTAAAGCTTTAATAACTCTGAAAATATGGCTGAAGAATATATCAAGATGTCATCAAAAATATCACTGTATATATTAGTGCAATTTCAAATGATAAGAGTAGAGCCAATATTTGGGAGTACGTCTTATTTCAAATGAGGGTCACTGAAGCTCTGCCTATCAATAATATAACTGGCCAGTCTGATAGACTCTAACTGATCTTAATACCCCCTCCCCCCCAAAAAAAAAGTTTAACCTGAACTTAATTGCTTTTATTTAAAAAGTAAAAACCCAGTTTTGCTTACTGCTGACAAAATAATATAAAATATTGATTATGATCCACCTTTTTCTTGGTGAGGCTGCAGGAGGATGGATTATGTTTATTTCCTCTATGATAGTGGCAGCTACAGTAAAGTTTTTTTTTTTCTAGCATGTTTAAGCTGGATTGTTTAAGCTAAGTGACTGGTTTGCAGTCCAGTTAAATTCTTGTTTTTTTCATCTGTTTTTCTTTTTTTTCTTTTTTCAACCACACACCCACAGACATGTTAATGCGAAGTTTGGGCATGTCCAAGCGTGCCTACCTCTTGTTGTGTACACCTTTAATCAGATGAAACTTGACTTGTGGCTTTGGTAGATTAGTGTAAAATGCAATCAAAGTAAAACATGAATTATTCTTGCGATTATTGAAATAAGTTTTATCAGTTACCAATGGATATGAAATCAAGATGAATATAAGTGAAGAACATAACCAGATAAGAAATGTTGGCTTCTGCAAAACTGACATTTCTGCATCTCATTAAAAGGGATTTAAACCACTGAAATTTTATCAAGTTTTTAAAACTTTAAAAGTATGCCTTGATACGGCATATCCCTAGCCTTGATTTGAACAACTATTTGTTGTTGTTTCAGAGTGTGAAGATGTGCTAATGCACAAAAGGTGTGTGTGTGGTATGTCCAGCAGAGGAAAAGAGGCCTCCTCCTGAACCCCTGTCACAGCTTCTTTGACAGTGAGTTCAAGAGCTCTTCATTACAGCCTCTGCGCATCTGAGGGAAAGGAGAAACAATGCTTAGAGCCGGCCGCACATAACCTTTCGATTCAATCAACAGTTCAAACTGTCTCCCGCTACTGCAAATCATTCTGTTTCGAGCCAGTCAAGTGCACCACTGAGTCAAAAAGCCTCCTATCAAAAATGGATAAAAATACCTTTCCTCAAGCTGACCAGCAGGCAGAAACCTACATCACAATTACCAGGATATAACCTGCTGCTGTAGCTTTGTCACAAAGACAAGTAGAATCCAGATTACAAAAACAGTAATCACAGTGTTTTAACAGATACCTATACATTACCTGGAACTGTGTGAAATATGTACGTCAGTGAGAATATGTCGCAACAGCCTGACATCAAACAAAAACTGACAACGCAATATCGAAATCAAACAAAGGCTCGTCAGTAATGTTTCACACAAATCCACTGATATAATAATTATACTATCCCCCGTCCTTAGTGGAGGTTGATTGTTCTTGCTGTGAGCTAACACACTTAATTGTAGTATGCAAATGAGAGCAATTACAAAGCTTTTAGGTGAAGAGATGACAGCTGAGGTTGGTTTTTATTGGGGCGAGAAAGAAGGGGGGGGTGCTACCTCGCCCCAAACAGTCGTCATAGAAACCACATACAATAACGCAACTGTCAAACAGATATAATCTCATGATATGTTGAGAAAGGGCCTCCTCTGTACCTTGTGTTTATAGAGCAGCCGCACGTGAAAAAGAAAAAAAAAAAAGAGAAATTCTTTGATTGCTGAACAAACAGTCAATTTGTTGTTGCAGCGGAAAAGAGGGCTCATTTTAGGGAAAGAGAAATGTTGGAATCAGATTCAATTTCCAAACCAACACTTCATAAAAATGTAAAACACGCTTAAACAGTCCAGAATGATTTTTGTAGTGGCTGTAATTAGTCGCATCTATCAAAACGGAGTTTCTGACAATTATCTTTATAGCAGTCATTAAGCGCACCGTGGAGTCTGTGGCTTCGGGAAACAGGCCTTCACTTAACATCTGCTCAGAGCATGCAATAATCTGTACACTGTGATTTATTTTAAATCAAACTGACTTTTTTTTATGTTTATGCCTAATAAAAACCGATTGCATAATTGTGTCATACACTCACCAAATAATAGGATTGATAAGATATTGCTTTCATCAATTTTTTTAAATCAATTGCCTGCTTTTATTACAAACATAATAGGATTTGGGTAAAGTTGCTCAATCTGTGGAAAGTTGCCCAAATTGTGGAGTATGTCATGTTTTGGAAATGATTTTTCCTGCACTGAGAATTTGCTCTTCTTTTGCATCAGAAAGGACACCATCAATGCCATTATCATGCAAAGTAGAAAGTTGTGCTCAAAAATGTACTCAATTTTTTTTTTTTTTTTCAAAAACAAACTGTATAACAATTACTCATGCGGAGGCCTTCATGAATTAAATATGAGTTGTGTTTCCAAATGAGATGTTATGGAGGTAAATGACAAGAGGCAGCCCGTAATTGAGGCGGTGGCAACACGGGCCTCCTGAACTAATCCCCGACTCGGCCACGTGACCGGTGGTCCTCCAATGGTGGAGGGGTCCTTTTCGCCACAAAGCCGAGGCAGCTGGGAAAATTGATTTCTCATCTGAGCTGTATTTGATAGCTTTGGAAATCAGAAATTGAAATTAACTAACCTGCGCCCTGTCATTACAAAAGAGCAAATTAAAGTGCACCACCGCGGCTCTGCTGAGGACGGGGAAAACAAACTCAGGCTCGTCTCGGCCCTTGACTTTGTCGTCTGCCTTCTGCCAAACAAAGCCTCGACAAAGATGAAACAAAAACAGGGAAAAAAACGTTTCATTTTTTTTTTTTTTTACTTTGGCTGGTAATTCAACATCATAGAAGAAATAATTATTTTGCACAAAAAATGTCACAATGTATATGTGTGTGCTTAAATTTATTATGTATTCTATTTATTTGAACCCAACATTATTAGTACCTCTGGTCAAATGTGATAATATCTAGGTGAAGCTAAACTTGATTGACTAAAACTGTTTTCATTCAACCAGAAACTATATTTCTGATAGGTTATGAGATAGATATCCCTAAAAGATAATAAAACAAGACAATTATGTTTGTTTTATTTATATTTCATTAGATATAGCATGTTGAAATTATTTATAATCTATGCATTAATTAATAATTTTATTTTTTTTATTGATATTCCTCCAATCATTTTTATAATTGCTGGAAAGTTTTTTACATGTTTTCACCAGACAAAAAGATTGATTTATCTTTAAGGTTGTAAGACCCTGTTGCCATCACCTTAAACTAGTTCTATCCTACAGATTCTGAGTCACATTCAAGTGGGAATTTTGACTGAGCCACTTCTAAGTGTAAAATATTGCTTTCACTCAAAAGAACCATGTTTGTAAAATTAAAATAATAACTTTGAACCAAACCTGCCAGAGGCATGAACAATTTCAGGCATAGCTGTATAGATTAATACAACACAATATAAAATGAATGTAAATCAAAAATAAATTATACGAGATGCAGTTATTTTCTTTTTATTTATATCTATATTCCTATCTATGAAGTAGTAAGAGGAATTGTACAATTTATAGTCTCAGTAGATCTAACACATTTTCCAAATATACTAAGTCTTGGTTAATTACAAACTAATTTAGAATTAAATATAGACACTGATTATTTGCCAAGATATAATGAGCGACTAATTTGCTGTTCATTATTAGAGGAATGTAAACAACTACTTAACAAGCATTTAGGAGTAAAAACTCTTTTACGCCAACGAGTGAGTGAAAGTGGACAGGATGTGAAGCAGAAAAACAAAGTAGCTGGCCGCGTTCGCAGACAACACGCTGAAACAGATGTTCCCGCAGGTGGACGTGCAGATCAATAGGCGGCGGAGAGCAGCGAGAGACAGTTACCTGAGCTGCAGAAACTAGCAGCAGATGTTAAACAGACTGATGCCCTGGAAGGCTGATCAATGGACAGGAGGCAGATGGAGTAGAACACGGAGGAGTGGTGGGGAGGTGCCGTTTGTGGAGACAAACATAAACAATAATAGGAGACACATTTGATATGCAGATGGGCGCCTGTCCAAGACATTAACCTAGCAATACGCAAAAATAAAATAATAATAATAATAATAATAATAATAATAATAATAATAATAATAATAAGCAACTTGCAGGAAACTCCAAACTACACTCCCCTCCACTGACATCTGTGTCATGCTAATTACGAATGAATTTAAGTGCTCTGTTGTTCTTCTAAAATCATAATTCTAACCAGGTAACTTAGGGGCAGGTGAATGACCGGGTATCAGGATAGAGAAATGAGATTCAGCAGTTTCACAGGACTAAAAACTTGCCTAATTAGGAGTGGTAAGAGGTAATGTCAAACTGCAATCCAAAAGACTATCACCTTTACCTCCTATTAGTGAAAGAAAGTGCACAATGAAAATCCTACTGCATCAGATCTTGTCTTCAGTCTGATTTCTTTCATAATAATGCTTATTTAGAACATTTTTGGGGAAAATCCATTTAGGTATTTTCTAATCCAATAAACTATGAATCAAATTAAAATATTTCCTTCTCAAAAGAAAATAGTAAATTCAGCAGGCTTGCATTTTTCCTACCAATCTTTCCACAAATGCTACACACCTTTTACAAACCCGCTCTCACACCTACACACACACCCAGATCTCTTGACATCCAGCGTCCCAATGGCCCCCGCTGTCCGAGAAGCAACTTGAACTAGGCGATAACCTGATAGACTTTATCTTGTCTTTGCTGGCTCTCAGTGAAGTCTGAAGAAGACACTTCAACTGCACAGCATCCCCCCAGAGTCCTAACCTTCCCCTCCATCTCTCCTCGCCGCCATCGGTGCCTGAGAGCTGTCAGCGGCCTGTTGCTTATTGATGTTTCTGCATGTTTTATGTCTTTCTAGAGATATGACGGCCCTGACACAGTGCTGATTTCAATCAGCCCACCGCATACCACAGAGACTGACAGATGGGGAAAAAGCAAGAGGGACAAAAAAGGGATAAAAAAAAAAAACCTAAGAATTGGTGGGGATGTCATTGGCTCAGATCAGCTTCGGCCTTGTCTCTGTCTGAGGATTCTCCTCCCTTCTAATGAAAATGTTTCATTCACATCTCACATCTCTTGCCTCCCTTGCTGATGAATTCAACAGAAGAAGGAGAAACGAATAGCAGGGGAAAGAAATTCAGCTTTTGTCAGATTGGGGAGGCAAGAAGAGAGGGTGACCCCTGAGCCAAAGGTTCTGACACTGCATCAATCCCTTTAGGGGTGAGGTCTGCTGGACTAGCTTTGGCTGAAGATTACTTCAGCACATCTGAGGGATGACTGCTCTATCTATTTCACACATTCTATGCAGAGGAGAGTCTTGTATGCTTTGGATCCTGAGCTGCCCAGTAAATTAGGTCTGAGATCATTCCATGGAATGAGGGGAGCTATCCAAGCCAATTCAACTCCAAACCATTGACAGAGAGCTTACCGAATCCCTGGAAGAAGAAAAAAAGGGGGGACACACATCTACTCCTTCTTTTTTTCTTTATGATACCAAACAGAATGTACCATGGATAATCCTAATAAGGCTCTTTACTTGCAAATTTAAGTGTATGCACACATGTACCGATAAGACGCTCCCACACAGCTTTCTCACATACATGGTTTTGAGAAACACGTCACCTCTGTTGAACTTTCTGGAGCCTTTGTTCCAAAAGTGAAGTCATATGTTTGACTCTATTGGTGTTGTGATGCTAAAAGATGATGTCTTGTGGATTTTAATTAGGATTGCTGACTTAGAGGGCAGGCATATTTGGAATAAGTCTTTTAACTAATCTTCTGTAATATATTTTGAAAGAAACTTTTAATACTCATTTCTTATTTAAAATGTTATCAATCCTCGGGAGGAAATTTGCTGCTTCACAGCAGTACAAACACAATAAGCTATATTACAGATGACATAATTAAAAAAGTAGAGTATAAGTAAGACTGGAAGTAGCTCTATAAATAACTTTAAATGGATAAATGCATAATTTTGTACAGCCCTATGAGAGTGAAAGCAGTGAACAGAGGTATCCTCAGCTGTCTGTATATACAAAGTACTTCAATTGTGAACTAGTATGTAGCTTATGTTCTCAATCATGAAATGTGAGTTCTGCCTTTATTTCAATAAAAAACAAGGAAAGATACTTTGGAAATCACAGTCTTTTCTGGACATGGCCCAGTCATGGTAGCAAGGTATGCCAACGGTAGAAGTTGTTTAGCGAGAAAAAATTTATTTAGATGCCAGAGTTCACACAGGCTAATATTAACAAAGCCCTGCGCCACTTGTTGCTGGGCACTGCTGGTTAGCTTGCATACAGTTCTCTCGCTAAGAAATAAATATCCCCAAAAGACAATAAAGAAGACTCAAACCTACTCCTGCTTTCTCTTTATGCCAACAGACAAAACATATGAACAATAATCAGAGTCAAACTTGTCACTTCCAAACTTCAATCACTTCTAGCATCCTGGTGCTTCTGTGCCAAAAAGTGAAGTCCTACAATTAATTTGTTTAGTTATGTAGTGCTAAAAGTTGACAAGCTAAGCATTCTCATTTTGACTCAGGTTAAAAAATATTTGGTGCCAGTCTTGTTTACACAGTGCATGAAAACAGTACAATTTATCATGGCATTTTAAATCGTCATGGATCCTTTAGGTTCACATTCATTAAATTGTCCTCACTTATTTTATTTTAAGTGTTATTTTGACATTTAACAACAATGAAAAAGACAAAACTCCAAAGAGTTCATTGCCCATTCTAGGCAATGCACTCTGGGCAAAATATATTAACAGTTTTTAGCTAGCTTACGCACAGCAATTGGTTGGGAGGGCAATTCAGTATTACTTAAAGTTGCATAAGGCCACTTAAAACTGTAGTTAATTGAGTAGTTTCTTTTATATTCCCTTAAAGAGACTTTAAATTGTCAGAAAGTTGTGACAGATCATCTTTGTAGTTTTAAAACCTTAACTTTTCAAGACCTTAGCATCCTTGGAACACCTAGGTTTCCGCCATTTACTGGTAAGAAGGCATATCAATGTCATGTAATTATGTAATTAAAATAATATAAAAATAATAATAAAAAAATGCATCAGCAATTTTTAGGCTCCTTTAATAAGATGCCAGAGAAAATTCTGGAGTGAATTTTCAATGATTTCATGGAGCATAGAATAATGAAACACTGACTAAACTTCCTCTACCTGTTCCTAAACACTAATGGTTAGAAGGCTGAAAGAAGACTACTAAAGTTTTTTCCCTGCCTACAAAAAGACTCATTATTTAATTCCGTAATTTAAAATGTTTTCAACCATGAAAAACATGTATTCTTGTAATAGAGGCACCGCCTTTAAATATAATTAAGGGTACGCTGCTTAAAAACTGAAGTCTGCAAGTCTGTTGAGTAACAGCCTGCAGGCTATTCAAACAGATTACTTCATCAACTAATATTAGCTTTTAGTGTTACCTTAAAAAACATAATAGAAAAAGCACATACTATTCTGAGCAACTTGGCTGAATCTGATGAAGAAAAATGTTTTCCTTGTTTATATTTAAAGATATTAAAATATTAGCTCAAATCTGTGTACTTTTCTTTTGAGTGTGTTTTAATATTCCTCTATCAGGTTTTTTTTTTTTAGAACACAATTACTGCGGCCATAATGAGATTCAAAACAAAGTCTAAATTAGCTGTCATTAAATTATTTCAATTTCCTTAGCCTAATAGAAGATTGTGACAGGTGTCATAGTTGCCATTATGTCTGGCATCGCAACATGTTATAATGGATAATTGATCCATCAAAAAACATCAAGCCGAGGCAATAACTAGCTTGGGACTGGCATACTGAACATGCAGAAAATCGAATTTAACCCCACGCTGGCTGAAACACTCCCTTGCTCTGTCGATCAAGCATGTCTCCCTGACAGCTCTGTTCGCATGTTGTTAAATAATCTAAAGGGAGAAAAGAAACATGAAAGAAAAAAGCAAGTCTCAGAGGAGCTGTCACGGAGAAAGGCAAAATGCCACGGGGGGGTGAGAAATGCCTTCGGTCGCGGCAGCTTTTCACATTTTAATTTTGGTCTGCTGGACTGACTTATGGTAGCGCCTGAGTGAGCGGGTCCTGGGAGTCAGGGCTTGCACTGACCCCTGAGCATAGACCAGCCCAGAGAGATGTCAGCCGAGAGCTCCTGAGGGTTCAGCAGGCTGCCAGGCACTTTGAAAGCTGCTGCCAATTCAGCCTAGGTTTCAGCTGAATGGTCGCTTACAGAGAAGGGGAGCGACAGCAATCAAAACAGGTTGCAAAAGGAAGAGAATTTGCTTTCAAAATGTATTTGGCCTCTGACCTTGCATCCAACCTCGTGGCCCACGCCTTTGAAGCCAAGCATATTTTTTTTGAGAGATGCTGAAAGAGGGGAGGGTTTTAGAGGTTACTTGGAGCCTGTCAGTATAAATATATTAATAATCTGACAGCTTCATCTGCTTTTGAGGGCCAGCCTTGACAGCTCCACAATAGGCCGCGCTGTAGTCCTCCTCGTACATGTCTAGCTTCCCCTGTCTGAACAACACAGAGAGTTTATTAAGACATCACACTCCTGTGAAGTATTGATTTTACACCAGTCTCTGTCACTTACTGTATTAGCCCAAGCAGGAGCTCTGAAATAAACTATGACAGCTGCATGTAACCTGCTGAATATGTAAGAAGGAACAGCTCAGTTCACTTGAATTTGCTTTTACTTTTGTCGTATGCCTTTAATCTGGCATCACCTGGATAAGTTCAGTGATCAAACACAAACATGCGACAAAAAAATATTATGTAATATGAATTGATTTCTTTACTATTGTAAATAAATGAGAAATTAAGTAGAGAAAGGATTGCATCAATTAAGTTATCGGAGTAAAAGGAGTAAATGGTATCTTGAACAAAAGAGGGGGATGTGCATCTGCCTGTGGAAACATGGCCCGCCTCTCAGACAGCGGTGGAGAGACAGAGAGGGAGAGTGGGGGTCAGAGGGAGCACAGGTAATTGAGGTGTCCCCTCCCCTCCTTTTTTTTCCAGGGTTTCTCACCCCACCCTTTCACCCTGCCGCACCCCTTCTCCTCGCCTTCACCCTATCTGCACAGCGGGCACAATTATGCTCCCCAGCACCCTACCAGCTGGCCCCATGATCCCGCATTTCTTACTAAATGCGACTCCATCGGCCCTTTCCATCTTAACCTCTCAGCACCCGCTCCAGGGGAATGGTAAATGGGGGGAAACCTACACACTTCTACTTCTTTTAATCCATTTTAAACTGGAAAAAAAATATAAAAATTGTAAATGCAAGTTGTGCATTAGGATCTGCCTTGACAGCTCCACAAAATCTTTGATACTGTTAAGAACAGCAAAATCCAACTTTTGTTTGAGGACATTTATTTAGTGTGGGAGAAAATTTAGTGTTAAGAAATAATTGTTTTGAATAAAAACACAGATTGCACAATTACCGATTATTCAATTACTGGCCTAATTTTACTAATATAGGATAGCACCTAATCTTTAGATCTATAACATTTCACAAGATTGAAGCACACAAATAAATGTCTGTGACCGTTCAATAATCTCTAGACTAGATGATCCATTATCCTGCATTCTACTTATGCTTTCTTAGATTCAGGTCTTGGTAATGTGATGGCCATGGCAGAAACTGTCTGTTGAACCATTCCAGTGTCAGACATGTCTTTGATACGTAATTTTAAAACGTTTTATAAGGACCACCACAGCAAATGTCAAGTTTTCAACCATTTGGACAATGGGGAGACGAAGCTGGGTCCTTTTAATTTGTGATGTAACATTACAAAAACAAGACTCCACTTGTCACATTTTAACTCAGAAGTTGGATGTTCCTTGTTATGGCTTCATGGTTGCCTATTTAGGCTTGCATTCCAAGTACTTCAACATTTCTCCACTTCACTCCTCTGATTTAGCAAGTATCACTGTACTTTCCAACTGATCTCTTCTGTTAGTGCTGCACATCATATAACGTGTTCTTTTTTACCCTGACCATAAAATGAAAAAAATAAACAAGTACCACCACCATCAGTGGCACCATCGTTTGAAAACCTCAATTTTAGATTAATACCCCACTAAAGTTCCAATAACACATTTTCAGTTTATATATAGAATCCACTGGATTAAAATTTTTGCAATGGTATTTAAAATGTTTTGTGATGCTTTGCAGTCTTGCATAGTTTTCAAGATGTCTGGCACAGCAAAAAGCCCATAGCTTCACAGATCCTCTACCATACTTGATGGTAGACATGAAAAGGCTGCCCACATATTTATCCTTTTTCACACCAAATTAACCTAAAGTTTTTGTTGTTAAAAAGCCCAATCTTGGGCCAAAAGCGTTCACTGGGCAACAAAAACTATAAGTCCCAGCAGAGTTTAACAAACTCCACATATTTATGATCATGATAGTAAGAGCAAAAAAAGTCCAAGAAAGCATATGTAGACTTGTCATGTTTTGTCCCCAGAGAAACAAGAAGACCTGAACTACTAATCAGATGTTCCTACAGACTGATCAACCTACAAAAATATTTTTAGAAATGCTTCAGTATCTTCAAAGTGATAGTTTTGGGTATTCTTATGTAAACTGGAGATTATTTTGAAAATAATTACTACTTAACATGGTGTTTCTCCTCACCATTGAATACTTGCATTCAAGTAAAGTTTAAATTTTTCTAAATTTTTCAGTGTGTAATTAGTCTTTTCATATTGTTTGCAGAACAAGTTGAAATTATTTTAATGCTTCTTACCTTTACCAAAACATATGATTTTAAATTTGCAAATTTGTCTTTCTTTTTTTAGCAAAGTTCTCCATTAAAACTGACTACAATAAGCAATATCCTATCCAATACGTGGCAATACTAACTATTTAAATTAAATTGTAATAGATATCAACATGTAAGTTAATTGAATGGCTTGAAATAGATTTCCACACCCCAGAGTAGCCCTGATCAAATTTCTCCAACACGTTCTGAGTGTCTCTTGACAGACAGCGTTTTCACTCCATCCCTTCGCATTAATGAGTGGGAAGACTCTCCTGCGCGTTATTACCTGAAATAATACCATATGGTAAAATGTAAACAACATCTGCATATTCATGTCATAACTTCATCTGTTTAATTAGTTCCAGCAAAGCAGTTTACCCTCTGAGGCCCTCGCTGTCAGAGCAGTGATGGTAGAGCCGTGCCCCGCTGTCGCTCCTGACAGTCCTCCATTGTTTAGTTGACACTCCTGCCCTGTCTGTTTAATGCCAGGTGCATCTTTACAGGCAGCAGGATCAGGTAAGTCAAATCACTTTTTTTTTTTCACTCTGATGCAAAACCTGACATTTCCTACTTTTAGGAAAGATGTTTACTATTTAATATGAGGATATCAATTTTTAAATAAAAACTATTTGATTAAAATTCTGATTTGGCTTTATATAGTTCCCCACTGTGAGCATATTGCTAATCTATATTTACAGTCCACTACATCTGGTTCACCCTGCAATTCCATATACCAATAAAGAAACATGGGACATTCAGCCAAATAAGGTATAATACTGTACATGCAATGTTTTTCTATTTACACTCAGTAAAGGCTAGATTTATACGCATATATATATATATATATATATATATATATATATATATACAGTACAGACCAAAAGTTTGGACACACCTTTTAATTCAATGAGTTTCCTTTATTTTCATGACTATTGACACTGTAGATTAACACTGAAGGCATCAAAACTATGAATAACACATGTGGAAATATGCACTAAACAAAAAAGTGTAAAACAACTGAAAATAAACCTTATATTCTAGTGTCTTCAAAGTAGCAACCTTTTGCTGTGATTACTGCTTTGCACACACTCTGCATTTTCTTGATGAGCTTCAAGAGGTAGTCACCTGAAAGGGTTTTCACTTCATAGGTGTGCCCTGTCAGGTTAATAAGTGGGATTTCTTGCCTTATAAATAGTCATGAAAATAAAGAAAACCCATTGAATTAGAAAGGTGTGTCCAAACTTTTGGTCTGTACTGTATATATATATATATATATGTGTGTGTGTGTTTGTGAAAAATCAGTTTTCTTTTTTATTTTACAGAAAATGTAAAATGTTCAACACAAGTGCACTAAAACAAAACCCACTTAAAGGGAAATATTATACGTTTAATAGGTACATAGTGCAACTTTGTACCCCAATCAAAAACTATGTTATCTTCAGTTGTTTGTATTAAGATTGACTTAAAAGAAATTTGAATTTGCAATTTGACCCCAATTTGGGCTCTGTCTCTTTAAAAAGATGCTACTCTTTCCCACACTCCCCTTTCATTACATCATTACAACATTGTTGTCAACGTTGTTTACTACCATTCTTAGGAGCGTTGGACTGAGAAATGGTTCCTATGATAAGCTCTGCAAACTCATAGTTCCACCAGATGTTTGGTAATTGAGGCTGCCGCTAGGCTGCTGGAGTTGAGTGGGGAAGGGAGGGAGGGGTGCTCAGTGGGACAGTAGCTTGGTTCGGGACTGGAGCTCCAAGTTCTCCAAGTATGGGTAAATAGGTGGCTCTGAGTAAGTGTTCAGGCACCCTGAATAGCTGTCAAGGGAGAATCAAGAATATTTAAAATACACATGAAAGAATCAAAGCAACACTCCAAGTATGTTTTTGATGAGAGAATAACACTATAACATGATTTAAAACTAAAAAAAGTTGATTTTGCTACTAATCAAACCCCTGGTGGAACTGCACGTCTGCTGAGCTCATCAAGTACATCTATAACTACTAAGAAAGGTTGAAAATGGCATCATCTGCTGAAAAGGGAGTGTCGGGAAGAGCAGGAGCTTCTTAAAGAGACAAAGGCCAATTTAAAGGCATCAAACGGTTAAGTTAAATGTCTTCCAAGTTATATTTGATACAGTATTTTTTATAACTAAAGGTAACAGAGTCTTGATTGTGATATAAAATGGCAATATAAACCTGGAAAATACACAATAACCCCTCTTCTTTATGACAAAAACTGTTCTACTACTGTTAAAGTATAATAAATTGACTACTATTGGTATAGCAATGTTATCCATTATATTTACTGACTGTGTTTTGCAAACACAAATATTTTTGTACAACAGAACTTGTCACTGACATAAGCGAGGGGAAAGTGGAGAACCTTCTTTGTGCCACCTGATAGTGTGCAACAACAGGTAGGGAAAGGTGCACACAGTCATTCTACTACTCCACAAAGCCTAAGAAAACTCACTCCAGTATGTTTTCAGGTTCAATTAAGTGAAGACTGGTAGCATAATGGTGTGGGAGGTATTCACTATACTCTTAGTTCCAACTAAAATATTTTGCTGCAGCTACATGCTTCAAATTAGCGCATAATGCATCTTCACCTTATCATACAATATGCCCATTTTTCTATGATCATATTGTGCCATATTCTAATGGCTATTTCAAGTAGGATAGTGCACTATGCCATACGGGTGAAATCAGGACATTGTATCCAAATGGCTCCACATCTCAATGTCACTGAATTCAAGATTTCAATTACTTCCATGGTCAAATATATATAAATCTAGCACAGCATGCTCACTACCCACAATATTTGTGAAAGAATGAGTCACAATCTCTGGATCTCTAATACCAGCATGATAGGACACCACCTGTGAAATATGTCCAATCATTAAATTGCCTCAAACCAGAGTAAAAACATTTCAGTCACAAAGTAATTGGCCACATAAAATCACTGAGCTGGTCTAGCAGATTCAGTGGCCTATAAATTAGCTCAAGAGCAGTGTATAGAGACCTTCATGGAAAGGGTTTCCCTGGCTGAATAGTTGCATCCCCAAGTGCAATGAACAGTGCCACATGTAGTGGTGTAAAGCTTGCTGGACACTAGAACAGTGGAGATGTGCTCTTTGGAGTGGCAAGTCATGCCTGTCTATGTCGGACTCTAATGGATGGTTCAAAGTTTTGCAGTTGTCAGGGGAATGGCACTTGCCCTGACTGAATTTTGATATGTATTAAGATTCATACAGACTGATTACAGTGTGTATGTTTTCTATTATGTACATACTAGATTTATTATATGTTTATTTTTCCAGATTTACATTTCTACATTTTTTAATTCCTGACAACTGAATATAAAGTCTTATTATGAACTTGGCGAGTTCGTAGTAACACTATGAACTCGAGGTTCCACAAATAATGAAGAAATACTGTGGAACAAGGGACTCTGCTTTTGTGTTGTGTAAAAAAAGCAGCTGAATTTACAGATCTGAAACTCTCAGATGTGTAAACTGGGCAACGTATACTAAATATATATTCTTTACAGCACATATGCTTTATGTCTAAAAGTTCTAAGAAATTGCATTGTTTATACAGTACTTTGCATTTCGGGTGAAGTTTAAAGAGAACAGATCAAGCTCAACAAAAATGTATCTGTTTGGATTAGTGTGAAGTCAGTCAGAAACTAAAATCCAAAATACTGCTGAGTACAATTTTGAAATTGTGATGTGGCAAATCAGACAAATCATGCCAATTAAATAAATTTAAATATCCTGCATTTTTATGTAATATTAGAGGTTCGGTGAGCAAATCTTTCTATTCCACATTCTCTTTTTTTATTACTTTTCTAGATGTGAAAAATGTTAAAAGCACATCTTATACTTTTACCGATAATTCAAAACTGCACTGGAATTCTAAGAAAAATACCCTTAGCACCTTCACATATCAAGACATTTTGGGAAATTTCATGCTCCCAACTTTATGGGAAGACTTTGGTGATGGCCTTTCATATCCCAACATGACTGCACGTCACCTGCACCAAACAACGTACATAAAGATAAGATCGCTAAATTTGGTGTGGTAGTATTTGACTGGCCTCGAGCCAATGGACTATTGTTGGGTTGAATTAGAATTGACCCCGTGAGCCAGACCTTCCCATCCAACATCAGTGTCTGACCTCACAAATGTGTTATGGAAACACTGTCAAAATCTTCTATAAATACACTCCTAAAAACGTAATGCAAGAAGAGTTTAAGCTGTTTTAGCTGCTATGCGTAGGTGTTTATCATTTTATCATGTTGAAAACTATAGGGTAAAGGCTAGTTACCAAATATTTTTGGTCATGTGATATATACATAGCTAGGTGTACTTTCAAATTTAAGGTTTACACATTTATTCCAGCTTATGCAAGTCAGTGCTTAACTGGATATGTCTCCATGATCCTATGTTGAATAACCAAACCCATATAAAAGAGATCCATTTATAATAAAGCCATTCTACAAATAAAAATAATAAAGGCCTACTGAGCAAAGAGGTACGGAAAGCTTGAGTGAGTTTTCTCTAATTAAATTCTCCTTCATCAGGCACTCATTGGTGCACAAGCATTAATACTTTTGACCTCGTGCAGTTAGAACACTAACATGCCTCAGGATGGAAAAAAAGAAAAGGGAAATGCGAGAGAAAAACATGAGGGAATATCTTATTAGGGAAGTCAGGCATGTTTTGCCCCTTGTTTCTTGATGACTGCTCTTGGTGTCGCGACCTGCTGGCGTCTAGCTAATACGACAGTGTACGCCATGCCATTGTTCTCAATCAATAACTAATTATCAAAGAACTGGCTCTGACTGGTATTGTCCCCATTGCTCGGAGCCCCCTTATTGTGGGCTGAAAGACAGAAAGGGGGAAATAAAGGGGAAAGGAGGGTGGCTTTTGGCTGCACAGTAATGCTGCCGCCACAACATCCTTGCAAGCCTTTCAAGATATGCTGTGCCGTCAGCTTGCATTACCATTACCTACTAATTGATATGAATTAAAACAGAAGAATTATTGTTGCTGCTGAATGTCATAACGATATCCTCATGGGGTACAAAAAGAGAACGGCGGACAAACAGACCAAATAAGAAAAGACAAATTAAGCAGACTACTGCTAGGACTTTTCAAATGAGGCTTTTGACAAAGGAGGAGCAAAATAAGACTGCAACCAATCTGCATATTTCATTATTTCAATCTTGTCTGCAAGTATGAACCACAATTTTAACCAAACCGGACTCATTCATCTCATTAAAAAAAAAAAAAAAAACATTTTAAAGCTGTATTCTAGCAACCATCATGTTCAAAAGGATCACTCTCATCACTAAAACAATGTCGCTTTATCACCTTCCCATTGTTAGATGTTTTTTATAAATGAGCTGACAGAAATAGAGGAACCCAGCAATTCATGGTTGGCAGCACAGGCTGGATTGTGTGCTGGTGCCTGTCTGTCTCTGGGTTTCCCAGCAGAGTGGCAAGTCCTGTCATCCCACGTGGTGGCACAGTTCACTACTCCCGCAATCCCATTCGTGCGACCGGCACCAGGACTGGGGGGTTGGAGCCCCGAGGAACCCACAGGGGTGGCTGGTGCCTCAGTGGCAGGCAGGGGTCAGACTGGTAAAAAAGTGCTGCCCTCAGGACAGAGAGTCTAATCCCACAGCAAGAGCAAGGCAGCTGGAGCAGCCCATCCGCTCAGGCTGGGTAATGATATCACTTGCAGTGGATCTGATGTCTGACCTCATTATGGAGTTTAATTGTGTCGCTTGCAGAGTTTCTGTTCTTCAGTTCTACAGCCTCTGTTTTCTTAGGATGACTATGCAAAATAATTTTTGGCCTGCCATCAAAATGAATTTCTATTCATATTTTTTTCTGTAATCTATATGTATGCAAGTTTAAAAATAATTATGTTTTTGGTAAGTTCAAATATTAATTTAATGAGGGTTTTACAAGATTATGTGATCTTATTGATATGCACAAAAAATCAATTAAAATTAAACTTTTTAATATTATTGAATTATTATTTGCAGCACAACTGTTGAAGAACTTACCAAAGCAAGCATCTTTTGTCGACAGGTGGTTGTTGATTGAAGAGAAAACAGTAAAGCAGAAGTTCATCAACACCTTTTAAATATACCTGGTCCTAATCACATTGTTAGGTTTATCAAAGATAACTCACTGCAACGCAAACGATAATTCTGTGGTTCACGCTTTTAATTAGACTTGGTCTTGACTTAAAAAGTTTACATTATTCAGTCATACATTAAAATAAAAATACTAGGAAAGTACTACCAAAAAATTTCTCAGATTATATTATTGATGGGATGGTTTTTGAGTAAAAGTAACATTTTTATTTTATTGTATAACGTACTGACAGCACGCCATCCAAACATGTTATTGTTAAAAATAGTAATTTTTAACATTTAGTGTCAGAAAAGGACAAATGGTTAAAAAAATTCCAAGGATTTTTAGACCTAAAATGAAGCAAAGAAAAAATAAACTTTTATTCCAGGATTTCTATTACAAAGTTCTATGTTGAAATTGAGCTCTGTTTCAGGTAAATGATTACTTTTATAGGATTTCTGCCCCTAGAATAATTTAAACAAGATTGATATCAACACTTCTAACATTTAGACTTGTTAAATCAAGAAAGAATTATCCAGCCTTACACCCAGTGACTTTAAGCACAGTATATGAAGTGTATTGTCATCTTTGTTATTTAAAATCAAATAAAAAAATAGTACTTTCTGTGCTATATTTGGCATTATTACCAGTCCAAGGTGAACAGATTAACAGTTTAATACCCCAATAATACCCGATTATGATGAGGCCAAAAAATTTGAAGTACTCTGTTTTTATTTTTGACTTTGTATAATTTCTTCTAATGACTAATTACTATAAGTTGAATTACTATAAGTTAATTCAAAAATAAAAACACAGATGGGTGAAATATTTAACTCTGTACACATTAAAAATCAAGCATTATCTAAATATGAAATAATTTTAAAAGAACTCAACCTTTTTGAACTTCAGAATGGTATCTTCTCTGCATTGACAGTTAGGTCCATATTCTTCATACCCTTGGCAGATATAGATTTAAAATAATTTCTATTCAACTAATAAGTTAGTTCCTAATAGCAAATAAGATTTCCTTTAAAATATTCACATTTTACTAAAAAATAAGAACATTTATTCTGCTTACACTACAACGTAAAAATTATCAGCAGGACAGCAATCAAACCCTTCTTATAGCTTTTTGCTTATATTGTGACTGGCAATTTGATTATATATGTTTGGTGGTGAGTCTATGAGCTTGGAAGGACTCCTTGCCATCAGCATAATCTTACTTTCACTCCACAGATTCTGTCCCAGATTCTTGGAGGGTGCCTGGCTGGGTCACTCCAGGATAGAAATTTTACTTCCAGTTGAAAAGAAACATGTTAGTAAATATGTTGCTGAAACAAGCATGAACAATTCTGGGCTTAACTATATCCAGACATGTAATACGATAAAAAGAAACTCCAGACTTTTAAAGACCGCATAGAAGCCCTATCTTAGAAACAATTAAAAAATTAAAATGTGGTACACTGACCATAATTTTCAGTTACAACTTTTATGTTTCTTTGGCAATATCTAATCAATATCTCATGCAGTGGAACGATTCACGGTTGTGGTGGAATTCTCATTTGAGAAATATGTTGCTGTATTCTGACTGATTTTTTCTGAAGTGATATGTAAATCTACATGCTCTAGAAAACGTTAAGCACCAAAACATTAGGCCTCCATGAATATATTTCATCTTTGTTAGCACAAGCTGTTTGGTGCATGCATCAAGAAAGGCTGCCCTTGCCCCGACTTGTTATGAGCGGTGCAGCCTCGGAGCCAGCCGTAACCTGCCCTCCACCGTGAAGGAAGCAAGTCTCTTTCTTTGCCTCGATAACACGTGAAAACATGAATAATGATAACAGACAGAGATGTGGTGTAAATAGGAAACTGCAGAAAGCTGCCTCGCTATCGCCAACCTTCTCCCTCCCACACAGCTCAAGAGGTAGTGTCACCTTAGCTTCCTTCTATGTGGCTAAACTATAGGAAGAGAGAAGGTACCGCTGGGTTCGTGGGTAACGGGCCACCACTGTTAATGGGGTTGCTCTTTGAAAACATCACTACACAAGTAAACAGGGCACTCTGCTGTGAATTAAGTGCAGCGAAAGTTTGAGCAAAAGTAACACGGTGGGTAAAGGTTACAGGCAGAAGGTCTTTTTTGTGTAAACAGCAGCCGGTGCACAGGTTCACTGAAAAAGATGATGTGTTGTACTGAAAACGCCTCATTACTCCCCTTCACATTTTCTTTGCCTTATATAGTGTAGCTATGCGCCCTTGAAAAAGAGACGGCAATTAATTCTTTGCGTTGCGCGTGCAAATAGATTTTTCAATATTCTCATCATAAAAGAGCAATTATAAATCCTTGATTCATATGCACAGTCTATTTGAAGCAGCTAGCTGTGTCCATTGTCAGTTGTCAGCAAAGAGGATAAACCATGAAAAGGCCTAATCCTGCTACGAGCAGCAGGCTTTAATGAGCAGCCTGTCTCCGGCAGACCCAAGCGATACCCTGGCTGGGGCCAGACCCATGCAACGTAGAGGTCAGTTCCTAATGGAGGGCTCTGTGGCTTCCCCTCTGGAGAAGGGTGGAACCCACTTGCGTTGACCTGTTAAGTCAAGTTGCTCTCCTCTGACCCTCCAAAAAGATGCCTGGATGTGGGAGACTGTCAGGAAAAAAACTACGGCACAAACGGCCATGCCGCCTGCAGGCAATGAGGCTCACAAGAAAATGAAAGGAGGTAAAAGAAAATGCCAGCTCAGAACAGGAGACTGGAGCCTGTGAAAGATGTAAATTCAAAGCAAAAGGAGCAGAACTTTAACCTATTGGCTATTATGCACCAAGTGAAACAGAGCTGCCGCTTGGAATTAAGGGACAATGTGGAGTTCAGGCCAGGGGCATTTAACCAATGGACATGTAGTGTATCAGATCCCAATCTTAATGACATCAGTGACCGAAGCTTTGCAGAAACTCTGATCTCTGCTGGCATAAAGAAAGGGTCACGGCCAGAGGGGATTAGTGATATATATGGAATAAGTGGGAAAAAAAACATAGAAAAGAAAGCATAATGAAAAGTGGTTATGAGAAACCAGGGGGAATATTATTACTGGACTACCGCAAGATGCAGAAGGGGAGGAAAGAGCCGTGCAAATAGTCATGGGATTGCCAAGTCAATAATACGTGCAATCTTCACAGACAGAAAGCTATAATCAACAAGAATCTATATTGAGGGTGAATGCCAGAGTTTTTCAAAATGTCACCAGAGTGTGTTTGCAGAAGGGCAGAAATGACATATGAAAAGCAGGAAGGTGAGACGCAGGGACAGAAGGCGCGAGAGACAGACGGCAGGACACAGAAACCAAGGCAAAATGTGTCACTGCTCCGAGATCATGCCCTGCCTCGGCCTCTCCCTCTTGATGAACCAGAAAGGGTCTGCATTTCTACCACTAAAAATTCATCGGTTAACAGTTCAGCAGCTACACTGAACAGCTGAACTGAAAAAAAAAAAAAAGAATTGTGAAGATACTTTCAACTGGCTCTTTCAGCAATAATAAAATTGCAATATTCTTGGTACAGTGCTACAAAGTACAATACCAGGAAGAAAGCAGCATCTGAAAACTGGGTGATTGGGGAGGAAGTGGGGTTGTTGTGAATATAAGCACTTAAGGTTGAGTCATTTTGAGGGATATAGATATTTTCCATTTTCAACTCCGACAAAAATGCAATGAAATAGGGGGACTATTTTCCCCTTTTCGATTTCAGTCTCATAAATCCTTTTCAAGCGCAATTCCCATTCTTCTTTTGAGGTCTTTTAAGTCATTATAAATGTTTTCTCTTTCCCTCTCTTTTCTGTCTGTCGCTTCTCCTTCCCTTCCCCAGCTTTAGTCTTTCTTGAATAAAATAAGTGGAGATTTGCTGGAAATCAGCGGCTTTTGTGTGTGGCTGCAGGAGCATGGTGAAATGTTTGGACACTAATACCCATTCATTTCGGTAGTGCCATAAATAAAAGCTGCCAGCTATGCGGCTGCCGTGAAGTGGTATTCTTTGGTGCCCAGCGGGATGTCCTGTTCACATTAGCACAGCAGGGAAAACTGGCCGGAACAGCCAGACAACTAAATCAAGACATTGTCAACTTCTGACAAAATTGCTAAGGGGGAAAGCTGGTTTTAAGAGTGGTTGTGCATGAATGCTTGTATGCATGTTGGAGTGTGTGTGTGTATTTATGTAACACACAAACATAGATGACTGGTAGCGCAAAAGAATGATAAAAACAGAAGGCACAAGAGGGGGTATGGATAGATTTTTTCCAAACTTTTGGAATATTATGCCACATAATTTCCACATAAGTGTTGGTGGACTGAAGACAAGAGAATTTAGCTTAAGAAATGAAGTCTAAACAACCACAAAGACTCATCTCCTGGTGTGATTTTCTCCCTTGAATCCATTTGAGTGTGCTTATCAAAATCAATTTTCCAATATGTGCCTTGCAGAGGAATTCAAACGTGTTTCTATGTTCATCAAATTATAACAACAAACTTTATGTATTTATTTGGTATGTATGTGACAGATCAACACAAAGTAGTGCAGATTTGTGAAATGCAAGGGTAATTCCACACAGTTTTAAAATTTTTTGCAAATAAAAAGTGTGCCCTGCATTTATACTCAGATCCTTTTATTATGAGGCTCCAAAGTAAAGTCCAATGCCACCTTTCAGAAGTCACATAATTTGTCAATATATTATACCTGTGTTTAAGTCATTCTCAGTATTAATATATCTGTTCTGTGAAAGCTTCAAAGGTTTGTTAGAAACCATTAGTGAACAAGCATGAAGTCCAAGGGACAGAGAAAGTATGTCAGGGATGACACTGTGAGAGGAGTTCAAAGCAGTTTTAGGAATAGCCGTTTTTTAGCAATATTCTAACATTTAAATGTCCCAAAGACCATGGTTTGATCCATCTTCTGTAAACAAACATAGAAGACAGGCTAGGCTTTAGGCCTACATACAAACCACTTTGTCACAGAACATCTAGAGGTGGCAGCATTATGCTGGGGGAATGCTTTCTTTACTTGAAGGGCTACCTTAAAGCAGGATAACAATTCCAAACAATCCTAAAATAACCAGTTGAATGGTTTAGATCAAACATATTTGTGCATTAGAAAAGACAAAAAAAGTCAAAATCCAAGTCATACCAAAACTGTGTCGCAAGTCTCTAAAATTGATGTACAGTAAGGTTCTACTTCATAACTGTGTTGTCCTTTGTCAATCATATAATATTCCAATAAAATACATTGAAGTATGCATGTTTTTGCAAAGCACTGCATATAGAGATATTGTACAAGTTCTTAAAGTGAAATTATGGCAAACAAAAAGTCCAGAGGCTAAAGTATACTTTAAATATGAAATTTATGTTTTAATACGCTTGAAACCATTAACCTTTATAAAATCAGGATACTAACTTTCTGATGAAAGTGGTTGCTTGTTAACACCACCAATAAAACATATTGCAAGACTAATCTATTTACAAATAATTGCTATTCCTAAAAACAAAGAAAAAGAAAGCATTCATGGGGTAGAAAAAGTCATAACGTGTGCTCAGTTAAACCCACTTCCTGCATAGAGTTACATTTGCAGGTGGTCAATTACCTAGTATCCAAAGAGGTTAACTCTTGGTGAGTGCTAAAAGCTGAAGGTTTGAAATGGAGTCCTATTATCAGTCAAGGCCTTAATGCCAACAAGGCTCAGACAATGACAACCTTGACCTCAGTTAAGTACACATCACAGCAAGAACTCTCGGATATGCTGCCCAGAACAATGTAAGGGGAGAGGAGTGGTGCTGAGCCAGGGCCACAGCTGGGCCATGCCATGCCTGTGGGCCTGCCATTTTGATTAGGGGTAAGTACGCCTTTTATCATAGTTAGACTGAAAAGGAGGGGAACACAGAAAGGGTGGAGTTCTATTCATATCTCTGTTCTTAATAAACCCTGCTTGACAACGAAGTGGTTCAGCACCTCTCTGCAATTGGGAAATGAACCGTTACAGTGCATGTCAGGGGTCTGACATCCACTCCAGACTCTATATGAAGTTTGGCAATGCCACCCAGAGGTTGCAGAACACTACCCCTTTTTCTGGTGTTCTGTGGATTGAAGATGAGAACAGTGCTGCTGCTGCAGCCTTTCGAAGTTAGAGCCTTTGCTGTTGGGTTCAGCGGACCTTGCGAAAACACCAGTGAATCTGTCGCCATCGTCATCTCCTGGGAAAAAGCTGGCCAGCCACTTCTGAAGCTCCAGTGACTCGGGGCTTGAACCCTGCTGCTCTCCATTCCCTACCCTACGCTGCCACTGGGAATCCGTGACCTCAAGTTCATCAGGAATCACACAGTTTCCAAAAGCAAAGCTGGCTCTCTCATGTTTTTAAGCTGTGTTGTGCTCTCCACCGGCTCTGTGCAAACTACTCTTTTGTTATTTATTGTTGGAGACAGGCATTTTGTATGGAATTATTTTTTTAAAACCATTTATATCACTTTTAAACACATCTAAGAAACCCAGTCAAAAATGCAGCAAAAATTTTTAAAAGATTTGAAGATATTGTAATAGCTTTCTTACAGCAACCAAGCCCAGATGGCTTTTAATTGGTTGGCAAAGGAAGCAAAAGGTCTTTTTTTTTAGGCATGAGTGAGTGTGTGATTGTTGCTGCAGAACTGCTGCTGTGAAAGGCTGGCTGCATGTTATGGAGATGGAACAGTGAGGGCACAGGTCACCACCAGCCCTGCACGCAGGGAAACGTCAGGGGTGTGCAATGTGTGTTTGTTGGGAGGATGTGCTAAATGAAAGACGGTTTCCAATGGGATAAAGAGGATACAGTGAGGCAGTAAAGAGGATATAGTGAGTCAGTTAATTATCAATGAATAAAAAATAATAATGGCCACCTGCTTTGCAAAATAAGTGTCATGGCATACTAATGTAATTTGTTTCTCTAGACATGAGGTTTTGGAAAGAAAAAAAATGTACTTTTACAAAGGAATGTGGTTAAAATGAAAATTCTGTATGTTCATTGAATAAATGTTAATTGGTAATTTTCCATTGTCATGTGAAACCTTACATACCATCTGATGTTTTCAATATGACATATGAAATGTATTTACTGAGTTTTCTGATATACACAAATTTATATGTAACTGTGATGCTAGGGCAAAATTTAGCCAGAAACAAAAATCAAAAAAGTTTAAATATGCATTTAAAAATCCAGTCTAACCAATTGCCTTCTACAGTTGGCTCACTTGGAAATGAATTCCTCATGTATCTCAGTTTAGGTAGAACTGTTCTGTGAAGTCCTTGGATGCTTGTTTAGCATAATAAAAAAGGGGGGGGGGGAAAATCAGACAATTCAGGGTTAATGTTGCACAGGAGTTTAAAGCACATAATAAAACAATATTCTAAGCACTTAGCATCCCACAGAGGACTGTTCCAATTCATCATTTAAAAATAGGAAGAACATGAGCCAACTACAAACCTAGTGAGACATGGGACCCCACCTAAACTAAAAAGCTCTAGAAAGGAAAGGTTTTAGAAGCAATAAAAAAAAAAAACATTTTAAATCTGGAAAAGCTCAAGAGAGCAACATCTCAGGTGAGAAAATATTTTGGCATGATGCATTAAACACTGAAACTGTAAACTGGCAAAATATTAAAACAATCAAGTGTAATAGCATTTTTTATTATCATGAGCTATATGATATGAGGAAAACATGCAACAATACTGGTGAATGTATTGTTCACCAGTACCAGTCCTGTCCTTATCCTATGATAATGACAGGATATTGCGTACAGTGTTAGTATCGCAACTATACATGTGCAATATATTCTACAGCCTTTGGGTACCATAGCAAAATTCCTAAAGAGTACAGCAAATTAAATATCTTACCCTTCCTAAAAACATAGCATGCTTTAACTCAACAACACTTATCTTGATAATAATTATACAGCAAAAGTGTTTTTGCTAAAAGAAAAAAACAACAACATATATTTGGGTTGCAATCTATACATAGGGGGTAGGAACCACTGCAAAGATGAGGATCTAACACTTGTGCAACACCTTCTGACTAGATGTCTTTATGAGCAGGAGACAAAATTAAGTTGTGTCAAAATGTCAGGCCAAGGGAGAGGTTGAGGTAGACATCAAATCAACAGCAGTCCGATACAGGATCCCATTATCAGTGACACTACACAGGTGCCCCCCAGCCAAAAGTCCCCTGCACCCGAGAAGTTAAGGTGTTGCTTGATTCATTAGTGCCCGTGTCTGAGTCGAGGTGACGGCTCCCTCATCGTCCAAAGAGGGGTGAGAACTGGAATGTCTTTTCTTTCTGTCAACACTGTGTCACTTTAATTTCTTTCTCTGACGCCCGGCCCTGACACATGGAAAGGTTTGACCGAGCACCACAGCAAAGGATCATAGGAGAGTCCTATTTAAAGGGAGTGGTTGACACTGTTGACATTTCATTCTTGCTCTACCTTCTGGCATCACCTTTTCTTGTAAAAAGAACAACATTGCATTAAAGGATTTGTTCTTTGAAATATCTGATAATGGCAATAATTATTATATTAGAAAAACTGACTAGATAGTATCTTGTGCTTTTCTGAATGTGATCACAGATGGCTGGGGGAAATATATTAAAATATTTGCAATAATTCAAATTAAAGATGTAATCTAAAGGATAAAAGAAAAAAGATTTATCCGGAAAATATATACATATATATACCAAACTTGCAACTGAATACAATTGTACAAAAGAGCATATTGTAATACTCATTATTGTCTAGCATTTGTGTTGAAGTATTTACAGTATGAAATCACCCATAACACATAATAGCTGTCAATGGATGCACAGTGCTAATAATGTAATGTGCCCCTCCCTAAGGGAGCTGATCTCCTCATCTGGGTCACAGTGAGTATTAAAAGGGTTAAGGGTGCACAGTAAATTTATTGTGGGTCTTCCAGCACCAATGTGCTGGAGCACTAATGGATGACCTTGGGGTTTGGCTGTTCCAGACTTGAGGAGATCATGTCTCACCACCTCCCTACCAATAGGATGACCCTGGCTCCTCTCTGCCCCCAGCCTCAACCTTTAACTCGATGATCTTTGACCAAATTATTAAGCAGACACCTGCTTTCCGGTCTATGCTGAGTGAGAGGAGAAGTCGCTCTAAGTTCCTCTAATTTAATGTAGACGTGTGAATCAACAGTATAAATTTCACCCCGTAAGTCAGACTTTCAATGGTTTAAACTAAAGAGGATATTGTTGAAACATTGCTTTTGTAATCTATTTAGGATCTATTTTGAATATAACATTATCATTTGTTGTCATAAAATACTGTTGATTTATTGCAACATTAGGACCGCACAATGCTGCATATAATTTATAAAGACAGGTCCCCAAATGAGGGGACAAGTATTTGCAGGAGATAAAGTCGAACCCTGCGGCTAATGACTTCAGTGAAATTGCTTCCTGTTACTGAAATGCATGTACCTTTCAGGTAAAGTTCCACAAAGCAAACATATATACAGTGCTGTGACCTACTGTTCATTTCTTTTTATAACAAATGAACTCAATTCAGTAGCCTGTGAGGTTAGTCTATAATATCAATTTAAAGGTTCCTTAACACTGTCCAAATTCTATACTTTGTTAGGTTAAAATTCCCAGGGTTCTCCATCATCTACTGTCTTGTTTTGCTAAGATAATTCAGAATGCCTAAATTTAATATGCATTATCCAAAAACTACAACCTGTGAAAAATGACTAGCGAGGAAGAAATAAAAGACATGTAAAAGTAAGAACAGAAGAAATTAAAAAAGAAAGAATAGATAGACAGATGGGTGAAAGGGTGGGTAATGACAACAATTATGGAGGGATGCGTGGGTGTGGGTGTGTGGGTGGCTGGATGGATAAAAGTTTTAAGGAATGAGTAAAAAAGTATGGAAACAAACAATTTTTCCTGTTCTCTATTTATTTTTACATAATTATTCCAAAATAAATACACATGGCTTTCCAGACAGTTTGATCCCTGTTAATGATTAGCAACAAATAAAAGTAAGAGTGTTGTTCTTTTTTTTTTTGCCTCCTTAGATGGAAAATGAAACAAATGACCTATCCATTCTATGCACATATTAGCCCCTCAAAAAGAAAAAGGAGAAGACTATTTTACTATTGTACCAAGTCTAACTAATGGACTTCATCTTGTCAAGGGCACTGAGGCACAGAGAGCTGCCCCAAAGACTTCTTTGGACCTCAGGGATTAGTATGTGTCAAATTTGAGGGGGAAAATGGGAAAGAGAGGAAAAAAATGCTGCCATTAAGGTATAGCTTGGAAATGACTCTGACCCAGTGCTGCCATCTTGCATTGTCACACCATCTGCACAAATGTGAACTTTGCCTTTAAATCCTGGCTTCTCAATTAACATGTCCAGCTGGGTGGAGAATTCCGTCAGCTCCCTAATATCATTACTGCCACAGCAGACTGTGATATAAATATTAAAAAAGTGCCCAGAGCTCTTTCCTTGCTGTAGGACAGCTTCAGATTCTTAAGTTATAATAAAGTCGAGCCACACAGGAGGGCAACTGGGCTTATTAGGGCTCCTGTGGACTGTAGGACAGAAAGGTTGTTTTTTGTGCCATCTTTCTTTGTTTTTGTCATTTTTACTGATGGGAGCATCTTAGATACCTATATGGTAAAACAACACATCCTGCAAAGCTCAACAATGGCAAAGACTCAAGCTTCTTTGAGATATTCTTGTGGTCACAGACAAAGAGCGTTTACAAAGCATCAGGTTTTCTTCCAAAACGCAAGCTGTGTGGTCTTTGTGATAGCCCCATTACAGCTTGAAGGACTCTTACTTTAGGCTGTATGTCTGCATGTCTCTCTGTGTGTTTGCTTGTATGGATAACTGTACTCTCCAGAAAGGGAGATCTTAAGAGGAAGTCTTTGAATGTAGGACATTGGCGCAGTAGCGGTTAATCTTCCCCCACGGCTTTACAGACGGCTGTGGATTTAGGAAGCTGGCATCATAACTGACCGGTGCTGTTTGATTAGATAACAGAGGATCTACTGCAGGCATCAGTGGTCCGCCGTGCTGAAATGAAACAGTGTGCTCTCTGCCGGCTCTGCTTAGAACACGATGGGGATAATTCTTTGACAGTCAGAAGGCACAAGCTGCCAAGCAACATCCACCACAGATATGCTACAATCTCTGCAATGCTACGGACAGCACCAGCTTGTACCAGATGTTGGGAATTGGCTGTCACTTTGGCCGTCACGGCTTGAGTCCTGCAGATCTACTTGAGACACGCATGCAGGATAGCAACTGGGCAAAAAAGAAAGGGGAATTATAGTAAATACTGCGTTATAACGAATAATTTTGCCAATAAGAGATTCTAGGGATATGATAACCTACAGCAAAAATTACTGTCGTTATTCAGTATCACAGCAGCAATGCCAAAATTGAAAAAAACCCAAAACAAAACAATTCAATTGAACAGAGAAAAACAAAAACTGCTTAAGCAATTTAACATATTCATTATTACTAAAGGTGTTGCTATAAATCAAACTCATTAGATAAGATGAGAAGTTTTAAGCAATAAAATAGCAAAACCTAAATATTACCAACAACTCGAAGGGGTACTGCTGTGTTACTTGATATTGCATATATCCACAAATCTATGATATCTCAGTAAAGAAAATACATAGTGGAATGATTATTCAATTTTGAAACAGGATTTTAAAAGTTTATGATATAATGATAATAGCATCCCAAACCTCAAAACTGAATACCTAAAACACCAAATAAATAACGTTATGTGAAATTTGTAACTTCTGCAGACCCAAATATAACATCAGCATGCAAAGGAATCATTGGTGTTCCTTTTCCATTTTTATCCCATACAAATCCACAATATAAAAAAAAATATATATGTTTGCCAACCTTCCCTGTAAACCATTGCCAAGGGTGGAAGATGGATTTAATTTAAGGATTAATAGATTGTTCTGAAAAGGGTTTTCTGTGTTCCTCTCCACTGTGAGTGAATTTATTCTTTAAGTTTATAAAAAAGTGAAATACCTCAGTCATTTTATTATTGATCAAATCCACTCATCCATTAACTATCCCCAGCTTCTCCTCGTAGGGTTGCTGGTATCTATCTCCAGCATTCACTGGGCGAGAGGTGGGGTACAAAGCTCTGTGCTCTTAGTCGTGATTTCAATTCAACTACCTTCTTGTTGTAGCGCCCCTTTAATCAGGAGTTATGATTGCTATTGGAGGAATGTTAAAACTTCTCTCCATGAATCGAATTAACTCACGACAGCCCTCAAAATCAACCATACATATTGCCATCATGTCTTTTTCATGTTGCAATTTTTCTGCTTCATGCCCTCCACTTTTCTGCCATCACATCTTCGCCTTCGTAGCACATCAATAATTTTTGGTAGAGAAGTTGCTGCTGCTCCGCGATGCAGCACTGCTCAATGAAAGCTATTAAGCTGAAACTTAAGGAGCTTGTCAAGTGTTTATATTTCAAAACAGGACTGCAAAAGTGAATTTTGCTTCCCACATTAAACTCCTTTTTGACTGTTTCTCTTTCCTATTTTGGGATACTTCCGTCATCTTTATTTCTGTATCTGGCTCCAAAGGCTTAAATATGACAAACAGTGACCTCTTCTGGATGCCAGCCACACTACAACAATGAAAGAAGGTCTTAGCATGGGTCTCAAACTCGTTTTCATTTTGCACCATATAAAGATCATGAATGTCCTCAAAGGGCCAGTTGTTCCAGAATGAATTGATAAAATCCAAATACTCAAATTAAAATCTGAATAAATAGCTGTTTCTGCATTTGTTGAGTACTTCCTAAAATTAAACAATATAGAACATCTTTTCACATTCACAAATGTGAGGGACCAGATAGATGGGCCTGTAAGTGGATCAGTAACAGCACAGAACTCCACTTCAAGTCAGACACCATCTAGGTAAAGGTGGGATACTGGTATGGGCTGGTATTTTGAAAGATGAGCTGGATGTAACTTTTCAGGTTGAATATGGGCTCAAAATTTACTCCAAAACCTACTGCTAGTTTTTAGAAGATATTTTCTTCAAGCAATGGTACAGGAAGAGGTCTGGATGTTCAAAATGACAATGATTTATATGCAAATTAATTCTCGATTACATACATTCAAGTATTCTTCTGCATAGCTAGCCAATAGAGAAACTGCTTAAATGGGAGATTTACAGAGAAGGAAAACCGTCCACCTCTCTGAAGGGTATCTTAGAAGCTATGGTTGGTCCTGTCAACAGATCAAGAAACTGACAGACTACATAAATAAAAGGCTTATCACTGTTCTTGAAAAGAAGGGTGGCTACATTGGTCACAGACTTTTTTGCGGTTGTTGGAATGTCTGAAAGTTTATTGGAATGTTTTGAGTTGCTTCTTATTCTCACTTGTTGAGGTTTATTGACATTTAGGTTTATCCAAGAGCATCGTAGTTGGTGATTAATGAAAACATTCCTCAAAAATAAGAATTGCCTAATAATTTTGTGCACAGTATATTGTCTGTGTAGCCATGGACTCAAGTCTGTTAATGACACTTAACTGTTTGATTGAATGACCTGGACACAGGCAGTCAATTCCTGACCTGTTTCTTAAATGCAGATCAAATAACACAATGTCTTGAGGGATTGGTATACATTATGTTGATTTATTAGCTTCAAAAATATTTTTTTACATAATAGTTCAAACAATATTTACCTCTAGTTCTTTAAAGGCTTATAAGACCCACAGAAAAACTGAGTGATAAAGCTCAACCCTTGGCCGTACTGTGGTGGAGGGCCTTTGTTCCCTTGAATAAAATACACTCTGAGTACATGTGGGTGGATGTCACTTCAGATACAGATGCATTTGGGGTCTGCATGGGGGGATAATGTGCAACAATGATATCTTTGATCATTGTTAGAACTCCCCAACACAGGAACTGTGTCGAGTATGGTTATCATCAACCTATTTCTATTCCCCAAGCACAAATCATTTCATGGCTCCTTCATCCCATGTGCCAGAACTGGGTTTCAAAAGCAATTTCAGCTGAAAAATAAGGTGCTTTTCTTCAATTTTAAAGCCATTTGTATCAGGGTTGGTGTTGTTTACCTTGCTAGTACATTGGTATTTACATACCTCTTTAAAGGAAAAAAATGGCTTTGTATGATTTATGGACTGCGGCAAGAGCACAATTTTCTGTGTCGTACACCTAATCTGAGAGGGTGTGGGGAAAGGTCACATTGGCCGTACAAACACTAAGGTCCTTCCATAGAGAGGGGGTGGATATTCATTTTCTTTAAAAAAAATGTCAGTTAGGTCTGATTTATGATATGCAGAGCAAATAGTCTCAACTGAACCTTTAGTTTCAACCTTACGTATGGACAGGTGAAACAGACAAATAAAATAAAATAAAATAATAATAGTAATAATAATAATAATAATAATAATAATAATAATAATTTAGCTCAAACTGCTAGTCTTTGACAACACAAGAAACTTAGGTCAGAATGATGGATGCTGTAAGTTTGTCTTTTTTTTATAACATTCTGCAGACAATAATTACAGACAACAAGAAGAAAGAAACACTGTGATATGCTGTCAGGTGTTAGGATCAATGCCATGTTTCAGAGTAGTAACCTTTAGCCTCCCCCTTGACTTCTGTGCGATATGACACCATGGGACTGACAAAGCTGGAAAATACATTTTCATGTACTTAGAGAACATGACACCACTATGAAGACTTCTTTTTTTCCGCCATAATTTTTCACAGATATATTTCCTCTAAAGCATCTGGCATGAATTTGATCTGCGCTACAAAGAAGAATAAGCCTTGTCGTATCAGTGTTTAAAAGTAATTCCCTACAAAGATAAAGACCTGCCTTGGGTGGTGTTTACAGCCTACCCAGTCAATTATCAGTGTGCGGTAGTGTCCATTAAAAACGGACACTGTCAGGTGGATCTTTATTAATATTTATATGAGCTTCACATGCCATAGTGCAGCTGTGAGGCAAGGACAGTTGTTTTGGCAGAGAACAAAAGGAAGACTCCCATAAAGGTCAGCCAATTTACTGAACTGCTAAAATGCAAGCCACAATAACAAGGAGCATTCCAATCAAGATATTGCTCAAATGACATCACTGAAAATAACACTGCAGTTTGATTTATTGCATATTTATGTCACTCGAACCTGGGTTTAACTGCTATGTTTTAAAAAGGTTAGAAAAGATCACCCACCATTGTCTTAAAGAGGACATTGGTGCTCAACTCCTGTCTTTGGCTCTGCAGATTTACAAACTATTGTCGTGGATGAATCGATCTATGATACATAGAAAGGAAAAGTATCGGTTTTGCAGATTCCGTTTCATGTTAGCATTATACGTCCATTATTTACAGTGTGCTCACTCCTTGCATGGATGGACCAATTTATGAGGAAACGGAGGATCAAGTTCAGTCCTAATGACAACCCTCTACTGACCTCTCCTGAGAAAACAAATGGAGCCCCAAGGTGATGTTTCAATATCACTAACTACTTGGGTGTCCCAGGGAAGGGAACAGATGTAGGCCCGAGGATGAAGAAGGGGTGAGGTGCGGGTCAAGGTCACCATACGCCAAGGTTAGGGTCAGATAAGCACTGCTGGCTTGGGGGCCTTCACATGCCCACAGGCCATATAAAGGAGGTATTGTCAGAGCCTCAAGAGCTACAGATTGGGTGTTATTCCACTGAGGGCCAGAGGGGTTGTTGAAGGCAGGGGCACTGAGGTTCAGAGCCGTCATATGCCCAAGTCCTTAGTTACTCCAGATCCTATTGCCAGCTTTGGGCCGTTACTGTAGAAAATTACTAATGTGTTTACAGATAGAAAAAAACAACAAAAGAAAAAAAAACGACTTTTGGCAAAATAATTTTGCTCAAGTAATAAAACAATATGTTCTTGTATCAAAGATCTCAAAGTCCTACTTTTATAAATATTTCTGTAATTTTTGGTAGCGTTTCTTTTTTTTTTAATAAACTGCAAAAACTTTCACAACTTCAACTGTTTTGATAAAACTGTCATCACAAGATTTTCATGTGGAAGCTTGACTCTTAATTAAGCCAATGCTAGGAGTATGGGTGTATTTCTGTATTTCACACAATACAAACTCTTGTGTATTTCAGTTACAGGCACCAAGGAAGCATCTCTAATTGGAAAAAAAAAAATCTAAACGAATTACTTCAGGTTATTTGTTAAGAATATAAAATGTCAGACTCTGCCATTAGTTGCTGTGGGAGATCCCCTGGTATTTGGAAGGAATAAATTAGCTCCAGCACATTTATTTTTGACTTAATTAATAAGATAACCTAAGTGATTTATTTGATTCCCCAGACTGTATGGCACAATAATAACCTACAGTGCGAGGTAAATTCGCTAAATGTGTTCAGCCAGAGAAGGACAACAGAAACAGAGTGAGACTGCAATTACTGTCATATTCATGGGGAGGAGTATCCTAATAGGGAGATTTTCTGCTCCATATCAGATCAAATGAAACTGTATCCTGGTGGGTTGTTGATTCTCTAATTAGAAGGTGCAAGTAGTTTGATAAAACTCTTAAAGACTGTGGTTCCTCTGGTTGTCAGCTAATTGTGTGTCTGTTCATTCTGCTGTGGCATCAAACATTTTTATAATACCCGACTGTAAATTAAGCTGGACTGGATAAAGTACACTGCAGTGACCACAATCTAACTTTAAAATCATTCAGCTCAAACATAACTCCAATAAGTATTCGGGGATAATGAAGAATGCAATCCTCATTCCATTTATTATTAATTCTTCAGGTGAAAAACAAGAACTGACCTTTCATATAATGAGGAGATTAAACAGTCTACAAAACAGGAAGAAAATAAATATAATAGCATTCTTCAAATGCTTTTAGAAATGACGTAAGCTGCTTTAGATGCACCTAGGTGATATTTTCTTTATTTTTTTTCTCTCTATGAATGAAAAACAGTATGCTTAAAAGCAACTAAATGTTTTGCTATTTACTAATATCTGTAATTTAAATTTACATAATAAAATGTAGACAGGTTAATATGCTATGCTGCAAAAATAGATAGAATAAGGAAGTTTTTTTTAAAATATTTTATTGATTTTTTAAAGAAACTTACAAACTGCATAAAGGAATTTCATTAGAAGATTTTAAGATTAGAATTGGGACGTTCAGACTGCAGCAAAAAGTTTGAGAGTGTTTGCAGTCTGAATGGTCATGTCGTATTTTGCACAATGGACATGAGACATGCCTAATAATTCTGCACCAGGAGAAGCCAGACGTAGAAAATAATCCACGAATGGCCACTGCTATTAGTTGTGCTCTCTCTTTATTTATTTACTTCATCTTGTTATGATCTTGTGACAGTACTGTCAGCTTAATAATTTTAGAATAAATCGGTGGCATCCATTGTTACTCTAATAAACCGTGCGTTACTACATTCTTCATAACGCAGAATGTGCCGCTTTGGGTTCGTAAACTATTGACAGAAGTTTGATTGCAGTCCAATTTACTTAGTAGTAATATTGTATTTAATTGTATCTCACCAAAAAATATAAACTGAGCATTAAGATCTGCTGTGGTCTAAGTTGACTGTGGGGTCACAATGCTGCTAATAAACCCTGAGAAGGGTGTTAAGCAATCACAACAGCACATTTTGATCCAGAGAGAACATAGTTCTGATCGCAGGCAATTCCATCAATTTGCAGGCCCATAAACTCATCATGGTGAGTGGTAAAATACGCTTCATCCATCCATATGCATGTTCTCGCCAGAAAATTCCGCATCCTCTCTGTGTTAAATGGAAATATTTGTCACTTGGGGCCAGATACTCTTCTGACTGATATGACTGGTCAGATTTTCAGCTCATATCCAGTGAATCCAGGCACCATTGGACTTAACCAACTAGGAGAAAGGGGGAGGCAAAGGAGGACAATGAAGTATAAGAAGGGAAGGAAAATCAAATCAAATCAAAGCTATGCGTTCACATAGTTAAAAACACGGCTGTGATCAAAGCCATATGCCCCTATTTATACATGGGCTGTTGTGATTGTTTATTACGCTTCTTTGTGATTTAGGAAGGAATGTGATGCCATAGTCAACTTTCTAAAGTACTTGGAACCAAAGTAGCAGTTTGGCATATTGATGGAAAAATTTAATTGGTTTTAAAACTACAACAACCTTTAAAACCTTGGTATATCATGGAACCAGTAACCGGCTCATATCATTAGTTCAGAATGACACACACAAAACAAAAACAAAAAATAAATTAGAACAAACATTCCAGGGTTTTTCTTTTGAGGAGATTCAGCTGGGATGCTGAGGAAGCCAACTTTAAACTTACTTCTGATTCCTTGATAAGTTGTGCTTTTCAACATTTGCCATTAATGAGATGTCTTTGTTGAGTATCTTTATTATGAGTTTTATTTAGGGCTGGGATTTTTTTTAAAGAGCCTGATTTACATCACTCATGTCAACTGTTGTCATAAAGAGTGATAAGCAAAGGATGGCTGGGCTAGTCAACATACTGCACTGGCGGAATAACAGTCAAAGGAGACAAGAAGCAGATAAGGCCACAAGCAGAGAGGCAGAAAGAGAAGAGATGAAGACCAAGCAGGGGATGGAGGAGAGAAATAGAGAGCGCAATGACTCCACAAAGGTCACTCCTTTTTTGTAGTCAACAATTGACATTTAAACACACGTCTCAAACGTCACTGATAAAATTACGCGAGATAATGGAGAGCGAGCCGCTTACACAGGCATGCAATTATAAACCGTAATGAGATGCAAAAATGCTAATGTCTTTGTGCACGCTCCAGCCTCCTTTTGTGGGGTGCTGCGGCGTCTGTGGCGGATGATAGATGCCACGCTGGTGGTGGCAGACAGAATGGTGACAAGTGGGAGTGGGAGCAAGTGGAGAACAGAAGTGGAGCAAATATGCCACACACCCTCACAAGAGTAAATCCCATCACTGCCCTTGCTAATGCTACCCTGAATGTTCTCCAAATCTATACAGTTAATTAATTGTAGCAGACAATTTCCCATCAATGGGGGAAGTTGGTTGTTTATGGATGTTTGAAGAATGAAATACCAATGTTGTAGTGAATCAGTGAGAAAAGATTATCCAAACACATACAATTCATAAAGACACACATAATGCTATTTTTTTCAGTTAAATGTAAGTTCTGATGCAGTAATTGAAATGGAAAAGAAATAATTTTATTGTGCGGCATGAAGCCATTTGTTCCTTAAAATTATTAATATTAAATTAGCTTGTACTTAGCATTGTAATTTTTTTTACACTTATGCAGCACCTAGCAAATGAAAAGTAAGCAACTGGGGAATGAATACTCCTGTGGGCTGCTTCCCTCATTTGCAGGTTGGACCTTTGCAGACCTGTCACCCACCCCTGTACCTCTGGTGGCTAATAAGAAAGGAACACAAGACATGCTAGCAGTCATGCTGTTTGTTAGAAGCAATTAATTTCTCCAAGGCCTTCATTCCATTCAGGGTAAGCTTTTGTGCTCTAAATCCCACTATTCTGTGCTCCTCTTTTGCCATGTAGGAGGGTATGAGAGAGAGTGGAGGATCGGAAAAGAGAGGGAGACCCCAGGACAGAAGCTTTGGATGACAGATTATCTTGGTCCAGTTAAGCATGTAATTGCTCAAATGAGTTAAAATCCCCTTCAAATATCTGTCTCTGCACCTCATCACACCCAATTCATACACTCAAATATTTGAGTATTCACAAAGATGAAGCTTAAAGGTGTCTTCAATAAAAAACAGCCAAGACTGGTCTTTCATTTTAATTCTAAGCCAAAGAAATAAACAAGTTGAGAAACCAAAGACTCCGTTGCCAGTGTGAATTTCTCTTTGACAATGTTCTTAAATGTTCTGCCCCTGAAGACTATTATGAACCATCAAATATCTTGTATTGATGGCATGATCAACACATGTTCATTCTTTTCTTTTATCTGATCAGTTTACAGACACTTTTGTCAACTTAAAAAGTGAAATAGAAATGCTTTAGTTTGATTTATTTCAAAGTAAATTTTAGGTATGTTACAAAATTAACTTCTGAAGTGTTTCTAAAAATATACAGACTAAAGTGTGGCTTTGTGTGAGATTACGCTATTAAAATAAAAAGATTAATTTATAAGACTTTGAACACATCTATATCAGAAGTGCTAGTAAATGTGGAGGGCTATGTAAGAATCAGTAATACAGAAAACAAAGTTTTTTTGTGTTGGAACACCAGATGATGGACTGGGGAATGAAGGGTGCTTTTTTGCCAGGTGTATTAGGCCCTTGCCAAATGCCACCCTCAGAGCGGAGAGGGTGTCCTGCATTGCTTCCCTGAATGAATGCTAATGAGGGCGTGTGTCCATGTCTGAATGTTATTCACACCACATCAAACTGGGCCTGCAAAGAGGTGCAAAACTGGGGCTGGCAGCCTCCCAAACCAAAACAACCTGGAAGAATGTCAGACGATGCATGTTCCTGTGACAGAGTACATGCATGGATTACTGTAGAGAAGGAAACTGTTAGGACAATGTTAACAGTAGTCCAGCTGCCTACCAGAAAAAATGTTACTCAATAATGCAAAGATAATTTCTATCTCTTTAGGCAAGATTGCATCTTATTCAAAAACTACCTGTATCAGGGAAATACGCATGTTGCTATATATAATATTCTTATGCTAACAAAATGCTAGATTGAGCCAAAGCGAAACATGTAATATTTATTTTTTAAACCAAATTTCAAAAAAATAATTGCGAGAACACAAGTCTTATTTTTAAAGGTTAAACAACTTATTTGATGTTTTTCACTAAATGATTAAGAAACATTGGCTGTTTTTTTTCTGATTTGGTATTATAGTTGATACATAAGCTTTTCACATTAATGCAATTATAACTAAAAAGATACATTTTGTATGCATTACAAAAATAAAATTTTTAAAGAGGTAAAACTCAAATGCTTGTATCACAAAATGATATGTGTGGCATTTAGGGGTAAGCTTCAATTGTGGATGTGCTTTTCTGTATTTCACAGAAAAAAATAGCAAAAAAGTTAATAGAAACATGGTTAAATCACATAAGTAATAAGAAATATGGGTATTTTATAGATTTTGAAAAACGTTTCTTCCTTTAAAACCTTACGAAAAAACTAAACTAAAATTGTAAAATTACAGGAACTTTCAATATGCATCTAATACAAAGAGTTTACTCCAAACTTGCACTTCCATTTACCATGCAATGCTTAGTACCACGCAAGATAGAATCAAGATAGAAACCAATTACAGCCATTTAGGATGGTCTCGTTGGCTAAGGTGAGACACTCTCTGGATTGGCTTCACATTTGCTGAGAGCTGATGGGCAGACAAGGTCAGTGAATGTACAAGCTCTCATTTAAAATATAGACATGAGAGCAGAACTGGGGTTAGCTGGGTCTATCAGAGCTGTCAATCAATTAATGACAATTATTGAGCAAGGACGCCCGTGGGAGGCGAGAGAGGGAATGAGATTGACCATGGGGGAGAGACACTGAGATCGGGACGAATTATGGAGATTGGAAAATAATGACCAAAACTGAATGATATTACCAGCCCACACAAGCAGATCGCTTACTTCCCAACATGTGAAAAGTGAGTCAATTTGATCACCATGACAGGGTTTTGGACCTTGCCTCACTAATCACACTACTAAAGAGGAAAATTTTAGATAACTCATTAGAATTTGTATGAAATTGGCAATGAATTTTTAGATCGTAACTACATTATGTGATCTTTCAAATGAGCCCACTTCCTCATCGCATATAGAAAGTCAGCAAAAATCTCATTGTCCCATCTTCTGATTGTGCTGCTGCTATGTTTGTACAAATGAGTACAGGACAGGGTCTCTCCAAACAAGGAGGGAGAGGAAAGAGGAAGGGAAAGTGTTTTGAGTTTCTCCAGCTGGCAGGCTTTAATTTTCCACCATTCTAATTAAAATGCAAATTAAATTTATAATTAGCAACCACAGTATCCGAGAAACCACCTTGTGCGCAGCCCAAACATATGGGGTAACCAGCGGTGGGTAGCACTGTCTCTAGGAGACAGCAGAGGTGGGTGGCAGGACTGGGGAGTGTTTGTTGAAGATGAAGCAACTGATCATAGGCCCCGGCTGGTGACACAGGAGCAGCGCTGTGCTCCTGCTCCTCTGAGTTGGGAGCCCCCTAAGCTTTCAAAGCGCAGTGAGGCTTGGGAGCATGGCCCAGTTTACTCTACTGTCACTGCCCATGTCACAGGTCACTGCGTGCCTGACCTTACCCACGCACGAGTGCAGCGACAAGCACTGCTGGGGTCAGCTAGTCCAGATCAAAAGGTTTCTGACCAAAATTAACCTTTGCTGACACTCAGATAATTAATTTTTCATTGATGGCTGTTCTATGTAAACATTTCTTAACCCAGCACCTAAGGCATACTAACCTTATGATACAGCTGTTATTTCAGGATTGCACTTTGGGGGAATTTTTGACTCAATTAAATGAAACAGTGTAAAGAAAAAACATGAGCAGATATCCACCAATCAAAATTTTGTGAAGCTTTTACCTGCTAAAACTGATTTTAATAAATTAAAATGTTTCTTTCAGAACAATACTTTGAGAATAAATACAAAAGCCCTGAAAATGTTTCATAGCGTTTTCGCCATTAATGTCCAATAATCAATTATACTTAAAGCAGCGGAACTGTTACATTGAGTGAGAGAGACAGAGAGCAGTTGCTGTGATGTGGATTTACTCATATTTTTAAACAAAACAAAATGATCACAAATTTTACATTTTAATTTGTCTTTAGCATCTAATATCAGGAGTTAGTATTGTTTGTGCAGCTAACATAACAAATAGAGCCCTTTTTAAATGTATATTTTACAGAATATAGATATTTGTTTTAACTGTAAGATCTTCTAATGTGTTGCATGTTTCAAAAAACAGACATCAGAACATAAAACAGCTCAGCTCCACCTTCCTGTTATCTGCTTAAAGTAGGGCTCTCTTACAACTGTGTAGACCATAGACATGTCTCACCATGTCATGGAAAGCACAAGTTAAAACTTTCTTAAATGTCTTTGCTTCCTCTCACCTTTGTTTTAAACAAGGTTTAAAGCCAAGGTGAGTACACAATAGTGTACTATTAGTACACTATTATGTGCATGTAATCGTCTTGTCTTGTTTTCAGTGTAACAAAGTAGTACTTAGTATGGCTCAATCACACCAGCGTTACCGATCCACTTGATAAAAATCAAGATGAATATTTTGTATTTCTCGTCACCAGTCAATTTCTCAATGCCTCTCTGATAATGCAGCTTTTCAATTTCTAAACAGTTTGGTTTGATAATGCTGACTGAACACAAATACTTGCTCAAAACTCAACTATAACAAAGATAATCGCTTAGATAATCTCTGAACGAGCACCTTCCCCACCCTAGGATTGATCAATCCGAGAGATCAGTGAGAGACCACAGAATGCTCTTTCAGGGGTCCCTTTCTCCTGACACTGCTGAAACAGCACCATCAGTCATCCATCAGTTGTCACAGCCTAGAGCTAAGGTCAGAACAAATCCTTGTCAAAAGAAAAGGCCACATCTTACCATGCGCTTTTGCTCAGCTGGACAGTCTTGCTGGTGACACTGTGTCAAGAGACTGCTATCCAGCTCTATAGTCATTCCCTGTGACTGACTTAGTCAATGAGCAGGTCTCATGTGACCTCCTCAATATTGCTGTCCCCTTGACACCTGAGTTGGGCCACCAACTTCCATTAAGCAGTTAAATGTCTTGACTACAAGACAGACTTATCTGGGAAACTGTCAGCTGTGTTAACCTGTAAAGCTTTAGTGAGACAACCGAATGTGGCCCTGTGTCACCAATGACACTGTTGCTGCTCTGTAAATGACACTCTTTACTGTGCTGAGTCAAACACTAACACACTGTCATTTGTAACCCTGTGTTGCAAGGGTCATTAATAGATATGCACAGGCAACATTGCCATATCCTTATTCCTTGTTTGAAATTCAGCTGTATTTTCCTCCAGCTTCCATGTTCTCAGTCTCTCTTGGACATGACAGAACCTTTGGTGAGTCAATCAAGCACTGCATGATCTTTTTTACTTAATACCATTGTAGGGTGGTGACATCTCTCTGTACAATCTGGTTAGCTACATAAAAAGAAACCTTTCCTTGAAATATTCAAACTGCAGTGCTAAACAAAAAAGTCAAAATGATCTATGGCTTTGCCAAACAGAATGTCAGGGTTGGACAAAAACATGGTTTCTAAGAATAATCAACCATTGTTTCCCCTTTTATAAGCTATCTTTCTGCTAGCTGTTTGGTTTTCTGCCACCTGTTGCCTTGTTAATCATGCTGAGAAGATACTCATAAATCATAACATTCTTCAATTAATCAAGCTGTCAGTTTTAAGGTGAGGGGTCATGCATGCAGGAGACAGAGGTCATCGGTGTGGTGCGAAAGGGTCGGGGTGGTGTGGCATCTCTTATTCTTAGGAAGTGTCAGTGAAAGAGCCAATGCCACAAAGGAGAAATCAAAGTCCAAGAGACAAAAAAAGGGGGTAGCAGGGAGAGGTGACAAGGGAAGCTTCAACACAGCCAGAGAAAGGAGCCAGGGTGCAAAGCATAAAGCCAGTCAAATTGACCTGTCATTACATCAAGAGAGCAGTGCCAGGGCGCTACATTATCACACTCAACATACCCTTTTAAGATGACAGAGTTCCCGCAACTTACTAGGTTCCTGCAGTACTCCATTTGCATAATTAACAAGTCATTCATGTGTCATTCATGCTACTGCTATTCATTTGCAGGAGACTTCAGATTAAATTGCAAGCACCACATTGCATAATTATGTCAAAACATGCAGCATAGTGTAACATCATCATTACTCTAAAATCCTTAATTAGGATTGATTGATCAACTAATTTTTGAGAAAAAAGAATGTATAAAAATCTGCAAGAATTTGTCCATGACAGGAGATGGTATATGTATTTGTGCGCATAGGATATGAACTGTGAGATTGAGACACACATACTTTCTGGCTCTCTCAGTAAACCATGGTTGCTGGACTAAGGCAGAGGATATGTTTAATTTTTTTTGTTAACAAAAGAGCAAATAAACATTGTGTTTTAAGGTACTTATTTTGGATATTCACCTAACTGTAAATGCCATGCTTACCTGAAGTCCAAGGATATGAAAGGAGAGCATTAATTTAAAAAGTCTCTACTGTAATGCTGCAGAATCTCCAGAGATTCAAATCCTTGAAATAATCTCTTGAATAGACACCTATTGGCCAGAAACGCTACAAACTTGGCACATAAAATTATGGCAAAAAGGTTGTGATGGTATGAAGAAAGCCATAAGAAGTTCTGTTTGCAGTTTGCCACCATCCATGTGTAAAGAAAATCTATGTCTGACACTATGAACGCATAACCACCATGGTGGAACAATTTCCACAGCATGATGCAGTGGAGACACTTTCCTTTGGTAGGGACAAAGAAGTATTCAGAGTTGATGGGAAAATTATTAAAAAAGACAACAATGGAAAGAGTTATAAGCCTTTGCTAAATGTGAATGCCATGTATGCTGTGTGTTCTTTTTTGCCATCTGAACATCTAAATTTTGTGATGTGTCCCAACATCTCTGGATTTCATTTATCATCAGCTTCCTAAACCCATTTTATTGCCACTGTTTCAGTCCTGTTTATTATATCTGTTTTTTTATTTAGTCCCCCTAATCTCAAACCAAAAATGAAAAAGAACTGTCTTATCCTCTTTCACTTTAGATTTTTAGTTAGCTGCTATTTGTAGAAGTGGGTGTCCCATCTTGAATATAGTTCCCTTTTGTAGGATAGAGTTCCTCTCCCTCATAATTTCAACATCTGATGTGTCCATTTTTTTTTTTTAAATGTACATCACTGAAAGCAAAATGGCCTGCCTTGTGTCATAAAGTTGTGGTAATGGTTACATAACAGAAAGTTGGTCAAAGAAGTTAAAAAGCAGACAAGTAAAAAATGAAGAAGCACCAAATACTATAAAGGGTTAGTTCTAACTTTTGGAAGTGAGGTTTTGTAAAATATTCCTTACTTATAGCAGAAAAATGTCATATCGCTGTGAGCTTGTTGAAAAGAAAAGAAAGCCACTGAGTGGTAAAAGCTAACAAGTTAGTCAGATGGACAATGTCAGTTTTTGCTGGGTTTTTCATATTAGCAAGGCAAAACGCTGATATTCATAGACAACAGAGTTTTTCCTCAAAAAGTTGTCTTCTTTTATTACGTACTCATGTGTATTTCACTCTGCGGAGGTCTGCGCGGACTCAAAAGCAGATGTCCATCAGAGATGTCGGCAAAATACTCAAGTTTTGCTGGGCATCACATAAACTGCTCAGTGGACAACAATGATCACGCGGAACTATTTTCTATACAACACAGTTGAGATTGAGAGTTAGTGCAATCTTGTGGACAAATGTAGTAAATTTTTGAAGAGCACTTCATGTCGGAGACTTGAAAATACAGATCTTGTATTACAAATCAATGAAGGAATATGAGGAGTTTTAAATGAAAAATGTAAGAAGAAATAGCTTAGATGCTGGATAAGGATGAGGCACTCTGTTGAGCTAAGCGGAAATACCGCCGGGACAGATTGGTTAAGGTTAAATTTGATGCTCGACTATGAAATCTCAACCGTCCGCAGACAGTGTGCTTACTGAATATGTGCAATTTGCCAAAATATGTAGGAGCCTAAAGTTGACAGGAATTTTGAAAATATAACTAGGTAATTATATGTTTTTGGAAGACAATGACAATCCTTAACCAGCTATAGTCTTTAAAAAATGTAATACAGAAAAATACAATTAAAACAAATATATTTTTGCACTTCAGTAATAGTAGTAGTATTGTATTGTGCTTGGTGAAGTATTTTGATTTGCTGATTGAGGTTGGGTGTTAGTTATCCAAGAACGCGGCGCTTGCGAAGAATGCACCGATTGGATGAAAAAGTTCTGTCTGTGACTGGCTGGTAGTGTGGCTCATTTACATAAACTTGATCAAGTTCAAAGCCAAACTCAGACAGAGTTACGTTCGTGCCAGAATATGTATGTAAACACACACACCACATAATATTCTTTGTTCACAAAAATCTATGCACTCACATCAGTCTCACTAATACACGTATATACATCAAGCAAGAAGTTGGCTCTTACAACTGTCCATGACAGCTAGCACTGTGCCTCATTTAGCTGTAGCTTGGCTAACGTCAATGCCGGATCGGTTACCAGGTGAAGAAGCAGGCTCATCATCTCCTCTGCTGCTTATGTGACTTCAGGAAAAGAGTCTCAGTTTTTTTTATCCTTTTTTCATGACTGACAATAGGTTGCCATTGCGCTTTCAACTGTTTTATCAAATATGCTGTTAATAATCTGTTTTTGTTATCAGTGCTACTGGTGTATAAAACACATTCTTAAAAATAAATAAACAAATAATGCTTATCATTTGGTGCAGGGAGCAAGTAAAGCCTGGCACCCCACCAGGTTCATATGGCACTGAAGGAAAACAACAGACTACATATTAACTGGAGAGTTTGGAGGTGTTTGTTCTTTTCTTTTTCTCGAACAGTGACCTTGTTTCCATGTGATATTAAAGCTGAACTTGGCAAGCTGTTTTAAATAAATTTTTAAAATGCATCAAATCATGTTTGTTTGAAATATCTGTGTTAATATTGTAAAAGCTTTGTAAAAGCTTTATTTACATTCAGCTATATTATTGTGAGAAAATCAAACCCATGCCTAATACATTACACTACCATACCTTCTATATCTTACTTTACTTCCAATGCCTAAAAATAAAGTTTACTAACAGAAAGCACATTTAAGAATACAAACAATACACTTCGAAATTTGCATGATGTCGATACCAAAAGCATCAGAAAAAAGTACCGTATCTGAAATGTAATGATCAGATTATTGTTGTCAGTTCACATTGGAAAAAGTAACATCACTTCTATTGCAGAGGGTGTTTAAGTCCAACATCCTTCTTACCAGCCACCTGCAAAGTGTATCCTTCACTCAAGTACAATGAGTTTATGAAAGCAGGTGCAAAACCAGAACTGCAAAACATTTGTCTTAGTACAAGTCCCTCTCTTATACCACAATCTGACAACACCGAATAACATATATATTATAACGCCAATCTTTTACATTTTGGTGTGTAGTTTCTGTAGTGTATTGTTAGCGATGTCAAGCAATAACACATTTTTTTACATGAATAATAAAAAAAAAAAATACAACTAATTAGAAGAATAAAATGCACCTACTTACAACACATCAGCTAAAAAAAGGTTAGTAAACAACTCAAACTCACTCCATGTGGAAAATTATTCCAAATGTTAACTGTGTCACATTTTTCCCTATTTCATTTTAATAAAAGCATGCCATTTGCAAATGCTTGGCAATCTTTTCTCGTGCTTCCCACCTTAAAAGCCAAGCATGAGTACTTTAACCCTACACCATTTAGCACATGAGGTCACTCATTGCTGATAATTACAACATCTGTAATTTCCTGTCTTCTTGTGCTATACATCAAGGCTGAACTTTACGGAGCTTAAAGTGTCAATCTGCTCTATGTATTTCCCTTTGCATTAGTGAGTTTGAGTGACATTTAAGTCTCACAACTGTTGTTACCAGGCTGCCACTGCCTACTCATCTACAACCTCAGAATTTGCAAGTGATTTTAGCCATTGATTACTAAGTGGAAGTCTAATGCAAGTGTATTCAGGCATATTTAAGAGATGTTTAATGAGTTCATTTAAGTCAATCACTGCTCTTTTGTTAAAATAAGAAGAAATGGCACCAAAATCCAAGAGCTGTAATATCTACAAATCAGAGCTTAAAAATAATGTTATATATATATATATATTTTTTTTTTTCTTTAGATTAAAACTAGATTAAAATTTTGTGAGAAACAAAACACAAAAAACATAGCTATGTTTTTTACATTTAGCCATGTAGAGGATAGCTATGCTCTGTTGCCAATAGTCCTCTTTTTTACAGTTTGATTAAAGGCTTTAATCAATCACAATCCCAACCTGTGTATTAATCACTTCATCAAGCAGTTGATGCATTAGGTTTTTAATGGACTCCATTAATTTTGATTTCTCCTCTCTTCATCTTATCGAAAGGCCTCTCCCAATCTGGACAGATAAAGAGCGAGAAGCAGGAATGTCTGGCCTGCAGTGGCGAGAGCACAGGGAAGAGCACTGCCTTAACTTCATTACAATCACTCTGCTCAGACTTAACCAATTTATTAGTGGCAATATGGTATCCTGAGCAATGGCTAGGTAAACCAGAGAATAAGGCTCAGATAAACAGGGGCCCATTCATTTGTCTCCTCACCTGACACAATGGTGATGTATGATCCTAATAAGATTAATACCCCCACTGTTTATTTGCTCCTACTGCCTGCATGCATCCTTTACTGCTACTATTCAGAGTTCTAAAACAAGAAAACCTACATATTGTTAAAATCAAAACTAAAAAGATGCAATCAAGCATTCTGAATAAATGCTTGATTTCAGACAGTGACTGACTTGAAATACAAATCTTAGTGTTATGAACCATATGCACGTTGGGGAAAAGATAGAATTCAGCTGTGCTTCATTACACATTATTGTCTTGTTTTTAATGGCTAAAAATTATACTTCAAAGCATATCTCTGTTGCAATGATGCAATGCACTGTACCTGTACTAATTCCCCTTTAACATTTTCACATTTGTCTCACTACAAAAACAAACCTCAATGTATTTTATTGAAACTTTCTGAAATAGACCAAAACAGAATTGTGCTAAATTGTGAGGTAAATGGAAACAGATGTTTTCTTTTATGAATAGAAATCTGAAAGGTTTTACATGCATATGTCTATGTTAACACTTTGAATTACACATTCTAGTACACATTCAGGTGTTTTGTGATATGTCTCTACTAGCTTTGCAGATCAAGAGACTGAAAATTTTCAAGCATAGTTAGAAGTCAGAAGTTTAGTACAATCAATTGGATCTCATCTTTGACCATTGTCTCTCTTGTTTTAGTTTAGGGTTCTTATCTTGTTGGCGAAACTCCACCCCAGTCTCAAATTTTGCTACCTCTTACAGTTCTTTTCAAAGATTGTCCTGTATTTAATTTTAGCCCTTTCAAATGTCATATCAACAATAACCAGTTTCTCTCTCCCGGATTAAAAAAAAAGCATCCCCACAAGCTACCATCGGTATGTTTCATGGTAGGTATGGTGTGTTCAAGGTAATGTGCAATGTTAGTTCTCTGCCATCCATGGTGTTATCGGTTGGGTGATTCCATTTTGGTCACATCTAACCAAAACACATTCTTCCACATGTTTACTGCATCCTCAACATGATTTGTGCCAATCTGCAAATAGGACTTCTTGTGGCTTTCTTTCAACGATGGATTTTTTTTTGTCACTCTTCAATGAAGGTCAAATTTGTTGAATGCATGAATAATACAATTATCCTCAACATATTACACCACATGTGATGTGGATTTCTGTAGCTCAAACAAAATCAACAGGAACCCTATAGTATAGTTGTCTTGTACTATATTATTGTTTCCCATTTTATCAAGTAGCCTTTTAAGAGTTTCACAAAAGAGCTGCATTTAAGTTGGGTTAAACGCAAATCAGATTTTTGAAGTTATGGTCTGCTTTGGGACAGTCAATGACATAAAATTCTTAAGAAATACATTTTTGTAGTATGTGGCAAAATACTGAAAAACTTTAATGGGAATTAATACTTTTATAAGGCACTATATTTGAAGTTTCTGTTATATTCAAATCAAAGTAGTCATTGAACTATCACGTTCTGGTCAGAAATGACCACAATTAGCAAACAATCCATTTCCTTTTAAGCTTCCTCACCAACCAACCCTGCCATAACCCAAAACACTGCAGTGTCTGGTTTGGATTCATGCACAGACTTTCCGTCCCATCCATATCACCCCCCCGTCTGCCCTTCAGCTTCTCCTCTTCTCTCCATTGTGCGCTAAAAAGCTATTGTCTGCATCATCTGAAACTCTGCTCGCTGTTACGAGACAGCGGTGAAAAACATGAGAGTGCACAGGTTTGGAACGCTGAATAGAAAATTGTACTTAAGTGGTCTTCTCTTGCCCATCACCTCTAACCTCTACCCTCCTCCACATGAGAAGGGCTTCTGGGGTGGGCTGCGAGGGGAAGCCAGCAGGGCAATAGCAAACTTGAAAGCAGCCAACATTTGCAGCACTCTTGAAAAACAAGCATTTCACACCTGAAGCCTTTCATGCAGGGCCTCGAGGCATCCCCTTCAAGGCATTTAATTGGCTATTGCTTCAGAGCTCGTTCAGCATGCCCATTATGGTGAGGCAACAAGCAGCCAAGTATGCTAAATGAAAAGGGTCCTTCTCCCAGATGGGCCCAGTGGTATTAAAAACTGCCCGATCACTTCTTGTTGACTGGCGGTGGTTATTCACATGTATGCACATCTACAAATATCTGCAACGCTGAGAGTGAAATAAATAAGACTGTACATAAATACAAAAGAATAAAGGCTTCATGATTTTTTTTTTTTTTTTTTTGCAAGTACAGCAGATGATACAGTGCATCAACATACTAACCTAATTTTTACGACTTCACAATTCTCATTTATTAATAATGGCATTTGGAGAAGCTGTAACATTTTTACTTGGTTATGGTGAGCTAGTGAAAACATTAAAATGCCCTGTGGCATGCCTCCACACATCAAACCCTTTGATCATGTGCACTTCCAGTTGAAATGAAGACAGTCGTGGTTCTACTAAACACATATTTTATGCTTTAATCTCTGCCGTAGGAAGCAAGGCCCAGGGATATGATGTTCCACTTTTGTTTGGCAGTTCTACCTAAAAGATATAGTCTGCTTCCTTCCCCATGCCATCTGCCATCTGAAGTTTCACCCATATCAGCCTGAGGCATTGGAGCCCTTGCTGAAATGTTTTTAAGGGCACCCTCACTCCCCATGGATGGACAGCCTTGAGGGAACCAGATAAAGTAGGTGTTTAGTCTCTGGACCACTGATGAGGAAGGGATTGGCTTTGAGGTGGGACTCATGGGAAATCTGGCGTGCAAACTAATTACGCTGTGCTGCCAAACTGTCTGTGATTACAAAATGGAGAGGCAGCGAAGGTGGACTTTATGATTTATCAATTGCCCTAGTATTTCTTTATTAAGAGAAGCTAAAGCTAATGAATTTATATAAGATGTCCTTTATGTTGTGAGATTTGTTGTCTTATATTTTACATTATGACTGTAGCTCGCTGTTACAAAAGTACCAAATAAATTAATGACATTAAAAAAATCTTTATATATGTCATAGAAAAACTTGAAAGATAAAACAAAAAAGACCCACAAATTCTCAAGGCATTTCTGCCACAGCAAATATCTAATTACTTTTTGCTTGTTTCCCCACCTGGCAGTCACACTTTTGTAGAAAGCCACTTAAAACCAGGTTAGTTCACAAATTATCTGCTATATTTGTATTAACGCCTCAGCTGGTGGTGCAGACAGCCCCTGAAGACAAACACCAGGCAAAATCATTAAGGGTACAATGGACTGCTAGCTTTTATTGTGAACCAAACCCCAAACATACAAGTACCACAACTTTTCTATATGACAAATGCATTTGTAAAAATAATCCATGCCCAAAATAATTTATGTTTGTCAAAACTATCTTCAATCCACATCACAAATTTAACATAAAAAATTCTGGTTATTTTTAAGGATGTTTTTATTTTTGTCAAAATTAAAGTAATGAATTCAAAGTTACTGGTAGTTAATTTTATAAATTACAATCCAAGAACAAACAACTTCATAAACAAAGAAAAATTACATTAAAAAAAGGACAGAACATCTTTTGGTCAGCCTAAAAACTACAGCAAAAGTTTTTGTATGTGTATATATATATATATGTGTGTGTGCACTTTTCAGGGTTATGCTCATCTGGAGATCAGAGTTTATATACCATATATAGTTCAGGGAATAGCTGCAGGGCTGCAATAAAGCAGAGGAAGGGTACTTACAATACAATAAATCTTCAGTGTTACCTCCCTTATTTTATTACATTATGTTTTCATCACATATGAATCTGCTTAGCAGATGTCTCACAGCACTGTGACTTACATAATTTATATTCTTGCCAGTAATCTGGTTATAAACTGGGGCTTGTCACCAACTCAGATGAAGAACATTTGTCAAGGGTGGAATGTCGCCACAAATCTGAGACATGATGTCCTTAAAATAACTTCTTCCTCCCTTACACATGCACATCATTGTTATTCCCCTCCCGCCCCCCCATTCCCACTCTGATAACTGGTTTGGCACGCTGAGGGTTAAAAGAAAGGAACCGATTTTATAAGGGGAACAGTAGGCACAGTCATGGATCTAATCATCAAGCGGGATACAGGTAACATCAGTCAGTGACATGCTGCAACATGATATCAGCTGCAGAATAGATCACTGTCTGTGTGGTATACATTGCAGCACTTGTGCTGAGACCTCATCCTTCGAAGGGGCAAACTGGTTGTGGTTAGGGAACTGAACTTGGGACAGGAGGGCTACAGGTTCAATAACTGCAGTCAGAGTCTGAGCAAGATACTTAACCTGAGCTGCCTCAATGAACATCCCAACTAATAAATAGATGGCACATAAAATGTCAGCACAGTGCCGGCAGATAGTGGCGCTCCGATAATATGCATCTTATATCACAATATAGACTTTTAGATGTACAGGCAAGAGAATATATTTGCTTGTAACATAATGCACTACAGTAGGCGCTTGAATCAGTGCTTGTTTTTTATTGCTTATTCTTACTCACCCTTGAATTTTCTACAGCATATTTCCTGATTTTAAAGGTTTTTCTCAACATATTTTATTCTTTTGTTAAAAAAGCAATCAAATACTGATCACACACACCCATATATATATATATATATATATATATTGATATTCATACAGATGGGCATTATTATGACTGCATGTCTGATGCCTAAACCTTTAAGCAAGGTATGGTCTGTTTTCTACCTTGGCTCTTAAGTTTCTGTCCAATGTTCAGTGAGCATAGGAAGAAAATCAATAAACCAACAGGACAGCCAGTCTCAAAGGATTTCACTTTGGATTAAGAACAGAGGAGGGAAAGAGAACATAATGTAATGCTGAAATTGCATTATGACATTATCAAAATCCGCATTGATTACTGATGTGTAAAAATAAAAAGGTAATTCTACAAGTAGTAATTGAAATGAAATCCAGAAGCCTATCGTTGGACTGAGAGAGATAGCCAATGACATGACATTAAGCAACGTGAGACAAGGGGCAGTGGTTTAAGTGATCTGGCAGGCGGTACGATGCCCTACTGTCAGGATCGATCAGTCCTGCTGAAATTTAGAGCAACACTCTAAATTGGCCTTAATGGTGTGTTTCATCCTCCGGTCTCCTCCACACATTGACTGAGAGCCAGTGTCCTTCATCACGCCAGGTTCCTGCCCTCCCTTTCAATCTGGGCATACCACTGATCTCTGCTCTCTGAGGAGAAGGGGAGCAAAAAACAGGCCCTGCCAGCACCCCACACAGCACTGCGTGGCTTACATCCCACCTCCAATAATCACAGAGTTTCCCACTTTCAAGGCACTAAAATAGGCTCAAAAACAAACCCCGAGCCCCCACTGTGTGCCAAGCAATTTTCTGATCTGCTCAGAATCCAGTTCTTGAGTGTGTGAATTATCAAATAGTGGAGGAAAGCATGAATAAAGTAAGCGCCATGAACTAGCTGTGCAGTGCGGTGGTGGCTTCTGTCTCGGCCGGTAATGGGGCAAAGCCATTAAGGGACACAAAAAAAAGAACAGAAAACCTTACTCCCCTTTTTTCCACCCTGTTGGAAAGTAATCTGCTTACATCATTAGGCGAAGCTCGCTAAAACAAATTACCAGATGTTGTGTTGCTTTTTCTCTCGTTTTGTTTTTGTCAGCGTTTTAACATACTCTCCTCTCGTTTTCCTTGCTAGCGCCACCTCCTCTCTACAGCGCGTCTCTACACAATGAGGCCCTTTGCAAATAACAACAATTGGAAAAAGAAAAATCCCCTCCCGCTATTCACGAGTCCTATCTGGTTCTGTTCACACCCTTCCATTTTGCATCCGATCCAGTCATGTAGTAGCTAATAGCCCGAGAGCGGCACAGGAGAAGAATAAAACCGCCTGCAGTCGCACTTGGTGGGGATTTTTTTAAAGGGTCTAGTTTAGCTTATCACATTAAAACCCATTTAGAGATAAAGACATGTCCCGGCTCTTATGATGGCTGTGCAGCATGCTGAGAATGCAAACACATATTTAAATCCACCTCCCTTTATGATATTTCTCCGAGTATTTGTTTTATTAACTCCAAAGTCAACCCTGAAGAATTAGAAGTTCTGTTCTCTATGAAGAGGGTCTGTTCTCTATGAAGCGGGTCTAATTTTAATTTTGAATATAAGATTCTGACATATATAATGTTATGTATTATGTTTTTATCTATTACATAAATAAAGGCTACCATTTATTTAAAGTAACTGAAGGTAAAGAATAAAGAAGCCATAATTACACCCGACACAGTATGAATCAGTCGTATATATTTTTTAAATAATTTATTGTTGTTATTATTATTATTATTATTATTATTATTATAGCAATTGATATAATTATTGAATAGATATTTTTCATTTTAGCGTTATAAATTGTAATACTATTATACAATTACTTATTATTTTAGTACACATTTTAATTATTTGTTTTGACAAGTATATAAATATTGGATAATAATAATCATTGATATGCTACAAGATTTGATTAAAGCAAAATAGCTTTTTACTATAAACTTCTTTATTAGTAGTATATTAGCAGTAGTAGTAATAGTAATAGTAATTGGATAGTATATAATAGTCATGACATTGATATTTTTATTGTGGTAATATAAATTGTTCCACATGTTTTATTATTTATACAAAAAATTTAAATCTCTCTTTTTTTAAATTAAATTCAAGTTTCCGCTTCAAAACTAAACAGCTTGCTTTTTTTGTGGCGTTACTGATAGTAAACTTCAAAATTCTCCTTGCATACAATCTTTCCACAACCTGGTATGGGACTTAAAAAAACATATTCAACAAAGCAGGAAAATAGTCCATCCAGCCCCGACATCATTTCCCTGGCACATAAAAGAATACATAAACAGTTTACATACTTTAACATAAAACTGCGTGTGCATTTGCTGCTTATCAACCCCCAAGCAGAATTGTGATTCATAGAAGTCATTTAAGTGATAATGCACTCATTCACTACACTAACAAACACATAGCTCCTGGTTATCTGCATGTCTGGCATTGTTGTAGCACTATTCGAAAAACAGGAGGCAAAAAAGAAAAAAAAACACTGGAGATGGCGTTGATTGATAAATTGACAGGTTAATTTTCAGACAGATAATGAGACTAAGACCCTGAAACTGGTTGAGAGGAGTCTCAGGCCCTTTGCTCTACCTTGCATGCAGTGCCATCTATCTATTGCTGGCAGAACCGCAACTGGGAGCAGGTTCACTCTGGTCCATGCCAAATGTCTTCTGGGTTAAAACAGTTTACAAGCTCAACACATTTGATTTTCTTATTATATCCCATCAGAAAACAACAGCCGTTGTTTCACAAGAAATTATACTTGCTCCCAGTATTTGATTGTTGAACAACGTAAACATAAAGTTAAGGAGTACATTTAAAAACACAAAATGACCCTAAAAATCACATAATTGCTTATTTTATTCATTATCTTTGTCCAGTTTCTGATGTTCAAAAACTTGAAAGCTAACACTGAAAAATGTTTCTCTTCCTCATAATCATAATTTCCTGGATTTCTAATATGTGAGACAATATTATACACTACAATTTCAGAGAATACTGTCATTTTTTACAAAGATGCAATTAGCAGAACTGCATGTGTGCAGTTTTAAAGAAACAACTAGACAATTCAACTTTGGAGCTTAATTAGAGGGCAAACTATTAGAGGAGAAGAGCGGGTTTAACTAGAGGTCAGAAAGGTTTTTATAGCTTACACACGTTTCCACCGCTTGTCACTGCGGTGTCAAAGTCTGCAAGCACTCTAATTAAGTCTCCACCAAAGTTAGACAGAAGCTACGCTGCATGAATCAGCACACACACTAACAATACTAATCAAACAGAACTTATATGAGACGTAAAACTCTTCATTTCTTTTTTTTCTGCTAAATCTGGTGAAGGATTTTGTTTGCAACTTAGTTTAATACGCCGAATATGCTTTGAAAAGGACTTTGTGAATGCAAGGTTCCCAAGATTGAAGGATAAATTAACAATACTACAACATAATTTAAAATATTGGTAATGCAGCTTTAAATATTTCAATATATTTAGAATTTAAAAAATAGAATTATAAAATATGTTAAAATATTGAAATACATATGTACTGTACATTTATTTTGTATTTTAAAATATATATTGCAAAAAAATAAAATAAATGGCCATGTTACATTTGTCACTTTTTTGCTGAAATTACAAAAACAAATGTACTTTTGAATAAACATTGGTTTATCTGTAGTACTATATTGGAGTATAAAAAAACTAAACAGTGGCTTAATGTATTTTTTATTTTGGTTCTTTTGTGGGAGTCACGATATCTTGGAATTTTGGCACATTTTGTTTTTCTGGACGTTTTTTTTAATGAATTACATCTTTTTGTTTTTATTACTTGACTATGATTTACATTGTTTTCATACTTGATTATTTTCTTTTGAAGGAATGTGATTTTTTAATATTATTTTTCAAAAGTATTTTTAATAGTCTGTCCTTGAAATGAACACAAGAGGAAGAAAGAAATGTGCATAGCACAAAATGTGCAGGGGTTTGAATAAAGCTGGGGCAGCCTTGTTTTGTACAACCACTTAAAAAAAATGACCAAAACCCTGGACGAGGAGCACACTCCATGTTGCCATGGCAAAAAAAAGAAAAACATAACTTCCCCACTTTAGAGGTACTATGCTACATTTGGAAGATGTAAACATAACTAATTATATTAACAAGAAGTGCGAAAATAGATCTACATGCCAAACTCCTGGTGCAAATTCCTTTATTTGTGTTCAAATACCAAAACAGGTTAATCCAACAACTTGTGCTCGCAATCAAATTTATAATATAATGTTGCGACGCAAATCAAACCAAAACTAAACACCAACAAAGATCTGAAAACATGCAAAATACTGTCTTAAGGTAAGTCTTTTCTGGTAATATTGAAACAGAGCGAGCGTTGTGGTTGTGAGAAGAATTATGTCTCAGGGAGTCATTGTGATGCTGTAAATGCGGCTGATTATCAATAAGCACACGGTCACGACTAGGGGTGCCTCACTCCACCCATTCATTTGACCAGCCTCCTAAGCTCTGACAGACAGCACATAAACGAAAGGAAGGGTGCAGAGGACACATCTTGGGGGATTCACCCCATCTGAGGCTCCGGAGCACCCAACAGCTTGATCCCGTGTCACTCTGAGGGCAAGGCTTGGCTCTCCCTTGATTCGCTTTTGAAATCTAAACGTTTAATTGTGGTCAATGAAAGGAGGTTCAAGCAAATGAATGGTTGAGGAATATGAACAGAGGGGAGGGGCTGTTTCAGAGTGGCAGGCTGTAAAATGAGTACACATAAGAAGCAGGAGAGATAAAAAAAAAAAAATCAAGAGGGAATAATGAAATTAGGGATGGGGGCGAGCGAGGAAGAGAAAGCAAGGGCAGTGGAACTTGAAGCGCTGACCCCTATCGTCTGCGGTGAAAAGCAAGAGATTAGAAAGTGTTTCATGCTAATTTCCATGGAGATTTCTGTAATTTCTCAAAAATTACTTCTTCCTCCTTTGATTTTTCCGTACTGCCAGGCCCCCCGCTAGTGTTGTCGGGGTGGTCTACTCTATCACGCCTCTACTCTTGCGGGCCCCTCGATGGCCCCTCGCTGCGGCCAGCCGTCAAGAGATTACTGAAGCGGTGCTGACGTCTCTATCAGCTCGCGCCACTGTCATGCCCTCTCCCAACCCACTATGCTCACCCGATCCCACCACCCACCATTCCTAGCATCTTCTCTGCGCCCACCAATGCAAACCCTCGCAGATCTGTCAGATGATGGCTTCATTGGTCCTCATGACTCTCTGCATACTCTGTCTTTAGATCTTCTCATCCGTCTTAGAAAGCTGCACCTGAAGAAAGATTTCTTTCCTCCCCCCTTGGCTTCCATTGTAGACTGCCTCACCTACTGCTATCCCTCAGCCTTCACTCTCTCTGCCTCATCCTGGTTTGTGCTTCTGCCTGCCACATCAAAGGAGGACCAGGGGTCACAGAGCCACAGGCATAGAATATAAATGCAGCCAACTCCATGGCAGTATAGGAAATCAATCCTCTAAAGATAGCTCCATAAACTTTCTGAACCCATCATCAGTGTCTGATACATATAGCAACATATAGAAATGTTTTGTGGCTCTTTGCAGATTGTATACGAAGTGTTACACAAGTCTCAAAAGAAATTCTTCCTGTTACAATATTGTCTGAAAGTATATTTCCTTAGTTTCCACAAGAAATCAAATTTAACATGTAAAATCTGTGACAAACTTTGATTCTGTATTACAAGTTCATCTCAATAAAGCACAATATAAATCAAAGTTAATTCTTTCTAGTAACTCATTTTAAGACCCTTTTATGCTAATTTTGATGAGTATGCATCAAGCATGAACAGTTTAATTGGTTTCTAAAAAAATTAACACTTAAGAAAAAAGCTAAGTAAAAAAATATGTTTGATTCTTGATCTGAAAATTGACAACTCTACGCATGCATGGCAAGTCACGAAAGTCACAAAAGGTCATTGCTAAAGGAGATGGTTGTTCACAAAATGCTTTATATAAGCATATTAATAGAAAATTGACTAGAAGGAAAACATCTGGTAGAAAAAGGTACACAAGTATAAAGACTAATCTGAGTTTAATTTTAACTGATTTGGAATCTCGATAGCAGCATATGAATTAGTCCTCATTGTCTTACAGTTGCTTGAGATGACCTGTATTTTAAATTTGGCAGCAATATAATTAAAATCACCAACAGTGATCATTCCTCCCTTTCTATAGAACTCAGAACTCTTTCAGTGATTCTGCAGGACATTGTTTCTTCTTTATGTGTTATATATTTCATAGAAAGTGAAAAACAAGAATAAGTCAGTACAATCATAAAGAAAACCTGAAATTATTATTGGGCTGGAAAAGACTAATCTCTAACATACTATGACCTAAAATATAAGGATAATCCAAATGTTATTTTTTAAATGTACTTGCATTGGCAGCACATATTCAGCTTTTTAAAAGATACTTCTAGTAAAAAATAGACTCACAGGAAAAATGAAGCCCTTGAGAATAACAAGGCTCCAGAAACATGTAAACAACTTTTGTTGGTATCCCTGGCAAAAATACTCAAGCCAGCATTCACAAGTGATGCATCACACAATATGTCAGTAATTGACTCAAGTTTGTCTTCATCACCTGCAATGCCGTAGGACTGTCTTGCAGACGATGGAACGATAACTGACTGAATGATAAGGAAAAAAAAGAGGAAAAAAAATGACACAGGGAGGCAGAAACAGTATTGTTATAAATCCAAAGAGTCTCTGGATGAATGAGAAAACTAGCGTGACAGGCAGACACCGTGGACTGCGGCGGGGTTGGACGGCTCAGTGTGTGGGGGCGACTGGCTCCGGTTGCTTAGCATTAGTATTAGATAAACACTCTGTCGGAAGATGTCAACGTCTCCATTAATGCCAGAGCTGCCACGCGGGCTGTACTTGAGTGACACGGTGTTTTGTGGAGTGTGACAGGGGTTGTAAATGCTAACTCTCTCTGGCTAGATCTCCGAGCCTGGCGGAGGCAAACCCACGACGACACCTGTGACTGCAGTGGAGCTGCGTGTTTGACACTGTTAGGGGATGATAATATTGTCCTGTCATCCTTATCCGAAAAACAGCCCTGAACTCTTTCAGTATAACTGCCAATAATTTCATAATGGAAGAGCCTGTTTTAATTTAATTTTGAATGTACAATTGCAGCATTTTTTCCCCCCTAAATCAGTCCTTATTTTAATGCTAAGCTGAATTTGAAGCTTATTCAGACACACGGGCAAAAGCTTAAAAAAAAAAAAACCTTTGCTTGCTTATCATTCTGCTAACCACAAGCAGATTAGCCTCATCTGGAAGTGTGGCTGGCCCAGAAGGCTTTGCCATAGTCTTTACAAACCACAATATGAAAGCTGTGTGTTCAGCACAAGCCTAATGCACTTAAAGCCAGCCACAAGCCCACATATTCAGCCGCAGAATGAGCAGGATATGGGTTTTTCCATGCTTTCACCGCCCGGGCCATGGCTTTTCCCAGCCAGTAATTACACTGCCAACACTGTTCCAGTCAAAAATATTAAATGTTTTTTTTGTTGTTGTTTAAAAAAGATTTCAATATTTAAACAATAATGTATGCTTTACAATTCTAACCAACAGACAAACATTAAAAAAGTTACTAAAATGGATAATAAATAGCTGCCATGTAATGTTTAATAGTATATGTTAAATAATCAAAATTACAGGAATGTTTCTAAAATACTGATAAGAAGAAAGAAAAAAAACTACATTGAAAGCTCACGGTGCAAGAGATTTTCACAAAATAGACAGAATAAAACGGGTCTTGGCTCGATAATTCTGGCCATCTCAGAGCTGCTGAGTTGTTCTGCAGGCTGGAGGGCTGGACACTGTAGTGTGCTCTCCCCCCTCTACCCGCCCCCTAATGCCCTGTCCATTGATCTTTCCCGTAACTACAGCTCCACACAGAAACCCACACAATCTGTGCAGAGTAGTGCTCCTAGGCACCCCCCACTTCAAAAGGTGCATATTTACTGTTAGAAATTTAGAGAAAGTGCAGCTGTGGATGCATCCTTCAACCCCAGTCAATGATAGGGCCGGTCCTCCTGACCCCCCACTTCCAGCTCGCCCTGCTGGCTAATAAAGTGCTTCTTAGGCTTGGTGGTTTCCCTAGAAGCCTTATGGGGTTGTTTCAAACTAGCACTTAGTTTTGTTTCCATCAAGTCTTCTTGAAAATTGATTTTTGGAGAAATACTTATCTTGTGGCTCAACAAAGTTCCAGAATGTCCCACTGTTGACTCTTTGTTTTTTTTTTTTCTTGGCTTTCTTGTTGGTCTGAAAAGATTTCTATATAGTCTTTCTTCATGATGGCTGAATAAAACTCTAAATAATCAACATTTTGTCTGCATAAGCATAAAAACTAAAACACAAACTATACCCAGCTGTAAGTATTTTAACCTGCATTCAGAAAATCTGATTAGAATGCACATCTAAACAAAGATTGAGCTCATTCAAGCTAAATAATCATTTTAAAAAATCTTGGTTTCCTACTTAGCAGATTTCCTACTTATATATATATATATATATATATATATATATATAATTAGCATTTTCTTCTCAAAATCTGCATGTCTTACTTAACATTTCCTGTTTTTTTTGTCTTTGACAAAAGTATTTAATGTCGAGACACATTATCATAATTGTCATTCCCAATTTTCAAAAACAAATGTGTATTAAGGATAGCTAAAATAGGCCTTCTGGTGAAAATCAGACAATCAAAATCTTTTGTAATTAGCATGGTGATATTCTCATTACCAGCGATTCAAGCTATTCTGTGCTGCCTCTTGTCCTTTGCAACAATTAGAAAAATATGTCAGCTGTGATTTTTTTTTTCTTTTAGTCTCCTTTATTTAACTTTAAATGGCTGTCAGTAAAGTGGCACAGTGGGGGATTTATTCAAAAACAATGACATTTACAACTCAAATTTGGAAGAACTGCTTTCACTTTGTGCTCAGCGGGAAAACCCAAGTTTGAAGCAAGTGTGTTAAAGGTCGAAAACAATTAGCATAACACCACAGACAGTCTCGACGATGTATCATTTATTCTGCATAAATTATACAAGCTGTAGTGAAAGAACATAAAAGTTTTGCTCAAGAAATGATCCACGTTCAGTAGCCTGAAAACAAGTGACCTCCTGACTGCATTCCCTGACATTCATCATTTGATTGTCACTTTGTAGGTAAGTGTCTGCCTAACCAGGCAGCTTCGTATGGCGATGATTGCATTCTTCAAGTCTGCCACAACAGCATTAGCTCTCAAAACAGAGAAAAAAATAGGGGGAAAAAAAACCTGTTTCAATGTCATTAATCCCAACTTGTTTGGACTCTTCGCACCAACTCTCCCACACATCTCTGTTTCTACCCCTTTTTTCTCCTCTCAGCGCATACTACCGCTCTCACTCTCCCTGCCTCGCTAACATGTTGACAGCAGTTTGTTAGTAGGTATCAGTTTTCAGCGAGCAGCCTGGGAGGGAGAAAGGGATGTGGTAATCATCTCTATCTCCGGCTGCTTGGCAGCGTTCCCCTCGGCATGCTGGCAGACACTTGCCATTGAGCGGCTGTCAGGCAGAAAGGGTGTGGGATGTGGGCTCAGGCTACACAGGTCACGGTCACTTCTTTCCAAAAGCCACTGAAGCTAAAACCTTAAGTGGCATTTGAGCTACCTGCACTGTCAGTTCTGACACTCTGCAACACTAACAAGGAGACCACCGGTAGAGAGTCAAACTCGATTATGCCTCCCTAGTGGATTTTCTTAATATAGCTAAGCTACTTCCAGACTTGTTTTCCTAACAGAAAGCACAGGCTTTTAACATCACCCACATTGTCGTGTAGATTTGTATGAAGGCATTTTGTGCATTATTTAAAAAGCACTTCGGCATCGGACTTATCCTATCATGTAACGCTGATTGCCAATTATTGTTAATCGTTATCAAATCAGTGAAAACTAGTTAGCAGTGTTGGCTGATAAATTGTGAACAGCCCTGCATGTCAAGTTTGTTTCTATGAAAATAAGACTGAATTTTCCCAGAATTTTCCCCATATGAATTATAGTTTGTATTAAAAGAGGAAAAGAGGAAAAGGTCTCACAACTCACCCACAATCGTGCAAACCACTCGTACAGGTCAAAAGTTAGCAAATTATTTTCAAACATGGGCAGTAAATTTGTCTGTAACATACCAAATCAACTGTTAAATGCCAAGCTGCGAATTCCTGTTAAAATGTCTGTTTTTTATAATGTAAAGGAATTATACTAAAGCACACATATTTTTACCACCATTTTCCCTCCAACACAAATTGAGGGAACAATATTAAGGAGAAATGGACAAAAAAAAACCCTGCAATTGTCTGAAAATTAATATTTTTCCACACATTTAAACTAACTGAAATAAAAATGCATGACGCCATTTTTCTTTAAATTCCACCATTCAGTATGCCTTCAGTTAAAATCCTGAAGTAAATCTTACATTAAATTTCATTCCACTCCTATGTAAGACATAATATACTGAATTTATTTATTTATTTTGTTTATTTAGCATTAAATGATGTTCAGGAACAATCAAAGCAAAACAGCAAATATAACCACTAAAAATTCCGAAAACTTTCAACAACTCCCTCAGAAAAAAAAAACAGTGGCCCACATCTGGCTAGCCCTTACACAACTTTCTGGAGCCATTCCTGACTTTTTTTTATTTAGACACACAGTTTGCTTAGTAAAAATCTGTATCATGGCCAGAGGGACATAAAAATAATTTTTATTAGAATACCTATGTTTATCACTGAAGATGCCCTTTTCGTGTACAGAATATATACCTTTTTTCCCCTCACCATAACAACCCTGAATTCATTTAAATCTGACATCGGGTCATAAACCTACAGCTATTATTTATTTAGAGTAATAACTAATTAGCATTCACGATAAAAACATAACAAAAAGTTCCGGTGAGAGATTAAAACTTTAGACAAAGCTGTGAGGAAAAGTGGTTGACTTTCAGGGCTGCAAAATGAATTGCGCTTGACAAGCTGCAGTCTCTCAGAAGCCAGACCTGTGATCTTTAGAGTGATACCCTCAAGTTCACAGCAACAAATACCCACCATCACTCAGGGAGATCCTAAGTCTCTCTGTTGGCCAATTACTGCTTTTCAAAAGCCTCGGGCACCCAGGAAACTTTGACTCCTGGAAATAAAGACCAATCTCAGAGAGGAACGTTGCAGCTATTAAAATCTTTATAATTCTGTAAATCACAAGTGATTTGTTTTGCCCCATGGCTTGTTCCGATACATCCTTGCTACTATTGCAAAGGGCATGAGGTGACTGCAATTGAGGAGAGCAAGCTTATTTTTACAACTAAGCTTGGTGGAAAAAAAAGGGAGAAATGCCTTTTTTCTTCTACTTTTGGAGTGCAGAAGGCAAAGATCTCCTCTGTGTCATAATTGCCTGAAGTTAGAGAGTAAAGGCTCTGGACTCCTGATGTTAGTGCAGGCCTTTCATCAGGGGGGTTGGAGTCAGAGGTGCTTTCAAAGATCAGGCACTCAAGAGGATCCAGCCTTGTTTTTATTGAAGTAATGAAGGCATTTTAAAAAGAGAATGAGGAGGGGAAAAAAATCATCATCACTCATTTGCTGCTGCTGTCATTGTTTTTGCTGAGGATTCCAGTTCCCCTTTATTGGGAGCAAGCTTACATTTTTAAAATTATTTCAGTTTTAAGCTATGATATTGTGCATGCCTTACTGATTAATTTTGAAGATGGATTTTGAAATTAGCCCGCTTATTAAAACCAAAGTGGGAGGCAAAAGTGGCAGAGAGGATCATGCAATTATGAGTAAAATCACTCCAATTAAACAGTGCCATGTTAAGTTTTAGAGAACACACACTCTACATAATGTAATTACAAACTGGAATGTGTGTGTGGGATGAGGGGTGGGGAGGGATAGGGAAAAAAAAAAGAAGAAAACAGCAACAATCTGGAACGAAGCGTTCGTGGTTGATGGATTCTCGAAAAAGCTCTTCTCTCCTCTGGTGTTCAGGGTTAAGGATGGCTCTCCTCTGCTGCTGCAGTGCTCTCCCTCCCAACAGCCACACTCCCCCCATTCAGCAATGCAAGGCCCTCTGGTACTAGACAAGGGCCCTGACTGAGGACGCTTTGATGCTTCAGCCTTTAATCACCAGAGCATCCTTACAGAGCTGAGCAGATAGGCAAGCGGGTCGCAGGAAGGATGTCCTGACCATAAATCAGACTACAGGGGTGACAGGACGCAAAATAGGTGAATTGTCCTTGGCTCCACGATGCTGGCGGCATCCCTTGTGTCCCCCCTGAGTCACACCACCCTTTTTATTATTTGGGAACAAGTCAAACAAATGCCCTACCAGCCATTCTTCCCCTCTCCCCACCCTTGTGTTTTTTTTTTCTTTTTCCCCCGTAGTCTTCGAGGCTGGACCCTGCTATGAACTGTTTCCAGAGTCAGTTACTGGTGTAATTGAAAGTGCTTTGTCATCGCTTTCAGCCAAACACTGATGGATGTGAAGTTGAATGAGGTTTGGGTTTTAGTTATACGAGGGAGCCCGTGTAAGATTTATCACCAGCGGCTTAAGAGGCTACAAGGGACCATTAAAGCACCACCACCATCTACATCACAGTGAATTGTTCATTATTATTCATTAAAGCAAAATGCCTTTAATATCTCTAGTTCCCCCATGTGAAACCTAACAAAATGTACATGCTTTTTAAAAGACTGTTGCAGAAAAATACAAATCTAGGTATCCAATTTTCAGAGTACCCCAAGCTTGGTAAGATAAAATAGAAAGAAATAAGGTCAAAGACTAAACTATAAATATATATTTTATCTCTTCATTAGTATTGCAATAATAAAATTTTAAAGAACACCAGAATAAATAAAAAAAACACTATTCTCTTAAATCTGAATTTCAAAACTTAACCTTCGCACGCTCTGCATGTCCGCTAAACCTTCCTCGAAGGTTTCACATTGTTTCATAATTAGCATGCTCTATGGAGAACCTTATAAAACCATTTAATTTAAATTTGGATCCAACATCCACATGCAAAGCGTGGGAGGTGTGCTAGCTCTCATTGTCTCCCACTTATTATAGGCTGCCCCCAGCTGCATAGGTTTGCGAGGGTAGGATCCTGGCTCCTATCCAGAACGGCTCTGATCTGGGCCTCTTTGTGATTTGAGCAACCGAGCTGTGCCGGGCTGCTGTCCTAGAGCCATGTTGGAATACCAGAGCAGCAGTGGAGGTGCAGAGGCAAGTGACCTCACTGTGTGATGCGAGTAAGAATACGGAGCAAGAGTTACGCATTAAGGTTGCTTGGATTATAAATAAAGTAGTGTGTGGTTTCTGAGCTGAGGAAAGGTGAATACCAGTGCTCACAGCACAATTGTAAATGGCGCCCTATCTGAGCACTGGCTCAAGGCTGCCAAGACAGCATGGCCAAAGAAATTACATGAGATGCTTTTATTTTACAAAGGCGCTTGCTTTTATTTTGTGCATTTATGTGCATTAAAAAATTGTTTTTTTTATTCTCAATGAGAATTTTTTTTCTACAAATAAATTACTTGCTTTTTTCTTATGCTGAAAAAAGCAACATAAGAAAGTCACAAGTCGTGGAAGTCTCCAGCTCAGCTGACCTCTTGCTAAGTCGATGCCCTGTTTCGTACCAGTATTTTTCCAGATTACCTCTAACCAACTTCCAGTGTAAATATTGGATAATATCAGCTTTAAAAGTTTAAGAGCTCAGAAATCGGCCATAAAATCTCATATTGGTCCATCTCTAAATAATTCTTAGATTACTTTTTCTCAGCTTTCCTGTTGTAAACAGTATGAAAGAGAAAGTTTTGTGAAAAAGCTGACCGCATGATAGGAAATGCCTGTCACTGACCTTCCTGAGACCTGTGATGTCTTGGGTCATCTTGTGGAGCCGCAAGAGTAGCAGGGAGGAACAAAAGACCAAGACCCTGCCAAAGGCACAAATACATTGAACAAACAAAGAGAACTTCACTTTGACAGGAAAACAGTTTCCAGAATAGGCAGCGGTCACTTAAATCCACTACAAGTAAAACTGTGTGTGACTTCACTGACAGCGAATTGGAAAGACAGCGTAGATGGAAATTTTAAATGAGTTCTGTCCTGCAGCAAAATATAAATTTACCAAACTTAAATTTTTCTGTCTCAAGTATTTCATAACCCAAAATGTACAGATGCACAGATCTCTTGATATGTAATAAATAGATATGATCCTGCCTGTGGGAAAATTAGCATGGTAAGTGAACATTAACTTGCAGATGGTTGGATATAGGGAATGTTGTGGCTCCCTAACAAACAATTGATTAACTTGTAAACTCCCATTGCCCAGCTGTTATTCAAGCTGTTTAGCATAAATGAAAAAAGGGGAGTAGAGAAAGGATCCAGATGCTTTGAGTGCAGCAAAAAGGCAATCTGTCATTGTTCTCAACTAACACTGATGGATGCTGCTTTGAATGGGGATTGGTTTTACTTAAACATGACAAAGTGAGGGATGACATGCCATTGGTCACAAAGGTCTGGAGGTCCCGAAACGCCTCAGCGGTCCCTTTTTTCAGCCAAGACAACCTCTTGTTCATGTATCAGCTGCCAATAAAAGGGGAAACGTTGTCGGGGCACGCTTTTAGTTTGTTTGTTTTCCCATGTGTTGATGCCAAAATTGAAAAATGAGAAAATGAACAAAACTTCCACACGGACCACACTGAGGAGGAAGCCAGTGTCATTACTGCATGATCTACTCCCCTCTCAGTCTCTTGTGGAAACTCCAAAGAGCCATCACATTACTGTAAAGAGGCCAAAAGTTGGATAGTGCTACAACTGAAAAAGAAAATTACAAAAAATATATTGCTAAGAAAATTGTACAGATTTCTTGTTTCACAGACTTCAGTGTTTTTTCAAATAATTAAAAAATGCTATTAGTAGTTTTAGATAACCCAAGACAATATAGAATGATGATTTCTTCAAAAACGGGTTCTGTAAGTTAATAAAGCTAAGAGATCCCTATGTCAAAAAGAAAGAAAAAAGTAATCACATTATTTGGTAAATCATAACTTAAATGTGATTAGAAACATTTCTGGAATGCTAACTTCAATTTCGCTATCCAGACCCACCCCTATCACCAGAATAAAGAAATAGCTTCAACAGAACCTGTTGACAACATGAAGTAGGCTAAAAAGTTGCAATGAAGTGTTGCTGTGGTTGCACAGATTGTAAAAAAAGTACAAACATGAGACACAGCAGCAGGCATCAGTGGTCTATGAGGGAGAAGTCTCTCTGTGCGACTGTATTAGTAGTCAGAAGAACAGCATCTACAGAGGCTTTAGTTAATATTAGCCTACTAGCGAACAAATGTTTCATACCCAAAGACAAAGACAAAATTCTCTAATTTTAAGTTTTACAGAAGCTGAACTTACCGGCTACCCTAATTTTTAGGCATCAGCCTGAGAAAAAAAAAATATTGGTGGACTTCTACCTTGAAGAAGTAGTTGATGAAGAAAGTACAACTAGATCCACTGTTTCCAAGTGTATGACAAAATTAATGTGAACAGCAATATGCCAACTCAGCCATTACAAAACCATTACATGTGCAGAACTACTTAACTACATAGAAGTAATCATTGTGTTTATGCAGCGATGCATATACACTGGGAGAAACCCCACCACAATAATTTGAGGTTGGTAAAAGCTCTGAATGCAGAAATATAACTTACGTCATCCAGAATCATATACAATGTGAAAGTTGTGAACATTCCCGTCAGTGGACAGAATTTCTGGGGAAAAAAAACAGCCATTTTAGCCGGCCTTTGTGATGTCAGACGGTTAATGAACCAGTAAACTTTGCTTTTCACTAGCATATAAAACTGATATGGACAGCTCTTCCAGCTGCAGAGTGAGGTGACATTATATAACTGGAAGTAATAAGAAAAAGTTTCTTTTGATCATAGACTTGGACATCAACAATCAGACGTCATCCAGTTTCTCAAATTTAGGAAGGTAAGAAGGCTCTTCAAAGCATCCCACTAGACAGATTAGGAAGCAACAGCTGCATTATAATTGTTTGTTAATATGGTTGGTATACCAATCAATGTAAATTACAATGTTGGCCTTTAATTTTCCTTCACTAAGCTTTAACACCCTTAGATTTAAAAAATTACATTTTTCATTTACTACAAACAGCCAAGCAAAACATAGCTGAAACCCAACTTAACTGTGACACATGATACAGGAAGTAAAGCACTATTCAGTATAGCACAATAAAAATCATGTAGGCAATGCACATGTCAAAACCTATTTATAAAAGTGTAAAAAGAAAGGCTTATTCTCCATACACTAACTTCTGACTTTCACCTGCAGACTGTAAAAAAAATATATAAAAAATGATCAAATATATGTTCGCATAACTGCTGCATCTCAATACAAAGTGGGTCATGTAGCAAAAGCTGTAAGCATACCAGTCATTTTCATCTACAAATAGGTACAGCTAAAGTCTGACCTTAATACAGTAGAAATGCAGACAAAGATTTTTTTTTAGTAACTGACCACCATATTTTACATTTTTTATAAATAAACAAATGTAATACTGGATTCTGCATATAATTTTAAAACTTACAAACTTATAACATTTGAATATTTCATACAGTAAATAAATTAATGAAACTGTTTTGCTTCAGTCAACTAGTATTTTCTTTTTTTACTTGGAAGGAAATATGATCTACAACATGGCTCCAAAAGCCAAAGCACAAAAATATTTTAAATAGATTCTTCTTTCACAAAGATGCTATATAAAGTAGGCTTACCACTTCAAGCTTTTCACATTTCGTCTTTTTACAACTACATACTTCGATGCTTTTCGTCAGGACTTTAGTTGATAGGCCAACACAAAGTACTGCATAACTGAAAGAGAAAGGAAGTGATAGAGGGTGAAGTAAACAGATATATGGGTCTCACAGTGCAGATTATAACACTGCACTGTTAAAAAGCGGGATGGTGCATTTAGTAACTTTCAGCATGTTGAATGAAATAATATTGTATTAAGATACAGTACATGTTTATTTTGTTCCCACCCCAGAAGTGCCTAACTAGTTATCTTAACTAGGGATGCATGTCCCAATCCGATCACGTGGTTTCAGACTCTATCAGAATCGAGGGTTACATTTCAATCTGGGATCAGATATATTTATTCTAAAACCTAATATGAATAATAACACTTAGTAGCTACCTTATGAGGTGGTACAGAGTCAAGAGTGTCTCGAAACAACACACATGCAGCACTTTGAGAAGTGACAGCCGTAAACCAAAGCACAACACGACATCAGCTTGAAGTGAAAGCACTGTTGCCAACTTAGCAACGTTGTCGCTGTATTTAGTGACTTTTCAGACCCCCCAGCAAAATTTTTTGCCAAAAAGTGACTTGCAACAAATGTAGTAACTATCTCTGGTTTATGGGAGATTTTGGCAGCAACACAAAAAGCAAAGATTGTACTGCAGTTAAAACAACCAGTGAAGCTGCTGTGAGCCCCTCTCACGTCCGAAGCGCTTGCAGGGTTCAGTCTGACTAACAGCAGGCTTGTTGTGCAGCAACATGCAGTAGAGCAGAGAGGAGACCACTCTATTCTGTTTGCACATTGCAATGGAATCACGCATGCACAAAGCAGATCTCAGTGATTTTTTTTTTTATCTGTTCTTGAATTTCTTCTTTAGGTTAGATCATGATGTGTTGTTAATGTTTCAGATCTTTTCAAGTTGTCAGAAATGTTCTCTTTATATTATTGATTCTACACGTTTGACTTTGATCAGCTCTGGGTGTCCTTACTGAAATTCAATTTAGCTTTCTGAAACATTATGTGATGTGGACACGAACAATTAACTCAGGGATATTACTTTTTCATATAGGAGAGGGAATTTGTTTGTAGGTAAAACAGTTTCTTCTCGTTTTTTACGACTTATGTGCTTCCTGTAACTTTATTTGAGATGTTTTACACTAAGATATCTAATCTTAAGTGTTCAGTAATAACTCTACACTGAAGCACCTTATGAATAAAGTAACTTATTAAAGCAAAGGCAGATATTTCTAGGTTAAGGATTAGTAACCAGTCTCAGGGAAAATCAAAAATCTCTGATCAAAGGCCAGTTTTTTCATCTTTGGTTGATTTTTCACTAGAAATTTGCATCACCTCTAAATGTTTAATTTAACAATTTGGGTTAAGTTTTTATTTTATTTTTTTAATTATTATTATTAATATCGGCACTATGTCTTTATTGACCTAAATGACACATTTAAAAATGCATTTAAAAAATTGTCAAGAAGATGGAAGAGTAAGAACACTTCCTGTGAGGAGTACCCTCTAACTGTGCATAACAAGCACAGTTCCAGAGAGGGAATGTCAAATCAGCATTTATTTATGTATTTATTTTTTTTGCGATATTGCTTTATACGTCTCTAAAGTGAGTCCATGCGCGTAGACTGCTCGCAGACTTGGCCAGTGGCTGAAGCCAATTTTCTGAGTTTCAGAATCACAACACAAGACACTTGGAAGACAGAGGAGAAAACAGTGAAGGAGTTTCAACAGCCATCCCTCAGACAGGAAGACTCTAGAGGAAACACCAGAAAGCCATTAACTAACCACAGAATTATGATGATCTATTTGCTGGGATGGGCTTACAGACAGCTAATGAACAAGTCTCAACTCAACCCCCCCTCACAATCACTCCACCCACACCCTATCTCACACGCTGCATATCCACACACACCGAGAAGCAATTCTGAAAGAGCTCTTGCTCGTTCAGAACAGCATGGCAGATCAATGCCTGATTTTTAAATCAAGGGAAAAGGTTATTTTGTGTCTCACTGGGATTCCACTTACTATCTTCTTATATCTAAGACACTCCCATACCCATTTCAACCAAACCAGTCCAACCCCCTTTCCAAAACAACACATGCACACATCTCCTAATTAAGAGCGAGGCGGTGGGGCTTTTTTGTGTCTGGTTATGCTTGCAATGTTAGTGTCTGGAGTGTGAAAACAGATCTGATGGAGCAGTGCCCTCAGCTCTCCCTGATCAGGCTCCAGCAGGTATCCCCCCCATGATTGACAGCTCACAGGTCAGCCGCCCATCTCTGAGACTGTTAGTGGGTGGGCGGTAAAAAGATTTGGAATGCCTGGGACCCTGATTGCTTTATTGCTCGCCTGTCAGAACCATTGTACGGCTCTGTATTATTAGGGCTCGCCATCTCTCACCGTCTGGAAGGTGTCGCGTCTCAGCTCTGCATAAAGAATCGCCACTCTATTCAAAACCCTCTTTCTCTTTTTTGGCTGAAAGGAAGAAAGCACAGATTTTTCCACACAATCTCCTGTACTGGTTTGACAGATAATGCAACATGAGTGTCTCTGGGGGAATGGTGTTCGTCATCACACACGAGTGATGAAGATTTGAGATCCCATTTGGCAGTAATTTCTCACTATATTAATGATAGTTGATGAAAGGGTACAAAAATTCTTCCGATGGTCTTGATTTATTTTTCTTCTCATCTAGTCATTTTGGGATCCTTTTACAATGTTTCAATGTGTCTTCCTTTTTCTGATGATGGCCTTCCCTTAATAAGACAATAAATAATTTTGACTTTTTTGTACTAAAAGTATTGAATAATATGGCCAGTTACATCTAGAAAATATAATATATATATATATATATATTTTTTACAACAGACATAAAGCAATTAGTCCAACATGTTCTAAAATAATGTGGCACACTGATCAACACTTAAAAATTAGATATATATTTGTGTTTTGTTTTGAGTACAATACATAAACACATATTGACTGTTTCCAGGTAAAATTCATAGAATAACATTATAACTTTTTGCCTCTCTGACACTTCAATGAGGCACACAAATAAAATAAGTTTATATTAGCTGGTGTATCAGTTAATTACTTCTGACTGGAGGTCAACATTAGGTTAACATTTTGGCGTTCTACATTAAAGATGATACGAGAATCTGTAGAAAGAGCTGGGAGGCTTTTCAGCCTCAAAGACTTAAAGCAGGGATAATCCTTTAGAATACCAGTGGCAATATGAAACCAACACGTTAGGAAAATCGAAATATAAACTAACAGTCCTACATTTTAATGATTCCTGTATTATTTCTTATCAGAAACAAAAGTTGAATAGAAATAATGTTATTTCTAAGTATGACAGGGGTATGAATTATTTGCACTGCTTATCTCCAGTGGAAATATTTCCAAACAGCCAAATTTGTCTTTCTTTTAAGTGATGGAAAAGTCTGAATGTCTTCTTTTAGTCAGATGTGAGGCAGGGTGCAGCAACATGTAGAGGAGGGGCTGTGCTGTATTACTCTATACATTGGTCGATTTCTTTACACTACATGTGACATCATTTGAAATGTATGTTAGTGGATATAAAAAAGTAATTTTTTAAAATTTTATATCATGCTTTGTATATGTATATTATGAGATATTAGTAGCATGTTTCATTTCATACAACAATAATTATATCAACTTGTACAATGACTTGTTTTAGGTGATGATTGCTTAAGGAACAGCAATGACAAGCTACATTCAATAAAGGCAAAATAAATAACCTACATTAAACATGGAAAGGTAATGAACAAATATTACAGTGCAGTTTAACCTAAAAGCAAGCGTTGTAGACAGAAGCAGCATCCATCTGTTTTCTTTCAGTTTCCTAGCCACAGATGTAGCTCTAATATCTGTAAGCCTTAAAATAGCTTTATGAGGGAGCCTTGGCTGGTGAAAATTATTACAGAATAGAGATAAAACACACAGAAGTTATTTCTGTCAATTATGCTACCCTCTGCCATGGCGTTATTCTCAGCTGCAACAACATTCATCCGCCTCTGCACTTTTTTTTCCTGCTATATTGCTCGTGTCTGCCTCCGCCATCATTTAAGTGTTTACTCCAGAGACAAAGGGGACAGCATCATTTCCTGCCATTCATGTAAGCTATGCGAGGTGGGGCACTAGCTGGCTTCCTGCTCTTACTGTGGAGGACGGTGACACAGTGCATTATACAATAAAAAAATAAAATAATAGTAAATTTCAGTACATTTTCAGTCCTGAATATCAGCTGTATGTGTTCTAAAATGTTGAAGCACATTGTGCTTACATTGAAATATTTAGAAAAACTATTAAAAAATAAAATCTAATTCTAATAGGCCTAAAATTCTATTACTACTATATTGGGATAAACAAATGAAAATGGAAAAAGAGCATTTGAGCATCAGGTCAGGTCATGCTGTCAAACTATGTATTTTACTTCCCAATGGAACAAAGAGACTCCTCCAAAACTACAATGGTCGACTGAACAGTGTCTCGACACAAATCCCTAGCTGTTTTCCTTTTTTTCTTCATGTTATTCCCCAGACCGTGATGACAGACTGGCAGGTTGTTTAAGGTCATCGGAGCTGTGCCTCCTGCTCCCCTGAATCCCAGGTGATGGCCAGGCCGCATCCCCCGAGTGATCCTGCTGCTCCAGGCCACAGCAGAGACAGGCCCACTGGGGTGCCTTGACTCTGTCTCCATGGAGATGAGGCGACAGGCTGGCCGCGCCTCAGCCTCACACCTTCATGGTCAGCGACTTGGCGTCTCCGAGGAGATGTCCCTGCCTAACAGCAGTTGCACAAGTCGCGATTGCCCCCACTCACAGCCCCAAGACCATTCATTCTGTTTTTTTCCTTTTCTTTTTTGTCGGTGCAGGCACAACAGCGATTGGACCAGCCCTCCTTGCCCTGGCAGTGCTGCCCTTGTGAGGCCTGTTGGGAACAGTAGTGGGATGTTAGATTAGTCCTACAAGTCTGGGCAGGGCCTAAGAGGGGATGCAACGCGCAGGGACTGCCCACTCCATCTATGGCTCATGCTCCGTTATGCTTTTTATCTGCGGGTGTGAAAATATCATTCCCAAATGCTGTCTCCTTTAAGCTCCACACACAATTGGCTGCTGATGAAACCTGGCTTGACTGGCTCAGTTCAGCATCCCTGATGGTCCATGTTATCACATCTCTGTACGCCGATCCAATCTAACAGAGCTGAGCAGCAGACACATACTTCTGAATATATACATCACTGAGAAGCAGCTCTCATTCTGGTCTTCGTATTGATTTTTAAATGTGAGACTGGTCTTCTTTGTGCATGTGTGTTCTAATCTGAGAAATGAATGATAACCTCTTCATCACTCTACCCCCTGAGTGTTCTTACTGGAAGCCATATTGATTTTGTTAGTCTGAGAGTCCTTGCATTGCATGGCCTTTACCTCAGGGACAAATCTAATTGTTTATCTCTGGACAGACTTCTGCCTTTACTCCCTTCTGTCTCATTATGTGCCAAGATTTGTCAAGTCAAGTCTCTCCACACTCTCGAATCACGCTTTACAACATGTCGTTCGGCGGAACACTACAGATGGCTTACTTATCAACAGACCCTCCCACATGGAATGCTACAAACATGACAGCACAACACACTTGCAAAAATATACACAAACCGACATACAATGTAATCACACTCTGGAGACGCAATTACACGTACTGACACACAAACATGAGTCGCAGGATTCTTCAGATCATTTATAAGCTTTCTCGAGGAACATGATAAACAGTTATTCAGATCTTAAATGAAGTGCACACACGATAAATTCTGTATTTCTTTCTGAAAGTGTGATATTTGCTCATCCTGTATTTTGATCCATTTCATCACAGAGGATTTATGACTGAATAAAAACACAGACGGAGCTGTTGGTACCCCCTGCTGATATTCTAATCAGCAGGGGTCAAGTCAATAAAGAAATATGGCTTTTACAAAAAACATCCTGCTAGTGTGATATCAATAATTTTGTAGTCTATAAATTGAGCTGGCAGCATTGACTGAGAATAACGTGCTGCATTACAGTGAATTACTTAAAAGTTTCTCGATTGCAGTGACAAATTAACAAATGATTAGTGTGGCTTCTTACAGCATCTCAAACACAATTCTGCATAATATATTCACAGTAAAGCTCCTGTCAACAAAATATCTGTGTGAAATAGAAACTGAAAATGACAAACTTTGGTTGCACAAAAGAAAGTAAAAGAAAAATGTTTTAAAAAGCTGTGTACCAAAACGTCAGCATTTAATTTTTGTTATAAATATTACTGTGCAGAGCATAAAGTTGTGAGGGTAAATTATTGAACCTCTTACTTCATAAGAAACTTCAAAATATTTAACTATAGCTTGGTTTGGGGTGTGCTGTGGTGGCGCAGGAGGTTAGCATGCCCCACGTTTGGAGACCTTAGTCCTCGACGAGGATGTCGAGGGTTCGACTCCCGATCCCGGCGACCTTTGCCGCATGTCCTCCCCTCTCTCCTCGCCTTCTTTCCTGTCTGCCTACTGTCGCAAAAAATACAAGCGACTAGCACCGCAAAAACACTTCGGAGAAAAAAATGAAAAAGAAAACACAAAAAAAACTATGGCTTGGTTTACTCCTTTGGCTGCGCAATCCATGGTTGATTCAATCAGAGAATTATAAAACATGTGATTGAAGGCAGTAATTGTGTTTGACATCTATGTGCTACAAAGTAGACAAGGATCTGGTAAGTGCAAACATATACAGTTGTAGACCCTGTTCAGTTTGCTTTATGTTATTTTCAGTTTCAGGTGCTCAACTACAGTCAGCATGGCAGGTTCTGACAAGGGTCTCCTGGACTTTTCAGGTTCTGTACTTTATACAAATTATCTACATTATGCTACTTGTTATTATTACAGATGCAGAAGTTAACTGACGTTTTTAAATTCCTTGTAAACATCAGACTGTTCCTCTCAATGACTTCACTGGTTTGTAGAGTTACATAGTTTTGCAGCCTCTGTTCTGCAGCAAAGCTACCATTAGAGTTTAATTTTCTATCAGTCTGCCTCACAGGGAAAATACCTTCAAACAACCCTTCTGGTTTTGCCTTTTTGATATACTATCGCTATACTTTTGTTTTTTGGAGTTTTAAACTTCTAGAAGCTGCTTGTGTACAGCGATTATTTCCAAAAGCCTACTCTGTTATTTTAATACACATAAATTCCCACAAACACCTGTAATGAGAAATTACTGCAATCCCACAGCTAAGACTAAATGTTTCCAAATCTGTATTAGTATCACAGCAATACTTGAGCTACTCAGTGAACATTTGTTTTTAGACTTTTGTTTCTTCCTTGGAACAAAATGAATTAATTTGTGCTGTTGTGTTAATTTTGTTTAACCTACCAACATAATGCATTACTGATATCACAGCTTATCCTTTCGAAATGAGGTTAAATTAAAAACAGCAGTCTAAATAAAGGAAGAAAAACTGTGGATAACAGAAAAATGTTGCTTTTGTCCATATCTGTTAAGTGCTGATACTGCAAAAAGGAGGCCCTTTACATATTGCTAAAAATGATGTAGTGGGAATAAGACAAACAGCTAATAAGAATTTTGTAATTGGGCGACCATGCACACAGAGTTAAGTACTTCATGATCATGTCACAAATAAACATAAACAGAAATCCAATGAAGAAATGTGTAATCTGGGTACAGCAGATTGCACATGACGTAAAGAAAATGTCCCAAAGAGCATATTGCAATTTATAAGGGTAAGACCAGCGTTTTCACTTCTTTCCCACTCTATATTGAAATACAAAATTGCTGTATTATCAAATCAAAAATATTCTGAACTAAGTTGTTAGATTGCCTAAATTTAAAACAGTAGTCTATAGACATACTTTAATAAAAGTAAAAAGCAAAATCTGACCATTCAGTGAAATAATGTATACCTTATATCAAACATTATTATAAAAAATCTAGTTTTAATATAAATGTTTATGAGTTTCTTTTTCTAATCATCTTTCTCACCAACTCTCCAAACTCTTTCAGGCCACTGGAAGCCTTTGGTCAGATTTTATCAGTGAGTTAACTCCAGCGAAGTAGGCCAGATCAATACACACACTCTCAGAGAGGAGCCAGAGCAGAGAGTTAGAGGCGTGGGGGAGAAAAGGCGCAAGAGGTAGGGAGCAATCAGAGAGCTGTGGATGTATGCCTTCAGGAACGGATCGATGCGCTGACAGGGGCCCTGCTTTGTTCTCACACAGCACTCAGTTGTTGGGCGTGCTTAACATGATTGCTTAAAGGTTTTTGTTTGCCTACTTGTGTTTTTGTTTGTCATTTTGCTCTACTTATAGCATTTCCTGCTGTCCCTTTTGTTTTGTTTTTTGATACGTAGTAAGGTTTGCTTTCTTCAGATTTATTGTTTTCTTGCAGTGTACTTCTTGCCAGCAGGGGTTTCAGCTTGTATTTTAGTTTTCACATTTGTACAAATTCCTGCACATAGGTAATGGAAAATCTATAAGTACAAGAAAAGACAGGAAAAAAGTAGCCATAAGTACAAAGAAATCAAATGTGGAAGCTTTTACTAAAACAAACTGGAGGACTAAATTCTTTTTTTTTATTATTCATTCAAGCCGTTTTCATTTTGGTCACCCAAAGCAAGTTAAACACTTTCCAAACTAAATGCTCCACCAGGAATGATGTCCAGTAAGAACTTGGGTGTGCCTAGCTCCTCAGAGAAAAGTGTTGACCACAAAGGACAAGTAGGTGTCAACAAATCTGTTCTCAGCGCCTATGGACCGTTGAAACGCATGAGCTCCTTTCCAAGGCTTAATAAGATAGCACAGATGTGCCCTTGTCTCACAACAGCCCTGCGTCTCATTGTACTTTGGCCTCCCAACCCTGCCATTGCAAGACCTCTATTGCCTCGGCTGCAGGAGAGGGTCTCATTAGGACAGGCAAACGAAAACCGAGGTCAAGGTATATAAAGGTAGCCAAGGCTAAGGAGCCTGCCTCTAAGATTAGATGGAAGCTTCGCCCCGTCCTCGGGCCACCCAGCGGACCTCTGGCCCTCCCCATCACGACCTCCAATATCCACCATTATTTGATGAGGCAGAGCTTGATAATTATTTTTGCGTGGATGAAGAAGAGGGCACAGTGTGAAAGGAGTGTCTCATTCTAAGGGAAAGGGTGGTAAAGGATAACAGAAAAAAAAAACTAACAAAAAAAAAGATCAAAAGCAGGCCTTTTGCTTTTCATGCCTCAGAGGCTCCAAAGAGGATAAAGAACAATTGGGCCCTGGGTATCCTGTCCTCTCTTGCAATTAGGCTCAGCTGATGAAGTGAAAGGGATGAATGGCAGGGTTCAAGGCCTTCTCTAGGATTCACACAACAGGACGTGGTTTTACCTTCTCCTTCTTTATCTTCATCTCCATTTAGAGAAGAAAAATGCAGCTAAAATATTTCCAGATAAAGTCACTATAATTCAAGGTGCGAAATCTTCATCAAAGGGACAAAAGCGACTGAGGGTGTGTGAGTGGACCAGAAGGGAAGAAACACCTTTGCCTGCATTGAGGTGTACTTTTCATTAGCCTACATTATATATGGATCCTTTTTTAAATTAAAATTATAAAAGTATGCTACGTCTACCTGCTTTCAGAGGTTTCATCAAAGGGTACCTATTGTTGGAGAGTTTGTGGTTTAATATAATGTGACAAATCAAAAATTCGAATTCAGTGTTTTGGCTACATATTCAACATTCCTACTGTCTGCCATAAATAGAATAAGCTTATTATTACAACAATATGACTTCTGGCCTCAAATAACGCAATAAAAAAAAACATACACACAACCTTTATATGCCTAATGAATTTCCCTAAAATGTTTGATATTCTGTGTGTAAAATCTGCCTTTCTGACATTTCACAACACTGCTCCAGGCGATTGTCACTTAAAAGCTACTTAATATCACTTAACAAAAATAAGTGCAAAATACCATAAAAATGTTATGTTGTGCTAAGAAAGATACGGGATGTAAGGTTTTTATTAAAGTGAAATGATTTTTAGTTTTTATTTGCAGAATTTTGAGTGGTTAAATTCAAAGACCAAATAAATAGCAAAGTATACTTCATTAATTAAAAAATTGTGTTTGTAAAAAAATAAATATGCAAAGTAAATACAAAAGCATGGTAAGTTTGTATTCTATTGTTAAGTAAAATTGTGTAATAATGTCAGATATATGTATTATTTAATGTATTTTCAACATGGTAAACATTTCTATTGAGAATATTACAAATTAACTAGAAAATATGCAAAAAAAATTACAAATCAGAAGCATGCCACTTAGACAATTTTTCCCAGAAAAACAACACATACAAAACACAACCTACTGGTGAAAACTTTTATTTTAAATGAAACAAACGTTGACCATAATGCTTCAATTTTCCTCACAGAGAATTAGATTTGTACTAAACTAATCAAAATTGCAACAAAGAATAAGTTGATGAACTTACAGATAGATTTCAGTTTGGTACATTTAATGAACTAAAGAAAAACGATTTTGAAGTATTTGACTTAATGCACATCCAACTACAGATAAACTTGACAGCAAAGACCGTTTAGATTTAAATATTCTGGAAAGGTTATGAATGATAAGTGAGGCTACTGAGAAGTAGCACAAACTACTTCTCAGTGAATCACTGCTAAGACTGTTGTTGCTTAATGGAGAAACATTGTTGTAATCACATGCTGAAGGTCAGAAAGAACAAAAGCTTCTTAAAGAGACAGAGGCCCAATTTTAAGACATTAAATTACAAAGTCAACCTTTTTAAAGTCGTGCTTGATATATACAGCATTTTTATAACTGAAGGTAACAGAGTCTTGATTGTGCTATAAAATCCTAATGTGTGCCAGGAAAATACATGTTTCTCTTTAATAAACAGGAAAAATATAATTTATTTTCTCTAAGACAGTCATATCTTATTATGTCCATTTGCCTAAACTTTCTTGTGGTTGTACCCACTCAGGTAGCACTTCACATATATTTCATCATTACACAATAACATATGTAAATGAATATATTATTCACAAATGCATAAACTTACAATCTGTTTGCTGGTATTAAAACATAGTTTACTTCTCACAAATTCTTTGCAGTGCTCAAACGAGTAAATGGGGCCCGAAGCTTTGACTATATTGCCACACTGCTCTAAAACCTTAAGATGATTAGTGATATTCTTAAAACCGAGCCCACAGATAATGTGTTTAAAGAAGCAATACGGCTTTTCTGAGCTTTGAGTTCAAAGTCTTAGAAGCATGGGGTCAGAATGCCAATGGGCTAAACAAAGAGTAGCCAAAATGGGCTTTGGGGGATTTGAAACCCAGGCCCCTGGACCGCTTTGATCAAGCTACAGAGCTACAGTCATAGAAATACTAAGCATCAAATGCCCAAGACTGTGCTGCTCCCACAGAATTAATAGGTTGCCACGGGAAAATAAACAGTACGTTTGATAACACATCAATATAAGCGTAAAGACTTGTGGGCTTTTTTTTAATTGTTTTGTCAATCCCCCAAACACATTATCATGCCTAGGAATGCTGGTGTAGATTTCAGCAAAAAAAACAAACAAAAAAAACTGTAAATTTTACTTTTTTATGATTATATGTCCAGTCCACTGTAGCCTAAACAAAGATGCAGAAAATGTGGCTTGGTTAGACTGGTTAAACTTTTCCATCACATTTACAATAACAAGTGGTCATATTTACAGAGACTTTTTTTTAAGATTGTTTAGATAGGAGAAGACATTTGCTCAGTGAGTTAAGAGGGTTTGGGGAGTGATAAAGAATACACTGAACACAGAAACAAACCTGCCATTACCTAAGTGTTTGTGTTTCATATAAACTAGTTGTGTACACATGTGCACACATACATGGGTAAATATATGTTTAATTGTATCAGGTTTTGTTAAACAAAAAAACCCTGTTTGGAAGATAACTGAAGTCACTCTATTGACCAGAGTAACAGAACTTTAACTAGAATCAATCAAATGAATCAATATATAAAATGTATGAGTGTAAGTGTCATACGGCTGGGCTTCACTTTGAAAACAACTGATTGGAGATGACTGATTGATTACACAGAGAATTTATTCACCCTAGAGGATCTCTGAAAACATCTCTATTGTTGTTGTGGTTAGATCTTGATTATACTGCATTTTCAAACCACTTTAAAAGTATTCAATAGCTGTAAGGTGTGGACCAAAGTGCCATGCCCACTGAAGCTCAGACAATTGTCATCCTTCCACACTTTAAGGTGAATGGCTTTTCAAAATGCAGAACAGCAGAACAGTTTTAGCAAGCAATTCTATCATTTTGTATAAATAAATTACCCCTAGCTATCCTTTCTTTGTATAGGTTAAGAGTGATGTAAAACAAATTAGCAGTTTGAGGCTTGTTGCAGCGTCCCACAGCACCATTACAGAACCAATCTTTGCAACTGTGGTTTTCATAAATTTCAGCACTTAGTGTTAATGTCTTTTCTAAGCTAAACTCATGCTTACTTTGATGGCCTTCCACACACTGCAGCTACAGCTGTAGATAAACACAAACATTTTGATCTAAATGACACTAATTTGGGACAAATACTAATGTCAACGGTCAAGTCGGCCATAGATACTGGACTGCAAATCTGAATATAGTCAACAACTGTACAAACTTGCATTCTAGAAAATATTGAGTTTTGCATGATAACAATTATCATCCTAAACTATAATTCAAACAATAAAAATGGAGACATTACACTGGGAATGGGTGGGATACAGGATCAACTTGTACTGATACTTGGTTAAATGTTCTCATTCTGTTCCTCTTTTCTTAAAGTTTTTCTAATGAGATGCCAGAGTAGGTGGTGGAGTGATCTGAAGCCCTGTTTCCTCTGACAGCTTTTCAGTGAACACATAACATTTTTGTTGTGATCCAGACGCTCATTTATACAACACCAGTGATTAGAGTCTCTGACACCGGCACTTGTTAAAACCTTGTCTCAGAGTGGAACTTTTCGGGAATTCCGGAAAAGTTCGGGAATTCCCAAATTCCCAAAGGTGTAAAGTACTTGCAGGTGTGAAAGTGCACACAGCTGCAGGATGAGGTAGAAGCTAAGGGTCGAAACACATGTGCGTTTCAATGACATGCTAAAATCAGACCATAACCATGCTTTAAAGAGGCAGTATTTTGACTTTCCCAGGCACAATCAAGTAACCATGTTAATTTCAGTTGTTACAAATGTCATATCAAACATGACTTGAAAGCAATTTGACTTTGTAACTTAACGCCTTGAAATAAGGAATTTGTCTCTTTAAAAGCTCCTGCTCTTTTTGAAACTCCGCCTTCAGGAAGTCATTACTCTATGAAGATAAATTAGTTGATACAGAGGCTAATAAGGGCATATGAAACCCTATTAAAATGTTTTAAATGGTTTTTGTGATGTAAAAATGGATGACATAATTTAAAAACTTGTCCATGTACAATGTGACATTTATCCTATTTAATCCTATGTAAAATCAATCAGCAAGAGGATATAGATAATACCCAAAAAAGGGTCCAATAAAGTGGTTGCAGAAGTCAACAAACTTCTAAACTGATGCTTTGTTTAAGCATGTTTTGATTTAATTTAAACATTAAGTTTTTCTGGTAGGAATCTACTAGAATGCTTTATATTGATTTGGCAAATGTTCTACGAGTTCATCAGACTGATGGCACATACAAAGCTCTCTATGGGTACACCTCCAGTCGTTTAGTCATACCGCTGGCTAAAGTTAGCTCTGGAGTAGGCTACTGCAAAACTAGAAACTTTGCTCAAATTAAGTTATTTGTGTTGTTATTGAATGAGTTGGAAAAGCTGTTGCACTAAAAATTAAACCCATTTTCATTTGTAGCTTTTCAGCAAAAATCTGAAAGTTTGGAAGCAAACTGCTTTTTTGATATGCTAGTTATTCTATCCATCTTGACTAAAAACAACAAAAACTGGTCATTCAAAGAAAATTAACCCCAGAGCATGATCCTGCCCCTTCCATGTTTTTTTGTTTTTTTAAATATTGTGTGCTTTTACCATACCTACACAAAATTTCCACGTTTTATTTCATCAGACCATACACTATTCTTAAAAAGAATAAATGCTGAAAAGGTGCAGAAGGTGTTTAAACAATGTTCAGCTTTTAGGTATTTTATTCACTTTTTTCAATTTCTATAAATCCAGTGAAAGTTGAGTACTTTAAATTGAAGCTGTCATGGCATAGGAATATCCTAATGGCTTCTGTCTACATTTTGCTGATGTTAATCAAAACACATGTGAGCCAAAAAAGGTAACTTGGCACGTTTTATTTTATTTATTTATTTATTTATTTAGTTATTTTGCTGACAGAGATGTGTCAAACTGTCAGCATTAAAGTGATCATTTCAGTGCACAACATATTTTTTTGTAATAGACATAATGAAAGGAACCCCATTCAATTACTTTGTCTATTACCACTTGCAGATGCATGCTGATGACACAAAGGGTCGGGATGCACAAAATATAATGGGCATCTTGTTTTAATTGTTGAGATTTTTCTCTCCCTTTTTCTGAAGGTGACAGGGCCATTACTCCAAAGTCACCACTTATCTGCAGTATCACCGAGGATTAATGGTTTCACTTCGGCTGGTAAGAAATGTTCAAGTTGTCCTGATTATCAGTGCAAGAAAAAGAATAATGGTTATTTGTCATTGTGTTAAGCAGTGGGAGACTAATCTAACAAAACACTCAGTTAGGAACACCATTAACCCTTGCTGGCGAAACTGAGCAGGATGTACGGTGAGCTGAACGCAGCACTGATGCCCAAATCTCAGAAGCTGAGTTAATTTGATTCAGAGCCCCAAGATTCAAAGGAAGCTGCTTGTTTCTGAAATAAATACACCTAAATGAAGAACGTATGGACCAATAAGGATGGAGGACATGCTAAGTATTATACCATTGTGTGCTGTGTTGTGGTTTTCCACATCATCTCAACTATAAATCTGAGTGATAAACTAAAGATCTATAGTATTAAATGGACAATCAAAATAAAACCAAACATAAAAATCACAGAATTTTTCAATGAATTTTATATCACATTAGGTAGGAAATTGATCTAAAGTGGAAAAAAATGACATAAAATGTGAAGATGTTAAACATCATGATGGAAAATTAGGCTTAGAATTGTGATTTAGATTGGGATTTATGGTTTGTTTGTAAAGCGAACAATTACCACCACCAGTAGCTGACACACTACCCATTTAGCACATTTGTCTTGTGGAGGATTTTTTTTTCCCCAGTTCCCTAGTCCCTGAAGCTTTTGTGCTGGTGGCACACGCTTGTTCCTGCTCCAGTAATCGCCTACATTATTTTCCTTGTCTGTCACCTTTATAGTATCTATTAGCCACTCTCTACTATCTGTTCGCAGGACATTTTCTCTTCCTTTTTCCCCATGAATGTTTTATATATTGGAGGGAGAATGATTGTTCTTTGCAATGAGGCCGGTGCGTGGCCTCAGTAAGACAAATTGCTCCAGAACGTCTAAATGGCAGTCAATGATAACTCATTGTAAGGAGAGTAAGTGACTTCCAATGGAGTGGATAGGGGGACAGAGAATAATGGCAGAGCACAGGTGAAAAATAGATGTTTGGCTCAGTGTAATTACTCCATTAGGGGGCTCTCTGTTAATCTACCCAAGCAACAGTGAGTGTTTTTACAGCAGCGAGAAGGTGAGGGGCAAAAAAATGACTGCTACTGGACAGAGAGGAGCGCCTCTACCTCCACAGTCACAACACAGACTATGAAGTGTTTACTAACAGACAAATGCACTTCTGGTTTGTGCTACTCCAGCTACAAATAACTACAAGCATGGATATACTGATGAAGTTTATCATTGAGCTGACATTAATTAACAGCTGGATGATCTTGTGCACTCACTGTGCTTTAACCTTCTGTGTCAACTGTGTGCAAGAGGGCAGGCCTGATAGAAGCCTGCTAAATATGAAAATCTGGGTTAGAATAAAAAACAGGGACAAAAACAAACAACCCCCTGCAAATCGACACCCCCGTTCTGCTGCTTTCCAGACAAACATGATGAACAATTTTTATTTCACCATTTGGTGTCTGCTGCTTCCGCCTATGGCTATACAGACAAAAGAAGCCTTAAAAAAATGGTCCAATATGGTCTTAAGAGTTTACTCCGACCACACAATCTGTTTTCTTAAGTGAACTTTTAAAACACTGCTATGAGCAGTGCCCACAGCACTATCGGCAAGGCTCACGCTGACCTCCCGTTCACCTTTATACTATTTCCCATCTGTTTAGGTTCCACCCAAGAATTCATCCCAGTTGGCTGAAGGCCCACTTTGCATTGGGCTTCCTCGATGAAACCAAGAACAAAACCCTCTAGTAGGAAGAAAGACTCTCTGTTTGGCCTATTTTATACAATTTCCCCCACACATCAGTGCATTCTCTTCTACGTGAAGATTAGAACTAAATTCTAAATTTCAATACCTGACCAATTTGATCTTTATTTTTTTTTTTTTCATAGCAAAAATAGTAGAGATGCCATTGTTTTGTGATAGTGGTTTATGCTATCAATTTCACATTGATAGCATAAAGCTTTTATATTTGTAATCGCCATAGCTTATCGTCAAGTTTGGGTTTTTTTTTACCAATAAGTGTGTGTTGGATTTATCTTAGAGATCAGAAGGTGCTTTTTTAAAATCCGCCAGTAATTTGTTAGTTGTTTTTAACAATCTGTATTACAAAATTCTATTGATTTGGTAGATGAACACATGCTCAATTAGTCTGCTTGAAAATATATTTCTATTCTTCATGTTGTAACAGGATGTAAGCAGAATGTCATTTAGTTTGGAGCAGCATGTCCTATATAGATATTTTTAAAGGTAAAAAGATATATTCAAAAGGACATTCAAGACATATTCAAAAACATTAGCTTTTGGTTGATTTAAGGACCAATATGTCTATAAAATGAAAAGGTGAAACATTTTGTTATTTTTGATCAAATAGGTTTTTCAACAGGTTTCGATATAGATGGAGAGACATTACTCCAGCATTTCAGTTTTTAAGTGCACTACGGCAGTTTTAATTTTTAACATGGGATCCATTTTTCTGAGGTACAAGTCAACTGATTTATCTGACTGTATGACATAAAGATGTAAAGGAATAAGGAAAGACTAAAGAATTATGCACTGTACTGCTAGAGTAGATGAGCGAGCACTGTAAATACGACTGCACAATATTGGGAAACACATTATAGGACGTTTGTTAAGGTTGCAATGATGATAGGACTTGCAATGAATTAATACAAAGCAATGTGAATCTCTTTGTGCTTTGGGGTCATTCCAAACATAGACCTTAAATAGCGCTAAGCTGTCCAGTAATGGAAAAAAAAACACAGAAAAAAACATTGCTTTCATACATGAAACATGCTTTCATTAAAAGAAATCTTGCATCTGGCCACATGTTGTTTTGGCAAGAAATAGCTTAGTTGTAGTTTCTTAATGACTTTACCAGAAAAAACTCAATACCCTCCTAAAACTGTTTCTGCTGAATTAAACAAGTATCGTCAAATTTATCACTGTGATAGAGGAGTCTAAATGCATGGTACTCATAAAATAGGTTAGTATTTATTGCAGTCTATGCAGTTCTTTGCAGTACAGATTTCATAAAATTAGCTATATATTTTGCAACCATAATTATCAAGCCAAATATAGCTTTATGCATACAAAGTCTAAGAGTTCAGAACATTTAACAAATTTTCATATGTCCAAACTTGTAAGGTTAATTGGGAATATTATCCATCCATCTCCTATAGCTGTTATATTTGCAAGATGGCTTTATCAATTAATCATTTTGTACTGAAAAAGTTTTGAAACCTGTTATCTATATTACAAAATCAGAGAGAAAAAACAAAGTCAACTCGGCTTTTTTCGCTCATGTTCACGTGTCCTATGTTTTCTTAATTATACACATGGTGCCCCAGTATTGCATTATATCCAGCATACTCACATGATCTCATTTAGGTCAACTCAGTTCATTCTGGGATATCTCTGCTAATATCAGTCCTTGTAGGAGGAAACTGATTTGCACCTGCTGAAGAAAATAAAAAGCACACATGAAGTCTCTAAAAATATAATAACATTGGTAAAAGCAGGTATTGTTGCTTCAAAAGCTACAGGTTGAGGTAAAAGGGACTTCCATAGTAAAGACGGTAAGTAAGAGGCCGCCATTATAGCTCGGTGATGAAAACGAGCACGGTGACCCGATTAAGGAGGAAATTTCTGGGTCACGGTCTTGTTTTTCAGTGCTTAATTCGTCCATCGATAGTGACACGGTGCGTGGCTCACACCTACCTGTAATATTATCTTTCTGAAAGTCTTGGTTCAGACAAGGGCCTTGTCACTGTAACCCGACACGGAGTGAGGGAGAGCCGCAGTCACCCAGAGAGGGAGAAGACTGAACCTGTAAGCAGCGGGGAGAGGCTGGCTGACATGCTTACTCACCGTAGGAAGTGATGGGCTACAGCGCCACTCAGTGGACACTTTGGTATTTTCTTTTGGTCAAACGATGGAACCCCCTCTAGGCTTCAATTACATTTTCAAACACTTTTACAAGTTTTCAAAGATGGAGAGACAGACAGACAGACAGACAGACAGACAGACAGACAGACAGACAGACAGACAGACAGACAGACAGACAGATAGATAGATAGATAGATAGATAGATAGATAGATAGATAGATAGATAGATAGATAGATAGATAGATAGATAGATAGATAGATAGATAGATAGATAGATAGATAGATAGATAGATATTATTATTATTATTATTTTTAATCAATCCAAGCCCGTCCCTGCATCAGGAAAGCCAGAAACCTGTTAGTCTGATTTAGTGGCCTTTGGAGTCCACCAACAAACAAGTTCACAGTGTCTGTGGTCTCAGCTTTTCAGGGCTTCATTCACATCACACAAACTCCCCTTCATCTCATGCTAATGTAGGACCAAAAAAGAATGAAGATACCTAGCTTTAAAGACATGGCAGTCGGTTTAAGCAAAAAAAAAAAAAGAAAAAGAAAAAGGTTGTCCTTTGTGTTTGAAGTCATAAATGTGACAGAGGACTTCAAGAGAAAAGACCCAAGACTGGCAGTCGAAAGATGAGTGAGAGGCGGATGGGGAACATGTTTTCTTCTTTTTCCCCCTCCATCCGGAGGGATATTCTGTGGCCAAGCTTGATTATTAGAGATGAAGGACAGGCTGAGAGGATGTGGGATTGTTAAAGTCTTGAATCCTCTCACCAAAGCCCTCTTGCCTTGCATTCTTCTGCACTTCATTTATATGGCTTTACGCCTTGCACTCTTAATTTTATTTTATTTTTCAAGCTGGATAAAATTTGTTTTGTTATTTTGAAATAATATGGGAGCATGCAATATAATTGTAATGCTCGAGTATCAAAACCAAGTACATATTGTGCACTTTAACCATATTTTCAATAGTTTGCAAATATTTATAGATTCATACCCTCAATAATAATCACTACAGTGTACATGTAGATAACACTTCAATTTACCGTGCGGTTGTGGATGCAAAACCTCTGTTCCCCTTTCTGTGAGAGTCTGTGCTTCATTTGATGCCCTGTCCATTATTGCCAGCATATTTGAAAAGTGCTAAGCCTTGAAACGAGTCCCATATTATTTCAGGCCGGACTGAATATTTCACGGCAGGAGGCAGAAAATGAGACCTTCCCTCAAGAGACTGCCTGCAGTGCATTCTACTTGGTGAAGCAAACGGAAGATCTCATACTGTGCACAACACACTTGAACAATTATATATTTATCCGGCGCATTTGTGAGAGATTTCTCTTTTTTTTTTTGTTTGTGGGTGTTCAAAAAATAAAGGGGAAAATACAAAATTGAGAGAAACAACAAATATAAAAGTTTCTTGAAATCTGCGTTTGGAACTGTTTGCAGTTCAAAAATACCCATGAGAAAGTGGGGCTCCCTTTGAGCTATGGAGCTACAATCGTAGTACAAATTGCAGCAGGCTGAGAACAGCAAGCTAACCACATTGATTCTTGAATCATTTTCGTGAAATGAGATCCTGGTCTTGTGAGATTAGTTTGTGCTCTGGTAGATGATTTTATAAATGTGTAACATAGTATCCTCAGGACAGTTGTCTAGTAGCAAAGCTCTCTTTAGAGTGATACGGGAGACTTTCTCAAGCAGCACCATAGCTGTACCGGACTTGTAAAAACATGCTTTAATACAGTTTACTAATATTTTATGTGCTGGACTACTACAAAGTAGTTGTGTTGGTGGAGCGTATAAAACTGTGAAATGGATTAAACATATTACATAATATATTTTCCAAAAAAGTAAGACATAAAAATCTGAAAGTGTGAGGATTCATCTATGACCCCATTTTTTCCTAAAAAAAAAAAATAATCCAATTAAACTAATTACCTTCAGATACCCAGTGTAAATTCTTTCTCAATAGAAAATTTGTTGTTCAGTGATGACTCAAAGTTTTTTTTAAGAAAACAATAATGCTCAAAAAGCATTGTTCAAAGTGTATGGCACAACCCTACCAAGATATGGACATCCACCTAAACACACAAGCAAGGCAAGGAGAGCATTAATCAGACAAGCAAAAGGGCTAAAGCTAGCTTTGGACTTGATGCAGACATCCTAAGCTCAGGTGGGAGAATCTGTCCACAGGGCAACTGACTTGTCATGAAGTCTGAAGTCAGGCTTAGTGAAAGAGTGGTGAGAAGAAGCACATTTTTAAAAGAAGCCCATGAGAAGTTCCTTTGCAGTTTGCCTTAACTCACACTTGAATGAGAGCTGCTTTGTTCACATGAGATCAGCATGTAACTTTTTGGCCAACATCATACAAACTGTAATCCCCAGTTACCCCTATTACTTCAGCTATGAATACTGAAGCATGTCTGAACTGATCTAAATATCTGGCTAAATATAGGACAGTCCTTGAAGAAAACTTGTTGGAGGCTATATGAGCAGTTGCCCAAGGCAGCATAGGACGGTGTACGTTTAAATCATAAGTATTCAATAAATTAATATCTGTCCAATGTGCCCTGAGCAAGTTTGAAACTGTTTTTATGCAATAGAAAACCTGCTTGCTGCTGAGAATAGATAGGGTTAGCCTGGGGGCTTTGCATGGAACTGGACCCACAGCAAAATGACCCTCAACATCCAGCATGAGCTACAATGGAATGGTTTAGATCAAAACATATTCATGTCAAGTCTAGGCAGAGTGCATATGCCAGTAACACTTGTCAGACTTTCATTTCTAAAAGGTTTGGAGGCCTTACATCATGTGTTTCACGTTTATGCACTAATGATTTATTTAATATGACTGACTGACTTATATTGATTTACTTTAGTCACCATTCATCCATTTGCCCCTCACTAATACTACAAAAAATGATATATACTCTGATATACAAATGACAATATTATAATCTAACTTTTTTCTATTGAAAATGATAATTGAGAATTGATTTTACTTCCTTTTAGTTAAAAATAGTTAAGAACCACAATATAGCCACCTTTTGAAGCTTAAAGCTGTCATATAAAGGAGAAATTAGTTCTATTTGTACAATTTTGAGCTAACTGGTTTATTTATTCCTGAAAGTGCAACAAAGTAAGGGGACAAACCTTTGCTTAATCATTAAAACTTCAGGTGGCAACGACCTCTGAGGTGAATCCATATCTCTGTTCCTAGAAGAATTCACGTGGATGGCAAGTGGTGGTGTCCTTTGTGTTTTGTGAAGATATTGAGTGTTTGAAGTGTTAACCCTGACACTGCGCCTTTGGGGTGAGTAGGCAAAGGAAGCATGTCACACAATAGGATGGGACTTGGATCTTTGCCTCTCCTTCTCTGACCTCTGACCATTATTGGTTTTAAGGGCTGCTGCAACCTCGGCTCCTTAGGCATTGTGTCTGCCTTGATCATGTCATCACTATTTGTAGAAGTAGCAGCACCACATCTCCAATAAAAATGGACTCTTGAATAACGTATTATGATGAGCAAGCTATTCTCTCTTTTTTTCATATAAGTTTTTTTTTTTGAGTGATAAAGGAAAAACAAACAAGTTTAATAAATTTGGTTAAAGTACAGTTTCTATCTTTCTTTCATGGCCTTTTTGTTTAGTCTGCTTTAATATCTTCAAAAGGCTTGGCCAGCTATTAGCTAACTGATACCATGGAAATGACCTTTGTTAATGAATCTTTGAATTTCAGTTGACAATGTTTTTGTGTGATCTCTGTGTGTTATATGCCTCCAGTAGCTCCACTGACACAGTCCACCGAGGCCACACATAAAACAGTATGCCATCTGCACCTGGAGCATGGCTATCAGCTCTGTTCTCTCTTTCCCCACCGAACCCCCCACACTGCTTTCGCTTGAGCTTTTTCCTGCCTCTGTCTAGCCTGACCCTGCTCTTCCCATTCCAGGCTACAGAAGCCAAACCAAAGGCAGCTTTCAAGGGGGACTGTCTGCTCAAATCAAGTCACAGGCCTTTTTAGAAACGGTTCAGAGATCATAGCAAGTAGAAGTCAGGGAAGAGAATGACCCCTCTCCTCCAGGCTTGATCGGATCTTGGCCCAGTCAGACCCAGCAGGGCTGAGTCTCTGGACAGTTCCGTCTCTGCAGGCTTTGACTCTGTGATAGCGCGAATGAAAGAGGGCACAGAGAGAGAGCAGCAGTTCTGATGTGTCAGGCTCAATGTCCTGGCATACTTGCAGAGCAAAGTGGGCAAAGCAAAGGACAGAGCCAGCAGGCACAGGTCCAGAATAAGACCCCTATATTGTGTGACATGTCATCTAATGACTGTCCTTTTGTTTTAGATCTTTCCATCAGGGATAAGTTGGGGCCAATTTTAAAGGTCACAAGACAAATAATCAAAGCCAGCTCTTTAAAGGCTAAAAATTAACATAATATTTAAGAAATAAAAATAAAAAAATTATTAAAATACCCAATATCTGTCTGTCACTTGGGCCTCAGAATCTGTTGTAATGTATGGCTGATTTATGGCTGTATGGCTGTTTTCTTTGTTACATTATATTGCTCTTTTACATAAAAAATAAATTAAACCTGAGGTTTAAGGAAAAAACATTACATATTTTTTTGTGAATGCACCTTCTACTAAATGGAATGTACAGTATAACAGGACAGTCCTCTATGTAGCATTTTATCAATTTGTTTGCATAAATTTAAACAAACTCTGTGGGCACACTCTACTTTTACTCCTTACTGCCTTTAAGCCAGACAACTTCAACATTCCTACATGTCGTTGATTTCCCAATCTAAGCAATGGTAATGTTCCTTATGTGGTAAAACATCAAACTGGTCAAGCAAGTCTCAGAATTCATCCGGTTTCTTTTGGGCTACTGGCTTGCATTTCTCCACACATCCTACAAAGCATAACTATTAAGCAAAAGCACTACTGGCAAATGAAGCAGCAGCAGATAGAGATGGAAGATTAGAATAACCAAAATAAATAGTGTTACAGGGGTCGACTCGACTGGAAAAGGGACATAGCTACTCACCACTGCAGATCAGAAACTCTGCCTGCTAGCCACCTGCTCTGCCCGCTAGCCACTCTGCCTGCCAGCCACCTTCTCTGCCTGATAGCCATCCAGCTCTGCCTGCTAGCTCTGCCTGCTAGCCCTGCCTGCTAGCAATTTGCTCTGCCCACTAGTCACCTAACCTGCCTGCCAGCCATCTTCTCTATCTGCTAGCTACCTGCTCTGCCAGCTAGCCACTATCTCTGCCTGCTAGCCACCATCTCTGCCTGTTCAATCACCACCACTTCTGAGCGTAGGCAGATGAGGACAATGAAACTTGAAAATATGCCCCAGTTTTCTGAGGATTTGTGATTTCAAGAATTATTCCAGGTCTATGCCCCTTGTTCAGACAATTTGGACTCCTTCAGATTGTATTACTCACTGGGATTGTTCTAATGGAATGCCTTGACTTCATTTAATGTGCATGGAACTGTTTTGTGTTAAATTCATCTTCTGTTATACACCTTGCTTAGGCAAAGGATGCTGGCTTGGTATCAAATGTAAATGATAAATGGAAAAGACTCATACTACTTCTACTTGCAATAACAAAACAAAACTTTTCCGGGAATTGTTTTAGGACCACAACAACACATTTGAGTAGTTCATTTTGTGTCAGGATTTCTTAGATTTTATTCAGATCAAGCTTTTATGAAATGTGCTATCCAAATAAGTCTTATCTGCAGAGGACTTTTTGTATGCATGCCTCCAAGGATCTAGTAGCCACTATGATTCAATGGGTCATGGCTGTTTTGCCAGTAGTAGTTATTCCGATGTGAGAAAACGTTTGAGTTCTTTTAACAGTAAACATGATTATATACTAGGATGGAAAACAAGTTGTGTCTCGTTGACATAGCGGATTATTCACAGTGTGTTTCTACTCAGCCTGATTTAGTCTTGCATTGCTCAGACCTCCACAGATCTCTGCACTCATTAAGATTACGCATTTACTAAAAATCCACCAGCTTTTTGCATAACGGCATGCACAGTGAGCTTCAAGTGGTTGGGAGGGATAAGGCTGAATTCAAAACACGATGTGTCTTGCTTCGAAGTTGACCTTCCAAAAGACTAGTGATCTCATTCTTCGCTTCAGTTGAAAGCTGCTGATTCTCTATGTTACAGTGCTGCTGCCATAAAAAAGAAACCCTGTATGGCCTGCATATCACTGCAGGCTACCTCTATAGACTCCCTCCACTGTCTCTTTCCACTGGATTCCAAGGACATTGAAAATGGCTGAAATTATTATGAAGCTTTCATATGGAAATCTGGTTTAATTCTCCAGTTCCAAGAAAAGTAATTTATCAATAGTAAAGTCAAGTTTAGGGAAATAGGGAATATAATGCAGCTGAAATCTATATGTACTGTACATTTGCCCTTTTACAAGCTTAAGGTGTAATCTGACCTTGTTTAAAAAACAGCAAATGTCAGGCACAGCGGGCATCTGATGATCAGCTTATTATTGTTCACTTTAATGTTTCATCTACAGCCATGTATTTACTTATATATGGATGTACAGTATATCCATAAGAATAGTACTGACGTTTATTTCTGTAATTTCCAGGAATGATACAGATACAGGAAATCCTTCCTGCCACATGCCATCTCACTGTACAATAAAAGCTAAATCATTGTTCTGCACTAATCAGTACAATTTTGCACAACTGCACTGTGGCACACTTGCTGTAGATATATTTAAATATACATATCTGCATTTTTTGAATCTTTGCAAGGACTGCTCTAAGTTGCTTTTTTTTATATTAACAGCATTTCATATTTTTACAATTCATAGCATTTTATATTTTATTTTTATTTTATCTACAACTACTACTCAGTGGTAGTTGTTATTGTGTCTTGTCTCTATGCTGTAACTGCGAAGTAATTTCCCTGCTGGGATGAATAAAGTACTTCTATTCTATTCTAATTTCATTCAATAAGTGAAACCTAAATAGTCTATAGATTAATTTGGAGCCAGAGTGATATATTTAAGTTGCTTGTATCTGTTCATTCTAATAAAAATGACGATAATGACAATAGCTTAAAGCCATTGAAAACCCTGTATTTCGTTTTGGCTAATTGGTATATCATCAATAAAAGGATTTTTAAAAGTACAGATATCTCAGCCTACAGAGAGTTATAGTCATGTATAGTCAGGGAGCAGCTGGTCTGCTCCCTGTTGACAATATCCATAGATTATCCCTACTGTTTAGGTCAGATCAATTTGTTCAGTCAGAAATACAGTAACTGAAGTATGGTGTCAGTCACTGAAATACAGTGAAATAGGCTGAGGATCCTCCTAGAAGGATCTGAGGAAGTCTTAGTACTGGAGGAGGGATGTCGTAGCATTGCCAACAATGCTTGTGTACAATATGTGCTGCTCACACCTTCTCCTTTGCTCTCTCTTATACAGGTTCTTCCTGACAGTAGAGCCTGTCTTGAATGCTTAGGCTAGTTAGCATGGTCACCAATGACGGTGGAAAAAGTTTTTCTGTAACGGTAAATTGTTTATTCACTAGTAAATACACAAAGTTGATTCACAGGGCTACGACCTTTCTTCTGGTCTGATTGGTTGTTTCTGACCAGCAACGGTGCTTTTCAGCAGATTGCAAAGAAGCAATTTTCGCAATCTGAAGATTGCGCTCAGGGAAGCGATGGAGGACCTTGATTTTTTTTCACAGATTATCTGTCTCATAATATACTATCACAACAGTTTTAACAACTATATAAAATGCAGTTTTTATGTTATGTTTAACAAAACTTACATAAATGGTGCTTTATAATTAAAAAAAGAGTGTAACAGTCACCATAATTAACCTTGAGCTTTGACTTCACTGGCGACTTGTCAGACCTGTCTTTAAGAGCACAAAGAACATGCAGCACAGAACACAAAGATTGGTTACTCTTTCTGAACATAATAAATGTGCTTTGTGAGTTCCAGACTTTGCTGTGAAAGACTCAGCATAAACGACTTTATGAAGACCTGCTAAAGTACCCATCATCATACCGATACCATTTCATCTATGGGTTTATGTGACTGAAAGCATTTATTACACTGACACCCAACAGTTACTTTGATACTGTGCCTGTCAGTCTTAAGCTGTCCTATGCGACTCAGGGTTATGAAGGTTAATATGAGCTTGTGCTCAAAATTCAAATGACGACAGGATGGGTTCATTGATGAATGACTGATAGTTGACCCCATATTTCATTTGTCATTGTGGTCACCAAAGCTTTCTCGGACAAGGTTTGTCAGAAGAGGTTTGCAGCTCAGTTCTCAGTTGTCTCACTGTCTCCCTAGTTGTGAAGTACTTTCTCATTCTGACTCACTGTAAAATCAGATCAAAACTGAAAGCGCTTCACACATTTAAAAAATAAGGGTCCACACTTAGGACACAGCATGTCCTGTTTTTCTTTAACATGCAACATAAAATAGTAGAATCTGAATGAAAGATCTTTTTAAATTTTCTGTATGTAATAAAAGTATGCAATTTTGAGAGAGGAATAATTAAGACATCCAAATGTTTATTCCTAATTAACATGGCTAAAAATACACAAAGGATCATCAAATCAGGTGCACATGATTAGAACGTCATACTTACTCCAGGCTCTTGCAGCTGTTGATATGGAACTATAGATATGATAGGGAAGTGCACTCAGAAACAGACACATAGAAAGAGACTTTACATATCCATCATTCAAGGGGGGTGCAACGAGGAAACATTTGCTCTAAGACAAATATGGAGGTCAAATTAAACACTGACAGTGTGATATTTCCATTTCAAGACAGTTCTTTTATATAGCACCAATTTATGACAAATAAAGGTTTAAGGTACTTTGTAAGACTATAAGATTACATATTCACATATACTGAATTAAATTCAGTCTAAAGTCACTTAAAATCAATACACTTCATTTTAATACAATCCAGTCACATACTGCAATATATATATACATATATATATATATATATATATATATATATATATATATATATATATATATATATATATATATATATATATTGTATATATATTGTATATATATATATACTGTATATATATATACTGTTTACATTTCATAAGTCTGATTTTATAGAAAGAAAAGAAAGTCAAAAGTCATTTCAGAAAAGTTCATGGGTATAATGTCTCGTCCCTTGGTAATGACCTATACAGAGAGACACTTTTATACTACAATGAGTATATTACCTTCAAGCTGTCACAAATTGTTTCAAGACAATGACCTCACTATGGCCTATGATCTTGATACCCACATCTTGCTGTTGGATGCTGCTCTTTTAGGATTTCACCCTCAAGGCCATGTTGGTGAAATCTTTTTAGTGATGATGGTAACGTATCATTCGGAAGCTTGGTATAAGTTGCAGACACTGTAGTTCAGAAGTCTGGGGGTTAAAGGCGAAATGGCAAAATATATGCTTTAAAATGTAAGAGGTCAGTTTATTCAACCATGATCTAATACCAGAAAATCTGCACTCGCTCTGAAAGCGTGCACACCCCTACTGGAATGCTTGGTTTTTGTGATGAAACCCCATGTAAATAATTTCAAAGCTGTTTTCCACACACAGTTCAAATCAAAATGAAAATTAATTCAAAAAGAAATAATATAAATATATAAGTGTGCATTCATTTTTGTTATTATTTTTCTTTTCTAATTTGTTTTTCTTTTGAATTATCCTTCCAAACAAACATGCAAACCAGGTCCATGTTTGGTCTATTATTTTGTAAGTTAAACCATTTAGCCTTTTTCATTACTATTATTTTTTGTATTTCAATGTATTTTTAAAATTTAGCCAGACTTATTCAACATTTTGCTATGCTTTTACTTCCTGAAAGAAGAAGGGAGTACTTAGCACACTGCTACTTTATTTAAATTTAGTCATTGACACAGGGTACTGTTCTAAGATTGTATTTACTAAACTAGACTGTCTGCTGGAACAATAAATTTAAAATGCCTTTAAGTGAAAAAAATTCATGCTTGGATTATATGATTGGTGGATATTTTATACATTTTATTTGCCTAACTTGATCATCAAGAAAAATATTAACATATTTTCAGTATTTACTAAATGACTGACTTTTGCACTTTGTTCTAATGTTGTAAAAAAAAAAACACTAATCCAACTATCAGTTTAGATCTAGTGAAACTGTAGTTTTATAGCTATTGGCTGAAACCACTAATGGGGCTTTTTTAGTATCACATAACCAGATCCATCCACAGTTTACAGAATTGACTGGTTGCACCCATTATCATTTCTGGTTCAAGAAAAAAAAAGAAAAGAAAAAAAAAAACATCCTTGCTTGTTTGAATTTTTTTAAACTAATCACAAACATTTTAGGTTGCAGAAAGCCCTGAAAGCAAATACAGTGCCAATGCAAAGAGTGTTGTGCAAAAACTTGTTCAAATGGAACCTGTGTGAAAACAGGCAGGTTAAACAGTGCGTTGCAACCATGAAGTAAACAAACAGGTTTGCATTTTTCCAGATCCAAGTCTTTGTCAAAACATGCCTCATTTAAGATGAAAGGTGCAACATCAGATTGTTTGCCATAGAAAGCAGCATTTTGAAAACATAATCCTTAACATCCAGACAAACACCAGTACCAGTACTCATCATTACATTAGGTAAACATTTTGCTCTACTTTTTCATCATTATGTGTTAAGGAATATGTTAAAAAGATGAATTATGAGTCAAAGAGTATACAGGTTATTTTGATTGCATACTTATATTTTAGTCCAAAGGATCATAGAGTTAGCAAAAAGGTTTACATTCAGTCCACCAGCATGAATGTAATAATAATCTAAGAATTTTGACTATTTTTAGGACAGAATGACTAAACAACACAATTTCAATTAATTTTTTAAATGAGAAGTGGACACAAAAGTTATAATTTACTGTGATTTAGTAAGCTTGAGACAAACCTTATACTAAATTATACTTATAATTTCATAATATCAAAATCTCCAAGAAGATCCCAATTAAAAAACACAATTTTTAAAAATGCACCACCTCCAAATATGTTGCCAGTGTACTCCAACAATTTAGACCACGCTACAACATCTGTATCACATCATTAACTAAGACATCAAAACTGACACATCAAGGCAGTTCAAAAAGTTTGCTTTAAAGTGTTACAGCCCAAACACAAGTATGAAGTGTAAAGAAACATTTATTTATTTATGAACAAATTATGATATGTAGTCATCTGGAGCAGAGGAGGATATGATGCAGCTGTTGGCAGCAGATTCCGTTTAAAAGAGCTGTGCAAGGACTGTAGCAGCCATCTGGCTGTTAACACTGTGTGAGGATCTGAAGTATAAATATCATGTGTTAACCTTTCTTCATGTACTGAAAAAATTATGCTTTTATTCACATTTTGGGTAGGCATAAACACAAAAAAGGAGGTCAATAAGTTTATTCAGGCAGTTGTTAGCATTTTTTTTTTAAAGTTCATAAGCTCAATATATAGAAGAACTTAATCTTGTTTGATTTAAAGAAATTGTCTGATTGACATTAATAAAAGATGACAACAGAACCGTGTGATTTTAAGTTTGAAGGCACTAGACACCACCCACTGTCATTTTGCACACCAGCTCAATAGCCCAACGAGCACTGACAGTCACCACAGCTGCACATTTTACGGTACCTGAAGCCCAATAATTAGAGATTCTTTCTGAGCAATGAAAAAAAAAAAAAAACAAACAAACAGGATGCGCTCCTCATGACTTGTATAAGCAACTGTGCGTATAAACTCTTTGGCACATTTATTCTGAGGATTTCCCTGCTAACTTTGCGAGCCCAGAATGAGATGAATTTGTCCAAGCTTTTTGTATTAATTTCTGTCAGTGCTGCACTTGTCAGCGTGAAGTTGACAAGAGGAGCCATATTCGTGTTGTGCAGTAGGAATCCAAACATGCTGGTTCTGCCTCATGCTGCTGGTGGATGACACTCAGGGGAGAGATCATTCTTGCTCAGTAGGCAGTTTCCTCTCACTTGAACTAGCCAGCTGTTTGTTTCTCAAAACTTGACTGTTTGACATATGTTGCATCTATGCTGTTGAAAATCACCACAATAACAAATGTGTTGTCTCCAATCTAGATCTGCCCCTGGGATATACTTCTTTTTTTTAATTCCAAGAGGGAAATAAATTATTTCATTCTCATGTTCAGGAATCACTGCAATTTGTTTTAGATTTTAATCTAATTTAGAAAGTGATGTAATATAAAGATTTATATGTCAGAGTGAAAAGTTGCATGCAAAAGGTTTTTTTTTTTCTTTTTAAATCAGCACTTCTCGGGCCAAATGTTTATGTCACCAGAGATGAAAAACCTGGCCAACTGCGGTGACTGATTGTTAGCATTAGTAGCTGTGAGTGATTAATATGCTTGTCCCACACACACACAGTCCTGGAATGAAAAGAGAGATGTAGCTTTCAAGTAAAAAGAAGACAATACATAACCGGAGAATAGGAGGCAGTAGATAGCATGACGGATTCCTCTCAGAGTCAGTGGTATTTATTCCTTCACCCCAAATCAGAGGGAGAGCGTGCAGGCCTAATGAGATTGTTGTGTGGGATGTTGTGAGTGCTGCTAAGATGCTATGAGGATACACCGAGTTCCAGCTTGGTGAATTTCAGACTCAGTATAATTGCTGTATTCTGTTAGTGATTTTTTTTTTCAGTCTCGTTTAAAGCAAACTTTTAGCATTTGATTGTCTACTTGAGCCTCTTGTGTGCAGAGATCATTGCACTCCTTTTGAATCCCAAACCATCACTACGTTAAGGGGATTTGGGGTAGCATTTCCAAAGATTAGATTTCCACCCTAATATCTCAGAGTGCAACACAGTTTCTCTGTATAAGAACAGAAATATGGTTTCACAAGTAAACACATCCATTCATCGTGCAATCTTGTTTATCCTTGCAGGGTCAAAGGGGGGCCTGTTGCCTATCTCCAGCTGTCATTGAGCAAGAGGCAGGGTACACACTGGACACGTAGCCAATAAATACGTTCACCAATTAAATTGCTTGTCATGAGACATTTCCCTGCACAGGACAGCATGGAGCAGAAGCTAGCTCAAAGCAGGGAATATCCTAATAAAGTTTCCAGGTCTTTACAGGGTGAAGAGAGGAAATCCAGAATTAACCCAAACAATAACTTTATGCAGCTTCCTTCTTCCTGCTGTGGAGAGCATCCCCCCAGGATGAATGTGCCTCCATCTTGTTTGATTAGAGAGATTGTGTGTTCTGGCTGTTGGTTTCCACCATGCGTCTTTTTGTACATGGCTAAAACTCTTTAGATTTGGTCTCAAAAAAGACCAAGTTGCTTTTGTTCCTGCTCATCATAGCAGGAATAAGATCAACTTCTGTATCTCATATGTCCCCTACAAGATTGAAGACAATCTGAAACCAAGACTTTGACTTTTTTTTAGATTGCACAACCGATAGTTTTTTCTGTCCACAGATTTCTGTACCTGAGCTGTGGATTTCTGCATCTCCTACAGAGTTACTATGGACCTCTTGCCTACCACCCTGCTCTCTTCACCCTGTCAATTAAGGTTGGTAATCATGTCATAGAACAGCTATTTTATGAAAAAGGTATTGTATGTGAGTTTGCTCTAGGGATGAAGGATTGTAAGTCACTGTTTGTGTTTATCACTGCTCTCAACCTGGAGTGTAGGCCAGAACACCACTTAGGCCAGGATTCAGCTCAGGACCAGATGTAAGGATGAGGTGCAGCAGATGGAATAATGAAGACACGAGGCAGGATCCTTTAACTGTTCTGTATTCCAAACTGTATTACAGATCTTGATCCAATTGAACATGGATGGGCATAAATGTGTGTTTCGGTGCGTCTGGGTGAGGGTGTGTGTGGTTTCCTAGAATAAACAAAAATACAGAAAATAAGTTCAAAGTGTCCTATCATTACACATTACACCAAGTTATTATACCTTAGATGACCTAAGAAGGAAATAGATAAAACCTACCTAATCTCAACCTCTAACAACCAAGTAGATCCCTCCAAGTAGATATGTATGTTCAGCACAACGCTCTACAATACACACATATAGCAGATAGCTCGGACTTAGCAACAGGTGAAATAATAGCAAACGAACAAACTTCAAATCACTCAATTAGCTGCAGTAAACACTCAAATATCGCAACTTACTTATCATTGACGCACACTTCTAAGGAAAACACACATCTCTTGTAAATCTCTCCCACGTGTTAGCACAGCGGCTCAGCTACCGAACTTGCAAACCAGATATCAGCAACGTTGGTTACAGCAGCGTGCTGACGTCATCACTGCCCTAGCTACGGTATGCCTTATGGGACAAAAGTACCGCTGAACAGAAATCAAGTAATACAAACAGTAGTACTCAACATCAAACTTGAACCATTTACGGGTCTTTTGAACAGGTATCTTCTGAATGCAATTAATTGCACTGGGATGTAGAGGCACTGTATCTGATTGAAAAGGACTCAATTTAAATGAACGCCACTCTTTTCAGATTTCTGAAATCTGAAAAGTTTTCTTACATTATTATCCACCAAAGCACAAATAGAAAAAGATAGGCATAGAAAGAACAGGCATACTCCACAAAGAGTAAAAACCCACACATCTCTCACATTCGGACGTTTTTTGCTGTGATGGTGATAGCAATATTGTGCAAAAGCAGAAGTTGCATTCTGAAGGTTTTGACAACCTTTTAACTTCCTTATGACAACAGAACTAGGCAAATAATATTTATTGTTGTGTAAATATTTACAGAATTTTCAAATGTTCCAATAGCAAATAAATAAATAAATAGATAAATCCAGTTGCTGTCCAGGAAACTGAAGTGGGTCATAACTGCTTGTTGCTTGCAGCATCTGCTGTCCTTTACATCATTAAAGAAATGTTGTGAAAAAGCTCCCGACTAAAAAAAACAACATTCACAGAAACTAACACATCTCCTGGACAAATACGTGAAGAACAAAAATATTGTTCAGGAGTTGTTCTGCAAGGCAAATATGGTGCTGTTGAACTGTGTACTCATTCCACATGTAAGAGTCATTAGGTGCTATTTTACCTGTGATCTCAACACAAGTCTGTGTTTCAGAAATGTAAAGAAATATCTTTCTGTGTCAGAGTTTTGTTTAAAACTCAGAACGTTTTCCAATGCTACAAATGTACGTACTGTTGACATATTGTGTGATAGCTATTGTTAAGCATGTGAGTCAAAGCATTCAGCTTAATTCATGTAGCGGAGCAACTAATGGAAACAATGCAAAAGACAAAGAATTCCAGGGAATGTAAGCAAATATTGTGTGTGAGAAAAATCCAAAGAGTCTTGACTCCACAAATCAACGCAGTCTGGAAAAATTGTGAAATAACAGCAAGCTGCTTAAAATAAATAAAATTCTAACGGAATTGTTTTTATACATTTAATTACATGACTTGATCTTGAAAAATACAATTGTATGATTCCCAATTTAGAGATTACATTTTTATATAACCCAAATGTTTCACTGCTATGTAGCTGCTAAGTCCAGCAATGGCCTTTTTGTAATGTTATTTACAGATGCTCTGTCTGCATTGATGAAGATCCACTCACCTAAGCACACAGAATACTGGAAATGGATTCAATGGCATTGTGCTCTGGTCTATTTTTTGCTAATAAATATTTGTTCACTTGGGGGCACTCATGGTCAGGTGATTCTCACATATAAAAAAAAAAAAATTTAAACAAGATGGTAACAAAAGTAAATCAAAATATTCCGATGCAGTACCAGGGTGTAATTTTTTTCCACCCTTCATTCTAAACTTATAAACTATAAAAATGGGGTCATACATGCTTCCAAGAAGTGACGGAACATGCTGTTTCAAAAAATACGTTCATTGCTTCATGCTTAGATTAAGGTAAAACACAATTTTTGGAAAGGCCACAGAGGGTGGCAGGATTAGAAGCAGTCTGGCAGCAGTTTAAGGCTGCATGTTTATTTTGTGAACCGCTTGGAATAAGATCTTAGGACAGGGGCCTCGAACTGCATCTGTTGAGGGCCAGAGTCTGACAACTTTTATATGTCTCTCTGCTTCAGCACACCTGGCTCTAATGTAAGCTCATTAGCAGAGTTCTGCATTGCTTGATGGCATAGTGAAGCAGTTTCACAAATTAATTCAAGTGTGTAGGACAAGGGACACATATAAAAGTTGCAGGACTTTGGTCCTGAAGCAATGACGTTTGAGACCATTGGTTTAGGACCAGGGATTAAATAAAGACTGTTTATATGCTTCATTTGTATTAATATTTGCTTAGGATCTAAATAAATGTAAGATCCTTTTGAGTTTGTGCCCTCAACAGATGTCCACATTGCTAAATCTTTACAGTAAGTGTATCATTTTTAAAAGACTTAGCAGCTCAAACCGGTATTTCATTCAGTGGCAGACATGATAAAATGCCACCTTCGCCTTTCAAATTTTGTACATGTGTGGAGGCCATAAAGCAGGCTAAGCCATTAACCACGGTGCTCATTCAACATCTGTACGAGGTTCATCTGTGCAGCAGAGATCCATGGCTCTGGCACTCCCTCCGTGCCCCTATGGAAAAAGAGGCCTGCCAGAATGAGGAATGACGACTAAGGCCCTGATTATTAGGATTAATTGTCTCTTAGTCATGCAGCAGAGCAGGGGTGCCAGGGTAAAGCAAGGTGGAAATAATGAGGGCCAGCCAGCAGTCGTCATGCTTTTTTGAAAGCACCTTTCACAAAACATTTCCTATAAGGCTTTTCACACAATCAACGCTATGTAGAGCACAGATAAGCATTAAGTCATAATAAATGCAAGATCCTTTTGAATCAGCGATGCTCAGTTTAAGTTTTAAACACTAGTGCTCCACAACTTGTAAAAACACACTTGTCACATCAGAGGAATCCTCCAAAAAGGCCTGCTTGTTTATTTTAGTCTCAAAAATTAGTTCATTTAGTTTTGATTTTAATACCCTAATGATACAGTCCACGGGTCTGTTAACAGATTTGACTGAAATTAGCTCTAAATACAATGTTGAAAAAGAAAATGCATGTCCACATTTTTCCTAGGTGAGAGTCAAGAAAATAATGGCCTTTAACACATGCATCTGTAATATTTAACTATAATATTTCCTGATGTAAAAGAATCAAATGAACTGATCATTAAAGCTGGTTTTCATAATCAAAGTGAGCAGCAGCAGATTTACTGAAAAGTTACAAATAGATGTCTCTCCCCCACATATTAAAAAACAAAGGGGGGTAAGAGGTACTTCTAAACAGCTGTCACTTGCTGGCAGATTCATTCATCATTATTTGATAATAAGTGGGGAAAAGCCCCTGAAAACCTCTATTACCTATATGTGCTCTGCAGAAGTGTGTCACAGATAATAGATGAGGCAGTTTTTAAAGTTGTGTTTTCCTTTTTACCGCTGCATTTGGCTCAATTAAAAGATTTCAGAAGCAGTGTGTCCTATTAACTGGTCCTGTGGATTAACCTATCTGCTTGCTAGCAAGCATTGCTAATCTGTGCACAACCAGACCAACCCCCTTCAATAACTTTCAAAAACTTCAGCAGTGATGATGGAATATCTGTCAGCTGGATGTCATTAATTTTGTACATGATTAAGTGCACATTTGGGACACTTGTCAGGTGGAAGTTTTAAAACTGTCACTAAAAGGCTAAAAACAAAAATCTGGAACAAGAGGATAGAAAGCAACTGATCCAAAAACTTAGGAAAAAAATAAGTCTTTTTTCATTAAGCCAAATGTGTGAGAACTCTCTGTTTGAAATTTATAGTGATATACAGAATTTTGTTCTGTATGTTTTGCTTGTTAATTTTTGACATTCTGCAAACAGGACTTTTTAGGGCTTTTATAGCAGCATCTTTCTTCTTGCTTCTCTTCCACAAAAAGTTGACTTTTAGACTGCATGGCTAATAGTTTTCCAATTATTTGTTGCTTTCTGATGCTCTTTCACATAAAATAACATTAAAATAAATAAAAGTTTGTGAACAACAAATTGTAAAAATCTTCAGGGGCTGTGAGAATATTTTTACATATTCTTTAGATTTTTTTTTTCTATTCTGCATCCTAGGAAGGCCAAACATTAACATTCAAAGTAAGTTGTTGCTTTTTTTTTTGGTTCTCTGCAATTTGATTTGTTGAGTGTTTGAAGGCATGCATGAAAGTTAACCAGCAGACCCCAAGAGTAAAAATCTTTGCAGAAATACCAGTCATTTTGGAATAGCCTTAGGTAAAAACATGGAACAACAATGCAGATGTACAGTACAACACAACGGAGGCACTCAACATGAACTAATCAGCGTTTTGGGAATATTATGTCTCTTTGACTTTCAAGGCAGTCAGGGGAGAGGAAGAGAGTTTCCAAGTTGTTTGTCATCTAAATAAATTTTCCCTGCAGCACTTTTTTTCAGACTTCCAATAATAGTGACTGGTTCAAATGCCAAATTATGCTTTGCTCTGACATATTGCCCACACCATGTGGTATATGCGCTTGTGTATGTCTCCGTGTGTGCGCCAGTATGTGTGCGTCGCATTGATTGGAGGCCGTGCGTGTGCCTGCGTGTCCTCCGTTTGTGTGCATTTACTGTGCATGTTAGTGGAGGTGGCTGGTGGCGATGTACCAACCAGTCACGGACCTGGAAGATTAGATTTACCATTTCAAAGATGCCTATGTTTCTAAAGTTTACACACACACTCACACGCACCCGCGCGTACACGCCGACTCACAGACACACTCGTACAATCACCCGCCCACACACTGCTTACCCAGCTTGTCAACGTGCAACGTGGGCTGCGGAGGCTTGTGCGAACAGATGGGAGGAACCAGCATAAAATAAAGTTAAACTAGAACAGAATGACTATGCAAGTGGCGTGGCCGCCCTTTGTTTGCGAGGAAGGTGATCCTCAGCAGCTGGGGATGATGGAACGCATGATTAAAATTACCAGAGGGAATGATTAATATCTCCTTAAAGCACACACTTCCAGCATATCAATCATCTCATTACACTGGAAAAGTTAATTGTGTGAGGGGAGGTTTGGGGGCCCCTGAACCATGAAAAAGTAGCCCTCCCCTCGACATGTTTACTTACACAACAGAATAAACCCAATAACTTCATGTGGTCAGAATTGTGCTTTGAGGCTGTCAAGTTATTCCACTGAAGACAGGCTCTTCTCTGAAGGGAACACTATGAAATAGCTATTAATGGGCTAATAGATAAGTGGACTTATAATTTTCAAAAATAAGTGACTATTTGAGGGGCTATGGAAAGTGAAATGGGCAGTACATTCACGGATTATGTTAATAGGACATGTAGTTCTATTCCTGACGTCATAAATGGCAAAGCTATTGCGATAAATAACTGAACTAAGATTAAATAACTTGCAGATTTGATTTTCTTTAAGATATGTTAAAGAAAGAAATACAGCAGTAAATAGATGAAGACTGATGCACTAAACCTTAATACAAAAGCTGAAAGAAGAAGAGATCAAGCTGCCATCATGTGGAGATGAACAGAGTTAGGGGTGCCTATGCCTGTGGTGGCCCAGATTGCCCTTGCCTTGCCTTCCTTTCCCTTACCTGCCAGTGTGTCCTACTCTTTTGCCCTCTCTGCTCCGCTGCTTTCACTCCCCACCCCACCAACCACCCATTCCACCCATCCCCCCCATCCCCACCCTTTTCCACCTCTCCCTGCGTGCCTACGCTGCCTGAGCCAGCTGCTCCCACTTCATCTTCAGCAGCGTCACCAGGCGGGGTATTAATCATGTTTTTCGAGGGGGACACTCTGCTATTTATCTCTCTGACACTTTCAGCATTCAGAGGCCCGTTGCCGGGCACAGCCCATTGAGTAGTAAGATTACACATTACATCGCTCCATTGCTTCTCCCTGCCCTCTCCATTGACTAGCTGTTCAACGGTGGCATCGAGCTTGCACAATCGGACATAATTTATGCTCTACCTGCATGAAAACGCTTCCACACTCTCTCTTTTTTTGCCTTCTATACTTTGGGGTTGCTAATGTGTCCAGTGTATATTTTTACTGTTACAGCAATCATCTGTCAGTTTTTATATGCATCTCATGTATGATGTACACTTGTAGACTACTATCACTAGTGCCTGGCACAATACCTATCACATTATATTATCTTACAATCCAAAACTTCAATGTGTGATTCAAGATATTTTTCAAAGCAAAAGTTGAAAAAAACCCAAACAAGCAAAAAAATGTTTTTAGTTGTGAGAAAGAGATGTATATCCGAAAGACTTGGAGCTGTGATTATAATAAACAGCAAATTCACTCAGGGGTTGAGTAGGAATGCATAGCGACCCTTTCAGATTTTATTTTGTCATAAATTTACAATAGCCGACTTTGTAATTGTTTTTTATTAGGGATTTATCAGTTATTTTATTAGCAATAACTTTTTTGTTTTAACCAATGATGATAACCGATAGTTTTCTCATTCCAAAGACTAACAATGTACCTGGAAATAACAAAGGCTAGTGAGAAAAATGTAAGGCTGTGACTTCAATAAACAAGACCAAAACCAGCTGACTCTTTAATATATATCTAATTTTGAAATGAAAACCAAATATTAAACCAACATTTCCAAAAATAAATAAAAATCAAATGAACATCTAAATAAGGTTCATTACTTACTGATGTAAAAAATAAGGCTTCTAGCATTGATTAGGAAGTCAAAATAAATACATAATGAAAAAAAAATGCAATGAGTTCAAACAGAAAATGCTCTCACTCAAGTTAGATTCAATGAACATTCATTTATATTACTAATGTATGACAATTGATATTTATAACCCTTACATCTATGGTGAAACCTAGGTGAGTTAGACCAGTGGGTGGCAGCATTATGCTAAATCAACCTGCAGCCTGCCACAAATTATTAGTAGAAGAAGAAGCTTATGTCATTAACGTTGCTGTCAAATCAAAGCATGAATGCATTTGGCGAATCATACTTATTTGGAAGATTTACATCAGAAAAGTAGCGACAGCTTGGTATAATAAACCACGGCTCCAAATGGCTAATGAGCTGAAAACAACCCCTGTCTTCAATGAGAGTGGAGAGCTGGTCATGAAGTGCCATCATTCTCATTATGAGATATTTAATCGCTTCAGCCCTTGTATTCCCTCTGGCGAATTTTCATGTTTCGTCAAAAGCTTCGCCAGTGGATTTGAGTCCAAATGGCTTCTTGAAGACTGGGTTGTTGCTACCATCGTTATCATTATGGACGTCCTCAAACGCTTTGAATGGTACGTCAAAGCAATGGCTGTGTTGATAAATATCCACACTACCAAACATGTTATCGGTGCGATTAGTTATGATATTGGACCATTAAGAATGACGACATAATTTCTTGTTATTGGGTCAATGATTATTGGGCTATTTTTTTTGCTGTAATAATAATGATATGAAGAAAACCTGACACTTGCCTAAATATTTAATATATCTTACTGGGTTCTACATTTTAAGTATATGGAACATATGTATTTAATATATATTTAAGGTCATGAAAAGACATGAAAGTATTTAATATTGCTGTTTGTGTTTATTTAATATTTTTATATTCAAAACCAAATTTTTACAATAACGTTCTTCAACTGTAGATAAAGGTTCACTTTTACAACCATTTTGCTTATTAAATCACTTTTTTGTGGCATGAGCTTCCAGTAAAGCTCCACTCTGAACGCATGAATGAATGTAGCATTACTCTCACCATATTTGGTTCAGTTTCCATTTGTTAAATGTACGAGAATCCTCCCAGTAAAGTAATCTACCACCTCTTTCCACTGGAAGTTTCAAAAACAACTGAATTAAAGTGAGGATGAAAAAGGTGTCTTGGAGAAACAGGAAGCAGTTACACTGGCTGATGGTGAGTCTAATGGGCTGATGGGAATGCTGAATGAATGAACGATTCTCTGGGGATTCTCTCTGCATTCGGCTGGACTTCTGAATCGAGAGTGTCAACTAACTCCTCCTCTGCTGAAAATGGAGGGCCAAAGTGCATTGAAATTCTGCCAAACTGTAAATCAAATATGTGTTCAAAAGGGAAGTGAACATTTTTAGAACAAAAGAGTTAAGTACACCCTCAACCTACACTCTGTCCTTTCGCTCTCCATTTCTTTCTGTGCATATTTTACAAGCACCATTATAGGGCATTATAAAGTAAAAAGGCTCATGTTTAGTCATTATTGTTGCTGCAAATGATGCAAAGTGTCTAAAGATGAAAAGATGCAGCTTTGAGCTTTAGTAGTCCTTTACCTTTGATGTTCCCTGCACATAGGTTAAGAGATGAGTAGAAGGGGTTTCAAATGGCTTTCTTACTGCTTTTTAACCTTGCTGCCATCATTCTGAAGTATGCTGAAAAGATATAAACTTGGTACTACCCTAATCAGTTTAAACAGAGCAGACACCAAACCGGATTTTAGGTCCTTTTTTTTTTTTTTTTGCCTTTTTTAAAAACACAAATACCTTAGAGTGGTTTTTACTACCTGGCCTCTTAGAAAGGCTGCAAAAATTGCAGAAACCAAAGGAGAGGTCACCTATTAGCAGAACTTCATTCTCCAGTTTATTTGTATGTAGTCAAATGGCTGTATGGCTCTAATCAAATCCAGTAATCTGTTAAAAAAGTAGATGTTTAATTTGGAGAAATGGTTGTGTTTCTGTGGGATGAAATAGTATGTTTCCCTCAACTGCTTAAAGTCTGATACAAAGCAGGAAATGGAAACAGTAAAGCTTAATGGCTAACTTCTACCCATTGCGATTGTAAGCTGTTCGCCAAAGAGCTTGAATGGAGGAGGACTTACCTTTAGGGAGCAGCAACACATAATAAAATTTTTATATTTAAACACATTTAGCAGGGATGGACATGGGTGGTCAGATTCACGTTGGTCTTTGTGTGTATGGGAGAGGGGAGGATACGCATCTTTATGTCTTTGTCATGTTTGAGTGCCTGTGTGTGGCTTTTGCTCACCTGATATTTCACTGTTACCTGTCATGTATTAATATAAAGTGAGGGTTTTGAAATGTTAACTATCAGTCAGTATGTCACTGCTTCTAAGACTGTTGGCTCCAGCGCAGACGATGGCTCTCAGATGAAAGCCTTGGACTCTCCTCAAAAACCTTGGAAATGGAGCACGGCATATAGCTCCCAGTGATAACAAGAATTTGGCTTCAAACAGAAAGAACATCAAATACGTGGGGGTGCGTGTGCGTGTGTGTGTTTTGTGCAGGTGGTATTGTGTAGACCTGCTTAAATCTGTCTGTGTATTTTCCTCTATTTGAGTCAGTGCACGTTTGAGCACCTGTGTGTTTTTGTAGTGAAACCCCTCCATTTGAGCTCTAATGACAAAGTATGTTACGGCTGAGGCCACAGGATTCGGACATATATGTTCACCTATCTTTTGATGAGCAGAAATTGAGACCAGAAGAAAGGGTACAACATTTGGACCAGGAAGCCACCAAAGGGAGCAAGATGAAAAGGGAGAGACTAGATTGTTGGTGAATCCCTGACATGACCGGCAGAGTGGCCCATTCATCTGCTCTAATTCGGGGCATTAGTGCCTCACAGGATCAACATTGTCAAGGCTGCAAATAAGAATTGTTACAGACTGCACTGGTGTGGACTCTTTCATGTATCTCACATTCTTTTATGCAGCAAATTCTTTAACAGTATTTGATTGTGGGGGTCATTGTGGTCTCATCCAAGAAAACAACCCTTTAAACGTACGTGACACAAAAGTAGTTCTCTATTTTTGGGGGGCAACTTTTGTTTTGAGATATGTTGACAAATCGTCATGTGCACCTACTGTGACCTTAAGAGAGACTTGAGTAATAATAAAGTGTTAGCATGATTAATCACCCCATCTCCTGCTGATTCCTGGAGGATTGCTGATATTCTGTCTCCAAATTTTATATTGATTCTGATCAGGATTGTGTGAAGTTGTGGCATGACCTTTCTTTACAATTCCCTTGTTTGGTCCTCTTCCCGCATCTGCGTCTGTCAGCGCTGGAAAGGCTCATTAATGCTTTTGCTAGTGCCTTTATTGCAGTGTTCCATCTTTGGAACTATATGATTGATTGTGGGTATAGACTGAAATTGGAAATGCGATTGTTTTGTTAAACATCTGTACGGTGTTATTATAAAGGTCAAATCGCCTTGAATTTCCAATCTACAACTGCATGATCAGAATCTAGCTCATAAATAACTCCATTTTGAGGGAGGTTTATATGCTGCTACAGCTATAGTTATCATTAATCTGCAAGCTGATTTTAAGATTGTAATATAAACAGAAGCTGTCAAAAGTGTACACACCACAATTATGTTTGTTTTTTTGTGACATGAAAATTGAGACTGATAAATCATTTTAAAACATTTTCCACATATTATGACACACACCCTGTGTAATTCAGCTGAACATTTACAAAAATAGAGAATCAAAAACTACAATAATCCTACTGAATAAAGAAATACTTTATTAAAGCTTGTTTTATTTCAGCTTCAGTGTTCAATCTTCCTAAATTCACAACAGCCAGGTTTAGTGAACCTGGAAGTCAACCGTCCAAGATGTTCCTGGAAAATCAAGTACTGGGTACAATATCCTAAAAATGAATGTACAGGAAATGCCAAAAATTTGGAGGTATGTACTGGAAAAGGTAGCAATGGAGAGACGACAGTTTTTTCAGTAGAAGAATGCTGAAGTTGGAGCCATCAGGTAGGAGGCCAAGAGAAAGATCAAAAAGGAGCTACATGGATCAGATGAAAGAGGACCTGAAGTGTCACTATGAGGCTAGAAGTTGCAAAGGACAGGACTAAATGAAGACAGATGATTCACTGTGGTGACCTCAGACGGGAAAAGCCAACAGAGAAGAAGAAGATAAAAAAAATGTTTTGGTTAAAAATGAATCTAGAATGGGTTGAATTAATCTAAGTAAGTACAGCTGGAGTATAATGACTATAATTGAAATCCAAATTTAATTACTCATCAAGACTGAAAGAAAACAGCCTGTTTCACTGATTCTTAATAGTTTTTTTTTTTTACCTTAATTGTACTGAAATTACATAGGGAAGACAAACATTTTTATCTTTTTTTATGTCTTCACTAATTTATTTCATTAGTTATGTGTTGATCAAATCAAGCATACGATTTCCACAAACAATGTGACATCCCTCTGATCTATCATTTCCTCAAAGTAGATCATTTATTTTCATGATCACAGATTTTCAAGCTTCAAAGTTTCGCAAGTATTTTTTTCATTATTTTTACAATTAACAAGCCATCTTCACATGGCCATTCATTTGAACTTCACAGTTAAAACAGGATTCCCAGGCTGACTTGTTCTATGCAAAGGGAAGGAAAATCATTGATCCTATAATGCTATCCCAAAGGGTCCACTGGTAGCGTAAAATAAAGGGAGTCCTTAAACTCTGCAATAATGAGCTATCATTACTCAAATTACGCAGAGCGCTGATTGGGTTTAAAGTAATGAAGAACACAACATGATCAATCATCATCAAGACCTGATGTTGTCATGTAAGAGCCTGGTTCCTTGGCTGGGAGTGGATGTAGACGGAGTAGAGCTTCATCTGGTGGAGTCAAGGCAGCCCATATCCTTGGGGCAGACGTCTATTGTCCAACATTAACAACTCAAAAGCAGCAGCACCTTCACTTTGATTCTAAAATACAATGGCCATTAGTTAATGATTAAATATGAGGTTTATACACTAATAGAGAGAACTGGTGTTTTTGTCTTTTATCAAAATATAATCACAAATGGAAGGCTTGATTATATTGGTATATATTCAAATGCTCATTATCCATTTTCCAGAGTCCAGATGCTGACTTTTGTCCGTCTGTTGGCAGATGTCTCCACTGCAGATGAAATTTGTAAAGAGCTGAATATAACAGTTGCTTTTCATAATAATCTCTGTGAGAGCTGCCTTGTCAAGCACCCACATGCTCTATTATCGTTTTAATACCCAGTATGGACGTATTTTTTATTTTTATAACCCTCCATGGGGTCTTTTGTGGGCTCTAGTATCCCTTATATGAAAGTAGGCTGACAGGAAAGGGGGAAGGAGAGAGGGGAAGACATGCGGCAAATATCGTCGGGTCGAGGACTCAAGGCCTCCAAACATGGGTCGTGCTATCCCCTACGCCACCACAGCACGTATTTTTGACTCCACTGCTGACAGAAATGTTTCTGACAGTAATTTTTTTTCTTTTATGGACACAAGCGCTATATCACAGATTGCGAGATTAAGATAAGAAAAAAACCATGTATTGCAAATGGAAAAGCAAAATGTCAGGAAGAAGAAAGTATTTTTGTCAAATCACCATATTGTAGTATTGTGCAACATGCAACTGTAAGAAGAAATAGACTACTGGATGTAGGTCTACTACAGAGTGTGCATTATATTCTCATTCTCTGTGTGCACTCCATCAACTCATCTTATCCCACTTATAACCCATTCAACAGTTCAACCAGCCGACCTGCCCTCAATCTGACGCAGGAGGTGCAGCAGGCACAAAGCAAAAGTTTTATTGCTGATCCAATCCCTGTTTAGATTCAGTGTGCATGAAAGCTCCTAAAGTTGCCCACCATCAATAATGAGGTCTCATTTACACAAATTACTCCGAACGCTGATTAGGTATTATCTAACAGCGAGGGCCACCTCGATCAATCATCATCAGCCAGCGGAGCGTCAATGGACATCGAAAGGTTAACCCAGATCTTGGAGGCCCTGCCAGTGTCAGCAGAATCAGAGTGGGAGGCCTGCGTCCTGTCGATAGAGCAGCCAGACAATTAGGTAATGATTAAAATAACGGCACCTGGGACTCAATAAGAAAATGAGCCATCCCGGCATAATTTGAGAATGATTTGTTTACCAATCCATACACCTGTAGACAAAAGTCACTGAAGTGCAGTCTAGTAAATGTACAGAGTCCTTGCTCTGCCACTTCAAACTTTCTCATGTGGAGGCTTTAACATCGTTTGTAAATGCAACAAATCTCTAAATGTGGACTCATTTTTTCCTATATATCTGTGAGTTACTTATTATGGGAGATAACCACAAAATCACTGAAAGAAAACGAAATCAAAGAGACAGATTTCTAAAAGAAACAAGATTGTTTTAGTCTAAAAGCGGCCGTTCTGATCTGCAGATGTCTATTAACTCAGAGTTGTCTGGAATGGACAACCACAAATTGTCTTCAAACAGTCATATTTCATTTTAAATATAATATAATATAAAAAAGATTTTTTGAACAACTTAATATAATAGTTTTAAGGAATGTATTATATGCCAGGGTGATGAGTTTTCCCTTGATAGAATTATTCTGAGTTGCAAAATAGTAGTTTGAGTTTATAGACATAAGCCACTTTCAGTAGCTGCATGCCACCAAATATCACTGACATGCAAAATGTTCTAAATATATACAGCCCTAGAAATATTTTTAGTGGTGAATCAATCAATCATCCAGTTGTTAATCTTTTTCCTTCTGACTGACAGGTGGAAATCTGAATCTTTCCCCCCTGTTCATTTCATCAAACCTTAAAACCCATACCTGCAAACACATCAACAAACTGGATGTCATTTCAGGCTTTTACAGAAAACAAAATAAACATACACTTTGATTCATAAATTGGGAAAATATTGTCATTTTTTGTTGAATTCTAAACTAGCAAGTTTAGAATTCAACTTCTAAACTTGCTAGTTTAGAAGCAAGTTCATATATACAGTACAGACCAAAAGTTTGGACACAATTTCTCATTCAATGAGAAAGTGTGTCCAAACCAAAAGTTTGGACACACTTTGTCCAAAGTTTGGGTACAGACCAAAAGTTTGGACACATAGTTGTGTATGTACATATAATTTCTGCTTAGATGAGGTTTGACTTTGTATTTTATATTTTTCCCTGACTCTCATTTTCCTTGTAATAAATATAATAAGGCAGTTGAACTTATGTCTTCTATTATAGATGATTTATATATTATATGGACTCCACATGTGCATACCAATTATCCTTTGTCATAATTGGTTCTTGAGTCAGAAAAAGGATGGATAGCTCTGTCAACTACATTGCTTTCTATCTTAATATTCACATTTTTCCCCGTGTTCCACATTGTTTCCTCCCCTCTCAGTCTGAGCCAGAGAACTATAAGAATGATCTCAACATTGGTTTGCTAATTTTAGTATTATTTGCACTGCATTTAAAAAGAACAGATTGTAAATGAAAGTAAATTAGCATGGGAGAAGTAAATTAGCAACATGTATTATCAAAATATAACAAATATGATGTCATACATGATAATATATGTAATCTATACATGTAATGTGTTTTGTCACATGTAACAATTTTAAAACAGGGAAGTAGTTGTTCATGTATATATTTTAAGCAGCAAACATTTTGCGGATTTCTAAGTATGTTATTGTGTTTGACTTCCAGACACGTAGAATTTGCCTCGAATAAAACCCGGGAATACTAAAACATGCAACCAATTCTGTGCTTCTTATTCTGTACCCCTCAGAAGCTACCTTTGGCCAAATATTTGCTCTGCAGAAAAACCTTGTTACCCAAGCCAGCTGGTGGTCCTCAGTATACATCGAACCCAGAAGGAGCAAGTGCCAGAGCGTGCTGTGTGCATCCGCTAATACAAATGAACTTCTCCGGATAGATCTGACACTTACAGCAGAGAACAAACAGTGCGGCCTCTTTATGTAACGTGTGGCAGCGGGGCACAGCAAAGAAATGATGAGACATCAAGGGCCATTGCCTCGGGATAGAGGTGAGTGTTATCGGGCTGCAAGGATTAACACACGCCCCCCACAGTCAAAGTCACATGCGTTTGTCGTTCTCTACAAAACAAGTAGGGCTGCGAGTATTATTACTGTCACCTTTTAGAGGAGGTTTGGGCTGCGGAGATCATTAAATTAACCGCAGGGCACTGCATTTGTGACCAGAAGTACATAAGCCAGTCGCGGGTGGTGGCCTGCACTCTGTGCTTTTTGTGATGCATGTGCAGCTTTGCCCCAATAGCAGCAGCGTGACACTGAGGTGAGTCTGGCTCTGTAACAATGTTACCCTTTGGATCATTATGGGCTTAACACTGTAGATCTTCATTATTGAAGCTACTTTTTGCTGAATTCACTGAGTTGACTATTATTTTCCCGTGACCCAGTTCAATACCCAGCACTTCACATCGACTTCACTGGCAGGCCTTGCCTCTGAGAGGATGGTGAAAGGTAATGAACGAGTGCTTCAAAGAGTTTTTTTTTTACCCATCACTCTGCAGCCACTCAATGCCACGGTAACTGAGAAAATCTGATCACCATGGTTCTCCCTCCTCCAATAACTTTGAAAGCTGTAAGAAGACTTTGCTTCAGTTTGTCACTTGCGAAACATCGTTCTTGCCAAATAAAAATCAAGATTGAACTTTGTGGAATACAGCAAACTATCATGTCAGAAAAAAAACTAACACTGGACATCACTCTAAACTTTCCAACCCTGTGGTGAAATATGGTGTTGACAGCATCATACTGTGTGTATGCATTTCTTCAGCAGAGAGAGGGACAATGGCTCGAGGAGTTGGATAAAGCTACATACGGGGCAATCCTGAAAGAAAACCTGTGAGATACTGCACAAAACTTGTAACTTGGTTGGAAGTTAGCCTTCCAGCAGAACAGTGACCCTGGTCATGGCTCTTTGTGATGCATGTGCAGCAGTGTGGCACTGAGGTGAGTCTGGTTATCTAACAGTGTTACCTTTTTGATCATTATAGACTTAACACAGCAGATCCTCAGTTTTGCAGCTGCGTTTTGCTGAATTCACTTAGCAGACTATTATTTTCCTGTGACCCAGTTCAATACCTGGCACTTCACACCGACTTGTCTGGGAGCTGTTGCTCTTAGAGGATGGTGAAAGGTAATGAACAAGTGCCTCAAAGAATTTTTCACCCATCACTCTGCAGCCGCTCAATGCCACAGTGATTGACAACATCCTATCAGTGTAAGTGTGTGGTGTATTATCATAGTTGTCCGTCCTGTCTAACAGAGGAGGTTGTCCCTGTCTTCAGACAATGCTTTTTATGAAGCGGTTCTGCCTGATCATCGTCAATAAATAAATCTGATAATTGTCAGTGCCGACAGCTGTTTGTGACAGCTTTGTTGTCTTGACTCACTGCATCCTGTCATTCTCACAGAGGGAAAAATGAGTTTTATATACTCTGACTGCCATCCGGGGAGCGGAGACATTTGCACATGAATCAATTGTCAGCATCACTGTACTCTGACAACTCAGTGACAGCTCAGATACACCAAGAATGTTGTTGTGCAGTATCTTTTTTTTTTCCTCGCATGGTATCCAAACTTTGTTCAGATTTCTTTCTTAGTCATATGATTCAAGGATTTGGAATATCAAGGTTATATCTATCATTATAAAAACAGAAATGCAGAAATCTTCAGAATCACTGACTGGAGCAGAACAGGGAAAGTAGATGAAACATTTTTTTTTATTTAAAAAAAATCCTTCCTTTCAACAGCTACTTGAAAGTGAGCTTCTCCGATTATGATTGTGGCTCTTTTTGCTCAAGATAACTGCTTGACATTTGCTAAATCAGTCAGTGTCAGTCTTGCATACTCAATTTCCCTCCACTTGAAAGCTCTCTCCAACTTTGGCATTTTGCAATGTTCTGTCACTCAAGCTGAATTTGCAATGTGTACTGATAAACAAAAGTCTGATGGCACACCAAACAAAAAAGCAGTTTTTTGTATTATTAAGAAAACCGAAATTGGTGTCATTTACGAAATATAGATTTTTATAATGATTAGGTGCCAGAAAAGGGGAGTTACATAAAGCATTATTGCTTTATGTAATTCCTTAATACATTTTCTTTTTTTTTTTTTTTTACCTTTTTGTTCACATCTTTACAATGAGTAAGTCGATAGGCCTTGGCATCTTAATAAAAGATACAAAATGTCAGAAAAGTTATGAGAAAAGTGACATTTCATGTGTTGAACATACTAAAATGGTGCAACAGGATTGATTAGTTTAACATTTAAAGCTTTCTGGGAAGCAGAAAATAAAAGTAAAGAGCTTTGAGACCAAAGAGAGCATGTACAGACCAGGCTACATTTATCCACGCCAGTGAAAGAAAAGCAACAATATTTTTTATGTCTAATGGATCATTACTGCAACCCAGTTCAAAAGAACTGTGTCCTGAGAAAGGAAAAGCAGGGCAGCTTGTTTGTACAATTTAGTTTCTTTTTATTTTTTTCCTAACTGTTTTGATGATCGCTTTTACTGTCATATGAAAAATATCTACAACTGCTCAGGTGACAGATGATATAGTATAATAATTTAAAAGATCATAGAAATACAAGTAGTTAGTAATCTTTACAATCTCCATCAGCAGATCACCAAAACTGAACAAAGAAATCCTTCCATCATGTGTTGTACATTGTGTGGTTTTTAATCTATAAGGAATCTGTCTCTACTGATTAAACAACATTTTTTAGACAGCTAAGCTCGATTTACTCAAGCCAAACTGAGACCTGATTATTACTTTATATGCAGGTATAAAAAACAATTTAAATAGGACCTCTGTGAAGTATAAGAGATCTCAAAAGCATGTTAAAAGAAAAATGGTAATATTTTCATTTGTTGTAAGCAAAAAAATAATAAAATCTTTGAATTAATAGAAATAGTAAAATAAAAATGTATATAGAGGGTGCTGATAGTGCTACTTTGAAAACAAACAAACAAACAAACAAAAAAACAGCGGCTGGAAGAGGTTCTAACTACTAGAGGGAAGAAGCTGATGAATAATTTTCCCTCCAGTAAGTGTGTAGGGAAGGATAAAGCCAGAATATGCTACATTCTAGCATAATGGATTTTAAAGATGTTAAGATGACTCTGTGAATCTTAAACAGCTAAAGTGGGACTTCAAAATGTTTTGCTGCAGCTGGCAGCTTGCTTTTGGTGATGTGATAATCACTGCGACCTGAGTTCTTTAGGGTCTAACCAGCCACAATAATCTTCTCACATCAATGACTGTGTGTTTGCTTGTGCCTAATGGCTCTTAAAGTCTTCGGCCCTGCAGCTGCACTGCACCTTCTGCCTCATAGCCTGCAAGCTGCAGCGTGGATCAATTAAAGTGACCTGAAGCTTTTAAAGATTCATCAATAAATAACCCTGTGTGACAGGTACAGTACCTGTTCGAGTGAAAGGGTTTTAGCTCCTGGACTAAAGTTACTCAGCTACAGATAATACGTCATATTATAATTGACCAAATAAAGTTTATGCATTAAAATGGCCATACGGCAATGGCTGAGGGTTACAGCTTGAAGACAATAACAGAACCATATACTATCCAAAAAAAAAAAAAAGCTTCAGTCTAAGTTAATGATTTCAGATTCCAACCCAAAATGGATAAAAGCTCAGCTTTGTGTGAATGCAGACAAGGCTCTTGTTTTGGTTGCACAAGGACTTGAATATCTCTTTGAAGCATTCCCAGAAATACCACAGGAGTTCCCACTGATATGCCTCAGGACCTGATCTTCGCTAGATCCATAGAACACATGTAGACTGGTAAACTAAACAACAGAGGAAGCTCATTTCAATCAATTGTATCTACAGTCTCATTCTTTTGGTCACTTTCATTTTCATGGCCATAGATGAAAGTCAGAAAGTAGATGGAGCAGTAAATCTAGCGTGTCACACTTTATCTCTTCTCTTTCTTCAACACTACTCTTATCTAAAACAGGGAAAAAATAAAAATTTGTCAATCCAGTTTAAATTCCTCAGTATAGAATTTAAGTATAAATTTGCTCTAAAAGTTCTAAAGATGGAATTTCTCTAATATTGAATTTTTAAACAGCTGATGATTTAATGGCAAGATATAAGTACAGTGCATGTGCTGGTAAACTGTGATAAAGCTAATCTATTCTAAAATGGAATGGGCCACTTAGACTTTTGCAAGCTTCTCAGCATTTTTTGTATTACTAAGGATGAAGGCCAAAACACAAATAAAAGAACAAGGCTTTGTGTATTTCGTAAACTGAACCGAAATATAAATTGAAGGGACAATTAAAGAAAAAATGAATCATAGTGTTAAGTTTGAAGTGCTTTATGATAGCAGTGCTCCGTCTGATACTCAGTTATCACAGATGAGACTGAGTTGATGCTATAAATGGGCCGGGTAACTCTCTTGAGGGACCCTCTGATGACATGTGTTACTAAATCTTACAGAGATGCCATCTGCCACTGCAGTAACTGTTGGGAACGCTGACCTCTGTGGAGACCGAAGTCATCCAAAACTGATCACATCCGCAAATGCAGACAAGCTCTTCAGCAGATGTAAACAGTTTGACAGATATTTATATTTTTTTAATTATTTAATTAAGATTCTTTTTTGAACACGAGTGCATAATAATCCAGGTGAAAAGACATATTTTTGGCTCATGTCCAGTTTGCGGGTGCAGAAGCGATTTGTAAGAAAACATTTATGAAACTGTAAACTTCCTTCCTCTCATTGCATTTCTGGCTCCTAACTAGCACCGTTAGACTCCTGTGATTAGGTCCAGACTGTGTAACTGACACCGCAGAGTTGGTTGTGGGAGGAATCACAAGCCTGGAGTGAGGGGTCTCGACACAGACGTACGAGGTTCTCTCCCCACTGCAGTGAGTGACAGGAAGAGGCAGTTCGTTGATGCCTTTCACGTGGGAATCACAGCTTGCAGCAATATTGAAACAAAAACGTCTGTGAGAGTTTTGTGGGAAAATTGAATTGTGAGTTTTTCAGTCCCTTAATGTTTGCCTTTATGTAAACTGCAGTCCAAAGTTTATTAGTTCAGATAACATTTTTTTTCTCGAAAGTATGAAGCAGCTGTGTTTTCTGTCCTCCCCACAAGGTCACTTAGTAGACAGGGGCTAAAAATAACTACTTCTGAAATGTCTTGCTGCAACAATTACAGTTTAAAATGGAGTAAAGTGTGCAGCTATTCTTATCTAATATGAAAATATCATTCTTTATTTTTACATTATGGGATGTTTACTAATTAAGGAGTTCTAATGAGTGAATTCTCAATGCACTCTGACAATCTGATAGGACAGGACCAGCGTATTTACAGTGACATTTGCCTAAACAGAAAACTTCAAAGTGCATTTGTTGCCATCTTTGACAGTGAATGAATCATCTATGTCAAGATATCTGCTTTGCTGTCTTGAACCATGCAGCTCTAATCAGTTTGAGAGCATTTGGAACTTCTCCTGTCTACTGAGCCATACAATCTGCACACCTCAAAGACACCTTTCCTTATGGAACAGCGGGGGGGCTGCTCGCATTTCAGCTTGCAAGTTCTTCACTGATTCTTGTGTGGAAGTTTGCAGGCTTATTACTCAAGAGGGGGTCTTCACTGTTTTCCTTGTGTGTCCCATGGGTGTCTTTTTCAGCTGTAATGAGGCCTCCTGGACCAGAAAGCTCTCTTTAAAACAGGGAGTAATGAGTCCTTGTTGGCAGCGAGGATGGGGATTTGCACTACTCAGTGGAAAGGGAAGGTCACCAAGAGGAGTTTTATTTTGGGAAACTGTCTCGTTTCTGAAGCAAACAGAGCTTAAAGGGAAACACTACAAAGTCCTAGTCCAGGAATTGACTATCGTGGTCCAAAGGCAATTCACTATCTTCAAAGTTTCTATGTTGAATTGACAGCTTATGTCCTATATTCTCACCCAGATGGGGAGAATTATGACTTGAGCTGGCAATGGGATCTCGTTGTAGCATTTACAAGTGTAATCAATTTTTGAAATGCCTTCATTACTCTGGATTTATCTGGATTTTGAAAAGTCACTTTCTGTTAGTCGTCTTTTTGTTATATTGTTGAAGAAGTTTTCAATATCACATTACAGAAGCTTTTATTAACAATCATTCATGTCAGTTTACAGCTATGTTTAAAGTGTCATGGGAATCCACAAGCAACCACAACAGATTACTTATATGCTTTAACAAACAATTTTTCTAATTTTCCAATTTTCCTATGTCAGGATTAGCTTTATGTTGGAAGGAGGGAATGATGGGATCCCAGCTGGAATACGATGCTCCGACCCACATAAGAAAGAAGAGCTTAATCAAATAAATTGTACTTGTGTAAATAATCATTAATTTATTTCTTCATTACAGGAGCATCAACTAACAACTCAGTAAAAAAAAACAAACAAAAAAAAAACAAAACATTTAGAATTCTGACCTTCACATTCATTCAGGGTGAACAAAAAAAGAGGCAATATAAATTAATCACTTTCAAACTCTGGTGGCACAGCCAGCTGTACTTTTAAAGAATGTAGTTTCCACATTGATATACTTCTTCCTTTCTTAAGATGATAAGATTCCAGCAGCTTCTAATAATTCATAACTTTAATATATGGAGAACATACTGTATATTGTATGACACAGAGAATAATTTATTTTAGTCATATGCCCCTTTACTGTATCATATAATGGAATATAAGGGTCACTTAGGGAAAAAAAGGAAGAAGTATGTATGCTTGTTGATTACCCTTATTTTTTCAAAAACTTACAAAGCATATCAACAATAAAAGTTGAAATATTAGAAATAAAGTTTAACAAGTATACTTGAGATCATAACATAATATCTTACAGCAGAATTTGAGAAATTCTTTTTTTTTTAGAATATAAACATCCTTTCTTAGTATTTACATTTTTGGTGAGACATTTTTTCTCAATATGTTGACTTCATTCTTTAAATCAAATTTGGATTTAATTAGACTTTATTTTGTAATGGTAACATGGAAAAAAAGCCACCAATTAATTTTGGTTTGGGTATATCCAGCCATATTTAGCTTGGCACTGGGAACATTGAGCAGGAAGGCAAGGGAGTCAGAAAAAAACTTAGGCTTAAGGTTTGAAAGATTGGTAGTTTTGGATCACCAGGTCTCCAGAGTGCAAATGACATTTTTTAAATGTCTTCTGCACTCTTTCCAAATAAATAGTTGTTTGGAAATAAACTCCTTCTTTTCAACAATTACTAATAGATACTTGCAGAGTTTGAGAAACTCTACTTGGTTCTTAAAGCTGGAACAGTCAGATGGTTGATAAAAGCACATCATTCCCCTTGTTCATGTATAAAGGAGGGTATGTGAGACTGTGGACCTATTTCCAAAGGCTACAGCTAAAGTGCATGGCGTCATAAACTATTTGAAGTACAAGGGGAAAAACTTTCTCTGAAAGAAAGTCAAAAATAGGGGAACATTTGTTTTTTTAGTACAATAATAATTGTAAATATATGGAGAACTAAACACAGAAATAGTCCACCACACACAAAATTAACCTTTTTCCAAGGCCATTTAAGTTTCCAATCCTAATCCAGTAAGAAAAACTGTTGGGTGGACTGAAGAAAATAGATCATAAGAGAGGACCCAGGAAGATAATGAGAAACAGTTAAAAGTGAATTGCAATTTTATTTTCAATACGGGGTTGTGCAAAATAGAAACAGCAGGGGTCCCAAGGATTTTACCAGCAGCAATTTTCTTATTATCTTTTAGAAAGGGAGTCCCCCCATTGAATAAATGCAATTAATAAAATTAAAGCTTCCTCTAAACTTTTCAGCCATAGATTGTAGTGCTGCAATACAGAATTAACTGACTTTGCACATCTTTACAAGTCTATATTCATAGAGTGGCTGGCAAATAGATCCTAGATTGTAGTTTTGATAAAAACCACCAATTTCATAAAAAAAAAAAAACTTAAAACAGACACAAATATGCTGTAAATCCATGCTACATTTTCACCTGAAAATGTGTGCCTGCCCTACACAGACCCATGGTGAGGTGGAAAACCGAGTGCATCACCTTCTAACCTCAGGTGGGTTATAGAGGCCATGGTGGCAGCTTCCAAACCGCCTCACGTCATCCTCCTGCACCAGCAATAGCGGCCGCTCAGTACTGCCACCATGACACATCCGAGCATAATTGGCTCTGACAAGAGGGCAAATCATCAACACAGTCTTGATAAGCATTACAGCCAGATGACAGCGTACAGAAGTGTATTAGCAACAGTGTGACATATCACATTACCACTGTGAATACAATGAAGGAGATACTAAATACTGTGGCAGCCTGAGAGAGCATCCTTTTTCTTACTCTAGCCTGAACAGTAATCCCTATTTGTTATAGCTGCTTTTTGGCACAGGGATAAAAGCTTAGACACAATAAATGTCTTTTTTATGCAAGGTGATGTTATGGATTCACATTAAAGTCATTGTTGTGTCATTTACTTTGTTAGAATTTGTTTTTACAGATGTTTGTTTTAATCATCATTTTGTGCTGGGCTATGGTAAGATACAGTATGTATGTAAAGCTAAGTACAATTTTAACTTCCAAGGTATCATGAATAAAGAAGTGTAAAGAGCTTTTATAACTTCTTCCACTGTTATCGAAATGTGCTTACTTCGATTGGAGCTTTTATAAACAAAGTCAAAAGGCAGATTTTGGGACATTCGCACAGTGGAAAATCCATTTCCCTTAATTGTTTTACAGCTTTGCATCAAAGGCAATGCCATGTGTAACAGGAGACTAAAGATACTGGGACAGGTCTTGAACCTGATAACTTGTACATGTTTTATAGCTGTTACATTATAAATTATTTCCACAGGCTGGGGGCCTTGAGGGATCATATTCTCTCAGCTTCAGTTACTGGTAACATCTTTTAATGATATTAACAAATTTGCAGCTCTAGTATTTCAGCCATATCTTGGAAATCTTAAACGACTCCATGGTAAATACTTGGTTATGATATTATCAGGCACAGTCCATTGTGAGCCGGGTGGATCATATGGCTATTAAAAGTGAACCAGCAGTGGTAATAACTAAGCTCATAAAGGCCCATGTTGGTGTCTAACAGCCTGGCTTGCATTTCCTATATAACACTCAGCTCTTGATTAGAAAAGTTGGTAAACAATGTTTTTATTGGCTAAGGTTATGGTTGATTATAACTATATATATTTTAGTCTGAATATTATTATTAATTAACTGTAAGTGAATCTGTGTGCTTCCATTTGCCTTTCACTTTCTTGAGATACACTTGAATTTCCCAACATTAAAAAATGTTTCTATTCCATTATATACCAAGTTTAGTTGTTTTGCTTTCCCCTACTTGAGTCAACAGATTTGTGATATTGTTAGAAATAATAATAATCATGATTAAAAGACCCCTGAGTATTGCTGCAGCAAGTGAATGAGAAAGAACAATTAATTTCTAAATGAATATAAAAAGGATTACTTTCATCTGAAAGAAACTGCAGTGTGGTTAATTTAGGACTATCCAAACAGTCGGGGAATATGATGTCACATGTAAATATAGCTTATTAAAATTTAGAGAAGTAGATAAAGCCAAGTACACTGTTGAAAACTTCATATATTTTAGTGACTCAATTCACTAAGTAAAGCACATACCATAGATTAATTACACACAAATTGGTGTTTATCAGTCATTATTTTGTTAATTATGCAAAAAACTGGCATTCAACTAAATAAATCATGACCTTTGAGATTAGAATACCACATGAGAATAGTTATTATTTAATTTTTTTATTTAAATACAGAAATGTGGGTTTAATAAAAAAAAATACCTGCTTAAAGGCTGTTGCATTCAAAAGGTACTTTCAACTTAAGAAGGAAGCCTTATCAGAGTGCTTGTTCTAATTTATTGAATATGACTGCATTACACAATGATAACTTAGTGGGAACAACAGTATTCCTTTCCAAAAATCAAACAAACAAAGACAACAATTGACTTCTTGTCTTATGTTCACACTTAATGAGACTCAAGTCCCAGTCCTGATTCTTCAAATGGCAAGTCCAAATCTAGTCTGAAGTCTTTTTTGGGGGGGACCAAAGTGTGACTCAAGTTCCAATGTCTTGATTCTGTAGCTTGCATGTTCTCCCTGTATTTGCATTCTACAAGTTACCCGATTATATTCTGTATCCTGAGTTTTATGACATGCTCCTCTCTTCTTACCCCCCTCAGGCCTCTCTTTCTGTTGCTCATTCAATGCAAATAGAAATATGCACAAAATAATAACCTGTCAGATATTCTGAGGTTTGAAGCCTTACTCTACTTCTGTGGCCACGGAAATCCTGACACCTTGTAATCCCAGCATGGGGCTATGTTGAAGCCCATTTTATCCAAAGACAGAGAGAAGGATTTACTCACACTAATGGAGTTCAGAGATTACAGAATGGCAGATAGAGTCACGTTCGGAAAGTGACAGCACAGAGTTTGAAATGAGAATTGGTTAAAACTTTGCTATATTAGCAGAATTGTGTTGTTTCAGAAGTGAGCTTCTTCTTCTTTCTCTTTTTGGTTGGGTTTCTGACTTTTAGAGAAACCATATAGCATGTGGAAAGGTTTCACCAAAGCTTCTCTGAATCAGATTTAGAAGGGTAAAGGCGACATCAGACCAGAGAGCTATTTATGGGAGATGACAGTTTGCAAATATCTCAATCTGGGGAAAGGCACTTCGGGTGACAATAAGATGGGCCGTGAAACTGGAGGAGTCAGCAGCCAGAATTTATTTCATCAGACTTTTTTTCAGTGAGGTGCATTTATCTGACAGCACAGAGTTATTGGTGTGCCTGTCATACCACCCACAAACATATTCACCACTGCTGTCTCTTTACAAAGAAAGCATGATCTAAAATTAGAAAAGAAAATAAATAATTGTGAGCCAACTGGAAATGTTCACTATGAATAAAGTCACATTTTCTCATTATAACATAATTTACAACAATAAAGAGTTTTAAATCATTAATAATAATTTTAAAAAACTGAATCAACATCGCTTTTCTGTAAGGTGACATGAGACGTAATAAGACCTTTTGTTGACATAGAGCTGTATAAACTTATGTTGCTGATATTTCTATGTATCATTCTTTGTTGCTTTTCTGTGTTAACTCAAGTTTGAACGAAGCATTGTGCCCAAATTTAAATTATGAAGTTATTTGAAATGAAGTTGAAGAAAATGGAGGTAATCCTTTTTCTTTGTTTTGTCGTTTACTTTTTACAATCCACCAGTACTACTGATGGTAAAACAAGTCCGACAGCGTGATGCTGCTATCTCTGTGCTTCACAATTGTTATGTTTGTCTTAGGTCTGAAAGTCTCACCTTGACCCCTCCCAACATACTTTTTACAATTGTGAGTAAACAGCTCAAATTTTGTCTTGTCTGACAATGTTTTGTTTTGGAACTAAAAGGCAGCAGCAAGTTTCAGTCACACTTGAAGGATTTCCCTTTGCTGCAGGGGATTCTTTTTTTAGATCACACCCATGCTGATGTAAAACTGAGACTGAGAGGTTGGCCATCCTCTAGGTCCATGTTGATGTAAAACCTACTTCCCTGCCAACAAGGATACTGGTGTTCCCGCAGTTCACAGGTTTCTTAGACCTTGGTCGTCTGGGTTGTTCTTAAACAGCCTTACCAATTACGGCTCAGATGGTTGAAACTTTGACACAATTGGGTGTTCCTAAAGGGCAGTAATCTCGAAACACATGTCTGAACTGGTTTAGTCTGAGTCGAGCAGGCTAACGTAAAGTTAAAGAAATAGGCTTTCTGAAATCTCCAAATTATTTTCTGTGTTATAAAACGGGGCAACATAAATAAACGCTAGTATATCAGTCAGAGCGGTCAACAGTAGCTTCCTGACGGCTATAAAAAGTGTGTATTTGTGATGTTAGAATAATGAACATTTATCCAAATATTACTTGGGGTGTATGCTTGAGCCTGTACTGCATAATTTCTTGTGTGGATGTGGATCAGAGAGAATCCATGTTTCAAATCTTATGTACTTAATTCTTGTTTTGGAAATTTATTGAAGATGTTTGTTGTATTTTTTCACATCTTAAAAAAACTGTTCAAATGCACTCAGTAAAGACCAAAATTATAAGGAAATTTATCCCTGTGATCAGTACACTTCTTCTTTATGATTTATTTTTGTTAATTTTGTTAAATTTGTGTAGTTTTATGTTTGTCAACAAAGCATGCTTGCCAGGCTTGTCAAAAATGTGTTAGATATTGAACACTGAGTTTTAGTGGTTGCTTAAGTGTGTAAGCCAAACATGTTTTTCATCCCAACAAGGATAAAAGAAAAAAATTAAAGAGGTTTTACTCCTACTGAATTTGAATAGAGGCTTTGAATGTGCTAATTAGGCTGCTGATTACAAAACAGATGGCTTTATGTGACTGTAAATACTACACCCAAAACTATGACTTTGATTTAGGTCTAGTCTCTATTGCATTTATTGTTACAATAAATTCAACAATAAATGCATTTATTGCAAATTTTGACAATGCCGCACTTGTCAAAAAAAAAATCACAAATTAGCCAGACTTTTCACGTTCAAAGTGATGTCATAACCATTGACTTCCTAGAGGAACTGAAGCAAAGGAGATGGGAAACCCTTTTGCTTGTAGATAAGTACTGCTGAATGTTACAGCTGTACAAATAATGTTAACCAAATAGAGAAATCATTATTTTCTTTAGGAAGCAAGTAATTTCTTCTACAATGCGGGCCAGGTAGGGATGAAGACACAGAGACTAAATTGCTTGAAACTGAACCTATGCCCTGTGACCTGAACGATTTTAAGCATGCTCACTTAATTTTAAACACAGCCATTTGGTGCTTTGGACAGTACTCAAGTGACTCTCTGAAAAGTAAATATGAATTAAAAGCTGCCTTCAAAAAGTAATTATTTTAAATGCAGGCATATGTCCAAGCACACGCATCTAGTATGGAAATTGTCATTTCACTCAACTCTGACCTTTAAATTAGGTCTGGGACCTAGCAGATTTTATCAGCAACAGCTGCACTTTTTCATGACTTCTAAAACAGCTTACATTCCTCGGAGGCTCAAATTTCTGTCCACTTGCTCAACTCGAGACCTTTCTTACTACTTTCAGCTTCAACTGGTGTTATTTTGACCTGTGTTTCATTGAGCGTGGCAGCATGTCTGAGGCACAATGCATGCACAAGTTTAGACTTGAGATGTTAAGTTACGTTGAAAATTTCAGTGCGGAAGACTTCCAGTAATGATTGTAGAAAGTCTGTAGTGCTCCCTAAAAGGGAATTATATGATCTCCACCTACTGAGAATGAACTTATGAAATAACATTTTGTGTGCATATATTTTTAGATAGCATTCCTTTAGATTATTGCTTCCAGTACTAGTGGTCAGTTTAGTGAAACTGCTCCCTTTCAGCAAAGACTTCACTACAAATAAACAATATTTTCTGTCTTGGCTTGAGTTAATCGTGCCTTGTATACAAAATACTAAGAGTGGGATTCATCAAGCAATGCAATCTCCTCCATTTTATACATACCTTTTGTTTTATCTCTACACTGGATTCCTGAAGCAAATTGTACTAAATACATAGAAACAAGCATGCCCTTCAAGCCCAGCAGATGGGAGCAAAAGGATAGGTGGGCATCTATTTTTGTGCCAGGTCACAGTTCTCCCACAAATAGAATAAATGCAAAAACATGAACAGAAACTTTCAGAAAATTATTTTACCTTTTCATTATCATTTCAATGAACAATTAACTTAGGACTTGAGTTTCCTCCAACCTTTTAGAAAAATATCCTCAGCGGAGAAATCAAGCTAACTTGTTTCCACAATATGTAATCTTGCAGATCATAAAAGACTGTAGGTTGGTACATTCCTTCAACCTATTGATTCGGAGATTAAATGCATTAGTTAAAAAATACTCTACAAACTTATAAATACATTGTAAAAAAATAAACTTGTGATTACAATCTTAAAATTTCTCATACAAAATTACAAAAAGGGTCTATTATTTCAGATTCCTAGTTGACAATTTTGTTTTGCGACATAACCTCTGCAAGTGAAACATCTGTTGGAAAGTTCCACAATCATAAGCTTTGTATTCTGCATTTAAAAGACAACAGAAATTTGAGGTAAACCTTAAAAATTGTGTAGAAAAATCATGAAAATTTTTTGCTGATCCAACCAGAACTAACAATGATTTCTAACTTCTGTGATTGCCCTTATGTGGGTTTTGAAAAGCCAGCAGCATATCACTTTTTTTTGTTTCTTCTCCTGCACCATAGCTACCACCAGACCAGTTTTTTCTTGTAATTTGCCTAATGCAAACTACTTTCAGAGAATGCCAAGCCATTTGCTTCAGCTATTTTTAATGTAAACTGGCATTAACATGCACAAAGCTGTCCCCTAAATGCAGACATACTGTAATGTCAAGTGTAAATGTGGAAAAACTATGTCAGTGCAGAGCGACGTTATACACTATTTCAGGAGCAGCTCTTTTTCTATGTTAAGAAGAGGCTTTACATGTTCTGATCCATTCATTTAGAAAATAAATATTAGTTGAAAATATTGCATTTTGGTATCTAAAAACAAATGTAACATCTTCTAGCCTTTTCAGTTTGTTTTAATCTTTCTGCATTAGCAAATACTTTAACAGTTGGTGACTGTAAGGCAACGCATATTTGATAAAAAGATTGTGCGCTTTGTGTGCTTTGTATAGGTGCTATAATTGCTGTGTTTTAATCAAGTCATGCCAAGCATGTACCTTAAAGTGAGGTCAAATATGTACTGCTCTACATGTTTTCAAATAGTCAGAGAGAAGCAAATGCAACATATTGTTTGGGAGGGGCTGTTTTTGAGGTGATACTTTTTAATTGCCTCAGACAAATTTGTTGTGAGCCAAGCATCAAATTCAGAACATTAAAGCAGATTTCGACGCATTGAGCACGTAAAGGCGTGTCCTTAGGGAGGACTGATGCGTTCTGGTAATGAGTGGAGGTAATGAAAGACTTCACATAGACAGATGTATTCATTTAAAATAGTAATAACTACAGTTATGATGGTAGAGTGCAAATTGCACATAGCTTTAACAAAAGCACTTGTTTGCTCAGACTCTGCAGGGACTTATGCTGTTTTCCCCTTGGAAGTATATGGAGCTTCTTACACCTACGGTGTATCTGCAAATCAAACAAGGTCAGAACTGTAATAGAGACAGTATGACTGAAGCACGATTGTACATCTGAAATTAGAATAGACTTACTGTCTTATGCACAAACTGTGTGTAACAAACTACAAAGGCACAATTATGTATGTTAAGAATTTTCATAGAAACACATCTTTTTGAAATGTGTATTTATTTTAATTTTACTTGGATGCACAAGCTCAAGATGCATTTGTTGTTTTAGATTTCCTATAAATACGTTTTGTTGTTATTTTTCAAATATTCAATGAGAAAGAGATCAAGGAAAACTATGTACAAAGAACTCGATGACAGAGTAACCTTTGTCACAAGTCTTAAGTATATTAAAGGGGTATTTTGGATTTATTAAGTATGTTTTTTTCTTCTTGTTTAGTCAGTCTGAAAAAATATGTAAGTACATTTCTACCCACACAAGTTTAGCTAGTAACTAGTTGCTCATAGTCTCAAAAATGAGTGGGAGGGTACTATGTATTTTTCATTTTATAGCACAATCAAGTAAATAAGTGACCTTCAGGTGTCAAAACAAAACTGTATATATCAAACATAACTTAAAAAGAAATTTATTTCACAATTTGATGCCTTGAAATGGGCCTGTTCAAGGATTCCTCAAACAATCATGAAAGAATCAGAGCAACACTCCAGATAGGTCGTTGGTGAGGGAATAACATCATGGCATGCTACAAAACAAAAGGAAAAGTTGGTTTCAACATAATACCACTCATTAAAATATAGGGGATACAGTTCAAGTGAAAAAAACATAAAGGGGGTTAGGGAAGGAGCTGAGCAGTCTGTGGGCTGAGAAGAGCAGCAACAAAAGTAGTGTCCATAGTGGGAGATTTAGTTCTGATCCAGAGAACACTGAATAAACAGGTCTCTGGTGACCTGAGGGATTCTACATAGTTCATACCTAACAAGAAACTCTGACAAGAATTTTTTTTTTTTTTTTTTTGCCTGAGCCAGTACATTGCACACTGTTTACAGGATTTTGAAATCTATACTTTAATGTAGAGGCAGCACCGTGATTCAAAGAACTACTGTGATGTGTCTCATTGTCTCGGTGTTGGACAGGACTCTTGCGACAGTGTATCAGATGAGCTACAGATATCTGATGGTGTTTTACTGTAACAAAGACTGGCAATGACAGTATTTCAATAATATAACCTGCAGAAAACTTTGACAGGAACCTTTATTCTGGCATTGTTTTCAAGACCTTAGTAGTATGATTGACATGGCTGTAAAAATATAGGTGTCTATTAAAACCTCAAAGTTTTTTTTTTTTTTTTTGAGGGCCAGGTAGTATCAACCCTGATTTATTCTATAAATTGTTTTTTAAGAACCAAAACAAGAAAATCTGTTTTTTTTTTTAGTTAATTTTTTAGAAAATTCTGACCCACCCACACTGGACACATTGACACAATTAATAAACTAAATTGTGCTAAACTCATTGTGATGAAATTATTATGTGGTGACATTCAAATATAAAGCTGGATATAATCTGAATAATAATGTAAAGTTACGTAAAACTCCATAATCTTTGCCAGCACAACCAAATTGATATTAAATAAAAGTGATCCAAGAATTGAAACTTGAGAAATTCCACGTGATTTTAGTTCACTTGGATTTATAATTGAGAAATTACACAAAGTAGCTACAGTCTGTCTTTGAAGATCTGAAGCACTTTAACACAGTACAAGACAATCATAACAAACCTCTCTAGTTTGCTATGATTACCCATGTAGCATAAGACACCCTAACAAGTCGAGAAGATAAATATGATCAAGTTACATCTATGTTATATAATACGTTCAACTAGGTGAATAATAGTTTGCAAAGCGGTGTCCTCTGTGATTAAATTATGCTGAAACCATTTGCCTTTCTAGTGATTTTTCAGATGTAGTCTGCTAGTGTGCGTCAATGTAGCTTATTGACTACATGTCAATAAACTCAAATGACAAAGCTGACCACTTCTTCAGTGGGCTGTGATGTAAAGTTGGCAACAAGTCATGAATAGGGATCTCTGTTTGACTTCACCAGAGCAATCGCTGCTACACTAACAGCTGCTGTATCACAGAAATCCAGTTCTGTCAAGTGAGTTGTGTGGGTCTTAGGACCTTTATTACACAACATCATAAAGTGATGGATGGTACACTTCCAAAGAAAGATCAGCCTCTTCCTGTGTATGAGAGAAGGGCTACATGTTGTGTGTTGTACACTCCAGTGCTGCTTCCTCCTTGTCGTTTTACAAAGGCTTCAGCCATTTATCCTGATTTAGTTTGGAGTGGTAGCATCAGTGATTTCCTGTGGTGTTGGACAGAGACTGATATTCTTTTTCAGTCCCTGAAAGCCTCTGTAGCTTCGCTACAAATCTGTGGTGTAAAGTGATGAAGAATGGTGTTTATTGGAACTTTGAAGAATGTAGATGTGTTTATGCACACGCATGTGTGAGGGCGCAAGCGCATAAGCGTCTTTGTTTGTGAAAACTGTTCACAGTCAGCATGCAACAGAGCCCGCCTGTGCCAAAGGCAGCGCTTCCCACGCAGCTAATGGTTGGGATGTGGAAAATGACTGGCTGGCCATGGCGGTGGAGGCAGGGGATGTGTTAATTGAAAGTTAGGATCACTTTGCGGCCATTACAACGAAACCTGAGACATGTTAACGCAACAGAGTTAGGCGGCACCTGCTGTCGCTCACTAATTGCGTTGGGTTTGGTCATGTCTTTCAGGAGCGCGTTCCCATCACACTCTGCCTCCAGTTACAGCTGTATTACTGCCAGAGTTGACATTACAGCAGCAGCCACAGGGGAACTGGAGCCAGACTGCGACCTCACTGCCATAGCTTAGGCTGATGGATCCTCAAAAGCCAATATTAATTTCAGCCTTGTCATTATTTTTGTCTTTTCTGTCATTTCAGCTTCATTTTATTCATCCTTTTGAGTATATTTTTTCATCAGCATAAGGCATTACCTTTTTATAAAACATAAAATGTATAAATTCTCATCTTGAATTGTATTATAAAATAAACAAAAGAGGCTCTAGCAGGAGGGCAGAACTGAGCTGTGTCTTTCTAATTCATCCTCACTTACATATGCATCAGTCACAAACCAGGGTGCTGTGCAGATGACTCGCTGAGGACACATACTGTGCTTTTGAGGACCTGCTAGGGGCAGCAATGTATAATCTGATTTAGACTAGAGCAACCTCCTATTTATTTTTAATTGTCCCACTTTAGCATTTAAGAACTATTGATCCCCGGAAAAGCATTAAGTGACAGAATCACTATTACAGTTAGTGCTCCCTGCTTGGGGAAGGCACATCAAAGGACATTTTAATGTCACTGAATTTCTGAGGGAATTTGAAGCGCGGGTTGGAACAGGCCAGCCTATGAATGCAAAGGACACACAATAGACAGATGCAGAAACAAATGTGAGGGCAATTTGAAGCTTATCAAAGGATTGCCCAGAATTGATTTTAGGAGTGTTTGTACAATAACAACATTTAAAAGTCATGTTTGGCTCTATTAAATCAAATATGATAGCAGCCATTTTTGTTGGTCGGATGGATGGATGGATGGATAGATGGATGGATGGGTGGATGGATGGATGGATGGATGGCCGACCAATATGGCTTTCTGTTTGCAGCATTTCTTTAGCCATATATGGGACACACCAAATGTGGCACAAGGTGCTCTAGTCAGATGAAACCAAACTGTAACTTTTACTTTCTTTTAGAATGCTGGAGATAGATGTCATCATAGACCAGGGGTGGGCAATCCTAGATGTCTCCCTGGTCCAACACACTTGAATCCAACAGCTGAATTACCTCCTAAGTGCAGTCAAGTTCTCCAGAATCCTGCTAATGACCTCATTATTTGACTCAGCTGTGTTGAAAGTAGAGACACAGTTGCCCACCCCTGCCATAGACGCTTAATACCTTCTATGGTGAAACATGGTGGTGGCAGCATGATGCTTGAGGATTGTTTTTTTGCTGGTCGAGCAAGAAAAATGGCTCAATGTTGATGGAGAGAATCCAGAGGGTAAATGCAGGTATATCCGAGTAGAAAATAATCTAGAGGCTATGAAAGAAAAAATGGTAGCAGAGTTTTGCCTTTCAACAAGACCCTAAATATACAACCCGAAGTAAAATGCAGTATTTTGAATCAAAACATATTCTGATATTAGAATGGCCCATTCAAAGACCACAGTAAATTCAATAGAGAATCTATGCAAATAAAAAAAATGTGTGTGGGAGAAACATCCTCCATCTAATTATACTCTACTAGACAGACAGACCGATAGACAGACAGATAGACAGACAGATAGATAGATAGATAGATAGACAGACAGACAGACAGACAGACGGACAGAGAGACAGATAGACAGATAGACAGATAGATAGATAGATAGATAGATAGATAGATAGATAGATAGATAGATAGATAGATAGATAGATAGATAGATAGATAGATAGATAGATAGATAGATAGATATGATGTCAGCCCTTTCAAATGAGACGACCCCCCTCCTTTTTTCTGCCACCATCCCCAGATGTTTTGATTAGCAGCAACTCGTATGCTGGTCAGATCTCGGGATTAATGATGGATAATTTGCCTAAGGTTGGCATAGCACACTGCCATGCTGCCAGCCTTTGGATGCCATATGGACAGAAGCAGCTGTTTTCATTACTCTCCCTTGCCCAGATGTGTCAAACAGGATGCCGACTTCAATCCGCAGTCTTGCTGGCACTTAGTGGGGGGTGCTTTCTACTAGCTTGGCAGCTAATTACTTTAATGTAGCCGAGTACAGAGGCCCTGTGTGTTTTTTAAAGGCCTTTTACAAACAGCTGAATGCCAGCTGTCACCTCTGTGCACAATGAGGGAAGATGGATAGGTAGATGCTGAGTGTGTGATGAGGTTGGCCCGCAGGCAGAGACCCCAGCCCAGAGCTGAGGGCAGGCTCAGCTCTTCTCACTAACAAAAGGAAGGTCATCCAAAATACACACCAATGAGCTACGTGTCCACAGTACCATGCCGGTGTCATCTCTCCCTCTACCAAACCATTCACTTTTAGAGCTGACTTGTTCATGTCATTGCATTTGCCCTCTCTCCGCCCAAAAATCCGCCACGTTCAGTGAAACGAATGTTAATGTGGTAATCTGAGCTGTGCGGAGTTGGAGTGCCAAGTCCCTGCAAAGACCACACACAGCAGAAGCTGGCACAGGAGCAGAGGAACGGCAAGTGAAAACAGAACGGGGGATTCTGCCAAAATGTCAGCTGGGTTTTTACATGAAATTGCGTGCACCATGGAACATGTGTTCAATGTGTCCCATTTCATGCTGAGCAGCTCTGTTTTTATTGTTCTGTGATAAATCCTGAGATTTGTCTCGACTGCCACATTTATTTCATTGTTCAGACTTCCCGTGCTACTGCTGCCTTTAGATCGTGCAAAATTTGCCGTGAAGTGATCAGCAGCAGTCAGATTTCTTTATCCTGTGATACTGATACATGTGAAACGACCCTGAACAATTCAAACAATAGGTCCATGTGCACAGATAGTGTTATTACTACAGCAGCATAGGGCATCAATACGTTTTCATTATGTTGAGAAGCTGTGTGTATACCATGACTTAAACAGTGCCCAGCAGCAAGAGTTGAATGCTGACATTATGAAAGGGTCAGCATAGCCTGTCTGAAGCTTTGATATTTTATCAATAAGGCTTTATGTTTCCACACCTGTATGTCCTCTCTGCTGTAATGATCAACAAGGGGTTGCCTTCAGTCAATAGAGTATTACAGCTTCTTCCCAGGGCAAGATTTGATAAAAGCATTGTCTCCAACCTGTGCCTCCAGTCATCAAAATACTTCAACAAACCCAGTTACTCATTCTTTCCCCCCCTTATCATTCACCACAGAAAGGTTAAACTCAAGCATTTTGTATTTGAGGATTTGCTCATGTTATTGATGCGCCTGAGAACCTGAGCTGTGTGGGGTTGGTAAAAGTAGGGCCTCTGCACAGCTTGATTCAGAAAATTCACAAGGGTTTCATGGTTTTGTTTTGTTGTTTTTTGTTAAGTATTGATCTTAATGTTGCACTTCATGTCTGACTTCCATCGGGGGAAAAAGATGAGCAAAGAGACCCTTTATTAAATCAGAGGATCCTCTTTGGAGCGGGGGCATCCCAGTTCTTTCTTCCCCTCCTTCCCACTCTTTTGTATTTCGGGAGCCGTTTTGTGCAAATTATTGACAGCGCCTTTAGGGAAGTTGCTTGCTGAACCTTTAAGTTGTTAGACAAGCATATACAAGAGCTGCACTTGAAAATTCAAAGCACTGTTTGTTCATCTTTGCTCCTTCCACACTTTACCATGTAGGGTGTGTCTTCTTCACAGCACTTTTATAGTCATGCTCACTTTTGGGCCTCAGCCTCTTTTCCCATAGGAGCCTATTATCCTTCTTAACATATGCAAAAACTTGCTGGATTGTGCATCATACTCACTTAGGGACTTGACACACTCATAGCGTGATGCTCAGGGTTCTTTGCGGCCTGCTTAGCATTTCGGTGGGGGTGCTTCTTATTTAGAAAGCTTTCTCTCTCTTCACATTGAGGGCTTTCATCAAAAAAGTCATCACAAACTCTGAGAGAACATGAAGGGCCATACATCTGAGAGGAGGCCTTATTGTTCCCTGTTATAAGTCTGAGCTTCTTGCAAACTCCAGCATAAATAAAGCAATTGATGACTGCTCAAGACTTTACTTATGTTTTTAATTTTACTGTTCTTTAACTTAAAGTTGTACAGCAACCTGCAGAATGTCCATTCCATTCATTACCTCTATTGCATATAATTGGAATTTTATCTGAGCATGGAACAGCCATCTTTAAAATTGAAAAAATCTTTTTTTGGCCTCTGTAGAGTTTGATTAGAGCTGCAAAAGCAACAGAAACCCTAAAAAAAAGAAAAAGAAAAAGAAAGAAAAAAGAGAATGATGCATTTTTATAAATATCTACAACTGGAATTTTTAAAACAATTTTTAAGTTAAATAATTACCATTTTCATTTTCAAAATGTAAAACTGTTTATAGAAAGAGAATGGTTACATTTTCTTCCGTAAAATGTCCAATGTTTAAGATGCATTTAAGTGTAACAATACACTTAAATGCATTATTAAAAAATTCCTTGCACTATTAATTGTCATTGTGCAAGGAAAAGTGAAAAGTATATGCATTGAAACACAAAGAAAAATTTTTTTGCTCCCATTCTTTTTTAAAACACAATTCTTTAATTCATTTTTGTGCAGACGTATGATGAAAAGAGACAGTGCAGAGAGTCTTGCAGCTCCAGGTCTACAGGTTGTAAAACCCTTTGAAACATCCACACAAAGTAGTAAGTGACAGCAATGTGAAAGGAAAAGATGACAGGGCTTCCCAAATATTTTACAAATACTAATCAAGATTAAATGTTCTCATCCCCCATTAATCTGACAGCTCAACTAAAATCTAGTGATACCATTGCCTCCAGAATTGCAGATTAGCAAATAAAGTCTACCACTGTGTAATTTGTTTTCATAGTCACAATGAAACAGTAACATAAAAACAAAGGAATAAATCAGAACACAAATAAAACTTGAGGCCTGAATGAATTATTCCTATGGTGGTGGCAGTGTCATGATGTGGGGATGTTGTTCTTCAGCAGGAACAAGAAAGAAGATGGATGAAACTAAAATCTCTTAGACAGAAAATTTATTATGTGTCTCCAAGACTGGTGAAGACAAATTAGCAAAAATTTCAGACTTTCAATGTGTAAAGCCAGTATAGACATAACCCAAAGTAGTTGAATTGTCTCGTAGTGTAAGGTTGTTATACAAAGTATTAATTCGGGTAGGTTGAATGCAACTGAATGACACATGTTTAGATTTTTATTTGTGAAACATTGTGATAGACATCATAATGTTCCTTCAAATTCAAAATCAAGCCTTACTTTGTGTTGGTATATTACATTAAACCCAGGCATGTCCAATTCTGTTGTTGGAACAAAACAAAAATGTGAAAAGGTTCATGGGTAGAAATACATTTGTAAACTACAATATAAAGTAGTTGCATTCTTTATTCTTGGATCAGGGAGGGATTTTATACAGTCTACACACCATTTTCTTATTTCTGGGGAGCAAATGTTGCAACAATTTTTAATTAGATTCAAGGACACTAGAAACCCAACATTTCTTTTTCTTGTCATGGTGTCTTTTCTGAAAGCAAGTGAGATGGGGCACCTCTTTGATTTCAGCTATGAAATTTTAATTTAAAAAAAGAAAGGAGGGAACATATTGCTCTCATTTAAATCTAACTTTGTTCTTTCAAACTGGAAGATTGGATTTTCTTAATTAAATTATCCCCCTTGTTCACATACTCAAGGGGGCCATTGGCTCAAGGCAGTGAGAAAAATGTGTCTGGGTTTTTGGGGATGCTTGGCTGGCATAATGCTGGTTTGTGAAGAGAATGAAATGTTTTGTTCTGGTTGGACTCCTTTTTTCCATTCCATTTGGACTCCTTTTTTCTAACTGGCCGTCCCTGCTTTCTTCTGTGCTCCTCTGTGTTGTGCCAGCATCAGCCCTGAGCCTCTCACCGAGGGAAGGCTTTGATGTGTCCCCACTGTGCCGCCGCCCCCTTGTGCCCTGATTGGTGGATAGCAGGCGGGGCTGACGGGGGCAATGTGGGAGTGGATGGGGGATGAAAGGGAGCGGGGCAGTGAGGGGGCACCTGCACACAGAGCCCTGCCTGTGTGTCTGCTTCATCTTCAACTGCTTCCCTTGACCGCAGACTGAACTCCTGTGTCAGCGACCATCACACGGTCGCTGTGACCTCCCTCTCCCTGTCTCTCCCGCACCCTCAATTCATTTTCCTTTCCTCTCCCACCATATATCCCTCTTTTCTTTGGTTCCATTTAGGCCGCCTGCCTTAGAAATGTGTCATGACAGAGTTGCAGATGACAGGTGAAACTCTCTTTAAACAAATTTTGAGCAAAATGCATTTCCTTCTCAATTCAATTTCCAAACCCCATTTTTTACCTCTGTCAGAGGAGTGTCTAGCATCAATATTGTGCTTAAAAAGTGTTCTGAAGGCTTTTATGAGTTTTATGAGAATATTACAAAGTTTTTTCTAATAACTTCATGTGAGTTATGAGGGTAACACTTGAATTTTACGTTCATGTTTTTTTTTTGGTTTTTTTTCTGTGGGAATCTAATTACTATAAAATTGTATTTATCTGTGCTATTTAGAATTCAGTGAGACAAAAGAATTTGGTATTTAATTGTTGATATAGGCTTACACTTTGATATTTGTGTATGTGTTCTGCTTCCCCACATTACGCTACAACCATAAGCTCAGAAAGGTGTAGAGAGTATAAATTATGAAGAAGAAAGGAGAATAAAATATGGGAAGACTTTTATTCCATTATGAAAATTATAAATCCAAGAAATTGTATTTTTCCCAAATATGGCTTCTCCCTGCCTTATGGTTCTTTTCAAAACCCACCATAGGCTGACCTAGTGAAGGGAAATCATGCATACAGTATCTTTTATAATGTTTTACAAACATATAATGTAAAGCATATAGCATACATTCATATTAAACCCCTCTTAATCTGGTATCCTAAAATAAAATGTTGTAAAATAACCTTCAAAAATTACCTCACTGGTAATGTTTTATGTAACTGACCAGTGAAGAGTAGCATAGAATATATCTTTCATGGTACACAGTGGATTCCTGATGTTCATGGGGATTAAGAATACAACTGCCAACAAAGACTAACATTTGTAAATATTGAGACTCCCTCAAATACACTGACAACTGACTGCAGTGGCATTAATCCTAGGTATTTCAACTTCTCAAGTTGCATTTCCTTTATTTTTTCTTAAGTCATGCTCTATGTAAAAATCAGTAATTTTGAGTTATGTTCCACTGTAAAATCTAGAAATGGGAGGGTCTGCTAATAGGCAGATCTGCTCCATGCAGAAATTCTGTCTAATTTATGTCCATCAATTTACATTGCAAGACAAAATCACATAAAATGTGTTCATTTTAAAAAATAAAAATAAATATTTTCCATTAAACATTCTCCTTGAAACAAAAATACATTCAGCTTACAATGATTTTCTTTTAAAATAAAAGATTCCAGTTTATATTTGAAAATAGGACAAATGTTACTTAGAATAATAAAAAAAACAATGGCTACTATTCTGTGTATTTCTGTTTTATGTCATCACCCCAAATTCTTAAAAAATACAACTTGTAGTGCAATCTCATAAAAAATGAGGTATGATTGACTCTTGTCAGATGGATTACCTGTCATTCAATAATTTGTCACAGCAACATGGGAGTCATGAAAATGACAAACAAATTCACTCTTATACGCATGAAATGCTAAACCAACTGCATAACTGCTGTGCTCACTTTAGGACACTTGATTTAAAGCAGACTATTCCTACTGCATAATATGCACTGAGTGGGAACACTGACTTCTTGCAGGAACAAATGTTTTCTAGTTAAGTCATAATTTACTATAAAATAGCAAAACAAACAGAAAATCAGCCAAGCTCAAGTAACACAGTAGTTCACCCTCTGTAAAAAAAAGTCACTTTTTCAGTCATAGAAAACTCAACACTCAATCTCAGCACCATCTGACATTTATTATTAATTTGTTTATGTGTTTTATTTTTTTAAATATTTTTTGTAGTTAAAAAATGTGCATCTTCTAATACAAATATCCATTTGTATAACTTAACTTAAACATCAAAAAAAAGCATACAAAGGGTATGTCATGCGTACTGCTTATTGCTTGCAGAAGCTGCACACTTACTCAATTCCCAGGAAACACAAAATGATTAAGATCTGTACACTTCTTAGACCTGTTTGGTGTACACAGATCTAAGCTGACCCTTTGTAAATGCAGTTGTCGCAGAGGTGACCTGCTTGTAAATGAGGGTCATGGTTCAGGTGCAGGAGGTCATATGAGCTGGCCCAGAGTGTGCATGGGGGCATCTCAGTAGCTGCCATGGCTTCGACCCCTAAATGCTGAACGTGCATTTGATTGTGTTAGGGCCAATAAAGCATGGTGCTCCAAGGCAACAGAGAGGTCACCTTTGGGTCCGTTGAGATGTGAAAGGTGACAGGCAGCAGGATCTAAGCCAATAGAACTCAAAGAGCATCTGTCAGATGTCTTCGACAGGAGTGTTTGCTCAGCAGCTAGACACCTTTCATTGTAAAGAGACACAAGTACTCTGTGGATTTTTATGTTTTATGTCTTAAATTCACTAGGAAGTATCCAAACAGAACTGATGTAAAAGTCTACATTTTGGCTTTGCCAAGCACCCCTTTCATATTTACCAGAAATCTTGATGGGATTGTTAAAGAAGTGTAAAATACTTTCAAAGCTGTCTGTGCTTGAGAATTTCAGAGCAAAGCATGGCAACACACAGCACTTAGGCCAAATCCCAAAGGCCGTGACTGGCACAGCATGTCCCACATTAGCTCAACCGCAGCTCACTGAAATGGACTCGCCTGAGTGGAATGAAACCCATAAGGCACCACGCACACCACACCAGCGGCTTTATCAAACAAAGATCAATGGACGGCAGTATTCACTCTGAGCACCCAAGCTGCAAAGACAAATACAGTATCACGGGGGAGGGTCTGTGGGAGTCATTGATAGGCTTAAGCTGTGTATGTGTACGTCTCGTCCCCCCCTTTAATCAGGTTTCCCAACCGCAAACACTGGGCGTGAAGCGATGCGTTTCAGGCAGCGAGCCTTTCAGGCAGGACAAAAGGTGGGAGAACCAGTGGGACTCAAGACCCGGCCCTCTCATTCCATGAATGTGTCTTAGCTTTCCAGTGGAGCTCAAAAGGCCTTTGCCCTTCCAGCTGTAAAATTGGTAGACAGGGAGCCTCTACAATTACCCACTTCTGTGAATCCACACAAAACTACAGCATTTACTGTGAAGGAGCCAACCCGCCGCTGGCGTGGACAACATTGGATTGTGAAGAGAACAGAAAACTAAATATTTTACACACGCACAAAATGTTTTCATTGAGGAACCTGGCTCAAATAACGAATTAACATTTAGAATTCCTGAGTTTTTTAGTTTGTATTGAAACAATCATACAGTAACAAATTAGAGGGACTGAGCATGAAAAATATGTTCAAGACTTACATCCAAACATCTTACAGCTACTCTCTTTGCATGCTGTAAATACTACTAGATGCTTGGACACACATAAAAATATCCTGATTAGATGGAGATCATCTGTGAACAGCAATTTTTTAAGTTTTGCCACAGATTCTCAAACTGGTTTCTTGTTTAAAATCGGTGTCCTTCTTGAAGGTGAACCTCATTCCTATGCTCTAGTCTTCTGCTGCTTCTAGCATTGATGGCCCTGTATTTAGCTGTGTCCAACTTCCCGGCAACGATATAAAACTTCCCTGATCTGCTGAAGAAAACTACCTTGAAAGCATGATCCTGTCACCACCGTGTTTCACTGTGGGAATGGTGTGTTCAGGGTGTTATACACAAAGTATTGTCTTCCACACGTCATACACGTCATTGTATTTCTTCAATGACGTGTTTGTTGTGTCCCCCTCATTTTGAATATATCAACAACATTTTGCAATAATTATTATTATAAATTATGAGCAATCTGGAAAAGCTCATTATACTGAGGCAAAAGTAAGATTTTAAGAACTTGAGGAATTGATAGCAAAGTAAAATTGATTAGTGTCTCATACATAACAAACGCAGCCTTTGAAAATATTTGATGTTTTTTTTAATTATTATTCATCTTTTACTCTTTTATCAATGACCAAATCAAAATTATTTATTTTGCCAATACTGCAGTCGTGGGTAAAACAATTCAATACCACTCTAGTACTCTAGCTCCACTTTAATGTAGACAAAAATTGAAGTCATACATAATTACAACAGTATAACTGTCACTTAAGCTGTCACATCATAGTGTCCCATTTTAAATTGCGTAATGGCTGCCTTGATTTTGTGGTGCCTTTTTAATACCTGGTCAACCCTCTGTGGTGTCCCAATAGTAGGAGGTTGTGCATGCATAAATTAAGTAATGTTCATAATGTTGAAGATCAAACAATGCATAAATAGAAAAGCTAATTTAGAAAAACATTCCCAGTGATAGATGTACCACTGTGAAATTAAATGAAGTTTTCTGTATGTCTTTGGTTATCAGCATTTGTTATTCATGTCCACCTTAGCCAATTCATTGGAGGCAAACTGAGGTAACAACCATTGGTCCTATTATATAACAGGGATCTGCAGCTCCAGTCCTCAGGTGCCACAATACAACTTTTGGATGCATCACTGCTCCAACACACCTGGAGTACCCAAGAACTGGAGTTGCATTCTTTTATTGTCTTCTTGTCTCTGTCTTCTCAAAACTCCAGTAGGTTTGGCAGATGGGTGCTTGTACTAGGCCAGGTTCTGCTGGAGGTTTCCTTTGGATATAGATGAGATTTTCCTCTCCACTGTTGCTACATACTTGCTTGGTACGTTACTGGAAAGTCAACAACACAATGCTAGCGCTCCTCTACTGTTCCTGTGAGCTTGTCCAGGAGGAGTCAATGCTGCAAGTCAATGATTCGATGCAGTGGAGTCTGATCCAGGTATGTGATTATAAGTTGTCAAGATGCTGACAGTTTAGATGTATGTATGTCTCTCTTGCTACTAACCAACAGGCTCATCATGTTAACTAAGATAAAATACATTGCAAATGCTTGTTTACCTTTTTTTTCTGCAACTTATTCCACCTCCCAGGAGTAGAGCAAAAATACAACTAAATGATTACTAATTAGACTTGTGGGTGATCTTTCTCAACCTTTTGTAAATTTTCCAAAACTGGCAAACGGCAAGGTTAGAGCACAGGTTCCAGGTGTCTTTGAGAGGATCCCGAAGATGATATGTGCAGTTGACACAGAGCTCATCAGTCAGTGCCTAGCTCTGTTGTTTACACGATACAGACGACTTGCTGCTTATCACAGCCCATGGCTCTCTGTTAGAAAGAGAGAGAAAGGATTGTAACTTTGGCCCTATTGTTTAACAGCTCACAAAGACGGAGGACACAGAAATTATTCTGAAGAGCAGGAGGCACACGGTGGAAAATGACCTTTAACTGCACTTCCTTAGCTGAATCTCATCCAATTAGAGCACTGTATATTTTCCCTAATAGCAGCTGATGAGGCAGGGCGTATGAGCGAGCACGCCCGACTGGTGTTGCTATGCAGCGAGATGGCTGCTTAGCACCGGAGGAGCGCTGGGGAATAAGTGAGCAGAGAGCTTTAATTTGATAGGGTTAGAATCCTGCAGGCTCGAGGGTCGTGGGTCACCAGGAGCTCGTCTCACACTGAATATGAAGAAATCAGAAGTAAATTGCTTACATCTGCTGCCAGTGGCTGTGAAGGCTGTGATTGGCTCCCAGAGGTGTGCACTATCTAACACAGGCAGTGGAAGAGGAGGTGGATTTTTTGGGGGGGGCGAAGCGGGTGCTTGGCGCAAAGACGGGTTGTAATTGGAGTAATTCTGCATTAATAGATGTTAAAAATCCTCCAAGCAGCAGATTTGAAAAGCAATGCCCTCATGAAATGCTGCAAGACCATGAGGGTGTTTTTTTTTATCTTTTTTTTTTAAGCACTACAATGCAATCACAGCAGCCATCTGTAAAATGCCAATTCCTCTGATGAAAGCACTGATGCCTGTATCAGACAGACGAACAGATAAACAAGGTAAACAATGGTGTCATGTAAAAATTACTTTCTCTCCACATTGTCCACATTCTTGATTGAGAGGAAATAGCATGCTGTATTTCAGCCAATGAATAATGTTACGTCAGGTCAAAGTTGGAGATGTTCCATATTGCATCCTCCATATCTGCGTCTATAGATTCCATTCTGGCTAACTGGTTTGTTTGTCTGGAATCCATTGTGATTTCTGCCGAGCTGCATCCCCTGTGCTTCCACTGCTTTATTATAATTCTCCCTTGTCAGTGTGACATCGTCTAGAGGTTCATGTTGCTCATCACAGCCCCTTACTTTGGGACTGTGTCCAACAGCAAATGGGACAGGCTGTGAATTATCACAAATGCTTTGGCAAATGACACTTCATTGGAAGGTCTTTGTCACCAATTACATGTCTATTAAGAAACAGTCAATCAGTCAATTTGCAAATAGCTAAGTCTCCAAGGACTTAGCTATTGACAGGATGTTGTCAATAGTCCATCTGATATGATTTAGATATCGAGGAACAGTGTGATCACCACAGGCACTTGACAATTCTGCTGAGTGTTTAGAGACGCACTTCTGTGCAGGGTAGTTTAGTGACAAAGAAAAAATATTTTGGTATACAGTTATATGTCTATGTATTTTTCTGTTCTGACAGCTTTGGCTGACTTATGGTGGGGGTAATTGCCCTACAATGTTGGGAAAAATTTGTTCTACAACAGGCAGAAAAAGACTTATTCCTCCTTAAAAATGAAAATGTACTATGAACAGCATCTGGTTCAGGGTAGTCAAAATTATAGAAATACAAGAGGAGAGAAAAGGGGTGGAAGAAGACAGTTGTAATGACAATATAATAGTAACAATAATAATAATTTTTGTAGTTTTCTTTTGATATATTTTGTTAAAACCTGGAATGGAAATTGGACAAAGTTTATGGGCAGTCCACAAAATAATTAAATATTATCACGACAAACAGAAACAACAGCAGAACAAAACAAAATTGTGCTTTTTCCTAAATAAAAAGTACAATGAATTATCATTTGAGAGCAAATCACAAGAAAATACACAAGTAGAGTTGAGTTGAAATTTCAAGAGGGAATCTGAAACTAAAGTATTGATCTTACCACTCTAGCTTCAATCCGATACTAATACTTGGGATCGATATTACTGATGTTTTGGTTTGATGCGACCACCAAAGCCTGCAGGTAACTGAGCACAGACCATGCTGACTGAACATTTGGATTACAAGATCCTCAGGGTAAAGTTTTTATTTCACATCGATAGCTGCACGTTTTGTGTTATGTAACACAAATGAGCCACTTTCCTGTCATTTTGTGGCCTTCAGCATATTTCCTCCACTGCCACATTTGACTAAACCAAAACGTAAATTGGATGTCTGGCAGACTAATTTGATTTCCCAAAAAACCCTGAAACTGGAAGCCAGTTAGTTACCTCAAATGATGGACGCTAATATTGTGTTTTCAGCATGTAACTGCAGCTCGGCAGACTGTCCCATCCTAATCAAAACAGTTGCTTCCCAAACGTTATTACATTATGTTGCCATTTTCAGATAAATGACTGTAAAACGCCTCGGCACTGATGTCTGACGCAGAAGCACATTATATTTACTGGCTTACTCTGGTTTCACACAGTCCCACTGTCTCATTTTGGTAACTTATACACTGGAGATAATGTGCTATAAGAGCCATCAGTGTGAATTAAAAAAGCATCTCTTAGCCACAAACTGGATGGGCATGGAAGAAATATTGTCTCATCATTTAAAATCAAAATGCAAAATCCCCAAATCCCTGTCTTACAGCAGGTAAAACTAAGTTAATGTAGAATGTGTTTATGCTGCTCTGAAAGCTGCCACCAGAAGGACAGAGAGAAGAAAACATGCATAACTTCTGCTGGATATAGATCAGAGCTGGTGGATTAGAAACTGACAGTTTTCTGACATCGCATGAGCTATAGTTGGTAAGATGTTTGTAGAAGAAATCTTGAAATGTGTGGAGAAGAATAGGATTTGATCGGATTTGATCTATTGGAAAATAATACGGAACAGCGTGTGAGTTTCCATACCTTGCTCCAGTTTTGACCAACTTATCAATCTTTTGTGTTTATATTTAATGACAGAAAATCCATACATACACAGTATAAGCATTTGTTAAAAAACGTAAACTTGTAATGTGACTAATAATTTGGCCCCAAATTTTATTTATTTATTTATTTTTGTAATCAACAAAAACTTCTTATTGTTTTATTAACTAGATAAAAGCTTTTTTATTGATGTGGACATAATTTCTTTAAAAAAAAAAAAAAAAAAAAAACTCTGTAAAAAGTCTACACATTTGAATTTTGAAATGTATTGAGCTGTGAACTGAAAAATGTGTGCAGAGTCTATTATTCTCTATTCAATGGCTAATTGAGCACAGGTGCCAAAAACAGAAATTAAGCTACTACCATTGAGTCTTGTGCAATTATCCTATGACGTATATACCCATGATTTGTCTCAGCGATTGTCATAAGTGCATCTTTTCAATTTCCCTCAAACACACAGGAGACTCTTTATGCCCAGGACAAATCAGACTGACCGTACCCAGGATAAGGACCTGATAGTCCTTAACTATCCACCATAATTACCATGACAGACTCATTTAGAATTCTTCTCCATCTCGCAGCTCACAGACAAGAACTGCAATGAACCTTGTTGTACATATAGCTGCATACAAACCAAAATAAAAATACAAAAAACATTGCAAGGTGGGCTGAGTTCATTCCACAGGGATCTTGTTTGGGGATTAGATTAATTAGTCAAAAACTTTGCAGGGGAGTCAAGCAAATTGCCGACTTTTTCCATTAAAAAAAATAAATAAATAAATAAAAAATCTGGCCTCTAGAACTTTAAAAGGCATAAAAACAACAGTAAGAAATCAGCTTTTAAATAAACCTGTTAAAAATCATCCCTTCCAGAGATTCAAATATATTTTCTCTGCTTAACTTTATTTTTAACATGTGTCCCTTCTAAAAAGGCACAAGTTTAAAAATCCTGTTATTCAGTGGGATTTTATTTTTTTGGCACATTTGATGATAATATTTCCTTGTTTCGGATTTGATTTGTGTGTGAGAAAGAGTGAGAGACGGGGAAAAAAATAAACAGAAAATCATTAAAAGCAGAGAAATCTCCTGCTCATAAATCAGTGGTGGGTGTTCCAGCTGAGGTAGCTCAATAAGCTTTCCCTTAAACATTGGCCCATGGTAATGGGAATATCTCGGGGTCAATCGGGGTTACGCAGTCTTCCTCGACAGGAAATGAGCTTTTGGTGGGCTGTGTTCCCAAGGTAATGAACAATGTGTGTGTGTTTAATCTCAGCTAATATTGTTATAATAACCGGATAAATTATTAAAAACAAGCAAATGGCAACACTCTAATGACCACCAGTGTGACTTGATTTTGTTGTTATTTTTCAGTCTTTTACGCAAAACAGAAGCTTTTGTGTAACAAAGTTGTCCGCTTTCTTGTCAGGATGACGATGTAAAACCGGAAAAAGGTCAAAGGTCAATACAATGCTACTTTTAAGTAAACTTCCTCACCTCCTCCCAATGAAATTCAATTTCATGCACACGCTCGCATTTACATGTGAGACAAGTGAGACGTCTTATCTTTGTGCTTTTCAGCTGCTGTAAGGTCATTATTGCTTCAAATCTGCCATAAAGCAGCATTGGTGATGGTGATTGGGGGGGGTGTGGGGTGGGCGCAGGAAATCTATGTCCTGATATGCAAATTTATTCAAAAGCGCTCCATATTGTATAGCGGCATGCATCTGGCGTGATTGGGCAATGTGGGACAAAAAGTCCACAGTCAAAGCATTTTGATACTCAGCAGAAGCTAATGTTGAAGGAAGATGGATTCCTAGTTACATTAATGAAGCTGAGGAAGGACACGCCATGCAAAAGGGAAACTTTGCTTAGCCCCCTCCCTCCCCCTCCATATAAACTCTGTGTATGCTTAGTCCTAAAATCACAGAACAAAATGCATCAAATAAATACTTTATTCATGTGGAGCTGCTTTCTCCCCTCCATTTTGATCACGTCATTCCCTCTGGAAAATTGCAATTAAGTTTGGAGAGATAAAACATGCCAACTACTCTGCATTTCAAGGCTTGATTGGCCTATCAGCTAGTCAGTATGCTGCCATGGTTTTCATCACTGTTAATTGATCCTTTCTTTAATTAATCTGGAAAGGAAAGCCCATATCTCTATCCTGTCTGATCGTCCCCTCTGTCTGTCATAACACAATAAAAGGCCTTATCCCTCTGCTAGTTACTCTGCCTGAGCTTCTCCTTCTGGCTCGCTTCCAAATGGACTATTTATGGCACACCTATCTAACTACAAGTCGGCTGTGTGGAGTTCAATGGCTTGGGGTTCATTAACAGTGCTCTACCCGGCTACTTCTAATTTGCATGCACTGACACCTTGCTTTTAATATGGATGTGAAGGTTAGTGTGAGGCCATGGCTCTTTCTAAACTGCTGCAGTTCAAGTGCATCACTACAGCAATATTTTGCACATGTTTATTCTGATTAAACTGAACACGTTTTTGTTTCTGTTTATCTGCTGTTGTTAGTTGAAGTAAAAATTTAATATTCTCATCTAATTACTAATTTGATAACAGAAATAACAGCACAGTGCAGAGAATAAGTGTAAAAACAAACTGACTCCTGGGAATAAAAAAATAAAGGAAAGATGAAAAGCTGTAGACATCGTAGCCTTCTGTTTTTGCAAGTGAGATATGAAGCAAGTTTTGCATACAAATGCACCATAAAAGTTCAAAACATTTAACAAATATTACGTACATATGACCAAGATGTCTATTCTAAATGGGAATAATGTTGTAAATTACAGTAATGTTGTACTAAAGACTTGAAGCCAGTAAATTCAGCCTAAGTGAATTGGAAAAGCACCCAAAAAGGAGCTTTTTCCTGTGCAAAGTTGCTTTGTAGGGGTCTGGATAATTACAAAATAATTACAAAAACTTTATTTAGCTTGTTACTCAGAGGTGGAGGTGGTGTTGTTGTGCTTTGGAATAAGTGTTTTGCTGCACAACTGGAACATGTTTGATTTTAATGTCAACCTGATGGTCAGACATTCTTCTGAAGGATTTTTTTGATAAAGAGCATATTTTGAGGTTCCATTGATTAAAGCAAAGTAATCCAGCTTCCAAAGCACCAAATCAGTCCCAGATTATCACTCTACCAGTGCCATGGTTGTCTGTCGGAATGATTTTTTTCTCTTTCCTGAAAGTTTTACATCAAATGTTGTCAATCGAATATTTTTACAAAAGTCTTGAGGATTTTTAAAATTGTTTTAGGCAAATATGAAATGAGTTTCTCTGCATTCCAGCAGTGGTTCTGACCCCAGAACTTTGCCATGAATGCAGTTTTTGATTAACCAAACTTAACTGAGGCTGGAGAAGCTAATAGTGTTTATATGTTTTCCTATGTTTTTTTGTGATAATCCTTATAGCTGTCTTGGACTAAATTTAGAAGGCAGGTCCCTCTGTGGAAAGTTTACCAATGTTTCATGTCACGATTTATTTATTTATTTTTTCCATTTGTGAACACTGTCTGTCACTGTAGTTCACTGGTATCCCGAATTTTTAGAAATGGCTGTTCAGTCATTTCAATACTGACATCAGTTCTTTTATTTCTTTAGACAGTGTTGCTTTTTGACTTTGATTAGCCTACTTCATGCTGTCAGAGTGGTTCTATTTTGGTAATGTCTTGAGTCTTGAGTGAGGCCAGAGTGTGGCTAGAGTTCTTGTGTAAAACGTTTGTGGAGGGCAGACTATTTTTTCCCATAGTTTTTATCCCGGAACATTTTATCCTAAGTTGATAACTGCTTTTTTGCATTTACTCAAATTAGCTTTGTCTCAAACTAAAATTAATTTTATGATCGGAACTCTGGTTAAAAAAAAAAAGCAAAAACAGGAGAAATCTATACCGGGGGTCATCTACTTTTCACAGTAGTGTGTTTTTTGGCAATGTTCTTGGCACAGATGAGTTTTAATATAAAACACTTGATTCTGTCTTAGCGCATACAAAGGTATGTTTACATGCTTCAATGAGGGCCATGGATGTGGTTTGGAAACCTCCAGACTTTTTGGGAAACACTTTTCTTTTGTCTGCAAAAAAGAACAAAATCTTTGCCCTCCTCCGTTTTTGTGCGTTTTAACAGTTGGCCTGTGATTCTCACAGCTCTACCTGCTGTAATGGTTGCCTTTAGAAAGTGTGAAAGGTCTTGGCTTTTCACAATGAATGCATGCCTCTTTTTGTGCTCACAGTTAAAGTTACAATTGGACCATGAAGCATTTTTTCCTCCCCTCACCAGACTAAAGAAATGGATGGGAGGCAGCTGAGAAATGAACATGTGAGTATCTGTTTCTGTCTAATTAAATCCACAGAACAGCCTCAAGCCTGCCTCTGCCAAAACTGGAGTCAGACAGTTTGAGCGTTAATGTAGCTCCTTTCTGTGGTAGCACACTGCCACCTATTGTTCAAAGCACCCCGCTTTGCCTCAGAAGCCATTGTCTTCTCCTTCTCTCTTGATTGCTGAAAAGACAAGTTAGCTGGTAATAGATAACTGATGATAGTGACATCAGTCATGTCTTTTAAGATCACATATCTCTTTTGAAGGCTTCTTTATTACTATTTGTACAACACATGGGCTACCTCTAATGGCACAAATCTTCTGAGCAGGAGAGTAATGCAACCCCAGCTCTTATGTGTTATCACTGTGAAATGTGTTTTCTTAGTGTGGGATTCTGTAAAGGCCCATTTGTTGTTGTTGCTCTTGAGAACAAAGCAAAAAGAAAAGAAGTGGCAGCTGGAGGAGCAATTTTTGTCCATCAAGGGCTATTGAGAGTTCAATTATTTATCTTGTGAAGTGTTCCAAGGATGTGGTCAGCTCATCAGGGTTATAATGCACAGAGTGAGAGGACATGTGCACAACAGCGCAGGGAGGAGGATGTTGTTGTAGTCTGAGAAAAAAAAAAAGTCAGCTAAAGCTTGTTTCCAGATACCAGCACTCCCACGCTCTCTGCAGCTAATGAGGATGTCTTTAGGAATGGACATTGTTCATATCTCTGCGAGAGAGGAGGACAAAACCAGCGAATCTTAAACACTTGTCAACCTTAAACTGACAATAACTCAAGTAGATAGCAAATATTTTCTTCATTTCTTTCAAGTTTTCTCCTTTGCAAGCCTACATTGGGAACATGTAAGGCAACAGATCATTTGCTCTTAAATCTCACGACATTGTGTTGACTGTTTGTTCTTTGTCTTTAAAAAGACATTTTGATTGCAAAAGGACTTGAATTTGTAATAAAAAAATATATCATGTAAGATGGAAAATAACAGAAAATAATTTGGCATATTAGCTTGATATATCAAAGCAATTCTTTTTTGAAGAACAACAAATCTGGCAGATTTAAAGGAGGGCTTGCTTTGCACATTACTGTCATGATAAACTGATACAGATGTTCGTGTGGTGTCTGAAAATATTTGTATGAGGAGTAATTAATATCTGACAGAAATTAATGAACTCAAATCCTGTGAATTTTTATCTTTAAAGATGCATTTGATTTTTTTCCCCCCTCATAAGTCTACAGCTAGAGATCGTGCTATGGTAGAAAGTTTAGATCATGAAAGCTAATTGTGATTTCAAAATTTGCAATTACACATATGTATTGTTTCAATTATCTTCATAAAACAGCACAAAAAATGGCCATAGGAACTGTAGGTGAAAGTAACAAAGCCATCTGCAATTTATTTTCTCATTTATATGTACAATTACTTTTCACACATTATTTTATAATCATGTCATTTTTATTCACCTTTAAAAATACATTTTAGAATTTGTGATGTGAGATTCTGATAGATAAATCAAAACAGTATCCTACTTTAATTGTATTAAGTAAAGCTTTACATGATCCCTTCTCAGTTTATATATCTCATTAGAAGATTGTTGGTAGTGGACCACCGCCTACCTTCATTTTTCATTAAAATTATTATTAGTCTTTGTGTAACACTGCGGTGTAAACATCAGAAAAATTGCAAAAACTGATGTGATGTTTTGGACAATAGAGCTTATTTTATGATTGTAAAAGTCCACTTTAGTCTTGGCCTTTGATGATAGTTGTTAGCTTTAGCCTGTCAGACCAGCTAATCTAGATTTATGCTATACGAGGCTGCCAAAAATCAAAGGCACTGTTTCACTGCCTTAAATCAACACCAGTCTGAAAAGCATCTTGGTGATTTATGCTAGTATTATTTTATGAGCCTCTAAACTATCATCACACAAGCACTGAGCAGTTATTTACTCAGAAGCCAGTGATTATTCAGACAGGAAATGGGATTTGGAGGCAGTGTGGCATCAATGATCTTCCTGTGTGAAACACAAGCAGAAAATAGGACATGTAAGGTATTTCCATTTAAAAATAGTGTTTACTTAAACTGCCACAAATTGTTTGCTTTTTACAATAATTTTATATCACAGTAATAATCTCTGCTTTTTAGTGTTCTTTATTTGTCTTTTTGTGAATAACCTCTACTGCGGTTATTCACAAGGTTTTATTAGCTGTCTCTCTTTTTTTCAAAACAAATTCAAGAACTTGTATTGAAACTTTTAAAACCTTTTGAAGAAAGAAAAAGTAAATACAAGTAAAATCCAGAGGATTTAGAGGCAAGTGAAATCCATCATTTGTTTCTTCTAGGGAAAATGGTCCGCTTTCAGAATTTCTGCTAATGTTCATCCATTTCTCCCAGTCAAATGGACTCTGGAGGAGTGACTGATTCTACACCGAACCTAATAATCCAAACCCTGTGCAGTCCCAGTCGCGCAGTTTCCAGCGTGCCTATGTTAACGGCATTAAATCACCTCAAAATGTCCGCATGATTCAATTTTTTTCCACAGCGGACGACAACTGAATTGAATTTCCCCAAAGTGGCTGTCCATTTCCTGTCTCCGTGTGACGAGTGGCCAAAGCTGCTGGGGGAATTCAGACTCACTCTCACGTTTACTTAACTCCCATATTGCATTTAGTCCAAAGTCTGAAGCAATTCAATAAAAAAAATATAAAAAAGTAATCATGTGAGAGTGAGCCAAACATACTTTTAAAACAGATAAATTGCAAGGGATTTTACATGCCATTTGTTTATTTGTTTGTATGGCCATGTCTCCCTGATGGATTTGTTGTGTGATGATACTTATTCTGCTTCTAAGCAATCAAGCACATTCAGAGTCTAAATTCTGGCTTTGCAGCCAGATGAGGCTGTGGCCTTGCACAAGCCTGTCAGTGGCACTCTATAGCATAGCAGCTCTTAGTGGCCGTGACTCCGTGACCTGCTTTCCCGCTCCCTCGTGAATAGCTGCTGGCACCTCTCTACAGCCTGTCTGCTAGATGAGGCGCAAGTTTAAAGGGATAAAACATTTTTTCGGTGCCATTACATTTTTGCTTTGATTATGTTATTATTGTATATGCTGTCTCTGCCCAGCTTTTGAACATTCTGACAATGCCCTCCGGGTTCATTCACAAAAACAGTCCATCCTTTTCTGTGGCTCTCAAAGGCTGTCTGTATGGTTGTTTTAGGAATCTAAGAAATGCATAGGAAATGCATACCACCATTTGCCATTCAAGAAAAAGAAAATTTGTGTGGCATTTTACAATTAAATAGTCAAAGGTGCCAAAGAAATGTGAAACCAAGCGTGTATGAAGCACAGATATTCCATTGCACTGCTTTTATTTACTGCATATCATTCAGAAATATGACCTATTTAATCAATACTACATAAAGACATAAAAGAATAAGAAGTGCAGATGCTGGAGACAAGCTATCACAGATGATTTTCACATATTCTGAGTCCCTCTAACATCCAGGGCCTGTTTGGCTACCTGCTTAATCCCCAGCATTTTAAAACTGTGTTTGAAATAAACAAGCTAAAGGGAATAGAGTACCTAAGAGCTGAGAAGACGCTGAAAGCTCAACACAGTTGATTGGCAGGTTTTTGTCAGCGAGTCTCTTCCAGTAAGAGGCACCTGCCTTTCAATCCTTGTGGGATCCTCCCCAGCCCACCCCCCTACAAAGTGTAGCGCAAAAGCATTGTCTTAATTATCCACCACCAAAACCCCTCCCTGTGCAACCACATCTCAAAAAGAATGGAAAAAAAAAACACAATTAACGGTAAGCGTTTAGGAGAGAGAGATTATTTACTGAGACTCATCCAGTGGAGACAGACGCTCAGCGGTCCTGGGAGACGAGCATGTCCATCAGCTCGTGGAAGACCAACAATCCAATTAAAGTAGCAGCCTTTTAGGAGGTCAGTGTTGGCCTTTGATTTTTTTTCTTATTTTACTGTAATTTATTGCATTTTTGGATGCAACAAAATACACAAAAAGATCAACGCCTCCAATATTTAAGGAGACGTGGTGCAAAACACACAGCATTGTGTTTTGCAAGGCATTAGACATGCCTCCTACTTACAGCATACATGAAGCCCTGCAGAGTGAACACAGACTGCTGTAAATTCAGTAAAAACAATTCAGACATGGCCGCCCACCTAAACTGACAGTGCAAGCAAGGAGAGGATTCATCAAAGGAAGAGCCAGCAGGGACACAGTAACTCTGGAGGAACTGCAGAGATCTGCAGTTCAGGTGGGAGACTCTGTTGGCAAGACAACTAGCAAATCTCTCCTTTATGAAAAAGTGGAAAGAAGAAAGCCTTTTGTTGGAATAAAGCCATTTAAAGTCCCTTTTATAGTTTGCCACAAGCCACGTCTTGGACAACATGAACGCCCAGCAAACAGTAGGAAGAAGGCGCTCCAGTCACATCACACTTTCTGGCTCAAATCCCTGCAATGAAACATGGCAGTGGCTGCATCATTCTACTGGAAATACTTTTTTCAACCAGAATAGAGATGGTGATCAGAGTTAATGGTAACTACTCACCTCAACTACTCATAATTGCTGTTCACTGATGTTCCCAGTGCCTAATTTTTTCTGATTTATTTTACTATATTTGCAAAAGTATATTAAACCATATATCCTTTTCCTTTTACTTCACAATTATTCATAATTTTGTGTTGCTTCATCACATAAAATCATCCACAATACATTTAAATTGTAGATGTAACATCATAATACGTGAAAGTTCAAGGGATGTGAATACTTTTTGCAAGGCAGCATAACTACTTTGTTTTAAACAGGAGGAGATGTTTGTTTTTTATCTGCTACAACAAAAGAAAAGTGAGAATGTGTCTCCAGCAAGATGCCTGTGATCCCTATTGTATGCTGACTTCACTGCAGACCCTCCAGGCTGAGGTAAGAAAAAAATGCTGCAATTCAAAGAACAGGACTTTACTTGGAGAGGCAAACCAAATGAGAGTCTGGGAGTTGGGTCCCTAGGTCAGCTAGCAGGTGGGAATGAGATGAAGCAGAGCGGGGTGGAAAAAAAAAAGAGAAAGAAAACAGGATGGCAGTGTGGGGACGTCACATCTGGGCCGAATTAGAAAAGTAATACAGAGGGCCCAGAGAACTGTTTGAGGATTGGGGAGGCAAGATCGCCTTTCTTTAGGAACAGCAGGTTAGTATGTCAGCGGGGAGTCCAGATGAGAACGATTAGAGTTGCCCTTTGAGGAGCAGGTGCCTCCTCCACCTCTCCTCTTTAGCGCTGAATGGATGGTCATTAATCTTACATTGTCATAAGGCATTTAAGCAGATGATACTTTATGAGCTTGTCAAATCCCCCCCTCGTATGTGGTTTGTTTCAAATGCAGAATTTCCTATGCATGGGCCATTATGGAGCTGCGCTTCATTACATTCAACAAGCCTTGAAGTTGGCGCAATAATCTGGTGCACTACGATGACGGAAAGAGGGAAAACAGGGCCTCTTAATCATTGTAAGTGGATTACCTCACCTACATTACATCATGGCAGATTCTGCGAACATAAGATGCAAGACTATCACAGGGAGAATTTCACGTGGCCTTAACAATGCCGCCCCGTCGCTTCCAGCCGGAACATCCGCTGGCCAAGTCCCCACAAAAAAGCCAAGACAATGTCTCCTTATACTCTCATAATTCTCCCTTTGGCTCTGTAATGCTCTCCCACCCAGCCTGCTCGGCATAACAAAGACAGGCACGGTTGGGAATTGATTCAGCGCTACATTAAGTAATCAAGTAATCATTTACACCAAATGTTTTTCGGAGGGAGCACATCAAACGGGCGTCGATGTCACTACGAGGAGAGCTGGGCGGGTTGGGGTGCGATGGGAGCCTCTGTACGACTTGGACAGCACATGCTGGACTCTGGCTCTTGGTTACCTCCTGGAGCGATACAACGGAGTGGAAGATCTCCTCTTTCAAGGCACCATTTCCACCTCATTTCTTCGCAGTTCATTGCAATCCTGAACTCCGAAACAATTCATTCAGTCGCCAGGCTCCGCTCAAAAGAGCAAATCGTGCATCAGCTCGCAGGCAAGTGGAAAGAGCAGCTGTAAACACAGACTGCATGAGAACTGCAGCGTAGGTGTTGGTCAAGATTACAAGGCTCTGGACAGACAACGATCCTGTTTCACAACTCAAAGATCCTATATTCACTAGGGGATTAGCTTTATGTTATTTTCCTTCAGTAGTGCATTTATCTGAAAAAACAAACTTTATATGATGTGCATGAAACCAAAAATACTTCTATAAGAATCAAAAGCCTGTAGTTTGTAGCTATCTCAAACCTCAAAGAGAGATGGAAAAAAAATCCAACGCCAAAGGCAGTTAAGTTTGTGAAGCTCTACAGACTTGCTTCAAGTGCATAGTTCATATTTGGAGGTGTAAAAACAGGGGGAAAAATAGGATTCTTACATAGCAAGGATGTTAAAACTAGATAATTGTGCTCTTTCAGAAATGTCAAATACTTTTAAGTGTCCCTCTTTTTATCAAAATATTTGTTTTGTGATCTACAAACACAAATACGGACAATATAAATGAGAAATATTTGATAAACTTCAGCTTTGTGTTTGTAAAACACTCGACATAACTGGACCCATTATCACTCTGCAAAATAATCCACATATTTTTCTAGTCTGGAACTTATTCAGGCATTGAAGCAAAATCTACTTTTTCAAGTATTTTTCATTAACTTGGCACAGCGCAAAACTTTTGTCTGGCTAGAGCGCATTCCTCTCCTTTCGAAGCAGGTTTGGGATGAAGGTGTGGGTGGCTGCAGATCAGTAATGATTTACAAATAATAAGTGGAGGAATGAACAAATCAATAAATCAGTAGATCTCTGGATATTTGGTGAGGCAACCTTATTTCTTTATTTGTCTCGGTGTTTTATTTGTTTTCGGCTCTCCAAGGCAGGAGCAGGAATCCCAAATTATCCAGGGGGTTAGGGGGCACCGTGCCCCTGAGCCCTGAGCCCCATAGCGGCGGTAACGTATTCAATGGCCTGGGGCGAGTGGAGGAGAGGAGTGGTCCTGCTGCATACTGATGGCAGAGAGAGGAGCCAGTAATTGGAGCTGTAGAGGAGAAGGGGAGAGGTGGGGAGGGGAGGCAAGCGCTGGGAGATGATGGCTTTGTTTTTCCCTCTCTTCCTGTCTGCGCAACTCAAACTCCTCCTCCCAGACCTTGCTCTTTCCTCACACTCGCTAAGTAGAGATATGGAGAAATTGAATAGAGATAGTTGCTAATTGGTCTCTTGCTGCTTGCCTAAATGACCATGGACATTCTTTTTCATTTGTCTATTGAAACTAATAAACTATGTCTTTCTCCCTGAGTGTGCGTGTGTGTGCGTATTTGTGAATGTGTGTAGTAATTCGGGGCCTATAAAAAGCACTGTGCTGTTGAGAAAAAGAGGAAGGTGTGAATGGCCCCTATTACAGTGGTTTTAAGTGTGGGTGTTATTAAGACAGAGAGAAGAGGCTGAGCTCCTTGAAATGCACAGGTCCTTAAAAAATGAAGACACGTTTGTTTTTAACATATCAAAGCTGACATAAGCATGCCAACTTAAACACTGTACGGCTTGATATGTTGCAGGTTGTTCAATACTATCATAATCAGAGCACATAATGAATAATTATTAAAATTATGTTGACAGTTAAAAGTGCTGCAAGAACTCAGAAATCAGATTTGTTGTTTAACCCCCAAGTTGTTTGGCACATATGAATGTTTCGAAGTCATGTGTTGCTTTTCTAATTTACAAAAATGAAAACATTTTACAGACAGTGACTTATTATGAAGTATGAGGTGTTATTCCACACAATACTTTACAATAATGTTCATATCTTTATTGCAATGTTTGTATTTGCCACAAATGCATACATTGCAATGCATTGAAATGGAAGTTACTATGACAGTCAACAGTGCCAAGAGAAATATTTAATAAATTTAAAAAACTATAAATTTCCCTCCACAATTGTGCACTTAGTGTTTTATTCTAATAAAATGCATTGAAGTTCACGGTTACAGACGCATTTATTTGCATGTGTCCATATAAAATGACCGGGAAAAAAAATCATTATAACTGTTTTATATTTCTTATTTGCATATTAAAATTTCAAAGAGCTACTGCCTTTTATAACATAATCAATTTTAGACAGTTAGTTAAAAATATTGAATATTAAAAACTACTGCTAAACAATTTGTTGACCATTGATAACATAAAAAGAATGTAAAATTTTCTTATCTTAATATATTTGAGAAGTACTTAATTTTTTTATGCAGGCGGAAAAGTTGTATGGTTTTTCTTGTCCTCTTTCAAAGGCGTAGTAGGAGACACTCAACAGAACTCTGCAGCAGTAGACAGGTCTGAATTAAAAAGGTGAAAAGCTAACTTTGGAATGCGCTATTCATAAAATAAATAATGAGGTTATTGTTTATTATAAGTCTATAACATACTCTTCAGAAAAAAAATCTTTATTTATATGGGTTACACTGAAAACACAAATAGAAAACAGAAACCAAAGCATCTGCAAAATATCAACAGGGCAGGAAGTTGTGTAGCAGCTGTTTTTTTTTTTTTTTCTGGAGTAGAAGTTGCAAAGTTTCACTGGAATTACAGAGACTCTGAAACAGTTTCTGGACACTCCAATGAAATTCTCAGCTCCCTCCATTATTGTCTGCAGGGTCATATTTTCTCTTATTTTGGAGCTGGAGTGCCACACTAATGCCCAGACACTCTCAACCAAAGGAACAACAACAGCCGTTCCCCCTGATTAGCTATAAACGCAATTCATTTAAGCTCAACTCAGTTTATGTATGTAGCGCCAATTCATAACAAATGTCACGAGACACTTTAAAAGAAAAATCATTTGAATTCAATCACACCAACTGATCCAGTTGATCCAAATATCATTTGATCCTAGTTATCAAACAGCACAGAATGCTAAATTCATTATTCAAAAGTAAAAAAAAAAGTTTTTATATAAGGAAACTCAAAACATTGAATCAAACCATTGAATTGGAGCATTCATTCCTCCTGGATGAGCACTAAGCGACGATAGCTTACATTGCATTGTTCAAGTATTTGCACCTCTCTCTTTATATGGACCATGGGAACTATGCAAAGAAACTCTTAAATGCATGCAGTTACAAGCTAATTTATTGAATAATGCACATTTGAGAGTAAAACAGATCTTAGTGGTTTAATTTTGGGGCATAAAGTAAAAGCCTCAAAATATTAGTAAGTCTGAGAGCACCTACTTTGATGTTCCCTCATGCTCCTGCAGCATAAATCATGGAACATCATCATCAATAAGGAAGGGGATGGAGGTGAATATTTAGCCTAAATACTTTTGGCACAGCATCATCACTGGCTCTTCTGCTGATGCAATTAAATGATATGATATAGCTACAAGAGGCAAGTGGCCAAAAAAAAGAGAAAAAGGAGAAATGAGAAGGTTTCGGGACACGTTCAAGTCTGCCCATCACATGTTTGCAGCCCACAGGTCAGTGGAAGGACAGAAGCAAGAGGAGCTTTCATTTCCTGTCAAAGAGGAGCCGGGAGAAGCTTTCCAAGGCATCAGTCGCAGGCTAATTAGGCCCCGGTGGGTGACAGTGCATCATCATAAATAAAACAAACACAGTTGTGGTGTTCCTGCCACTGGACTCTTTAAACCTTCATCACAGAATAAGCGGTTCCGATGAAACACCCAGCCTAATTACTCTGGTGCAGGGCTGTTATCTTTTCTGCCTCGCTGTAATTGATCCTTTTTTTTCCCTCCCCCCCCGAATGCATTTATGCTTTTAATCAGAAACAAGAGTGTATGCGATGCCTGGGAGCCTGAAGACCTTGCAGGAGTCGATAATTAGCCGCTGTGGTTAATGGGCCTGACTGTGCTTATGTTGTACATGGCTCGGCGGTGTCGTAGCGCGACAGAGCTCGGAGGAGACTGTGCTCGGGGGTGACATATTTGTGATTAGTCTCCTCACTTCGCCCTTGCCCTCCTCGCACCTTAGCTTTGCAGATAGCACTGCGAACCTCTGGTGTGAAAAATTACATATATGAAACTGCACTCTCTAATCAAATCAGAACCTCTGACTGTTCTATGACCACTGTTGCTGTTTACCTATCAAAAAAGGAAACTAAATCATATTGATGTGAACAAGTCTGCTGCACTCGAATCCCTGTGGAAAGTCATGTATTATAAGATGAAAAAACATATAAGGAAATAAATCAGCTTAATGACAAAAGTATTCATAGCACTTGAACTTTTTAATACACTGCTCAAAAAAATAAAGGGAACACTTAAACAGGTGTTTATCACTTAAAGTGTTCCCTTTATTTTTTTGAGCAGTATATTTTTCATGTGACAACCACAAACTACAATATATTTATTGTGACTTTAAGTAATAGAAAAACACAAAAAGTTGCACATAGTGAATATCTTTGAAACAGGAGATTTAGAAACTGTAGTGTACATTAGCACTTAGCACTCTAACATAACATTTTAGAGAACCTATTGTAGGTATATCTACTGGCTTTGCAAGTAAAGAGGCTGAAACTTTCAAACATACATTAAAATGGCTCGTCCTTATAGTCAGACTGCAGAAAGTCAATGAATGACAGTCTTCAACATCGGCCACAATTCTTTTAAATGGATTTAGGCCTGGACTTTCACAAAGCCATCATAATTAACATGCTTTCACCTAAACTATGATTCTGGCTGCATATTTAGAATTAGTAATCTACTTGTGTCCAATAGACAGCTTGTGAGAAATGCAAACAGGACTTATGGCTTTACTTTTAGCACCTACTCTCTTGTTGCCACATATGTAAAGGTCAGATTTGTTGAGTACGAAACTAAAAGGTGTCATGTCAAGAGTCTCTGCAATGTCCCCAGAGTTACAGTAGGGCTCTTACCTGCTTCCCTAATTAATGCTGTCCTTGCCCAAGCTTTCAATTTAATTAGATTGGGATGTCTTGTTGGGTTTACAGTTATGCCATCCTCTTTTCTGTTTTCAGATTACAAACTGAAAAGAGCTCAGAGAAATGTTCTAACCAAACTCTTTAAATTTCTTCACAACTTCCTCCCAGACCTGCCCGCTGTGTTTCTTGGTCTTCCTGATTCTGCTTGCTCACTAAGGTTCTCTAACAAACATCAGATGCTTTAGGGAACAGTTGTATTTATCTTGAGATTAGATGGCAAACCCATGGACTTCTTAGGAACAATTTTATTTTATTTCAATGAAGTTTGTGATTGTAATATAACTGTGAAATGCTTCAAAGGGAGTAAATACTTTTGCAAAAAGACTAAACGAACACCTTCAAATTCCACTTTAATGTAACGGTCACTTGTGCTTTAATGTCATGCTGCACATTGTTCAGGATTTCACTTTGTAATTCAGCCAGTGGTCCCATCCAAGGGACCAAATATCCATATTCATCCTGACCCTATAGGATGTGTCAAATAGAGGTGTCCTAATTGTGTCCTTGATGAAAGCCTCTTAATACTGAACACTTTAACATTCCCGTGTGTGTGCCATCACAGAGGAAATATGTTTTCTTTTTTTTACAGAGACAAAAAAAAGAAAGAAAAAAAAGAAAAGAAAAGCGCGGGTCTGTTCGTATCTCTAATGATAGCTGATTCCCCAGGGGCTGGTGGCAGGACTAGCCATGGCTTTAGTAGATTCATCAAACAAAATATGGCGCTCTTTCCTCGGGAGGCTTGGAGTCACATTGCATTATATCTCTGTTAATTAGAATGAAATATGCAGGTCGCTTATTCTTTGTATTGTTTCCTGACGGATGTGCTCATGCTAACTATAGAGCACTGATTTAACACCAAATGTTAGAAAGCTTAAGAGTTTACTTCCTCTCATTTTTTTTTTCTTTCAAAGCATCTGTGGGTTTGTTTTTTGTTACCTTTCACAGTTCTATTTTTCAGCATATTATTCCAAGAGGGAACAATAAAAACTGAGCTTATATTAGACTGGCTGTTCCTATTGTTCCTTTTAAGTATTGTTGTCATGATTTTGGCAGCATACCAGTCCGGACTGACTGGCTTTTGAATGTCACGTGGCTTTGCTGCAGTCAGTGTCAGTACCAAATAACCTCTGATCTGGGAACAGTGACTGTCAGGCCTGCACCTGTAACACAGAGACCTGCAGTCACCTTTTGGACGGCCGCACGTAGACATGCTTTGCATCTTGTCTGCGCTCACTGGCCCAAGCAATGCTCTGGAGACTGGACACAATCCCAGCTGTTGTCTTCATTTTAATGCACTCTGAATAATATTAAAGCAGAATCAGTTGAATTTATTAAGGCAGCTTGCTCCTTGGAGAGATGCTTTTAAAGGCCAATGATTTAATTTCAACTCTTAAAGGCCATCTTCTGGTCTTAATAGTATGAGGAATTATGGCTTTTGCCATGTTTTAACACCATTGTGTACTGTGGGCAGCAGAATGAATTATTAGTAAACGGGAGCCAGTGAAAACAGCTGCTTTTAGTGACTGTTTTTCTCTCAGTTGTTATCTCTGTCATATTCCCACACCTACTCTCACAAAGACCATCATTCCTGGTTATTATGATTTATATCTGCTATTAGGAGGATGGACAAACGATCCTTGTGTAGATGTACTCATGTAGGGCAAAACAATATCTAGCTGCACTAGTGTAGTTTATTTATTTCTGTTTATACTGTATTTATAAAACCTTGTCTTCTAAATCAAGGTTAATATCTAATGTATCAAATTTGTCTCTTTACTGGTTAGATTATAAATAATTAATATAATTTCGGTTAATAGGTTGAATAGCAAAAATTATTACATTTTTATTACAAAAAATTGATTTGGGAAAAAAGAACAGAGAAATTTTGGCGCACTCATTTTTGCAGCATTGCTTAAATCTGCAGGGTTTTTGAATAAGAATGACTTGTTTAAGGTCCTGCCACACCAAAAAGTCCAGGTTTTTACTAGGCCATGCAAAAATCTTCATTTTTATATAGGCTGTGGTTCTTTGTATACATTTTCCCCTAATAAATTAAATCATGATATAAAAATTGCTTTTTGTATTTTCTTAATTTATTTTTGTCTGACAATAAAAAAGTGTTTCATGATCTTAAAGAATTAGGTGTGGCAAAAATCCAAAACCCAAACAAGTCAATAAGCAGGCAAATACTTTTTATGTATTGATTGTTCCACTGATATCATTAACTAGAAATTCTATCCAGATATTGGTTCAAAACACAGAAAAATAGCTAAATTTTACCTTGATATGCCCTCTATATCTCAAAATTCTGATCAGGTCTTCATCACTTTTGGCTAAAGTTTTGTAGAGCCACTGTGGACGATCTGCAAAGCACACAGAGCTTCACAACTGCCTGCTACAGACAACCAGTCTACACTTTTGCCAGAGTCTTGTTAAGTGTGTCACTGTTTTTTCAGCCAAACACCATCCGTGTTACTAGTTACTATCGCTGCCAGCTGTATCACTTCTCTTCAGCTACAACTCGTCAGTCTGCTTTAAATCCACAAAGATTGGAGTAAACTTTTGTTTTTACAACAAGGTCTCATCAAGGATGGCTCCTGTGCTTCTGCACATCTTGTTGTTATTTTGAAGCCATCCCGCAGACTTACAATCAGATAATGAGGCGAAATGAGACAGCTGGGATCTTACTCCAGTGAAACTTTGCGCATTAACACGTATCTTGAGGAAGCAGTGTCAAAGTTAACATCAATCTTGTGTAAATATAGAGTTGTATCCCCTGGATGTGAACAGTTTCAGCTTGAGTTGTTTTCTAGTAGCTTAAGTTAACTAAAACGTCAACAACCAACACAACTAGCTGTTTGGATTTCTTCACTTTCCTATAAACACACTAAAAACTGTCTTTCTGCCAGAGTATGGAGTTATCTTGCTCCATACAAGAGAACTATTTCTGATCATAACGTGTCATCACAGAACCTCAAATACTTCTTTCATTTTGGCCAGTTGGGAGTTCTGATCTTCCTGACCCGCTTCTCAGGTGGTACAAGTAGACCAGTAACACGTGCATAAGAGCTTTAACACTTGTAAGTCAACTATGAGAGCTGCTTTTGTTACTTTGTCCCAGTGTGTGCATTATGCCTCTCAGAGAGGAGGTCAGAGAACCTTAACAGCAATGCACATGTAACAATTACTAAGGAGGTGTTGAGAACACTAGCTTATTTAAATGAGGAACTTTTTTTTCTCTTCTTCTTTTTGCTATGCATCTCCTTGTAAAGCCATGCAGAGCTGCGACAAAGAAAGAGCACAGCGTTCTCCCTCTCTCTCCTGTTCTGCGCTTGGTAGTTTGACGCCCGCTCCGGGGCTCAACATCAGAGGAGCGGCTGCTGAAAAAACAGGTTGTATGGGTCCTTGCACACAGCCTGCCTGTGGTGCTGCCTGAAGGACTGCCATGGAAACAAGGAGTGTGACAGGCTCCGGGGGGATCCGCCACAGCTGCAGGCACTTCCTTTCTGACAGCCTGATGAAGACATCACTGCCACACCATGCACAACAACAACAACTACTGGAAGAAAAAATGCGATCAAACAATGTTAACTGCTGTGTGGCTGAAATGTTCATTAGCGAGCTTGTAAAACATCCAGGGATTTCCCCCCACCACATTTGGGGACCATATTGAACAGTGACTTCCTCTAGTGAGATTCCTAAGTAACTGTCCCAGGAGAAAATAAACGGACAAATAATTCCTTAAATATGATTACGCCATGTCGAGGAGGGATTTATACGTGTTTGTGTGTGGAATGTATGTGCGTTAGTATTATATGTGTGCACTCGTGCGTGAAAAGTCAAATCAACAATTGTTGAAACCCTGTCAGAGTCTTGTCTATATTCCACTGAATATGAATGATACAGGGAACATCCCAGAGCATAACCTCGGTGTCACAGATTGAGAGATGTGACAACTTGGAGGGAGGTAAATGTAGTCCCACAGGAACTCCCGTAATGTCATTCACAGAACTGGCTTCAATAATATATCTATGCATGTATACCAATGTCATTTCAAAATAAAACTGAAGTGACTAAATCATTTTAAATGAAGTGGTAAAGTAGCTGGAACAGCATTTTAAACAACAGCTTTTTATACATTAAACAAAGAACATTATTTTTAAAGACTAATAGTGATTTAATTTGTGTATTGTGAAAAGTCATTGAAAATATATCAGAAGAGGACAACATAAGTAAATACAAAATATAGTTTTTAATTGATAATCTTATTTATTAAGTGGAAAAGACTTGCTAACACCAACAGGGCTCTTTATGAAAAGTTTATTGCCCCCTAAACCGAATAACTTGTTGTGCCACTCTTGGAGAAAAAAGATAAAATTTGGGAATAATGGCAATTAATCTTTTAAATTACAGTGGGAACATAATTCATGGTTCTTGGGAAAGTTTGCCACTGTTGCATGTTTTTTTTTTTTTTCCATTTGGGGATAATAGATCTCATTGTGGTTCCTGGAGTCTCAAGCCTCTAGAAGCAGAAAACTTTCACTTTAAATAAATGAAAACATAATTTGTCTATTAGTTAATGTAACTAAAAGCCAAACGAGGGACAGACTTTACAACGCAGTTTAGGGTATAGATGTTGTAGTGTACCGTTTTTAATTTCGGGAGTCTTGTTAGAACTGGAGAGCTTGATTATATAGTTGTTTGTTGATATGTCAATTAAAAGTACCCGGGGAGTCTTGCTTAATTGGTTTTATCTCTTGGGGACACTTCATTGCGTCCTGTGAGTGCTTGTACTGTTGTACCCACCCCCTACCTTCCTTTCAGAACAGCCAATACCACCACCACCCTCCACCCCCACAAGACCCAAAGGAGCCAAGAATGTTGGAGGTTTTCAGCCTGTGTGTGTGGGGGGGAGATGGTGGGGGGGATTTAGCTCCTCAGAAGCTCAGGGTCACCTCCACACCCTCTCACTTTGAAACGGACCCCTGGTGGCAGCTCCTGGGAGATCCCAGTGATGTCTCTATCAGCCTGTCAAAAGAGATAGCCCGGGGCTCCACCAGGTCCCCCTGAGCCAATCAAACCCCTCACAAAGCACAGATGGATGCTCTTTCACCAGCATGCTGCTCCTGAGGAGGGGTCACCCAGCCACGCTGCTCAGTCAACCAATCAGAACTCCCATTGCAGGGGCCCATTCCTTAGCTCAACTTCAATTATGACAAACTAAATTTTAAGTGCATTTGTTTTTACAGATTGGGCTGCGTGCACTTTACCTAGTTAAATAGGCTTTGGCTGCTGAATGTCAGAACAATGAAATTTTGGTTCCAACTATTCTCCAAAAATGTGAATGTCAAGAAGTGGCTGAAAATTTTCAAACATTTGCTATACATGCAAGAAAAGCCTGACAGACTGCATCCGTCATACTCTGGAAAACCATTGCGAGAAGACTGATGGAAAAACCGAACACATCTGTGTCTACGTGTAACCATTAGACCAGGCCAGGTGATTTTAGTGGAAATATAAAGCACTAAGTGCTGAGGATGGAGAGAGAGAGAGAGAGTACTCTCTGTGAGATGAGCTCTTTCTCTCTCATCTGGACCCTGTTATTGTGAGAAGGCAACAAAGCGATGCATTAGGAACCACACTGGAGCCACACAGCTTTGATGTGAGCTCGGTAACCAAGGCACAGCGGTGGTCGGCGTGTGAGCTCAGTTTCAATGGCTGTGTTGTGTAATCAGATGTGTTTACCGTGTATTCACGTAAAGAAGTGGTGTAATCCATCCTCGTTGGGATGGAGTTATTGGAGGAAAAAAAACACAAGAAAACCAAAAGCTCAATTTGATCAAGATTCTTTATTCAAACTCTCAATTTGATCGTGTAAACATGATACTTTCATATAAAGTTAACATAAATCATCAGAGAAACTCAAGTGCAGGTAACTAGAATTAACATACATTCAGAACATAAATACATGTTTGTTTCTAACAGAATGAGGAAAAGTGGCATCATTAAATTATATATTGAGAAACCATACCACAGATTGCACTCTAAAACTCTTTATTCTTTCCTGAACTATAACTGATTTTCTGTGATCATAAAATATAGCATTTCATTACATTAACTGGTGAAGAATAAAAAAAACTAAATAAAAACATTGCAGTCACTTGTTAAGGTTGTATTGTCTTAACTTGAGGCCAGTTTTTCAGTTACACCAAAATAAGAAAAAAAACCAAGCCAACCCCGATGTCTTTCATTCCTGTTCTAAATTATTTTCAAAGATGAAGCTTGAGCCTTGCAGAGCTCCCTTTTTCTTTACCTCCAAGCTTGTGATTGACAGCACCATGTGCTGCCCTCCTAGCTGCTGCAGTTCACAGCCCCTGTCAGGGGGGTGGCAAACACACAAGGCAGAGAGCGGCTGCCTGCCCCTCAGCAGCAGGGGGCAGCGTTGGGGTGGTGTGGCCGGGTATGCGGGGTCATGGGTTCAGCTGGCACTGGAGCATTGTTGTCAGGTGGACTGCAACGTAACGCATTTAAAAGAAAAAAAGAAAAAGAGAGGAACAGAGAAAAGAAGACCAGCCTTTCAACCAGCATGTCCGTTGAGCTTACTTCTTCTTGCGCGGCTGGTTCTGTCCAGTGGGTGCTCTCAGCACACTGTACTGCACCTGTAAAAACAAACAGGAGTTTGGTCAGAGGCAGGTAATCCGAGCTCAGTGGAGCGCACGGTAATGGCTCCCCTGAGGAGAGCTGGTGCAGAGCAAAGCGAGGCAAGCTCGCCTGTAATGAATCATTTTTTAAACACAGGAGCAGAGGGGATTAATCACAGGGAGGAAGGATTTGAGAAGTCAAGGGTTCTATACCAGTGTATCCCCCTCTCCTCACTCTGCACCAGAATCCCAATATTAGAAACAGCCTTCAACTGTTGAGATGACCTGCCAGGCCAGTGAGGGAAGGGAAACCTGCATAATCACACTTGGTAGCTTAAGTCTACTAAGGAAAACTTTGTTCATGGTTGCTGTTGATTCTGATGAAAAGTTGCCAGCTGTCTACATCCAACGTTCTTCAAGACTTTGTAAGTCTCTGCAGTTTCTTTCTCGGGCTAAAATCAGGGGTGCAGGTTATTTGGGGTCTCTGGTTTTGCTTTTCCCAGGTTGCCTTCTACAGGACCCACTGCATAATCTGCAAGAACCTGAGTTCACTGTCATGCATTGGTCAGACATTTTCCCTTAGGACTTTCTCTTCCAACAGTTCAAGCCTGAAAAACGCACAGCAGCTCTAGACTATCACCATCACCATGATGCTTAGTAGTCGGTGTGATAGTTTTTTTGTTTTTTTCTGAAATGCTGCTTGTTGTACACAGATGTGATGACATAACATGTACGCCTTCCAAAGTCCTTCACTTTTGCTTATTTCTCAAAGGTAATTGAATTATCAAGATACTTTATTACAAATGTGAGGCAGCCTTTGGGTTCTTTCTGCTCAGAAGTGGCTTTGGCCTTTGTACACTCCCATACATATCAGGCCTTTATGTGACCCATGAAATTGAAGCAAAAATGTGGTAAATCACAGCTAACAGTTACAAAAGGAAATAACTATATATTTATCAGTGGCCAGTTTAATATAAATGGCTAACTTTTTCCAGTTAAAATAAATCTGCATAAAACAACAACCTTTTTTTCATTTTTCAGGTTTTCTTTCTTTATGATACAGTACCATCAGTAAGTACTGTGCCAGCCAAATGATCCATGTAGCATAAGAGCCGCCATTGATCAAAACAGGGTGTGATACAAACTCTACAATAATGTAGTATGCATAAAACTTTATTGATAGATTTCTCAGATTTCAGCATGTACACAACTATTTCCTTAATTCCTCACAAAATTAAAAATACTAAACAATCAAAGCTTATGTGAAATGCTTGGCCTACAGGTTCAAAATAGGAGAAGGTTGGGATGAAGAGTCAACGATTGGGTAAAAAATAAGTTTACAAATTGGTAAAGGACTGAATTGACCCCAAATTATTTTTTCTCCTCTCTTCCTGCTACTGACATATGTAGAATTGGAATTAATATCAAGTTTCACTCATTAGATCAACTAATTTAGTATGTACCATACTATTTTTCCCTTAACTTTTGACACCAGGAAAGGTAAGCATTATTTTTCTTGTCCTTATTGCAACCACAATCCAAAGAAGACAAATCACATTGTTTAACAGGAAAACGAGGCCGTTAGAATTTGAAAACCAGCTTTTGAAGTTCACTTTCCGAGCTCAAACAATACAGTGAATCTGTTAAATAAAAAAAGGTAAGAACTCTATGCTAATTAGCCGCTCTCCATTATTAGAACGAGAGATGGAATGTGGGAACAAAGTGACTGCCTCCTGCATCAGCACATGAAACTGTCCTCAGAACTGACAGATGCTTCTTATTTCCAGACAGACACAGCACTGTCAGAAGTCCCTGTTTGAGGCACACTTTGTAGATGTGCAAAGGCACTAATTGCCAAGTCACATTTGCAAGAAAGACAGGAGTCAGTTTTCCATCTTTTACCGTTTTGTGTCCACACCTATCTGAAGATTGAAGTTCTAAGTCAACAAAAACAAAAAAAATGTGGTGTATTGTTTGGATCTCCTGTGTATATGATGTTAAGATTATTTTTCACAGGACGTAATGAAACACACGTATGATGAATCTTAAGGGTGCTTTGTTTTTTATGATTGGAGCCATTTTCAAGATGTAGTTTCTCTTTTAAACCGGGCTAAAAAGTATTGTTTCCATGGGATTTGAAAGCGAATCATTTTCAAAGCTCAAACGCCACATCCCAACGGGGGAAGAGGACATACAAAGGATTCCGAATCAAAATGCATTCGCCACCTTGTTTTGCCAACTCAGTCAGCCAAATCTCAAACAACACAGGCTTCCTCCAACATCACAGAGGAGTCAGCGCCGGCTTGCTGCAGGAGGACATCAAGGGTGCAGCTGAGAAACAGAGCAAGGTGAGAGTGCCTTGCCAGATTCAGACTGTCAGGATTTCTTGCTCTGGTGAGCTACCTGTGAGATGAAGGCATTGTGTTGGCACTTCATTTCCTGCCTGCGGAAAATCCTCAGTCAGTGGACGGCAAGCAGCCTCGGCGACACTTATAACAAACCTGACAGCTCTTCTCGGATCTGAGATGTAAATGCAAATGACATATCAGCCGTGGCTAATATGTAATCACATATGGCACCCAGGAAGACGACCGGGGCTCAAGAATATATTAATTGACTCCACCACCCTGAAGTGACTGAGGCCACGTCAGAGTTTCTGGGCTGACACAACAGTCGGAGTTGTCAGGAACTGCCTCTGCCTGCCTGCACTCGGCCAATCGCAGGGTTTTACGTCGCTTCAATCAAACACACAAAATTGCTAATAACGGACGAGGCTGCAGCCAGATAGCCGAGGAGAGATCTGAGCGCCTCCTCGTTCAGGCACGGCGGTGACTGAGGATGGGGAGTTGCACACTGAGGAATAATTGGGCCAGAGCTGCTTTAAAGGCGAGAGTCCATTAATAATCAAACAAAGCCAGAGGATATATTTCTGCAACACTTGGGAATTGCGGTACAGCAAATAATGCAGACATCTTCAGGGAATTCCATCCCTATCTGTATGTAAAATTGGACCCTTACCTTCTGAATATCAGAAGGCACCCTCTGGAGGAAATCCAGTATTTCATTACTGTCAATACAATATGGGTTGCGCAGTTTCTTGGTAAATTTGTTAATGCCTGTGAAAGTAAGCACAAATAAACACATTAATAAATAAAGGTGTCATAACAAGCAGTGTTGTTTTACATAGTTATACCCACTAGGGTTTTAATAATTATATTCTAAGATGCTGATCTGTTTCAAATCAATGAAATTAAATGCAGATGAGAACAACAAAATAGGTCATCAATAAAAGTTTGACTTGCAAAAACTTAGCAACTTGTCTTGCGTTTTTGCTACAATCTCCTAACTTCTTGTGTATCTATATTTACTTTACAGATGGCCTGCAGAGAGGAGAATATCTCCAGGGCCTTGTAATGGGACCATTATATTCACAGTTCAGTTCTGTGAGCACCTTAGCATGCAGACAAAGAACCTAAGGACTTAAATATGTGCAAGTAACTTGAAAGACTTGCCTTGCAACCACAGAGATGGGGGTTAACTGGAGAGGCAGAGGAGAGTCTCAGATTGTGAGTTTTTGTGTTTGATATGTTGTATTTTTTTTTTTTTTGGTATTGATTGTGTTGAAGGCAATGTGGAAGTACTGTAGTTGTGGGCTTATACAGCTGGAGGAGGAGAGCCTGGTGAGGGCAGTGTTACTGCCTGACCACTGAGACAACAGTGTGTTGCTGTATGGCTACAGCAGATAATGAGAGGCTAGACTAGGAGCTTACAGACTGCCCAAGGACATCATGTATTATATACAGCTTGCTCTTCTCTGCCTTGGCTTTGTTTTCACACAAACCCTTGGTCATGCCTCTGCTGGGCTTTGCTGCATCAGCCCACACTGAGAAGAGTGAACCTCTGTAACTGTCTGATCTCTGTGCATCTGCAGAGGTGTAGACATGGCAGAGTTCCTAAATTACGGCACTGCGTAATTCAGATTTCCAGTTGGAAACAAACAGAAAAAGTTAATCTGGGTAAATTTAAAATCTTCTTAGAATACAATGATTACAATATTGAATTGGTCCACTCTTCCTGTATATATATATATTTTTTATTAAAATGTGTGATTAAAAAAAAATAAATAAATAAATAAAAGCAAAAACAAAACAAAACAAAAGACAAAAAAACAACTTACCCCATACCAGAACAATATACCGTAGTGGGATTAAATACAACAGTGATGCAGTCACAAACAGCACCAGGCAAGCCAAGAATGACATGAACGGCACAGACCAATTGAAGATGCTGTAAAAGAAATTTTCCGTTTTCATTAATCGTAAGCCGTAATCATCAAGATGAATAAAACTAAACATTTGAAATCTACCACTTTGTGCATAATGAATACATGAGTTGGAGCTTTACATATATGATTTTAATTACTGAAATAAATTAATGTTTCTTCTATAATGTTCTAATTTATTCAGGTGAACATGAATCATCAAAGAAATTGCTTGCATATACAGTATGTGGTCATTACTTCTTGACTCGCTCCCCGATATTGGCGATTTCCTCCAAAACATTCTGGACCACCAGCACCACTTCCTGCACCATATGTATTTTATCCATCAAACCCTTTTTTCCAGGTTCCTAAAAAATAACAGACAAAAAAAAATGTACAGACCCTGATGAGATGCATTGCATGTCAAATGTTGGGCAGAGTAGACAAAGACCAGCTTAGCCCTGCCCTTGCTATCATGTGTAATTTATCTATTGAATGGTGCATAATGAGCAAACACTGTACATCTTTAGACTATGTTTTTGAAGATGAGACAGACTAGGCGCTCAGGAGCTGTTATCCTGGATGGGATGAAAGATTTCAGCTTTTGTTAGCTGTGCACAATGGAGCTGTTGCACAAGTGCAGCACAATCAAGACTCCAGGGTAAGATGAAAAGTACACAAAATGGCCATCTGCAATCAGGCAGACTAGATGACCAAGGCAAGGAGAGCAGGGGCCTCACAACTTCGGAGCGTTTTCATTCCAGCAGCCTGCACAGGGGCAAGATTGAACATGTTTTAACAAATATGTCAGGTCTGCCTATCTAACCTAAGCCAACATTCCCTCAGCGTGAGAAAAACACTCCAGCCTGCTTTGTGCAGTTAGAAATACACTTATTCTCCTTTAAGAATGTTGTATGCACATGAGCATTTTTTTCTTTAAAAGCACTGATAAAACAAGTATTGTGAATCAGTATTTTTTTTAGGGTCTTTGTCCAAATGTAATAAACACAGTCACATCAAGTTGGGAAATAACGACAACTATGAAGCTTTCCAGGGCAGAGGAGTGTGAGATAACACGAGGAACACAAGCTAAAGAGAGCTGAGAAACCTCACATCAAAAGGAGGAAATAATGACAAGAATGATGACAGGGAGAAGAGTGGGAGAGGAAGAGTAAGAGAGGAGGGATGAGAGTGCTGGGGAGGGCGCTCTAATGGACCCTAACAGGAGGCTTGAGGATGTCTATGTTTGTGTTACAAGTCAGCTGAAGCCGCAGCCTGTGTGCACTGACAGGGCCCAGACAGAATGCCTTTATCAGAGCTTCACGAGGCAGCCCCTGGGAACACACTGTCTGCCAGCACTGAGAGATTCCCCACTGCTGGGCCCACTCTACTCCACGAACGGTGCAGGAAGAGAGCAATTCCCACACTAGCGGAACCTCCCCCGCTGGGCTCTGATCTGGACACACTAAAGCCTCAGTGCTGTCCAAAAAAGGAATAAACATCACAAATATGTTTTCTTCCAGATTAACATCTACTGGTCTCATCATGTTGAAATACAGACTGTGTTTCTGCATCATCTTGCTCTGCTCTCTGCTCTGTATCAAGAGGTAAAGTTATTATCTGAGCTCTTCTGCAAGGCTGATGTTAGTCTGATGTGCCTGATGTCACCCAAAAAATATGTGTGAATCTTGTGTGAATTACAAATACAATACTTTAATTAAAGGCAATTTAACTGACATCACATAAAAATGAAATCACTATGGCACAGCTGCAAAGCTACCAAAACTTGGTTGTCTACTTAAACTTGCAGGCCAGGAAAGGAGAGTATTAATCAACAGAGCAGCCAAGATGCTCATGATAACTCTTGAGGAACTGCAAAGATCCATGACTAAGCCAGGAGAAGCTGTTGACTTGACAGCTATTAATCTTTACAGTCTACATATCTGGCCTTTGCTAAAGAGTGGCAAAAAGTGGCCTTTGCTAAAGAGTGAAAGTCATTGTCACAAAAGCCACAAAAATGTTTCTAGATTTACAAACTTGCTAAAGACAAACCCTAAAATAAAGGGAAAATAAACTTTTTAACCTTCTCCTCCCACATCACAATTAAACTCCACTTAGTATTGAGCTACCCTCAGTTCAAAGTGTTCAAGTTTGTGGTGGTAGTATGACAAAATATGGAAAGGTTCGAGGTATAAAAGCATCTTTTCTAGGCATTTTTAAATCCAGCTTGAAATACAACTTTGGCCAAATAAAAGCAAATTATTCTCTAATTATAAAAGAAAAAAAAACAACAACACGCAAGTAGATCTACTTTGAAACATGCATCCAGCAGCACCTGTGTTAAGATTCCCCAAATCAAGTACTGCTTTAGCAACCAAAAATTTAAGTTGTTCCTACATTGATCGTTAAATGGTATTCTTTGTTCCTTCTTTTCTTTAAGGCATGTTACTGAGTTCAGAACCAAACAAAAAATACATAAGAGATCTCCCGCTTAAATAGAAAAGGATAAGTAAACCGGGGACTGGACTAAATAAGCTCGAAATTTCCCCTGATTAAAAAACCTGAGCGAAATCACATTCTCATTTCAGATAAATTGTAAAAGCTTCCTTTTAAGGTGCAGTAATGGAGAACCAATTTGATCTCCTGCAGAAAGGTAAACATGGTCCTGCAGACATGTGTGCCGTTATCAAAGGCAGGAAATAAAAGCTCATTTAGCATAATTTTAATTAGAATGAACTATGCCAAATTTGAATTCTCAGGCTGAATATTTATCTTGTGACTCTTTCAGATGAAAATACGAGTTTGTGTAAATGAAAAACACCTGTGTTCAGAGTGATTTATCTCATGGAGCTAAAATAAACCAAAGCATTTATGCTGCAGTAAGGCTTTAGCGTGTTGCCGCTCCTATGATGCACGCCGCAGAATATGGGCAGCATGTCTCACTACTACGTTCAAGGAGACAGAGCGGTGTCAGTAGGGTGTTCGTTGAGAGACGTAACCCCAAAGACCAGACTGGCACCCCCCATGGCCACAATCCCAGCCCTCGTCCAACCCCTTAACTCCCACAGGCAAAGCTCTGAGAAGGACTCAAACTCAGACCAGCACCAGCAGCCGGAGGGCAACAAAAAGGGGTCATTTCATCTCCTCTGTTAATTTCAGCTGGAGATCTATGGACTTGTTTGGTTCTCTGTTTCTTTATGTTATGATTAAATATCGTCTATCTGCTCAATTTATACCCGAGGCCAAAGGGAAGTCACTTTGCCCACACATAATCTGTAAGCTGTCTCCTTCCCTGAGGACAGATTTGTTCACAGGCAGAAAATCTGCTCTGCATTATTCTGCTGTAACACCGCCGTGGCTTTCGTCTTTCTTTAACGTCATGCCTTCACAAGCTTACTGCTCCAGCAGAGGTTTACATATTTCCTTCCTCAAGGGGGGGTAGAAACATATTTGAGTGGTAATCATAACCTTTTCAGAGGGAAAAACCTTTATTCATATGCTGGAGGAGAAACTAGGAAAGGAACACAAGACTTTGAAGTCATCAAATTTAACGCTGATCACTCTTTAACCCCAAATATTTTTTAAGAAGACTTTGATAGGCCGTGTAAAGCTACACTGTTTGATCACTCTGAATGATATCACGTTCAAGTGACAGCAAGACCATAACAAGAATTTCAAATAAGCCACTTTAAATTAAAGCTGACAGCTTAAAACAAACACGGGTGAGTGCTTAATTAGTAAATGAAAGAAGATATTTCATTTCCAGGAAGTGTGAAAGGGCTTAGGAGGCTCATGGAAAAGCTTTCAAAAAGCTTTAAGAGGCAAGGGTTGAGTTTGCAAACATGTGGCACAAGGAGACCCAGGAAGCAAACACACTGCCATTTCTTACATGTGAAAAAAACAAATCCTCTATTATGTACTGAAGTTTCAAGGTATGTGGAAGCACGATATTAAATTCTGTGAATCAAGGTAATCCTTGCCTATTTAGTATTCATAAAACCCTGCATTTCCTTGTCCCTGCTGTTTGCTTAAGCACCAGTTTTCCTTTTGCAGATAGAAAGTGTGGCTTTACACCGCACAGACATATCACACAAGTTTCATCTACAAATTAGCTCATTCCTTTCAGACAGGATTTGGTGGATATGCCTGTGTTTTTTTTTTTGCCTTTTTAAAGGAATCTGGCTCTTCTGTAGCCTCTGGTCATCTGCAGTAGAATATATTGAGCGCATTATGGATATGAATCCTGGGCCTAGACACGCAGAACAAGGGGTCAACGCTTGGAGGCTCAGTGTTAGTTCCACACTTCATTGCCATAAAACAATAATGCGAATTCTTGTTAATTCCCCCTCCCCATTCTTTAGCAAAAACAGCGGGATGAGTATAATTGAATGTTGTGTGCTGTGGGAAGTATAATTTTCAGGCTACTTAAAGATTTCCTGTTTTGTTTTTCAAGAGACACTAGAGAGTTGGAGTCAAAATCAAGAGGGGCAAAGTATTCGTCACTGTTGGATCGCCATTTTTGTTAATATGTCCTGTAAAAACTTGCTAGAATAACTTACTTGTATACAGAGCCAACCTTTGCTGAAACTACTGAGTCTAAGACTTTTAAGTTATGTCTACCCTTTTCATAGTCTGAAACCATTATAAGTCTTACAAGTGACTCTTAATTGTATTATGTTTGGACTTTTTAATTTACTTTGAATAATTAATTGAGCACACTGTTTGATAACTAGGATCAATTGCAATGTATGTGTGATTGAATTGAAATGATTTTTTCTTGTAAAGTGCCTTGAGATGACATTTGTTGTGAACTGGCTCTATATAAATAAACTGAATTGAATTTACTTTGACTGGGTCACATGAATATGCTTTGATCTAAACCATGTCATTGTATGTATGGCTGCATCTCTAGGGTTGATTCCCTGCTATGAGGAGAACCTCTGCACCAGAGCACCTGCTTACTTGTGCAGGTTTGCTGTACCTCCTACAAAACGTGCTGCAAACTGCAAACAGGCCTGCAGCTTTTATTTCGACAGTAGCTTTCTTTTTGCCTCCGTTCTGTAAAGGTCAGAGTTTTCAAGTGTGCAATTAATAATTTTTCTGTTAACTGATTCTCCAACTTAAGGTGTGGATCTCTGCAACTCCTCCAAAGTTCCAAGGACCTCTTGGCTGCTTCCCTAAATAATGCCCACCTTGGAATGCTTCCTTCTTGTGTAATCCTTTCCCTTTGTCAGATGTTAAATTGGACAAAACTAGAAACATTGTTTTACAACCTAACTTCACCACAACCGGCGGGTACCCTTAACCCGCCGACTGGGTTCCTTGATGTGATCCTGTTGGTTCCCTAATCCTTTCCAATAAACTTCTGAGGACTCCACAGAATGGTTGGATTTACATAGAGTATAAATAACACACAAGTGGATCCGTTTGGCCATCTGGATTACATCTACCTCAGAGCAACTGGATTTTATTTGGGGGTATCAGAATACAAATGTTGTGTGAAAATGCTGCAATACACTTAAGGTCTATTTGTAAAACCATGCACCTCTTCCTTCCATTTCACAATTTTGAGCAACTTTGTGTCAGTTCATCATGTAAAATTCGGACTAACTTAAGGGTCATCATGCTCTCGTTATCATGTGTTTGCGTTTGTCATTGATGTTCATAAAGAACTATTATGTACATTTTCTTTCAAAATCTTGTGGTAATAAGTTAAGGGATTTTAAAAATTGTATTCATAGTGGAGATACCAATGTGAGAAAATTCAACCAAATATATTTTGGTTTAAAATTTTGGAGTTAGATAAAATGCGTTACCTTTTCGTCTTCCTCTTCGTCGTCACCCATGGCCATGTTCACCTACGAGAAAATAAAGGGTATGAGGTGATTTCCAACGAATGAGACGTGGGCACTGGAGCATTTTTAACAAACACCTAGTAATGAAATTTTCTTTGAGCACATTCACCCCTATTGGGAGAGGCTTGTTTCCATAGAGACTGCATCACAGGGGTGACCTCACACAAAAGGAAAGGTGAAGAAGGGCCTTCCTCGCAAGAGCAATGTCACACCAAAAGCAATCTCTTTTCTCCACAACATAGGCACACAGAAAAACAGAAAGACGAAAGAGAGTAAGAAAAAAACATTTAATTTAGATGTTGTTGCCTAGATCACTTTATATCAAGTCATCCCCAACCCTGCTGTGCTGCACACTGTGACATTGCCCCGGTGCAGAGCGGTGACATTGCTGGCCGTAGGGTCTAAGTGGGGTGACAGAGTCTCAGAGCTGGATATGAGGGTGAGTCTGGACATTTCCCAGAGACGGCATCTCATCCAGCAGTCACAGTGAGTGGGCCATGGATTTGACTTTGGGGAGGGTGTGGGAGTGGGGTTGGCCTATGTCTGGTCAGTGAAGAAGGCCTACAAGATGGTGAAATTGAGGCCAGTCAGTAGTGTGAACAGCATTAAACTCAATAGGCATGTGTAGAGAAAGTATCATTCCCAAAATGGTACGGGGGTGAAAGTGCTATGCTGATAAAAAGAGAAGAGTTAATCTTTACATTAGTAGATGTCAAGATTAACAAAGACTCATACAGTAACGTCAAAGTGACTTATTGCTCCTTTTTTGTACACTATAAAAAAGAACACCTATAGATGGATTCAAGCGTCCTGGTAACCTGCAGAGCGGCCTGATCCCGACATATCTGTCGGGATCAGGACAGAGTCAGGATCAGGACTGGTAAACTCATGGCTTGGTCATTCAGCTTTTTCATACAATAGTGCAAAACTGTTAAATTCACTGATGACTGAGTTTATGACAGTATTCAAATTTAAAATGTTCTCCAATATGACAACATGATCAACCTTTCGTTAGCTTTAGTGTTGAGGCAAATGATAATTAGCCAAAGTGTGCTGTTGCTACTGTCCTTTGACATTGGGATGGAGGGGGTTCATTATTTATACCCAAAATTACATGAAATAAAAAACATCGCAGTGGTACTTTTTGTTTTTGAGTAAATACTGTACTGAAGCCTGAAGCAAGCTAGTGTATTGGTTTTTTTAAGTTCTTCAAGCTACTGCTGCCCCCCAAAAATCTGATGGCTTCCCCCTTTTTACTAGATAAATTGCTATATAAATCTTAGTAAGATTGGAATTGCAGACTTTGCCACTACAATTATGTCTGGCACAGTCACTATGTTACCTATTGCTGCCTAAGTGCAGTAGGGTCACTATTCAGTCCATTATAACTGTCTCGAGCTCACTTTTTTTCTTTAGCACTGTTTTTATTTAGTTCCTAACAGATATTTACTTCAGACATGTCAATAAATCTGTCATAAACTAAAATCTTCTTCTAAAAAGTTCACTATTCCAGTTTATTCGCTCATAGTTCCTAAAGATGAAGGAACTAAAACTGAAATGTAATTAAAGTTTGCTTCACTCTAAAATTTAGACTATTATTTGTTGATGACCATTCATTTGTCTTAATGGCACAAATGTCACTCCAGATTTAGCAAGAAGATCCACATAATATACTGTATATGCTGGATGCAGTCTGAATAATGTATGGAGTTGTTATGCACTGGAAAAACAAGCTTCTATATGGCTACATACTGAAGATTCATCATCACTCACCAGGTCTTGGTTGGAGCTGGCCTTTTCCCTGGAGAGCTGGATGTAGTTCCAGCCAATGAGCAGCAGCAGGAAGAGGGGAAGCATGAAGAGCTCCCAAAACCACACAGTCACCAGGAAGATCTAAGGAGAAAGGAGATGACAGTTTAAAGCAAAGCACATCGTGCTGCACAACACTCACCAAGCTTTCAACAAAACCTGTTTCCCCCAAAAATACATAATAATATGCAACTGATATAACCACGTTCTAAATCTCATGAAGAGCATTACAGGGCTCTAAATCCTCTGAGATTTATCGCCAGTGGCAACAGATTTTACTCTTGGTTGTCTGAAAGTAAGAAGCATTCAACTTTTTAATATCTTGAAATCCTATTTGCTTTAGCACGGAGCTGGCAGCGTGCCCTACTGCTGGAAAGAAAGTACGACATGGATAGGCAAGATGCTGTCATTTTAACTTGAACATCAAATCCTCTTAGATTCAGAGGCAGTGATACTCTCTGACAAAGCGCATATGGCAACTGGGGAAGCATGTGCAACCATTACCCCCTCCGTGGCAATGATACTGAGAAAAGTCAAGACCCCTGGTAGAAATAAGATGGCTCACGCTGAATGAGTAATCCTTTATAATTCTGTAAAAGGAGTGGTGCTAAGCACATTGCACAACACCCACTGCATTTCACAGCAGAGCGCTAATTGGACGGCTGCATTTAAACCCATTTACTGACAGCCTAATGAGTCTGTCTCTAACTGAAACGATCAGGAATGTGTGAGGGGGGCATCACACTAGCAGGTTGATGGGGATGAACTAAAAAAGTCCCCCACAGCAAGGCAAATCTTAAAAGCTATTATAGTGTGAAGAAGTGCCAACACCTCCAACATATGGTCAACTTTATTTACCAGGCATTTTCCTTCTCAGTTTCTCATACATTTAATATAATCATCACATCTTTTGCAAGAATTGGCTACTAAACTTCCCTGAATTAGACAAGTTATGAGTTTATTGAAGATGCCCAGAATCATTAGATATTCAACTTCACAACTAACTAAACCTGTGGGTGCCACTTAAAAGTCCAATTATATTTTCCAAACAATAATTGCAGCATAGGTAATCAGCATAGAAAAAATAAAACAAAACAAAAAAAACAAAGAAATCAAATTTTTTCCAATCTATTAGCTAAAGCTAATTTGATCTACCGATGGTGTGTCTTTGGTGAGAAGGTTAGTACATGATTGTAGCAATTAGTAATTGAAGAGTGAAGATAATTCAGCTCAAAAAATAAGACAAGTTAAGAGATTGTGACAATAAGATAAAATAAAAAGTTATTTCCATTTTTTTGAGTTCACAAAACAAAAATTGTATTTCCAAGGACCCGCTCTCTTGCCATTTAGTCCAGATTTGATTTCTCCAAGTTCTACATTTTTAAAGGAAGATGTATTCTAACCCGCTTCTCAAGACAATGGAAAGCCAAGCTAATAATTTCATAGATCATCAAGTGAGTTTTTTTTCTTAAAAAAAAAAAAAACCTGATACGGTTACATTCAGTAATTGCCATTTTTTGCATTTCTACTTCTAGAAGGACAATTCAACACATAAAATGATGTGAAGTAGTGTTTCATAGTTGAGTTTTGATTGTGAACTAGAAAGAGGAGGCAGCAAAATTATAGTCAACTTCAGCATCATTAGCCAGCCGCAGAGTGCGACCATATTTCCTTAAAGCACTTGCAAGTGATTTAGGTCACTTAGCCATGGCTCATGTTATGTTGTCACGCAAACAACTGAAAAGTGGTGAGGCTTCTTTTAATGCCATTTAGCCTAAGTAAGTCATACCAGCTGGAGTCTAATGAAGAACATGAGGCATTAATTAAAAGTAAAAGAGGTTTAATTGTTGTTCACTTTGCAGCTCAGTAACAAACATACTAAGGTTTTCCATCAAAGTACCAATTTGAAGTATAGCTAATAGCATCATTTAATATTAAAGTTTTAACAGTTCTGATATTTAGGCGTAATTTTGCTTTGCCTCATAACAATAAAATGAACAACTTAACACTTGTTAATTATGTATCAGATTTACTTTTCTTACTTTTAAAATTTTGGATGTGTGTAATTTATTTTTAAATTAAATCCTGTATGAAACTTATGATTAAGGTGAACTGTAATTTAATTTAATCTTTTTCTCTTGTTAGATTTAATTTATATATCCCTTTGTCCATTGTTGATATGCCCAGTGAATATACTGTTAAAGTTTAATTATGAACACAGAGTTTCATCAAACCCTTAATTTGAGCAAAAAGTTATTGATTGGCCATCAATTACAGATTTTAGGGAGACATTAGAGTCAATTAAAATTATCTGATCAGTTGTTTAAAAAAAAAAAAAGACTATACCAGGTGCATCACTGCAATGATTTCATTTAAAACATGGACTGTACTGCTACACTGAGCTGATAGTGGGTAGTCCCGGCTGAAAGAGCTTGAGGGTTGAGAGTCGAAACAATATGTCTGAGTTAAGCTTGAGACGGGACGAGAAGCTCTGAGGCCTTTGGGCTTTCAGCAGCAGGCCTGTAAACGGCAGACGGCTCCTGTCATAGCAACAACGTAGAGTTCGTGTATTTTGCTCTGGGGGCCACTCTACCTACTGCCAGACCAGGCCTAGGTTCAAGCAGCCACCAGGGAAATGTGCATTATGAGTAATACAGACAACACCGTGGCCCACTGCCCTAGGCTTTACCACTGTACTGCTTATTATCCCAGAGTGCAACCTGGGAAATGTTTGGTGAACCCAACATCAGGCAGGAACACCCCGGGATTACCACTATGCAAGAAAGTGGACAATATGAACAATATGTTTAGCTAATAGGAGCTCATTTGAATTACGCATACAGCAAATAACTAGAGCTGGTGAGGGACGAAGAAGGTAAACAATGAATATGCATGATGTGCAGAGATAACTGCACTACGTCTCCTCTGTGTTATGAATAACTTACGTCATGTGTTGTCACCTCAGTTCCCATGAGGCATTCTAAAACTGATGCTATCCTCACCCCAGAGGAATTCTGCTGGCTCGTGGACAGGTAGCTTGTCATATTCCCAGCATTCTTATATAAAAAAGCAAAAAGAAAAAGGGGGGAAGTGTGCCTGGAAACTGACATGAGCCCAGCAGGAACGCTGAACCTCCTTGCCCTTCCCGCAAAAGCTGCTACATTAACCACTAAAGTCTAATTGCTTGGTCTCTGTCTTCCTGTGCAAGTCAACAGAGGGAGCCAATTCATTTCTGCCCAGGGAGCCAGCAGAGAGAATCTGTCACAGGTATTCATAATCGCCCACTAATGCAAATTTCTACTCGCCGCGTTCTGGCTCAGTGGAGAAGATGAAAGCCCGCAGAAATACAATGCTTTATGTCTAAACTGAGAGCCCAAATGAAGGGAATAGACCAAAAATGTCAGAAATATCTTCTCAATCCCTCCCTCATGGTATGTTGAACCAGCGTAGTCAGTATTTACATGCTTTATTTTATACATACATCCATTTTCTTACACTCTTGTCCTAGTGGGTTTGGGAGGGGTGCTGGTTCCTATATTGAGGGAGACATTTCGGGCGAGAGGCGGGGTACACCCTGGACCGGGCGCCAGTCTGTCGCAGGGCAACACAAGTATAATATTCCTTTCTATCATTTCCATGTTAGAAACGATGTATCTTTATTTGTCAACAAATTGAACACATCAGGTAAAACCCTGAGTTCTTTAAGTGTAAACTGCTGTCTGATCATGCAAGAATGCAATAAGGTGCATCTCATTTAATCATAATACAAAAAAAGTCCAAATTTATTTTCATAATTTAATCAAAAGAGAGATATAGATAAATTTTTAATTCAAATTTATCACATGCAACAATTTTTTGTGTTAATTTTAATGATAATGACTAACAACTCACAAAAAGGAAAATAATTTTTTAAAATAATTACACAATTAAATGAGAACAATTTTAAAAAGTACTGAAATATTATTTAATGGGCACATGAAAGTCTTCTAATTTCACAGTTATCCATCAGGCTGTCAATGAGACTCTTAGGACAGAGGGTAAGCCACAAAGGCCAATGCTAAAAAAATCTACCTGTTTAAAGTGGTGAATCCAACCAGCAATCAAATCAAATTTTATTTGTATAGCACATTTCAGCAGCAAGGCATTTCAAAATGCTTTACATCATATCAAACACAGAAACACAATGCAACATAGAATCAACAATCAAAACACGACATTAAGTCAGATTCCATCAATAAATTTGTAATTGATTACGTTTCAAATACAATCCTAAACCATGTTAATGGGAAATTGAGATGGAGGATAATGTGTGGCAGAAGAAGGCGCAATGATCATTCAAAAGTTTGAAGGGACACGAGGAATATTACTTGTGCAGAACAATGTCAAAAAGCTTTTGTGCTCTGGGAAAAAAAATATTGGACATTTGGTTATTCTTCATGTCAGGAAAAGTATATTTTGCATTTTATTTTGAAATTCTACTTGTAGAGGAAGAATGCATAGGAGCAGAATGTAAATTGTTTGAAGCCCTGTGTGAAGTTTCCAAAGACTTGAGGAGTCATCTCATCTGCTGGTTTGGGTCCAATGTGTTTTTACAATTTCAACATTTTGAGCAGGATTTGGCACCTGCTTACACTGCCTAAAGTACCAATACTGCTGAGGTGACTAAGATATCTCTGTTTCTAATTGCCCAGCAAACTGCCTTGATCTAAATCTCATGAAAATCTCTGGAGTATGTCACGAGAGACACCAGAGTCAACAATGATGTATGACAACTCCTGAAGGCTGATATTAGAGCAAACTGGGCTTCCCTAACATCTCAACAGAGTCATAATCTGACCACTTCCATACCACGATGCACTGATGCACTAACTCATGCCAGCATTAGGTACACATTTTACAGTGCATGAACATGTGTTTGTGAAATCAGTCTTCAGTAATATTTTATTTTTCTAAAAATCATAATTGTGTGTGTTCCATAAATTTGATCAGAAATAAACATCTAAAATATGACATTATCTGTAATAGTAGTTTCACTTCTTGTACTGAATTACTATGTAAGATAAGCAACAAAAGAAAGTAAAACAGGTAAAACTAATGATGCATCCAAGTATTTTAGTTTACAGTGAGCATTAGCTAACAAGCACTTATAATTGAAGTGTTGGTATGTGTGTCTGGGAGGAGCGTTTCTAATGTAGGAAACCTTCCCTTGGCAAACACCATTTAGCTGAAAAATGTCTGTATGATTATGCAAAGGGTGCCTAGGGGGTAAGAAAAAAAAGGAGAATGAATTAATAAAACTATTAACACACGGTGGAGGAGATGATGGAGATGCACTCTCCTTAGCCACCTGTAAGCGCTCAGAGAAGGGGCCGACCTCGGGCAGAGCGTCTCTGCCAGGAGGGGTTAAGAACGGCCTGACAGGTTTGTTTTATGGTGCCATTAATATGATTCCACTAAATGCGTCCTGCGCCTTCTCATGCAGATCCCCTGGCCAGCAGAATCCAGCACCTAATAATAAAGCACTCAGCGATTAAAAGTGTGAATAAAATAACTTAAAGCTGAGCAAGCATGGCAGCTCCCACCACCCACACGCTCCCAGGAGAGGGGAAAAGGGATCGTAGCAGTAACAAAGGGACAGAGACACCTTCCATAAAAGTTTCCACTATTCTGTAAATTGATTAACAAGGGGTGGCCCTGATCTACGAACTGAAAGCACCGACTGCCAGACTACAGAGATGCCAAGCATTCTCATTTTACACTATAGTCGACAAGCTATAAAAACATGCATCACATCAGCACAACACAAATAAGGCTGTTGATGAGCCGAAGAAGTCTAATGCCATGGCACAGAGGTCTACATTCATTACAGTGTTAGAAGAAAATTCCACTTTGTTTTTGTGTGGTGAAATAAAAAAAATACCCTTATTTTTTAACCATGTACCAACCAAAAACAAAAGATTTAATCTTGGCTCTCTGTCCTCACTGTTTCTCTTCAGTTGCACTCGACTTGGAAAGCTAAACAAAGCGAGAAGAGTGCCAGCCAGCATTATGAGGGTCAGTCATGGGGGCTGTGGACGGTTGCCAGATTACGTGAACGCGAACTGAAAGAGTTTAAGACTGACTAAAGGCTGCAGGGTTTGTGTCTCAATGTGTGTGGTTGTTTTTGTGAGTGTGTGAGGAAGAGAGACAGAAAAAATAAAAACATATATAGTGCACATATATAAATAAGTACTTCATTAATGCAATATAGGACCTTTTACAATGAACATTTTGAACATTCAACAAATTATAATTTGCTTAGTAGTAGGAGTTATAATTTGACTAGTAAAGGTTAGCACAAAATTAAATTCCAAAAATGGATATTCAAAACACAAAAACAACAATTTGGGCTTAACTGTGGCTTTTCCGATGCCTTTTTCGAAGACTATTGCCTCTTTGAGGGGGATCAGAAGCACCTTTTTAATTTTCATGCCATAACTTTATGTTATTTCTTTGCAAAACATTTCCAAACATTCAGAATTGTCTTTCTTGTAAGAGAGGAAAATGTGTGAGTCTTCTTTCAGCCAGATGACTGGCAGTGTGGAGCCACAAATGGAGTGGGTGAGCGAGTCTTTACTATATACAGCTGGAGAAAACTCCAGTCACCCTCACTGAATAGACTTTAACCATCAAGAACCATGGGCCTTTTGTTTGTGGTTCTGAATCCAAGACATTTATCTATTGTCATTTTAAACTTGACTAAAAATGCCACATATTCAAAGAATTAGCATAAAAATGTTAAACAAAAATATGTGTAATGATGTAATTGCTGTCATTTAAAATGGAAAAGACATGGCTATTCCTTTGGCTGTAAAACTTAAAGGTTCTTTTTTTACAGCTAAAGAAGTGTTTTCCATAAAATGTATTTGTTTCTTTTTTCTTTAGGCAAAGACATAAAATAAACATTTCCTAAAAATAGTAGTGCTTGCTGCAGAGAATATTACACCTATTTTTATTTATGTTTTTTTTTTATTATTTTGATCTTCAAAATTACCACTGGGAGTATAATGTGATGGTTTATCACTCACTCAGCTTGCAGGTTGTTTTTTTTAAATGATCAATGCTCTTTAGTTTCCACATTATCACAATTAAGCCAGTTAAGCAGCAGTGTGCAGCACTATATGAGTGAGGGAGAGGAGGTGACGGGGGTTAAACAAACATAGCACTGCATTACTTTGTGCTTTGTGGAGTCAAAAAATATTGTTCACTCTGACATTTCATTAAAACAACTTTAAACTGGAGGAACAGCATGGCAAAATATTTTAGTGGTAATGCTAATAATGACCTTCATGATTGGAGGATTGCTCTGTTCCCATATTAATTTATCTTAATTGTTCTAAACCGGATACTATATTTGTTAGGCTTTAAAAATAACAGTACTCAAAGGCATCAGGGGAGGCTGAAATCATGCTTTTATTTTCTGTTTGAGCTGAAACTGAGTCTGCATGAGAGGGTTGATGCTGGGGACAGGAGCGGCAGGCTTTAAAGTAGCTGTAAATGCAGAGCAATGAGACATGTAATTTGTGTTGAGCTCGGGCCAGTGTGGGGGGACAGGCTTTCAGGGGGTGTCGGAGTCAGAGGAAGCGCAGATAAGATTTCTCTCCGGGGCAGGTACAGAGAGCATGTGTGTGTATGTCGGCGTGTGTGTGTGGGCAGTCGCAGTGCTCTGAGCTAACGCTGAATAAATATTTCACATACGCTCAGCTCATGTCTTATCAACTGAAAGGGAAGAATAGAAAGAGGGAGAGCGGGTGAAAGAGAGAGCCTTCACTTCACTGGAAACCGACACTTCAGCCAGGTTGTTTGAAAGTGTGATGCAATTACTATTTTATCATGTTTAAGAAAAACAACGGCTTTCTAACACATACAAACTGCAAATACTCCATGGGTAGTTTTCTACATCAGAAATGTGTATTTTCATAGGATGATCTATAAAATCTTAAGACTTTATATCAACATTTTTTTAAGTTGCAAAGCAAAAGATTACAGGCAAATTCCACAGCTTCAAAGTGCTCCCACACAGTCCAGACCAACACTGATAGCTCTTTATTAAAGCACTGAGGAGGAGCAGCTGCGCAAGGCACAGCATTAGCATTTGCTCACAGACCCAGCTCTGGTTGTTGTCTCCCTGACTGTCTGACACATCAGGAGCACCAGTAGTGCGAGGCTGAAGCAGGGCAGTCGGAACGGGCCCCCGTGGTGCCTGTCAGTGGTGGCTACATTGACCCCGCACTCCGGCACTGGCCACTAGTGTTTAATCCGTGTCGGGAGCGTTAACACTGAGCGACCTCCTGGGTGACAGATCTGCCATGCGAGCCTTTTCCCCTGAGGAGGTGGGGAGTAGGGCAGAGGGAGGTGGCGGAGAAGTGGGAGTTCGGGGGTTTGGGGATTTGGGGGGTTTGGGGGAGTGGCATGGACTCTCCCTGTCAGCTCAGCTCACACACGCTAACGCATTGGGGCCAAGATGGGCCTTGAAACAGCCACACCACACACACACACACGCACATGGAAGTGGACAGGTCGCTGCCTCAGCTGCACAAAGAGAGGTGTCCTCTGTGAGCAGGAAGGTGGTGAGTATGTTAAAGACAGACATTGTAATACGGCACACACACGGAGGTCAAACACAGAGCACACTACAAGCGGGCTTCAAACAAGCCAAATACAAAACAAGATACAAGAAATTCATAGAAAAAAGCCACACGTTTACTTCATTTTCTTTTTTTCTTTTTTTTAAGTTTTGGCTATATTACACCACAAGCAAATTTACAGTGTTTAAAAGCACTATGAAATAACCCTACATATTGTGAGGAAGTAAAAATAAAAGTTTATGAGTTCATTGCTCAAGGTATACCAAGGTTTTATGTTATGGTTTCAAAATCAAATCATATGTTCCTGTGATTTAAATTCCTTTACAATAAGATCTTATAGCTAGTGTTGGGATGACAATGTTTTTTCTTGCTCTCCTGCTGTAGTGCGGCCACACTCCATCACTTCAAAATTTTGCTGAATATTGCCCGTCAGCGGGTTGAAAGAAAGTTACAACATATTACCTTTGCTTGAAAAAAAAGATGAATTTGGCTGCATGGAAATGTTTGTAGTGCTAGTTCATCAGTGTTCTAAAATTGCAGTTGCTAAGCTACAAGTGACTAAGTAGCCAGCTAATATCAGCTTATCCTCCCTCTGTTATTCTATAAAGAGAATGCCAAAAACATGTAATATTCTGCGCAATAGTCATAATAAAAACTACTTCTAAATTTAGCAGGTGTAAAACTTTGCTTCAGTGTAGGTATTCTCTGCTTTAAACTAAAAGAAAAATAAGTATTATTAATACCACTGTTATTACAGTAATTGTGGCCATGTTTATTTTTAGAAGAGACAGGAATAACTGACACATTTTCATTTTGATCAAGTGTTTTGTTTTAAATCCTTGTGTAGAAATGGTGAAAGTTTTGTACTTTTTCTTAAAAGTTACCATGAGAGTTCACCAACTTGGTTCTGCAAAATACTCAAAGACTTGACTTTTCATTTATTTATTTATTTTTTTAAAAACTATGACCTCTATATATAAAAGCATCCGGAAATCAATATGCTCTTTCATCCATTTTGTTTTGTGTTTTGTAGAGTTCAGGCATATATATGTTGAAGCACTGAAATATTGTTATCCCATTATTTTCTGTCGGTCTGAAAACTACTATATCCCTACAATACCTATAGCACATCTTTTCTCTTATATTTTAAACTTCCTAAGAAATATATATATATATATATATATATATATATATATATATATATATATATATATATATTCTTAGGAATATATATATATATATATATAAGATATATAGCTAATTTAGATCTTTAAGAAATTTGGAAGTTGGTATCAGCTAGAAATGGCCAACAAAGCTGATCAGTGCATTTCTAGTTGTCAAATTGTGTCAGTTATTTATTAATACCACTAATAGGGTGAAATGTCCCCCGGATATGAACTGTATTCAGCCAGCCTCCAGAGCTTTCAACTTACATTTATTTGAGGAAAGCCTGACAATAACACTGTTTTAAATCAAGAGCAAATCTTGAGGGTTTTTACATATACTCATTAAATAATTCATAGATTTCTGACTAGAAGAAAAAAACATACAAGCAATTCTGCATCGTTTTTTCCTCCCCTCTAGACACATTCCCACTGCAGAGCCTGTTAAAAGTGCCACTACCATGACAAAGGAGAGCATAACCCCCCAGGGACTGAAGAAACCCACTACTCTAAGGCCTTCAAACTTTTTACAAACAGAAAGAAAACAGACGCAAAGCAGAAACATCGAGACAATTCACAGGCTAGCTGTTCTCACAAAAAGGCTTGGCCATACTGCAATGCAGCAAATAACAAAGACACAGATCCAACACTTACAAAATATCTACATTTCACGGACAGTGTTAACAAGGACAATTATGACAACTCCGATTATGGCCTTGATCTCGGCCTGGGCCGGTGTTCTGCCTAATAGAGTCGACCGCAGCTGACTCCACACAGGTGGTCTCCTGAGACCTCTGCAGCCTGATCTGACCCTGTCCTGCCCTCATCTGGGGAGACGGCAAGTCTTTCAGCGCCCGCTGCAGCTGCCAGGCGTGTTTACAGCTGTGCCGCATCAAACATTCATCAAATGCCATCTTTACAGTGTGTGATGTGAGGCAATCAGCATTTCACAGGCTGTCAAATGATGTCTAAACCACTTGCTACCTGGCAGTGTCAAAAAGAAACACTCACAGAAGGTGTACAGGTTTCTTTTTAGTCTAACTCTTGACAGATGAAGTACCAGATATGCTAAAATATTAATTTTGACTAAATACTTAAAGCAGTCTAACGACAGCAAATCTCAAGATCAGCTTTTAAGTGTAAATGATCCTGTTTTCTTAAGCCACTTTTCACTTCATCAAAATCAAAATTGTTCAAGTTCTGAGGCAAATTGTTCAAGTTCTGAGGCAGATTAATTTGGCTGGCTAATACTCACTTTTTTAGGTGTTCTTCATCTTTTTAGGGGGGTTAAGGAAGAAGAAACATGTGTCTCCTGTAGTGCACATAATGGAGGATTTCACTCCAAAGTTGTTCCCACAAATGGCTCCTGTTAGGAAGAAGTAACTGACCTGATCTCTTTATTGGGCTCAAGTTTGGCAGTTTCCAGCAGTGCTGTAGCACCATCTACAGGCAGCAAGCCAGTGTGCAGCAGAGAACTCTGGGTGACCCCATCCTGCAGTCACTGCTGATGTATAGCACATTTATCTCGCTCAGTCTTAGCAAAAAGCCACCATCTAAAAGGTGGTTATTTTATGTAGAGTTTTAGCTGTCACATTTTTCTCTCTCACAAAGAAGTAAACATACTGTTGTCAAAACCCTTGAAAAGCGTAGCTCTTCAGCTCATTACTGTGGCATAAACAAGGGGAAGAGAAGTAAAAAAGAAGAAAAAACATGGACCATTTATTGTTTGCATTTGGATTCAGTGATGAAAATGTTTACAAAAATTTGCCAGAACTTTGTTTAAATGTTTTTTTAAGTTGGTTTTTTTTATTACATTGGCTAATTAGAGATACCATTTTAGAACTGTAACTCATGAGCGAAAAACTTAATACAACTTTAAACAGTTAAATCAAGTGACCTCCTTGCCCTCAAAAACAGCAAATATTTTCACAGTTAAACAAAAGTACATAATAGCGGCATAAAACATCAAGCTATATGATTTTTATTGTTGCCTCGCATAAAAGAAACATTCTCACATTTCAATGGTAAAACCCTTCACTAAAGATAAACCACGGTAGTGATCCCATATGCAAAGTTTAAATGCCTTACGTCCTAACAACAATTCCATAATGCATACAAGAATCAGCATAAACAGGGTAGTACTGTGCTATACATGCTATGATGAGGTCAGAAGATTGGCCTCTGGGACAGAGTGAAATAATGGCTTTGTTCCTGGTAAAGCACTAAGTATCCCACAGTACCAGTGAGAACAAGAGGGGAAAAAAAATAGCAGCAGTGGTTTATATATATATGTGTGTGTGTGTGTGTGTCAATAGCACAGAAAGGTAGGATTGGCCAGTCTGCATGATTAATAATGTATTGTAATGTATATTAAAGCTAGACCCACCACTGCAGCATTTGCTGCTCCGAGGAGCCCCGCGCTGCCTGCCTGCCACTGTGGAAAAGAGCAGACACTGGTGGCATAATTACGCACATCTGAGAGGCAAGCAGAGGCCATCTGTCAATGTCTGAATCAGTTACCTTATTACCACTGCCTAAAGATGTAAAGATAGGAGTGGGAGCCGCTTTCATTAGAGCGCACGGTGGCATGCTGCTTTAGACGGCTCCAAAACACTATCCTAATTGGAAATGATGACTCGGAGGAGGAGAAGAGACTACATGGTTGACGCCCTAGGAGTGGGCAGGGGCACGACTGTGAAAAAGTGGCATGGCACTGGGCTTGTAATAATGGTCATACATGACCTCATTGCTGCCCTTGCCGTCTCGTGGCTGGCAGCATACGTTCTGTTGCGATATTTACATGCTATTTGCATCTTTTACTATGCCAATTGCTAGTCAAGGATATGATAAATAATTGTCAAAGAACTTTTCACACAGTGAACTTTTAGTCTGTCGATGAGTGGCTGATGAATAACTGAAGCAGATTCAATCTGGGCAACTCTCACCAACCACCTTCGACACTTTGAGTACTTAAAGCTCTCCTCATCACAGACAAAGGCGTACTCTTACTCCTCTCTCGTTGGCTTTTTCAGCATTTCAACTGCAGTTTGTAGTTAAGCAGTATGGAGGAGCCTGGAAATATTACTGAACTGAGTTCACTCATATAGTAACAATACCCTGGTTTCACTGTATCACAGTTTAAGCAATTCATTCGCATTCACTCTAATTGTTTTAAAAGAAATGCATAAAATGGTTAAATAGCTTTTATTCAAAACAGAAAAGCAACACTGTGGATACAATGATATAAAAGGTTGACATAAAATAATAGCAACTATTGTTATGTTGATATATAGCAAAAGCATGCAATAACTACCCCTAAAATTTAGTAGTAGTTATCAAGTGTCAGAATATCAAATCATTTAGATGTCTGTGTGTAGTAACTCCTTAAAAGAGGTGACAATCAAAGCTTCCAAATTGAATTTTTAAGAAAGTGTTATATTAATAAGAGTGTACCCATTTAGTGTCCATACCATAAGTGGTCATGTTTTTTGTTTTTTTTTACATCCAGATATATTTCAAACAGCCACATGTATTTTTTTATTAGTGAAGAAAAGCATAGTGGCCTTTACTCAGCCAGCTGAATGGTATTGCACAGCAACAGGTGAGGAGACAGGGGGGCTGTGTTACTCTGCACTAAATACAGTCAGAGAAATTATCAGACTTTCAAGCAGTTTCTCTGGCATGCCATTAAAAATCTTATGGGAACATGGAGTGGTATATTTAGTGTTATAAATATTTTAACTGAAAGCTTTGCTAAAATGGAAAACATCTACTGAATTTATAAGTAGTTTTGAGTTCCTATTGCAGAAAAATATTATTCCCTCTACCTATTCTGCACTTTTGAAAGTAACAGAAAAATTTTGCATTAGATGGTTAATTAGAGTCTTAGCTATCTGCAGTAAAGCCTGTGGTCAGCAGCTTAAGGCCTGGTGCACATGGGAAAAATTTTCTCTAAAATAAATTGACATTTTCAGAAACACTTGTTTCAACACTGGACTCTCCAGAAATGTTTTCCTACACAGGAAACATGTCACTTAAAAAAGCAATTTTAGTTTAAAACAAGTGAAAAAAACGGTAGCCCAAACATAGCAATGTCGACACTAACACTAACTAATTTAGGGACGCTAGGTGCGATATTGTGACCTTTAGTGACCTCTGTATACTTTTATTAACATCTTTAAAATATCATCACATACAAGAAGTTTTCCAACATGAATGAGGACAAACTGTTAGAAACATCTTTGTTAGATTTGAAGAATCTCTACAGCCAACACCGCTCAGGTGGTAGACTGCCTTCAACTGCTTACAAACATGCAGATAGTAAGTTGCTAGTTCTAGTTTTGGTCCAGTGATGGGTCTTGTGTCTTGAATACACAAGTCATGACTGCCCAAGATTTTAGAATGGGAAACATTTCTAAATCTCTGAACATGTGAATTTTCCTCTAGGATTAATAAAATATATTCATTCATTTATATGCTACAGTTTTATGTCAGCCATAGAAAAATTTAGTGGTCTTCTTTCAAACAGCTGACAGGCAGTGTGCAGCAACATGTTGGAGAGGGCAAGTGAGTGAGAGGTACTCTGTACTTCATATAAGAGAGAAAAAAAACTTTGGATATCTCAGCAATTTCTATTGTACCTCCTTTAAAGAACAGCACAAGGAAACATTTTTGTGATCCGAGACCATAACTTTTTAAACCTTCATAGAAGTAACAGCCCCGTGCCAAGTAACTACTTAAAGTCCAACTTCACTACATCGATAAGAATAAAGGTACAATGTTTGAGTCTTTTTCTTCTCTCTGAAAAAGCTCTATTTGCATGGTATACTCCTAAAACAGCAGGTGGAATGGAAGTGGAAATGAGAGATTATAGTGTTTTACAGCACGCACACCTTGCCTGCGGAGGATCTAATTATAGGTGGAGAAAGAAGGCCCCATCCCGCTGACCTGTCACCTGTCGGACCGCAATCCTGCCTGCATCCAAGCCTTCCTGTCTGCCTCCGAGTCCCCTGCTATCTGCCCCCCACTCTCTCTGAGCTGTCTTCCTCTTTTTGAGCTCCAACTTTCTTTTCCAGATAGCAGCCTGCCTCCCACACTCTATCCTTACACAATTGCCCGCATTGTTCTCCATCTTCCTGTCTGTGTGTCCGCCTGTCTGTCTGTATGCTGTGCTGTTCTAAAGGCTGTGATACACTGAGCCCGGTCGGTGCCTGAGGGGATTTGCACCTCAGTATCACTGAGCAGGGCTTATAGAATACACCAGGTATGAATTGCATGTCATCCTGAGACGGAGTAGACAGAAGAAAGGCGGTAAAAGGAGAGTTTCTTCACACACCCTGTCTGTGACCGCTTCCTCACCCTGACACAGTGCTGGCAGGGCTTTCATGGCAATTGTACACTCTTAATCATGACATTACATGCACTGTGCTCTGGGAGATTCACTAGGTGCTTTCAGATTATTTAAGCTTAGGACCTAAGATCACACACCCTCATTAAAAACAGCTAAACAGAGACATTTAAACAAGGTTTAAACCTCAGAGGCAGACTGTCACTACTCCAACAAAGGAAGCTCAGACTGTGATCCTCCTTACACCATCCCCTGGGTTAGAAGGCTTTGCGAAGAAGTCAGATGCACAAATGCCCAAACCCCACCCTTTCAAATATACTCTAATGTCATCAGAACCGAAGAAAAGCCAAGTGAGGTTTGATTCAAAGGATAAATCACATTCATTGAATACGCACGGCTAAAACAAAGACAGCCAATGCTGTTTTTTTTGTTTTTCATGGGAAAAAGACCAGCACAGAGACAATGGCTAAAGCAAAGATTTGCCTCGACATCTCATTCGCTTGAAAAGAGTTAACGGCGATCTGCAGTGAAACGGGACAAAACTTGCTCGCCCCAAGGCTCGAAGAGAGTTCATTAAGATAAGGCAATGACTTACCAGAAAGGCTATTAGACTCCGTTGTCTGCTCTCCCACTGAAAACAGCTTTTAATGTACTGTAACGTGTACAGAACTGCTGTGGTGATTTTTCGAACTCGATATATATTACTGGCAAGGATCTGGAAGAAAATAGTTTGAAGAAAACAACAGTTAGAATCATTTGTTACTGGACATAAAGTTCATGGGTGTGAAATGTGCTTAAATCAGCTGTACTGATCAAAAACAATTAAACAAATTAGTTTGATAATCACTTAACAAAAATTCCTCCTAAATATCTGTGAGTTGGAATGTGACTGTCTTGCCTATGTTTTGCCTAATTTGTTAATAATAGCAAAAAATAAAAAATAAAGAAGCTTGGAGATCACCTTCTTGTTGAACTTTGGATTTTCCTCGATTAATTTTGCCTCCTTTGGTTGGAAGGTTTTGACCCCAGCTCTGACCTGGGACCAGAATAAAAATGAATACAGTAGTTTTATCACATTTTCTTTATTCCACAGTGTATATATTGCTGTATATATTGTTGAAATCTCAAACAAGGCAAGGGTCATTATGACAACAAATATAAATACCGCAACTTTCTAGAGACACAGTACTTAGACAAAATTTTGAAACAATTAACACTTTGCAATTACTTGTTTAAAATAGTTTTTTACTGCTGTATATGTATGTATAGAGGACAATGCAACTAAGAATACACTCCTCAAATGTGAATTGTAACTAACTGAACTGTCTTCTGAAAATGGCCTAGCAGGATAGATAGTCAAAGCAAATTGTTTCCTCACCAGCAGAGCGCAATACACGTGCAAAAATATTTCAAACCAAAAGGAATCTATAATTTTTCTAGAGAATGAGATATTAAAGTTTTTCATACATGCAAGAATAATAATAAAAAAAGGTTTACAAAACTCTGGTCACTCCAGGACTTTCTCTTGAATCTGATTAAATTAAAAAGACTATAAGGAACAGATCATTTAAAACCATATCCTCTGAAAACCGAGGGATATCCTTTTATAAAGGTTACTGATTCATGCCATCTCAAACACATTCAAATTGATCCTCACTTTGTTATAGATGACCTCCAGCACCAGTGTGATGGTCCCTTTGGAAGTTCTTTCAAGGCATTCTTTCTTCAAGAGCAGACACATCGGCTCACCACTCTGAACCTTTCAGAATTTACAAATACAGTTAATGTGTGTATTTTGTAAGTGTTTCTGAGACTGTATTTATATTTAATGTTTTAAGTATAAAATTCACAAACTTACTGTCAGTAAAGGGACAGTTACTTTTCCCAAAAGGTTTGGGGATCTGTCACCATTTTCATCAAAGACAGTCACCTCCACAACATCATGAATGTCCTTTATTGGGCTTTAGAAAAACAAACACACACACACGCACACCCCCACACACCTTTAATATAGTAACAAAAATGCAAGGTGATAGGATCTATTTGAAAAGTTTCCTTACAATGTAAAGGTCTTGTACCACTCTGGATTGATGCTCCTGTTAACAGTGTGAGTTTGAAGTTTGCAGTTCCCAAGCTCGACAACCGCAAAAGGGTTGCTTTTTCCTGCAAATGGTAAAAGATGTTTTATTGTCTAAAGCAAAGAAGAGGCAAATAATATGAACACAGCAGATGAAAAGGTAAATGGATTTTTACCATTAATGTCTGTGGCTGGAAGATCGTTTGCTTTTAGCACACTAATCTGAAGGAACCCGACGTCTTGTAAACACTTGTGAGAGTTTATCAAGCTCTGAAAGAAACAAATTGGAATTAAAAAGTAAATGATGACTACAAAAAGGCCAACATTTTAGTAGTCTTGATATTGCTACATACAAGTCTTTCCATCACTGCGTCTTTCTCATCTTGATTCGAAAAGGTGGGGTTTTCAGTGTCAGAGATGGAGACGCCCCAGGAGGGTCTCAGAGTGACCAGGAAGACCAGCTTGCCTTTTCCGGGGTTCAACACATAATTGTGATCCATTCTTTCATTTAATGGAAGCTTCCATACCTCAATGTCAAACCTGAAACACAAGAAGGTTTATGTCAGATTTACGGTTGTAAAATTTTACATTTTTGATACCGTTTTCACACCGTTATGATTACATTTAAAACAAATGAGTCACAAAAAATATAATAAAATTATTATTGTATAATACCACCATCTTTTTCAGCTATAAGTATAAAATAGGAACTTAATTCAAAATTAAGTGCAATTTAAAACCCATTTTGGAATCTGGCTATATTATGGACTTTATAAGAGCAAAAAATATTAAAGGATATACGTTATATAATAGTGTCAATAATTTTTTCAAGAAATATGTGATAGACAAAAAGCGAGCTGAGATTACAGCAAAAAGTTAGTGAAGAATGATGTTTGGAATATTAAGCTCAGGTAATAATGCAATTGGTCACCAAACACAAATATCATGACTGTAAAAGCTTCAGCAGAAATTTTAGTTCATAAAGAGGAGATATATTTAGTGATTTGTCCTCTGAAGAGGTCAGGTTTGTCTGAGTGCAGTAGCTGGTAGACCTAGCAAACCAGCACCCCATGGAGAAATTTCAAGTACTTTTGTTTTTACTGGGCTGGACTCAAAAAAACTCTTTTTATTTCAGAAAATTTGCTTCATTACCTATTACTATCACAACATTTTTGAGATTTGTAGGTTTTCTGTCTCTAAAATATAATGATATGCATTTTGGTTTTAAGAGCCTGCAGAGACTGAACAAAATTCTGTAAACAGCAAATGTGGGAAAGTTACCAGTATCAATAAGTAAATACTCACGCCCCCCATGATTCTGCACCCTTCCGCCCTCTCTTTGCGCACACCTCCACCTGTAATGGTTCCAGGACGTCTTCAAATTTATTGAAGTCAAACTGCTCTCTCCACTGGGGATTTGGCTGAATGCAAAGGTTCTAGAAAATGGTAAGGCACAGTTTTTAGCTAATATACAATAACACAGATGTATGCTTAATGGAATGACAGGTTTATCACATCAGGTTATCTCCTTTCTGACACAGGGATAAAGTCTTTGTTCAGCCTGATCCGAACGAAGCAGGAAACAGAAAAAAAAAAAAAGAGAGGTGTGTTGTGTCGTGCATGTATGTGTATCGAGTTGTGTGTGCTTGTACGGGTACACCTCGGTTGCCACTCTGGGATTGTAAACACTGACAGCTTCCAATTAGAATCAGCTTTGTTCAACAAACAAACAAGCAGAGAGGAAAGCAGAGTGGTTTACAAAGAAATGACACGACAACACGAGACAAGTGCACCGTAGAATCATCGGGGGGGTAGGCCAACAAATACAAGTAAGACGAATAGGGCATGCTGGGTATGTAAATGAAAGCAATGAAGCCCAGCACTTTGCAGCACAGTGAGAAGCGAGTGGCAGCCCTTCCTGGTCTAATGAGCTGCCTCTGCCATGGCCCAGTGAGCCAAGGTGCAGGTGAGTCACTGACGGGAACCTGCTGGGAGAGAGAAGCTGGGAAGTGAAGAGATAGCAGCTGGAAGAAAAGTAAACCGGAAAGGCTAAGAAAGCAATAGGAGAAGGGGGAGTAGATGTGGGGAGAAAAAAGCTAAACAATATAAACAACAACAACAACAAAAAAAAGCAAAAAAGGCCAACCTTGCTTTTGTATTTTTGATCCCCAAGGCGGAAGCGGACGTAGACATCACCATGACCATACTGTGGCATGTTTTGTCCCTCCACCAGAGTGACCTGGAGTATGCCTGTCCAGATCTGGCTTTTCAGGTGATTTTTTGATGGGTCACTAGTCCGCGGAGTTTGGCCCTGGTTCGGCTGTAGTAGAACAAAAGAAGAACATGGTGTAAAGAGCCTCAAAGTAAATATCTATTTGAAGCATAATCTTACTCTGATAGTTTAAGAGAATCCAATTTTAATCTAAGAATATTTATACAATGTAGAAAAAAGGAGCGACAATTTAGGTTTAAGAACATCAAACCAAAGAATAAACTCTTGCGTTATGTAACTTGAAAGATAATTGCAAAGTAAACATGTTTTATCAAAAGTTTCATACTACAAAACAAGACAGCATGCTCGTGCGTCACCTTTTAGTAAACAAGATAAAGCAAACAAGTACAATCGTACAGTGGCCAAAATGGCACCATGTATTGAATATTTAATAATCCTGAGCTTAAATTAAAATAACAATCACTAATTTACAACAAAATTAATTTCTTGCAATTTATTAACTAGTTTTTACTTTTCATTTAGTCCAAAATAAAAAATCGAGAACAAATGTGAGGGTTGAAATGTGAGCCGAGAGACTTAAAAGACCTAAAAGAAATGATATTTAAACTGACATTTTAAAAATTCCAGCATATCTAAAACATATAAGCTTACAGATTCATCAACCTTTAAGAATTATTTTTTGAAGGCAAAGAAAGTTAAAACTTCAAAGCTCATCTTGGCCTCCCCAAGTCTTAGCAAACACCATCAATATGGTGATGGTGGGAGCGCTGCCACAAGTCATTTTCCACCAACCATCACAAAAATAAAACATTTGGAGTTTTCTAGGTGCAGCTCGAACTTTAACTGGAATTGCATGCTTTAAGATTGAAATTTCTCACTCTCTGTGGATTTGGCATGGCACTGAGGAAAAATATATAGAAAAGCCCCTCATTACCTAAGTAAGGTAAGATGATCTGTGGTTCTGTGACCACCTTTCCCTTGCTAGCCTTCTTAGAAAGTGCGGCATCATTAATTCTTTGAAATAGCAGAAGATTTTAAATAAATATTTAGTGACCTCTGTAACAAAGCCAAAAATTGGTTTTAATTTGGTTGCTCAGCAATATTGTGATCCAAATCGAGTGGCCAAGAAGACAGAAATGGTTCACCAGTAGCAAAAATCAATCATCTACCATGTCCATCACAGCTTACTTTAAGGTTTTATGCATCTTTATAAGATGTACTAACAAATTTGTATGTGCCTGTACATAGTTAGAGCTTCTTTTATTTATTTATTTTAGTAATGATACTTCCTCAGCCTAACACTTTATCGTGTTAACTTACTGCATGAAAGTAGGACAAAGGTTTACATTATACAGGGCTATCTCTATTGAAGCACATTAGCACATCTTTACTGACAAGCAAGGCATACACCATGGAGGTTTCCAGGAAAGGCAGGAAGAGAGGACCGTCAGCGAACAGCCAGATGTCCCTGGCTGTGACAGTCCCACTCATCACTGGCTCCCAGACTGAGTGTGGGGAGGCAGGACACTTGGCATACTGCAGCAGAGACAGCAGGCAGCAGTGAGTAATGATGCTAACCATACAGCTCTCTCATCAGCAAATTATGCATACATGGAGTATGTATGGCCGGCGTCAGAGTTTACTGCACATTGGCCAATATATCCGGTCTTAATTTAACAACAGGGTCCCTATATACTTTCTCATGTCCAAGTTTCAACTTTTTTAGATTCAGATTTCTGGAGCTCTCAGTTCACAGATTTATTCTGAATTTAAGGCACGTTTTTGTATAAATATAAGACCTTAAATTTGGAGACCTTAAAACCCACAACTGTATATGGACAGTTGGAACCTTGATTCAAGCAATATTTTTTTCACAATTGCTGCTTTAAAACTAAATAGTAGTTTTCAAACACTTAAGAAGATAAAGGAAATTAAAAAAAAACAGCAAACTCTCCACTTGTGCTATGTGCCACAAAGGAAGTAGAGAGGAAAGGAGGCCTTGATATGTTTCCATGTTGGAGTTCCCGTGAGGCCGTGCAGTGATAGGCCAGGGCTGTAAAAACAAACAGCACAGAGGTTGTGTAGAGCTGACTGTAATTAAAGAGCAGGAGCGTAATCTGCTCTAGCCTCTTTGATTGCCTCGCTCCTTCAGCTGCCCCGCCGACGCCGCTTCAAACGGCCTTGCTGCAACTCCCCCTGCCACTTGGGGGGCCCCTCCTCTTCGCTAGAGGGTCATAACCCACATTGCCACCCAATCCAGAGGGGATCAAAGCATATCTCAGGGACCTGAATTAACATGGAATACCACAGCACAGCCCTATAAATATCAGCCCCTTCAAAAGAAGAGGAACAAGAGGGAGTAGAGGGAGCGATATAAAACAGGCCTCAGCCAAGTCATCCCAAGTGTTTATCTTGGACACATTTCTATCTCAGCGGCCAATAAAACAATTCCACTTAACTGTAAGTGGCCCCTAAAGAGAATCTATTCCTGGTCCTAAAAGGGCTGCACGATTGCTTCCATATGGTGGGACAGCATGGGGACAAGCATGATGAGCTCAGACCCAGGTCCATTTGGCTGGTACCTCAGCACCGTCCATCCACAGCTGTGATATTACATTCTAACATCTGGGTTATTGCCCACCATGCCTGGGAATTATCAGTCCTACCGATCTAAGGCATCCCACATTGGCAACGTGCCTTGAACAGCCCGAGCCCACCACCACCCACCCATCGCTTTTCCGCTTCTCCCACACGCCCCCTCCTGTTTGAAACACTATCACACAGCAGAGTTCTACTCAGGCACTTGCCATTCTTGGTCTCTGTGGTGGTATCACAGAGGAAGAAAATGATGTACCAACTGTAGGGGGAGCTGAACAGTAAGACCACGATAGGTGTTAAATGCAATAAGATACTGTACGTTTCTCAAAAACAAATCAGGGGGAAAATTCTGTATTGCTACATTGTTAAATTAGCAGTCTGATTTAAACGGGTAGAACGTTGTGTATAGTCCCACTGCGCATCTCTGCCTCCCTTTGAGTATCTTTAACCATCTGCAGTGAATAACCTACAACATTGAAGGAAAATGGCATTCATTTCTTTGTCATCTCATTTCAAATTGAGATTGTCTGCTGGACCATCAAGAGACTGAACAGTGGCAGATGTAGTGACAGCATAGGTGTGAAGATAAACCCACTCGCTGCAGAGCGAGTCCCAAGCAGCAACCCTCCAATTTCACTCTGAATCTAATTACAGTAGCAATGTATTGAAAACCACTTGAGGGGGAAATGAAACTTTGTTTACTGCTAAACAAAAAACTCCTATGGAATACTTAGCAAAAAATTCAGGTGACAAATTCAAGGCGTAATATTCTGATTCTGAAAGGTACAAGATTTTGCCACAGTTCTTAATTGCTTAAATACCATATAATTATGGCTAAAAGGTTAATTAAACATCTTTTGAATATAAGTACATATATATTGGCTGTGGTGAAACAAGGTTACACACAAAAGCCAGGGTCCATAACATACTCATAACTCTTTGTTTTACTATTTCACAGTGAGCTACTGCCCCCTACTGCTTTTGTGGGTAAGAACTTCCCAATAAAAGAAAAGCTTTATTTGAAGAATGGTACAGTAATCATACAATTTTACTATAAAAGAAAATGTGGGAAGTATGAAAGTAGTTACCTTCTTTTTTGGCAGAAATCTCTAAAATAAAAAAAAGCATTCATTAGTACATATAAGAAAATGTAATCTGCAAACATTTTAAATGCCAGACATATTCATACATTGCCTCTTTTCACTGTAGCATCTCGGAAATTCAAGCGGACTTCGAGGACAATAACTCCCATGTCATCTTCTTTGCTCTTAGGGTCCTCAAGATGCAACTCCAGTTCATGTGTTCTGGAGGAGGACAGGTTTAAAACCATAATCTCACTTAGGATATATATACAGTGTATATATATATATATATATATATATATATATATATATATATATATATATAATTTTATTTTTTATTTTCTTTGAATTAAATTATGAAATTTACATGAAATGCATCGATCAAGTACTCACTTGTGCAACTCAAGGTTTTTCAGAGAAATCGTACTTGAACCCATGAAGTCATCAGCTGTGAGATTTTTATCATAGACCTGCAACATAGTTATAATTAATTTAATACATCTCATAAAAAATAAATGCTTTGAGTTTGAATTGTATTGAGTTAATAATGGCTACTATTGTAAGTCTGTGCATGTGTTTAAACAAAAATATGCCTACCCGAAGTTCCACATCATGGTTTCTGTCTCGAAGCGGATGAGAGAAGGATTCGTTCCATCGTGGATTCAGGTCCTTGTAAACCACTTTGCTTTTATAGAATTGCTTCCCTTCAAGTTTGAACTTCACATATGGATCACTTGAAGCTGAAATTAATTACATTAAAAAATATCACCTCACTGAGAAATGGATGTGCAACTTTCATATAATATTGGAAGGGATATTTTTATGCAAACATTTTCAGAGAGTGTACTTTTACCTTGCATATGCACTATGTGTAGGACAATACACACCCATCCCCCATGACAATTATGTGAGGTACTGTCATTTGGGGGCAGGACGTGCACACCACACATGGCGAAACCAGGAAAGTAGCCGTTTAATTGTCAAAAGAGTAGAAACACTCGCCAGCATGAGGCAACCAGAACCCCAAAATCTAGAAGCAACCAGTGTTAATCTCCCAAGCCTGTTAAGAAAGTCCGTCTGGGAGCGAGGTGGGGGTATCGGACTTCTTTGTTTCTGCAATTGCACGCAGATTGGCCAAAAAAATGAAAGCCAGCCCCATGCCTTCATTTGTATAGAGGGGGAATAAAGGGGTGCTTGAGAGAGCCTGCGGGGAGGCTTGAATCACATGACAAAGGCCCTGTGGGGATGGGCTGTCAGGCCTGTCAGCTCCCCACTCCAAATGAACATCTCGCAAAGGCAGGCAGGACCCACAGCAGCTCCACCCTGCCAGCCCGTGACAGGGAAACCTCCAGGCAACTTGACAGGAGGAGAATGTGGCAGCTAGCACGGCGAAAAAGCTCTGGCATGAGTGAGAATGGTGACGATGGAAATTAATGGGGGGAAGAAAGGAAAAAGAGGGGAGAACAAAAACCCCAAGGAGTGGGGGGCTGGTGGTGTGGGTCCCTTTCAGAATATGTAATGACAATGTATGCCATTGGTGGCCCTTTGGCACAGTGCTGATTGTTGGGCAAACAGTGCAGAGGCAGGGGGCGTGTATGGGCATTGCATCATCATTGTGCCATCTTGTCATGAAGTGTAAGATCTCAACTAACACAGGATGCTGGGCTTGGAGGGTCTCCTTTTACCCAACAGGATTAGAAAAATAAAAGAGAAAACTCCACAGCGACAGGGTTGATGGTCAACAAAAGAGTAGCCTGAAACTTTGCAAATGAACTGATGCTAATGTAGCTTTGAAATGATATGGAATTACATTTAAAACATTAAATAAATCTACCACTATCTAAACACAAGTTTACATTTTTTAAGAAAAGCAAGTCCCCCAAACACTCAAAATATGTCAGCAAATCATCACGCTTGAGACCACACATCATTTTTTATTCTTGTACTGCTGTAGTTTTGATTTTGGCCACCAGAGGAAGCTGTTGTTTTGAAGTATAAACATTAAACTGATCTTCTGAATGGAATCAAAATTATTGTAAGAGATATCATGTAAGGTTTCTCTGTCTTTTCTTTCTTAAGGTAAATATATTTTTAAGTTAAAAATCATTTTTTATAAGATAGCTACTTATAAAAAAAAAATTGAAGGATTTTGACCTGAGGGGTTAATCATGCACATCGATTCCATGCTTAGTAATCCAGATATTGGTACTGTGGCACTGTGGACAGGTGCCAAATACTGCTATAAAACGAAACAGCATTTTCATACCTTTTTTCATTAAATATCACAAAATGAATGAATAAAACAGAAAAAAATATTTCCAGAGTTTGTTTTTACTTGTGGTTCATTCAAAATAAATAAATAAATAAATAAATGTATAAAAGCTATTCATGAAAAATCTTTTCCTTTTTAAATCTATCAGTCAATTAAAGAGGAGTTACTACAACAACTGCAGTTTTTGTTTTTGAAATGCAGGCTTCCACTATAGTGCAGTCTGCTGTTTGTCATACTGGTCTAACTGCATACTTTGTAATGTTTGTTTTTTTGTTGTTGCTGTTGAATGCTTGGTTGGCATTCTCATAGCAAAGCTGTATTAAAGAAAAACCAGAATACACACCCCATTCTTGCTAATCACACTAACACTTTCCCAATATGACACTTTACATTGTTTTGTGCTTAAACATTACAAACATACGCAGATTTTGTTCACCTGCAATGTTTCATTAAGGCCTCACCCTTTAGCTATTACCAATGGCAACACACAATGGGCTGCATTCCTTAACCGAAAATGGGACTGGCTTCTTTGAATAGCTCCAGCCAGCTGCATCTCAGCCTGCCGTATTGCTGTAAGGGCAGTTTCAAAATATGTACGTTTCTAAGTTTAGCAGGTTGCAAGAGGGACCAGAACCCTTGAGGGTCATCTTGGTGACCTACCGCCACGCCTGCTTCTGACGACCAGATTCCGACCATATTTTAAGTTGATGTTCAGGAGGTACCTCTGGAAACGGGGGGGTGTCGGTGCATCCGGGCCTGGCAAAGTGTCCTATGGAGAAACCAAAGTTAAATTAACATGACTGTTCATAGAAGCTGCTTGGAGTATTTTAGTGTGTGACTACTCACGGTGCCTTCTGTATTATTGTCATCAAAGTCATCACCGTATTCAAATGTTTCTACAGAGTTCTGAATTAGAAATATAAAAAATTATTTTTAATAAAAAAAAAATACATTTCTGCATGTAGTTTGTGTTTATATACAAATTCTTAGAGGTGCAGTATGTAACGTTCATAAAGAATATCTTTCATATATATTTGTTAAAACTTTCTCCATGTCATGACATTTTGTTATGAAACAGATCATCTGTGAAAGATCTATCTCTTCCACCTCCTTCCTGAGCTACTATTGTCCTCTGAAGTACAAAAAGAACAATCAGAGCCAGGAGGAGTGTCTTAACACTGTCAGTCAAATGCTGCTAAATATGCTAATGTTAAAGAAGCAACTCACCATTATAGTAAATATCGTCCATTATCGGTGGTAATGCTAAATAGCCTGAGCCAGACCTTACCACATTTTACCTGGAAATGAGGTAAGATCTGGCACTATGCTACCTGAACCAAAGGGAGGTGGGGGGGAGGGATGAGCAGCGCCTCACAAGATTGAGATTGACAGCAATAAGACCCGCCTCCTGGCTCTGATTGGTTATTTCTAGTTAGGACTGGGAGCACTGGGAGACGGCAGAGGAGTCCAATTATTTCACAGATTATCTGTTTCATACCATACTATCACAATATAGTGACCATTTCAACAAATATGTAAAAAAAATACTTCTTTTTTTACATATTTGTAAAACAATATGTAGCTTTAACTTTTATCTTAAAGCTGCAGATAAAAGTTACATATCTGCAGCTTTAAGGTGCATAGAGTGTCAACAGTGCATAAGAGATTTTAACGATCTTTTTGTTCAGATTGTAGAGAGATTTAAACCACATTGTGTAACAGACTTGTAACACAGGTTTGTAACTGGTTTCGTCACTGTACTTCAGAGCCGTTAAAGAGCAAAAAAGGTTGAGATTATATCCCAGCGAAACCTCAGCAGGTCATTGCAAAACCTTAGAGGCTTTTTCATATATCAAAGATTGACTGATGCCAAAAAAGAAAAAAAAAAAAAAAACGTATTTCCAAAGTAACAAAGTGAATTAAAATAAATCTAAAATTCAGTTGATGAGAATTGCTTTATGCCACCTCTTATCAATTCTTCTTATGGGCAAAAAATAAAGACACATGCTATTTGCTTGTTAGATCAACTATGCAAACATTCAAGTAAATGTGCTCAAGTTACCATACGAACATTAAAAACTATGCTTTTTAATTTTGGGAAAATATTTGAATTAATTCCTAATTCAAAAGGAAGTAATAACTGCATCCAAGTTGGAATGTCTTGGATTTGTGAATCAGAATATAAAGAATGATTTCTAGTGCGAGCTATTGTACAAATTTCACATTTAAGCTAACAAGAGTTATCTAGCTTGATATAGAGTTCAATTAAAAAAAAAACAGAATATTAAAAAAAATCCATATTACTAACCTCCTCTAGAGACTCATCCTGGTTTTCTATGTCCAGAAGACCGTCATCCATGGACATTTCTCTATGCAGAGAGGAAGAAGACACTTGTTCAATATCTTCCTCATCCCAGGTTGAGGGCCATAGCATGTTGACTTGCTCCTCAGTGGGAGTGACATATGCAGAATACAAAGAGAAAGCATCTGCATTGTCAAATTGAGCATCTGACAGCCTATCTGCAGAGGAGTTTGGCCGTAGAGTTTGTAGAGTCAGCTTTTCTGACTTCGGCTTTTTTGTCTCGAACATCACAGTTTTCTTCTGAACGCGAGGACTTTTTTCTTCCCCCATTGAGCTCTCTCTGTTGAGGACGACTGCAACAGCATCAGACATCCTTTTGCGAGTATAGGGCTCTTCCTCGGGTACATTCTCCTTCTCCGCCTGGTCGCTTTCTGGTTCTTTAATGGGTTCGAATGTGAACTTTTGCATGTTTTTCTTGGGTGTTTTCTGCTGTTGTGGAGAAAAGCCTTCAATATGAACATTCCTTTTGCTCTCTGGACTTGAGGTCTTCAAGTAAACCTCATCCTCATAGGCCGGTGGAGCACTCAATCTGTTTGATGATGGAAGATTAATGTTATGAACCCTGTATTGAACGTCTGACACTGAGTGAGTGAGTTTCTCTGCAAAAAGCGGTCCTTCGCTGACTGAACCACTAGCAACAGAATCTGTATCACTCTGACCAGGAGAGGTGCCAAAGTTGTTACCCACTGCATCAGTTTCTGCAGAGCTCGCTTCGCCTTGAAGTGAGGTAAGGTCTGGCACTGACATGCTGCGCCGATTGGCCATGTTCCTTGGTAGTTTGGCAATCAGCTTTTTACGTGGTTTCTTGATTTTGGGTAACTTAGTTTTTAGACGAAGATTCTCCAGAAATTTATTTTTGCCTTCCATCTTAAGTCACACCTGTCGGGAAGTAAACAAAAATGTGAAAAAGAAATCTGTTTCCCTCACACACTGTTTACATAAGAATGATACAGAGAACTACAGAGAACAAATGCATTCCTAAAAGCCCCAAAACAGTGACAAAAGAAGCTGTTTGTGTTATCAAAGCAAAGGTTATAGGCACATTTCAAAAGAAGACTAGAGTGTATCCGCAGCTAGATTATTTACTAAAGCACGTTTCAAATCTTTATGGAGTTAGACTAGTGACGAGCGAGAAACTATTTGGATTGTCAATATAGCTGCTTACCGTTACTCTTCAAAATAATACTTCTATATTTCAAAGGAGTGACTCTTAAAACAAATTTACATTAGTTTCATTATTATGTATTTTCCATGTGTTTTTGTGTTATACATTATCCATAATTATTCAGACAAGTAGTTATTGTATTTTTAGATGCTGATTGTTGGAACTACCCCTTCCTACCTAGAAACTCAAACAGAAAAATGTGACTTTTTTCCATCAAATTTAGACAAAGAAAAGCTAATTTACCTGCTCAGTCGTCCTCTTCTACACACCTTGACAGAGACACACTGAGTTAGTTTCTCACTACTTCACAATTTTTGTTTCCTGCAAATATCTCAACCATTCTAACTATGATGATCAACAGGATTTGTTTCAGAAGCAATGTCAGTTGATAGGTGGAGATGCCACAGTGGCTGAAACTAGCAATACCAGTCACACGAGTCCTAGCTTCAGTGACTCAGAGAATGCTGCTGGTAAACTTGCCGAGGTCTGTCCGAGTTGTCCACGATGGACCGAGCTGCATATGATTCATGATATAGGAGATCAAAAAGTATCTGGTTGAGTAAATGGAGACAAATGCACAAAGAGATTACACTGACACCGAAACAGTTAAATGTTTGCTCAGAGTACAGCAGCCTGTTTTGTAAGTCTGCTGTTGATTTGTATACTTGATGGTTTATTTACACATGAGAGCATGTCTGCTTTTAGCTGCGTATACAACACGCTTCTCTGAATTCTCTTATAGGTCCAAGTGTTTAAAAATATACTTAATGCTGTAATCTAGCCTAATTCTACAGCAGAACTGTCCAAAACAATCCCAAAATACTTCAGATTGATTCTGCAACATGACTGAGGCATATGAAATGTCAGAGCTCATCTTGCACTCCGTTTCACACAGATTCATATTTGTTTACTGAGGAACACAGTTAGCCTAAGCTCCTTAAAACTGAGCATTTGTGTTTGTTAGGTATAAACTTTAGCTTTGTGTCCACACAGAAACTAATGCAACAGACCCACTGCTGTTTCCTCTCTCCCTCTCTGCTTGTCTCTGCTCTAACGGTGGAGACTAACATGACAGCAGATGTGTTTGATTCTGGGCAGAGACTTGTTCAATATTTACTGACGTCTTAAGGAGATCAGGCCCACATGAAAGAGCCACAACTTGGCTTCTAGTTAAAAGGCAGGTTTTGGTATCAGTACAGGGCAAGATCCCCTATGGCAGGTGGCCTCAAGGCCTGCATATCACACAAATCAAACATTCCAAAAACCTTGCTCGGTTGCTCTACACATGCACACTGGATCTCATCCAAGCCCCAACACAGCTGGTCTCATGGCCAGGAAGCCAAAACATTATGCATTTTAGGGGAACATGGAAGCACACAAACAACGTGCAAGGGGAACAGGGAGGTTAGAGGGCGAATATTTGTAGCATATCATTTATTATTTGCTTAATGAATCACTAAAAGCTACTGTAAATAACAAATATCTGTCAGGTGTTGAAACTTCTTGAAGTGAAGACCTTTTTAATCTAATGTAAGACGTACAATTTCTTTTTTCGTCTTAACATTTTAAAACGCCAGCTACAGCCTTCTTTTAGAAAGGCTTTCTCTCGTAAAAGGCTTTCACAAACTGAATACTCACGTGTACTCTCAAGTCAGTCAAACACTAACGTTTTCCAGCATCTGCTGCAAGCTAACTAACTACCTGTTGCTCAGGTTTCTGACGTCATAGTTCTATATCTGTGGCAACTCCGCTCACCTTTCAGGTGGCCCGGGGAGTTTCAGCTCATTGTGCCGTCCTGTACGGGAAGCGCGAGATCAGGTCCCATCTCCTTTATGATTACAGATTGACTATCTATTAAAAATGCTATTAATGTTTATTTCTTTCGCTGTTTAGCTGTTATGTGTATTTATATCAGCTTACCTGTGGTAGCTTTGACTTCGACTCCACATTTTGCGTTTTTTTTTTATATTTTGTTTTTTTATGGAATATTACCTGAAATTAAAGCATTGTTTCAAAGCATATCTAAAAATGTTTAGCAAAAAATGTTGTTGTTTATATGTTAGACCTTGTGTCGTATCATTTTTAATCTAATTTAATGTGTAATCTGCAAGTCACCGCTAGGTGGTACACTTGGTCCTATTTTCAATCAGTCGTGTGACATTAGCTTCTTTTTCAAAGGGAAACTCGACTGGTCCTCAAAACTTGCAAAGATCACTGCTACAATCTCAGTTTTATTAGTTGGCTTAATAAGCAACTAGTCTGGGAGGAGGATGAAAAAAAAATCCTTCAAGATTAAAGTTTCCTTCAGGTTTTGGTGTACAGAAACCCAGTTTAACAGTAACATCACTGTTTAGTCAGCCGAAATATGAAAAAAGACTAATTTTAAAGTGGCGGCATAATTTAGAAACCTTTCTGCATGGAGTTTGCATGTTCTCCCTATGATGTGTTCTCTATGGGTAATGTGGTTTTCTCCCACAGTCCATAAACATCACTTAGATGAATTGATTATTCTAAGTTCTCCAGAGGTATAGGTGTGTGCAAGTATGTCTCTGTGAAATGTCTGAAATATATTCAATACTTTGGTAGAAATACTTTTGGCAATGAGAAATCCATCTCATTATTTACAATTATTAAGAAGTAAAGTCAATTAACACATTGAAACATAGGTGTTTTTCTGATAAATCAGTTTTCTCTTCAAAATGTTATCTGTTGGTAAACACACGTTTTATATACCAATTTATACTTTTATCTGAATAAGGTGCAACCAAAAATAATAATAATAATTGTCGGCTTGCAGACAATTTAAATAGATGTAAGATCCATTTAATTTTCAAGACATTTTGTGAGAAAGCCTATTTTAGCCTCCATCAAGTAGTTGGCCTTTTACTCACTCTTGCATAACTGATGATTGGTATAATGGGAATGAAAACACAAAAATCTTGATTGTTTTTCTCTCTTTTATGAGTGTTTCTAAGCACATATGTGAAATATAGGATTTCTGCATCTGTAGAAGTCATATATTCCCTTAATACAATCAGAAAACCCAATTTTGGGTCGAAAAACACCTCAAAAACCTATGTTGTTTGTAACCTTTATAAATTGAGATTAAAAATATTACCCTGGGCTGTTTTATATCCTTGTTTATTATGGAAAAAACTGTACACCCACATACATTTGATAGTTATTTTTACTATTCTAAAACATCTGACTCTAATTTCCTATTCAAATTTAACCCCTTACCTATAAGTTGACTCCCCCCATCCCCAATTTATCGTATGCAAAATTGATGAAAATGTTAATGGCGACATAAACACTTTTACAGCATGACAGGGATTCATGCCTACATACTAAAAACCTGCAGATTATTCTTTGTTGTCCCATCATTTGTAAGTGATCTGCTTTGCAGCAGTTGTTCTTTTCCATAGTAAATATCTTTTTGTAATTGTCACTACTGAAAAAACACAAGTAAAACATCTCGGTGCAACAATGACTCAGGAATATTTGTCTTTAAGTATTTCTGCCAGACATGACAGTTAGCAAGTATGTATGACAAAAGGACCTCCCAAATGTGGAATGCAGTTTTGATACACCCATACTGTTTGTGCCACGACATGTCCAAGTACATGTGTTAAGACCAGGTTGTCACTATAAAATGAAGGATTTGTAAGATATTCCAAGTTAAACTCATTTAATTATTTCCAGTATATTTGATCATAACAAGCTTAGAATTTATGTCATAATTCTTATGCAAGTTGCTTAAAAGTGACATATTTGGAAAAACAGAGTTCAATCTGTTTAACTAGTTTATCAGAAATGCAACTGTAACACTGAGTACAGTATCACTGAAATTAGGTTGCTTCCTTACTTTCAATTTTGAATCCTTTTGTCCGGTTTTAGATATTGGAAAATACTTTACATTCCTAAGTATTTTTAAATGGCCTTGCAACTGAATCAAACCACTGTTCCTTACAAATATGTCCAAGAGATTATAAAGCAAGCATAAACAACTCTGTTGGCCAGAACTCCTTTCTGACCTACATGACCCAACCAGGAAGCCAGCGACCTACTGCGTATACATTTAATTGTACAACAACGCCTCCTTCTGGTAACTTTGCGGAAATACATAGACGTCTGCAAAAACAGAACATACTAAATCTTACCATTAAAGGCTACTGTATGGTTTCTTATGTTTTTGTTGTTTAATCCACCGAAAACCTTTATATTGCAGGTCATTATGAGAAAGTCATTTGTATGTTAAAATTGCTACTGTCTTTGAGGAATAGTTTGGATGTCACTGAAAAGTAAATGTATTACAACAAATATATTATATTGATTACTTATTCTTACTATTATTACTTTGTTAACTAATCTTTTTTTTAAGACAAAAGCTCATTTTATTTGTACTGCAGACATGTTGCAATGTGGTCATTTTTAGCCTGCAGTGTTTTGACTAACCTTTTGAAAATGCAGCATTAACCAAGTACATAAAGATGGGCAGACAGAGTTCAGATTGAGCATACACTGAGGTGTTTAATAAAGTTGACAGTTTATACTGTTTGGGACTTCACAGAAGAACAGATTCTATGAAAGAGTTGTTTACTTCATTTTATACAGAATAAGAGAGAGAAAAAAAAACAAAATTACACATGAAAAGCCAATATTTGCACTTTTTGTGTAGAATACAAATTTTGTACAACAACATCTAGCATAGTATCTTAATTGTTCAATAAAAAGTTCACTTGAATAATTATTGTATGTTGAAAATAAAAACACATTCAAGCGAAAACAAAAATGCAGATTAACTTAAAGTCTATTTCAATTTTAAAACAAATAATTTTATTATTGGCAACAAAGTCCAGCTTGTGCCGCCAAACGGTCTGAGCACTCAAACCGAAAACAGCTTCTTTAGTTACGTGAACTATTAACTACAGACACTTACCAAACACTTAGTTCTGTTTATAAAAGCCATGAAGCAAAGCGGTGTGCTCTTGCACAGCAAAGTGAAGAAAGTCCTCTCCAGAGGTTCATCGATTACCCTTTCCGTTCACATTCATTAGTTATGCACAATTTGGACGAGGACGAACAGAGCGAATTGTATCACCGTGCATTCGCTATGCAATATCTTGTGTGAGTTTGCAGTGAAGAGAGGCGGAATCTGCTCCCTTACAGATGATGTCTGCATTGTCTTTTCCTTACAGGAGTGAGAATAAATGTGGTGCAATTTCTCTTTGGAATAAGGCATTTCCTAACTGTGCATATTGGTAGAGCAACTACAAAATTCCCTGATATGTCACCAAGTGCTAAAAAATGTGCTCAACTATGAGGCAGCGCTGCCAAGACAGGCTGATTTCTGTTGAAGTCATTTATTATTGCTATTTTCCTCTGCTGTGTTAAACTGGATTACAATAAGGGTAATTAAACACTATGGTGTATATTAATGTGTCATAAAGTGTCTCGCAAAAGCAGTCAGTTGAACTTTTCCAAAATTTGTCACATTACAACCACAAACTTCAATGAATTTTATTGGGATTTTGTGTAATTTTTACAAGTCAAACAGTAAAAATTGTGGCCCCAATTTATATTTGCTTCTTTTTCTCCACAGGTCAGCTTTTTGAGTTTATCTGGGTGCAATGGAGGAGAAGCAGCCACTCTGGAGGAGTTGAAGATCAAGAGAACACTACAAATCTGATCTTTCAAAAAAGAGTGCCAAAAAAGGCAATTGTTGTAAGAAAGCCAGAACAAGGGCAGGCGAGGCCAAAAATGTAAGTTTTTAGTTCCCCACCCATTATCGTAACATCGATGAAAAATAGCAGGACAACCAAAGACAAATATCCAGGCTACTATAGGATACCAAGAAATGGGATCAATGTTTCTTGAAGTCTGTCTGTCCAAGCTGACTCAGGTTGAGGTGTTTGGTAAATAACATTGGGATTAAGGTTTATTACATACCCCCAAAATTTGTGGTTGTAGTTGTGGCTAGAGGCAGAAAACACATGCCACACTTTCCAGATTTTTGTTTGTTAAAATAAAATAAATTCTCTTGCATTTCATAAGTACTGCGTTGTGTCGCTCTCTCATGCACAATCTCAATAAAATACATTAAGACCTGTGGCTGTAACGAGACACAGTGTGAAAACGTTCAGGCTGTATGAATACTTCTTACGGGAAAATGAATATGAGGAGATGGCCCAAACGAGATTGATGATAATAAAATTGTAGTCCAGTAACTTCCAGCTGTGGCACTTCAGAATAAGAGGCTAACAGTCTGACACTCTTTCCCCTGACAGCTTGTGGACTGAATATGTTTAGTAATGACATCATAGTATTTATATTTCATGTGAAGTGGGGTTAAATCTGCATAGATCTGCAATGGTGTAAACTGTGGGAAGGTTGGGGGGTTGAAGGATGCCCAAGATACTAACAAACGCAAGACATGCCATGGAGAATGCACAGTGAAATCCGTCTCATACAGAAAAATTCTCATACAAATGTGTGCCTCTCAGCAGGAAATATAGAAATCAGTCAGTGTGCTGTTATCTGATGAATGGGTTATTCCTTTTGAAATAGAGAATAAAAACAGCCACAATCCTGTTTTTTCAGTCATTGTTAGAGTGTAACACACAGGCTGTATGCCAAAACAACTTTCAATTTCTTTGCAAATTTCTGGCTCCTATAGTTCCTACTACAAGGTGACAGCACTGTCACTAAATGGGGATAAAACTTGTGATAGGATCTCTTCAGCCAATTGGGTTATTATGGGTATATACAACCACATGTGGGCCCACATATATGATTATTTTCATCCCAAAGTCCCCAGCAGCTCTTCTGTGTTTAAATTTGTTGAGTTAAATTCCAAAAGCCAGTGGCAGGATGATCCAAATGGTCTCAGAGATGGTTTTCATTCAGTTGAGTTAGAAGCAACAACAATAGAATATTCTCTGTTGTGTGAGATAAAACTGTGGGTTTGAATTGTGGCAGTAACTTCAGCACCTGATGTTAAAGCACAAGAGGTGGGAAGAAACCCTATTTCCCCCAGCCTTTTGCTCATCCTTCAAAAAAAAGAAGAAAAGTTTGACCTTACTTAATTCATCATAGAGTGTATTCAGGGCAAACAAGACAAAACCAATAATCTATAAGCAAAATATTGTCAGAGTTTATGCAGAAATGACTGAACAAAACCTTGAAATATGGACCAGTGACTTTTTTTAAGGGTCCACTCCTGTAAACTCAGCTGTAAACCACAAAAATATACTTTTCTTGAAAACGGTGTACTCACCACCCTGGCAATATATATATTAAAGTTGCTATTTACACAACAACAACAAAAAAAAAGACAAAACGCTTGGCTCATATTTTGACATTGTACAAATAGAACAGCAAACGCCCATGGCTTTTTGATTTCGGATTCAAGAATCAGCCTTTTGTGATTTTCACACCGCAACAAAGTACGATGAAAAATACAGAGTATGATGAAAAGAAAAAAAAAAAAGAAGACAGGCAGTATTTGAGCAAACTGTAGAGAGATTACAGCAACTGTACAACACAAAACCCCCAGCTTTGGCTTATTTAACTAATGAACTGTTGCTCAAATGTGAACACGTTGGCTTACTAACCAGCTCAACTGGACAGGTTTGCATTATCTTAACTGTATATTTATACACTTTACTCTTTTAAATTATAAAATGAATTATCATTATTGCGATAAATTCTGATGTTATTTTACCTCCCATATTGTTGTTTAAAAGTTGTTTTAGCTTATTAAAGAGTCTTGAAAGACCTCAACATGATGTGCTCTGTGTCAAAAGATCATATGGATTTAAAAAAATTTAGAGAGGCCCCCTTTTAGACCAAACTTGTGTGATTGCACCTTTGTATTTGGACATACTTTTTGACATGAACATCCTATGTAATTAGAGAGTCCTTAGCCTGAAAGCAACACAATTTTCTGGGATTGTTTGCAAACTTGCGAGCACGACAGCAAAACAGCAATTACATGTAAGTGTCTGACTAGACCAGTGGCTACAATATTCTACCGCTTATCGCTTAACAATTTTCTCTCATCTGCAGACGCCTTCTGAACTGCACCAAGTACCTGATACCACCTGCCAGTGCCCGAAATGTATTTAGATTATTTAACCTTCCTGTATCAGTTTTAAAATTGACTCAAATATGCCCTGACATCTTCTAACATTACATCCCAGAATTACAAATCGAAGTGGAGTTGAATAGTAGAATAATGTTGACAGCTATAAGGACCCTCGCTCCATCTTTTATCCCCACGTCTAATCCCTCCCTTTCTCTCTCTCTGTCTGGCTGGTGACTGCAGACCGGATCAGAGCTCCTTATGTCACCCATGAATCCATGCGCAAGCGCTTGACTGACGGGCTCTCCCTGTCTTCAGAGCCGGCAGGGGGTCTTCCCAGTCCAAGCGGGGAATGGAAGTCCGCCCGGTGGTCCTCGCGGTCGCTGCCGTCATATGAGCTGCAGGACGAGCTGAGGCTGTCGGCGGGCGAGCGTCCCAGGACTTCCTGCCGGCTGGACCCTTGCTGGGGCTGCTGTGGGGGGAAACCCGGATGGGGTGACCCGCTCGCGGGGTGGGGAAATGGGCTCAGACTTGATGTTTATGCTCTGGCTGGTGCTAATGGATAAGTTGGAACCCTGAGGTAGGTGACTTCCACCACTGCAGCAGAGACAAGAGGAACATCTCATGTTTAGTTTACAAAAAAATCAAAATAAAAATAAAAAACAGTGCTTAAAGCCAGGAGGAATATGTAAGTGAATGATTCAGAATGATATCACAGAGCACCGTGGGTGTTGCTTTTATGCGAGGGTGTCTGTAAAGTGTGCCTTTGTTTGCAAGTGTGTTACTTACACCAAAGAATTAAGTGCTGCCTGGCCTAGTTGATGCTGTTGCCATGCAGACATGGAGCCCAGAGAGAGGCCGGGAGAGCTGAAGCCCTGCAGGGAGGAGATATCCGCACTGCTCAGCGAGTACTCTGTTAAAACAAAAGCAGTCACACACTCACAAACTGAGAACTAACTCACATTTCACCTTCATAACTGTGTGCTAGCAAAAAAAAAATAGCAGGAACAAGGAACGTGAACTACAAGCGGTCCCAGCTGAGGGGGCTGCTTTCGGTGTAGGGATGAGGGCAGAAGGTGCAGACTCACCAGCAGGATTGTAGGCGGTGGGCATGCCTGAGTAGACCAAGCCCTGTGGGGGCAAGCTGGGGGTGGTAACAGACACAACAGGAGTGGCAAGCGGCTGGGTGGACTGGGAACTGCTTATCCTCTGGGTGTTCTGTAGAACACAAAAGCAAGACGGAGAAAATAAATGCAACAAATATACCAGTCCAAATCCAGAAACAAAACACTGTGAGCATACTCTCATCACAGAAATTAAAAAGTACTTGAAAATATTATTTTTTTCCCTTAATTTTACATCGGACATTATCCACCACAAGGTGGCAGTGAAGTTGTGTAAGTTAGTATGTTGGGGTTTTAAATTGTAAATTAAAAACCCCAAGTAATAATCAGCAAACGTCCATCTCAGTAAATTATAACAGAAAATTCAATTTAATCCAGTGATTAACTTTATAAAGTGAACATTTTGAATTGTAGAAATTCAACTCACACAAAATGACATATTTCAAGTGTTTGTTTTTTATTTTGATGATTAAGGGACACACTTAATAAATTCCAAAAATAAGATTCACAGAAAATTATGATATTACGTAACACCAGTAGAAACAGAAATTTCACCCTACTGCGCAGTATGTTTATGTAAGGTGAGGTACTGTATGTGGACACAGTATTTGGTCAGGGCTCCTTTTGCATAAATTACTGGATCAATGCAGTGTGGTATGGATGCAGCCTGTGTCCTGTCTGAGGTGTTAAGGAAGCCCAGGTAGCTTTAGTAATAGCTTCAACTATTGTACAGTTAATACAGCTGTTGTACAGTTTTGGTCTCTCATTCTCCTTTTGATTGTTACAAAAAGGAGAATGAGACTTCGATTCAAGTCAGACCATTTTGCTGGCTATTCAAACACAATGATACAATGAAAACTAGCCAAGTTATCAGAACTTCTGGCATTATGTGGACAGATGCCAAGTCTTGCCGGAGAACCAAATCAGCATCTCCAGAAAGCTAATCAGCAGGTGGAAGAATGAAGTGCTCCAAAAGTTCCTGCATTCACTCATGAATTCATAAAACACGCCAGTAGATAACATGACTCCCAAAATCTTCACTGACTGTGAAAATGTGGACTCTGTGCCACTCAACTGATATGCCAGACTCTGGGACCTTGATTTCAAAATGAAATGCTATATTTACTTTCACCTGAAAAGATGACTTGGTTTACAAACTAACAGCCAAGTCCTTTTTTTCTTTGGCTCAGGTAAAAAAAACCTATTCTGATGTTGACTCTGGTTCTGTGGTAGTTTAACACAAGTGACGTGACTGTTGCAGTCAAAGCCCTGAAAACTTCTGTGTGCATTAGTTTCTGAAGTTATGCCTCCAGGTGCAGCACACACTCTGTAAATCTCCCCCAAACTACTAAAGAGGCTTTACATCAAAACATTTTCAAGGCTCTAGTTATCCCTATTGCATTTGCATGTTTTCTACCACATTTTTCCTTCCTCTAAACTTTCCATTAGTATTATTGGATACAGCACTCTGTGGACTGTCAGCTTTACTAGCAATAAAGCTTCAGCTACATCAGTCAGTGTAATGAATCTATACAATGTTTTTACTTTTGAAATTGAATTACTGAAATAACTTAACTTATATTATTCTTAAACTGTAAACGTTCCTGTAAAATCTAAAAGTTCAGTCTAAAAAGCACATGTGCAGATGTATTCACTAAATACATCACAATTATAAATTCCCTGTAAAATCCACCTTTTCTTATTATAGGTTTTTCCTCTAATATGTCAAACATGAGGGTAAATCCTAATGTGTAAAATAGTGAATTGGGATAGAGAAAACTCTCAAGATTCACTCTAAGTTAAATCAAATAAACATTCAGAGCATGAAAAGTCAGCGCAAGACAACAGATCGCTTTTACACTCACATAACACCCGAATGAGATGTTGCAAGAGGATAACGCAAATGACACATTTCAATTCCCAGAGTGACGCACAGAGGAGCTGCGGTGGTTTTTCAGTGTAGTGGCTGGCATGCATCCACACAAACACACCTACACAGCTCGGTGCGGTCATGCAGTGAGCTTTGCTGTGAGCTACAAAATGCACACACGGCCTAATAATCAAAAGCAGACACGCTGCAGTTTTTAAAACAATGCTATGACAAACCCTCCGTGTGTAATATAACAAACATATGCGCAGCTGCCAACGGTTGTGTTTGAAGCCGGATTGCATCATAAAGTTGATGGCTTCCTTGAATTGTTCCAACACTATCCGGCCAGATGACTTCACCAAACCCCAAGTATCTCACAGAGTGATTTCATTTCGGATGATGTAATCTTCTCTCCCTCGGAAAAAGAATATATGATTTATGTTTTTCTCATTGCTCTTCAATTGTTAGACATCAAACCATGACTGTAATATAGCAGTGTGAAAAGGATTAGCATTAGTTCTCCTCTTCCTATCACACACTCCTGCACACCCCAACTCCTGGTGACTAATATTCACATGTTTGGAATAGAGGAGCCAATTTAACAGGTCCAAGGCAGTCTTCTTCACAGGGCAACCTTAATGCATGCAGTGACAAAAGCTGTTGTCTTTTACATTTTTTGAAGGAAAAGTGTCTACTCTTTGAACACTGCCTTCAGATCAGCATGTGATTACTTGAAGCGTGTTAACATTTCAGCCATTTGCCCAGGCATTTGTCAAACTCACCAAATCCATTTCCTCCTCTTCCGACTGCCCTCGACAGAAGGAAAGAAGAGAGTTACGGAAAAGGAGCAGAGTGTTCAGGAGGGGGTAGAGGTGATAGCTATCAGGATTTTATTGTAAAAGAGACACAACTGAAAGTAAAATTGCTGATGAGTTGTGCCACCAATGCAAAATCTTACGTTTTATGAGCAGTTATGAACAGCTGTGCCTTAAAACCTTTAAGCAGAATAAGAAATAACTTATTCTGATACAGGATACAAACTCAAACTTTTCCCTAACATCTACTCACAATCATCATAAACTACAGACAGTTGTGTTTTTTTTCCTGTTCACCCTGACTCTTCTCTGAGCCTGAAAGTAGAAACAAGAAACCCATGTTCCATCTTTTCTTTGCTGTGGGACACACTGTGAGCAGGCCAGGGCTCCTAATACTCATCCTCAATCAATAGCTGTGGGAAGACACGACAAGGGCGACAAGATATTATCTGGCTCACACCCTGGGCCCATGATTAAGTCTTCATCTACACTCTGTCACACTGAGATGTGATTAATTTAATACCATTATGGCCTAATGACAGGCTGTCTGCAGACCTGCCACAGCAGCCACCTTCCACCGCCTCTACGGCTCAGGCAAGACTGAAGCAACCTCCAGACTGAACCTGTTTCAGATCTCAAACAATTTGTCCTGTCTGCTCTTGATGCATCCGAGGCGCAAGAATGTTCCTTCACAGGAACAGTTTGCCGTTATTGAAGCACTTGCAACATGTCAGCTTTTAGATAATATTTCACCCCTCTATTCTACTTTACAGTACCTTTGAAAACTACTCATTGAGTTCTTACTTCGTAGAACCAGCGTTCGTCGCAATTACAGCTGGAACTGTTACGAGCATGAATGCTCTTATTAAGCTCTTATTTAGATCATTACATTATGACTATGACTGTATGGCTAAGGTCTTTGTACTGCTGGAAGTCCTTTCTTCCAGAATTGCCCTTTTTTATTCCCCACCGTCTTCTCATCAATTCTGACAAGCTTCATTGTTTTCTGTTCAGAAGAGAACAGAATGCTGCCACTACAAAGTTTTACTATCAGGATGATGTGCTTAAAGTATTTAAATCTGCCACAGTGTATTGCAAAATTGGTTGGGTGCTCAGAGAATATGGTTTTATGTCAATAGATTCTCACTCCTGCGCTGTGGATCTATGCAGCTCCACCAGAGTTTATCTGAACAATGTTGCTATCCGTTACCTGGCCGGTCAATTTAGGAGGACGGTCCATGTCTTAGTAGTTTTGCAGCCATCTCCAATATGTTCAATTTTTGGATAATAAATAAGACAGTGCTGCTTGAGATGTGCAAATATTAAAATATCCACTGATATTGTTTTAATAATTATTCTATGATTTTAAATTTCCCACAACTTTATTGTTGACCTGGTTTGTTTCTTGGTCTTTATTGTGCATTTGGTTAATTAATGTTTATTAATAAACCTTTACAGAGAAGCTGCATTTATTCAGAGGTTACATTATAAACAAGTGTGGCTTCTGAAGCCAATTGTGCCTTTATTTAAAGGTAACAGACTCTAGGGAGCTGAATACAAATGCATGCCACCCATTTTAAAATTTTCATTGTAAATGTTTTGAAAAGTATGACTCATTTTCCTTCCACTTCATAATTATGCAGCACTTAGTGTTTGCCCATGAATAACTTTGCAAAGCCCTGTATGAACCTAGAGTTCATTTCTAAGGGGTTATGACATGTTTACGACATAAGGCTCAAGGAATCTTAAAGGAAGGTTTCCTAAAGTGCAAAATGTTGATTTCACAAAGAACGTTGTTGTAGCAAGTTTAATGCAGATAAGCAAAGTCCTAAATGAGGTGATAACCTCACTTGCAAACCATGATGTGCTGCAATGATAACATCACAGACATTCTGCACATGCTTCTTCTATGAAAGTTTTCATGCAGCCTCTCAGATCCTCGGGCAGATGAAACTGGTGTGCGGAAGTGTGCTCTTTACTCACCAGTGGGGGCATCATCCCTTTGCTCGATGGAGGGATAACAACCCTCAGGTCTGGCTTGCGGCTCCCCATTCCCATGTTCCCTCCAGGAGGTGGTGGAGACTTGGTAGGCATGACTTTACCCAGGCCGTTGCCACTAGGCGTGCTGAGGAGGCTCGGCGAGCCCCTGGGGTTAACGAAGCCGTTCCCTGCAGAGACACACGGCAACAGAAACGCATCATCAAACCAGAGGGCTGTGACTGACAACACTCCCGGCCATATGAGAAACCTCTCACGCCGTCTTGTTCCACAGCTCGCGTGCAGCATGCGGCGTTAAGTGTTTCCAACCCTCTGGGAAGTTTTAATCGACTCGGATAATTATCCTGCGTGTTTACAAAAATAAAATGTCCATTTCAAAATTGATGAGCCTTTCATTTTTTATTGTGAATGATTACATCAAAGGCAAGTCTTTGCATCTTGGGGATGAAGCGCAGTTCACTGGCAAATGTACTGTGACCACTAAAAAGACACAACTGGGTCTATAACAGTTGAATAAATGTTCTGCTATGTGGTTTTGTCGTGCAAACAACAGAAAAAGTGCAAGATTTTTGTCTTAATGTTTGCACCTTGGTGATCGTAGTCATTAGTCATTTCCCATATTATTATTGTTTTGTACATAACATAAATTCACACCTTTTTTCAAAACTCTTTTTCTGCTGCACAAATACTAAACTCCTAAAATTGAAGAATTTCATTATTGGGTAGAAACAAATACTAGTTGAGAATTATTTTTTTTTTTTTTCCGAGTTTCAGTTCTTAAGAACTCTGTTTCGTCTCTAAGGTGCATCTTTACAGACCACAACACAATTAACAAAACTGTCTGAAACAAGAAAGTGACTTTGAGTTTCCCTGTTACAAGGACTCGCTGTCCAAATGTGTCAAATTGTAGCAATGCTGTGAAATGTCTGCATCTGCTTAGTTTAAACTGCTGACATGTTTTAGCACGTCTGATAAAAAAAAAATCTTGTTCCTGTTTTGCAAACCTACAATACTTTAATTTTGTTGTTCAAGTGCCGAATACTAAATGACTCCTCTGAAAAAGATCCGCAGTTCTCTAATAGAAACCAGGCACCAAGCTGCTGAGAAAACTGAAACAAAGCATAAGTCATATTTCAAGTGCACTTGGATTTTAAAGGCATTGTGCTTTTAATGTCTGAGTGAAATTTGTCTTTGCAACCAAAGAAATGTGGTTTTATTTCTGAAAACGATGAGAACAAAAAGAAGAAATCACATTATCTTGCAAAACATCAACAGATCATTAACACTTCAACAAGTTGCAGACTTGTCCATTGTCTTCAGCGGACAGAAACACAGAGTGTGTACACGACAAAGAGGCTCGGGCGTAAAATACATAATGGAACAATGGCCCCCGCTGACTGCAGATAAGGAGAGCAACAATTCATGGCCAAATAAACAGTTATGAAGCCTACAATAGTATCTCACAGCTGAATCAACAGTGTGTACAAGCAGCTATCGCCATCAGCTCTGGCTTTGATCACACACAAGACTTGGCTGCTGCTGCAAGAAAACAGTGTTTACAGAATTAGCAGGGTAAATGTCCAAGGCTCCAAAAATAGCAAGCCTGATTAAAAACAGCCAGGATGTCATTTTGTGGGAATGAGAAGTTAGTGCAAATAGGATTTCATGTAAAGGAATGGGAGGCAATGTGGCAATTTGGCACGTAAAGACCAATCTGATAACAACTAGGGAGCAACTCCAGCAGAAGGCTGCACTGAACACAAAACATGAAGTTATTTTTTGAGGGAAAACAGGACAACAGGGATGACAAATAGGCTGTTTTCAGAACAGTCATTTTGACTTACAGGAGGAGGGAGCCACCGTCCCCGTCATTACTGGGTTGTTTGTTTTAGCTCTGGAAACCACGTTACTGTTGTGATTTGTAACATCACTCCCCATATTATAAATGATTCATGCTCAGTAGGCCAGGCTCTTTTTACAGTGCATCACAAAATTATTCAAACCATTCAAATTCCTCCACATAGTTGGGGAATACAACTGTACAACCACGTCTGGGTATTTTACTGTGATTTTAAATGACAGACTTACACTAAGTAGTGCATAGTTGTAAAATGTTTTTAATATAAAAATCTGAAAACTAATGTAAATTTATATTCAGCTTCTTAACTCTGGTCCAATTAAAATCCACTGCAATACTCTGTCAGAAAGCCCCTGAAGAAAAAAACAAAAAACAAACAAACAACAAAAAAACAACATAGAAATCTTGTCAGCTAAAAGCAAAATGCCATGCATGGAAGAAAATTGCACATTAACCTGAACACACCATTCAAGCACTACATGGTGGTGGTAGCATCATGCTGTGGGGATGTTGTTTTTCAACAAGGAAAGTACTGCAAGCCAAAGCTTGTTTGCAAATAAGAATTGGCAAAAATGTCAGTCACTACATGGACAAAGTGACACCTTAAAACACAGGCAGTTGTTCTGAGATTTGCGTCAAGAGGCTACATACAAATACATTCTATACTTTTTGCATTTTTATTTGGAAAACATTTTTAAAACTGCATGTCCTGGTCATTCCCTTCCACAGTTATATGATAATATTTGTTAATGACCCATGCAAGTACTTAAGATGTATAAATACTTTTCCAAGGTCATGTAGCTTTAAATATGTAGCACTTTAGTAAATCATAAAAGATTTACAGTGTACTTCACAAAACAATAAACAAGCACGTCAACAAGCTTGTATAGTTGTTTTTTTTGTTGTTGTTTTGTTTTTTTTATTTCAAAGGCTTTACTTTGCTACAAAATTAAATGAGAAAACATGGGTCAAGCAGGTTATGTCTGTCACTCTCATCTAGACATCTTTATTGTGCAGATAAGAAAAGGAAACAACTATACAGGTAAAGCAAATATCATATACTTTTATTAATCTGAAGGAAAACATCATGTCAATGTATTGTTTTGACTTGTAATAACCACCAACATAATTATAGTACTGCTATTCAACTTTTTATACAACAAAACTGCACATGAACAGCAAAAAGTCAACCAACAAATTCCCAAATGCAAGCTTTAATGAGACTCCAACCTATAAACCTTGTACAAAATGTATTTTGTACATTTTGATCTAATGTACAAAATACCCACAAGAAGTTCTCTGCCTGCTTGATGTGTCTGAGGTGTTTTGGTTGTTTTCATTTTTTGCTTGAATGATGTAAGTTGTTCATCTCCAAAACCAAAATGACAGGATGAATACAATGGCTGTTGTTTTTGTTATTGCATTATTACTAGGATATATTGCCAGGATCAATTATTATCTTAGTCATTTTGGATGTTTGTCTGCACTGACATCACAACCTGAGGACAGTTTATCACCCGGTCGTCTTTTATTTTATTAAAAGACAAACACAAACATTCTGCTGTGTTTTTACAGACTGATTTAGGCTTGAAGTTTCCAACTAGACCATGTTATCTATGGAATGTGCCCCGAGATGTCTGATAAGGACTGAGCAAGATGATTATTTCCAAGCAAACGCAAGACATGTAACACGTCTTAACAAACAGCTAAACTACAAAGTTATTTCAGAGCCAAGAGCCATCGGAACCAACCACAAGTTAAGACGCAGCTTGTTTCCAGCGTCTGCCCTCAATTTTAATTATTCAGATTTCACCTGCCTTAAATCCTCTGCTGCTGAAACCTGTCAACACTGAAAGCAGTTTGGTTTATGATCATTGTTCTGAATTATTAACATGGTATGGGAAAAAAAAAGAGAAGGTGGTGGTTGGGTATTACATAAGGCCCAGTGTTTACAAATGAAGCCTTCGGTTTTTATTTTCAAAATCAAGGAAAGAAAACACGGTGAGTTATTGTGCCCAGCAACCCACGTGTGTTTCTGTCAATGAGAAGAAATAATGGAAGCCAATCAAGGACAACAAAAAACAGCTTTCAACTAACATAAGCCATGCACAGATCTTTCATTGTATCTCAGAGGAATAATTCTGGGGGAAAAAAATTGTTGCATCACTCATCAGGATGGAATACACGTTACTCATCCAACTAATCATAGGTGGATAAATCAAAACCCACTACAGAAGAAAATTACTTTCCTAAAATAAAGGCAACATCACACAGACCCCGCCCTGCTCTTGCACGACCCCATTAGCCAATGTTGAATCATACATTGTGACGTATTTTAATGTAGAAACAAAAGTTCAAAAGCTGCCCAAGTGAAGTTAAATCAATTTTAATTTGACTTTCAGAACAATTTAAAATTATACTGTAAGTGAAGCACTTCACATAAACTTATATGTGTAAAAAACTCAGAATAAGTGAGATTTAACACAAACATGAAATGCATTACACGTCTTTTAAATGCAGATACACGTATTTTGTACAAATATTTTAAAAGCTTGTACTTCTTCCAGATCAGATAATATGGTCAGCTTAAAGGTACATTGCATGCTCTTTTAAATCTTCAATCTCCACCTAAACATTCAGACCAGATGGGGACCAGCACTTGAGGTTAACTGTATGTGTACAAGTTGTAGACAGAAAACACATTTTGAGGAATAGAAACTGGCGTGAACACTGTTGTGTTAGAGTATAGCTTGAAATCAACTTCAAAGAAAAGTTGTTGTGTTTTTAAAGGTGCTGATGAGCCATTATCTCTGCCACAGACAAGAACAACAGATGGCTTATTTCAGAGAATTCAGTAGCAGAAAATAGTTTGCCAGTGAATGTGGCCAATAATGCTCACAGTACATGTGAGAAAGAACACTTGAACACCTAGCAAACAATCCAGCAATTAAAGCAGTAATTACTGAACAAGGAGTGCTTGGAAATAAAAAAAAAATCTTCCTGAGCATTGTCTTCTGACAGTGGTGACACCGTTTGAGTAGAAAAGAAATATCACACAATTTGTCTTCCATCTGTCCCTTTTGAAACGCCTCTGCTGTGCTCATGACTGTGACTCGTAAAAAATCAGAAGTATGTCAGGAACGGTCATCTGACATGGGGGCCGGTGCGGTTTGTTCTGCTTGTGGCCTCGACTCCTCTGCAAACATGGTACAAACAACAGCTGCAACATGTTTGCACTTTGCCAAATGCTGACGACAACGCCCCCCGCCTCCTAAGGGACAAGGTCTTGGTCCCAATACGGAACCCAAACCTAAAACGATCACACCGTCTTTTAATCAAATTTATTCTTTGAAGCCATTGGCCCACTGTAATAGCTCCAAACGGATGACATCCATGTCAAACTATTCTTACCGAATGTCATGCTGTTCTATGAGGATATGTTGTGTTTCACCAGAAATTCTGCTGAGTCATAAGGAAAGAGTTAACCGCACCTGCTTCAACAACTCACAGAACACATTTCAGCCATGACAGCCTGTCCGGTCATTGTGTACTAAGGACTTAGTGGGATGACATGGCCTGAATAGCTGCAGGGTTATGCTGCTCTAGGCATCTTAGCCACCTTCCACAGCCTTATAGGGGCCTCCGGGGGAAGCAGATGCACCTGTTAACAGAGGTCTCCATGCAATGTCAGAAGACAACTAATTGCCGTACCTTTTTAGCAAAACGTTTTAGCACAAAGGAACAAAAACCAAGTGAATTTTATTAATTCTTTTTTTAAAAAAATTGTTTTGCATGCTATGAAAATATTATTTAGCTAATGGATGATCCATCAGACATGGTGACAAGGGTTTTGAAGCAATCTCAAATAAAATGCATCTACCCAGCCAGTGAGCTAAGCAGGAGGCCTATTGGGCAGAGGAACAGAGAGCTAATGAATCTCTCCAGGAGGACTTACCCGCTGGGCTGGAGCCCGCACCACTTGGCACTGAAAGGTCTGTGGTATCCAGCATGCCACCTAATGAGATGCAAAGAGTGGATATGATTAACCATCTGCATCCTTTCTGTAAGCGAGCGGAGCATGTGATGGAGATGCCAGACCAGACGTAAGAATGTCAAGCAGAGCTCATCTTCACAGCACATGAAAGTGTGGTGTCTGTGTCCTCTTGGCAGGGGGGGAATTTTAAAATATATGGTTAAGAAGAGCTACATCAGCATGTTGTTTGAGTTTGCATGCCTATAGGAGCTGAATTGATGAGTGTAGCATTTTAGTTTTGACAAGACCTTTGTCAAGCATTTAGGTGTGCTTTTGGAAAGCAGATTTTATTTCAGTTTTAAAAAGGCGTAAATTCTGTTAAAAGACTCCAGGTAGTTGATATCTTAGATGTAGTACATAACATTGTTTACATTGTAAGTGTCTTCACTTAGTATACATACAGATTAGTTATTCCTAATGACTAAACCTAATGGGCCATCAAGGAGGGGTAGAGACTAAAGTGGATTGCTATTACTTTATAAGAACCCAAATCTCTAAAATGTCATAGCGGTCTAGTCAAAAATTGTTTTACAAACATTTAAATTGTTGTCATGCTTGAATTAGGTAGTTACTTATACTGCCAATTGTTCATAGAGCAACTGAAGAAAGGAGGTGGTGGTACATTCATTATCTTCCTGTGTAGAATAAATAGAGCATTTTCTGTCAGACTAACTCTGTAAGAAAAGTAAAGCTTTTTCAAAAAGCCAAAATATTACAGAGCTATAACTGAATGCTGTTTAAACACTAGTTTTTATCCTGCATTATTTTTTATGTTTCGGTTTTTATCTTCATTGGAAATTCCTCACCTGTTCAACTTGTGTTTCAAGTAGGAACAAGATTGGGGGTGCATGTCCTCACTTTCTTGTATAAATCATGATAGAGTTCCTTGAAAATAACAGTCCAATACAAACGTGATGTTTGTGAGTAGAATTGCTTTAAGCCAATACAAACCCGCCTTGCTCTTTCCCCCACGTAGACCAGCCATTAGCTTAGACCTCCAGGAACAACTGATATAGATTTATACCAAATGAGAACATCAAAGGAGTTATTATGGGCAGGTAAAATGTTAACTTTGCATACATTTCAAACCCAACCTCGCTATAAAAATCTCATTAGACATACTTTTCCAGCTTTTGAAACGTTAGTGTGACGCAAAATGAAAAGAGAACAGTAAAATGGTGAAAGAAGCAAAAGACAAAGAGGAAATGTTTTGAAGAACGGCCGTTTAGTACATGGGGGTTGCTAGCCAATTCTAATGTGTGGTTAAAGCTCATTGAGATATTTCACACCTTGTTAAGTGCACTTACTCTGTGCGCAGTGCAGAAAAACCTTATGAGAGCCATTTTGATTGACTGAGTCAGACAAGTTATACAAGTAGTAGTTCATTTGACATCATTTTTCCACCAAGCTGATAAAGTAAGCTGTGACGATGGGAATGTTAGAGTGAAATATCTATATCTATATCTCTCTGTGCTATACAGAAAGAGAGAGATTTTTGGCAATATTTTTTCATACTTTGCTATTTTGTTATGATGCGTAACCGTAGCAACAGGGTAGTTTACAACAAGGAGGAGCTCATTAACATGGGTAAAGCTGAAATAATATCACAACTGAAGCCAGAAATCCCAGAGAAGTTGAAAAGGAGGCGTTTTGGATGTAGAGAAGGAGCAAAGAGGGGAGAGATGTTCAAACCTTCTATTCAAACCATCAAAACGGGCAATGTGATATTGATAGCTAACAAGATGGATGAACATTTAGCCCTGAGAAGAACTCAGAAAAAATATAGGGAATGCAAAGTAATGTGTGTTATTGAGACGTAGGTGCAGGGTCCAACGTCTGTCTGCCAGGCTTCCTAATTATACTGTACTAACTAACTAACTAACTAACTAACTAACTAACTAACTAACTAACTAACTAACTAACTAACTAACTAACTAACTAACTAACTAACTAACTAACTAACTAACTAACTAACTAACTAACTAACTAACTAACTGTCTGTCTGTCTGTCTGTCTGTCTGTCTGTCTGTCTGTCTGTCTGTCTGTCTCTCTATCTATCTATCTATCTATCTATCTATCTATCTCTCTCTCTCTCTCTTTCTCTCTCTCTCTCTCTCTCTATCTATCTATCTATCTATCTATCTATCTATCTATCTATCTATCTATCTATCTATCTATCTATCTATCTATCTAACTGAGATCTATATGAGAAAATCTGGAAAAAAAATATAAAAAAACAAGAGTATTTTCAATAGTCACGAAGCTACAGCTAACAAATAGTTAGAGCCCACTAATTAATACAGCATATGTTCTTCATGACACAATCTGGGAATTAAGAAATTAGTAGTACTGTAGAGAATCACATTCACTTTTTCCCCAGGCTTTCAGTATTTATGCTTCTAAATTAAGAAAGCATTTTATCACTGCCACAGCCAGAGTGAATATTGGAAGTGAAAACCAAAAACTAAAAACATCTATCGGAACTTGATTCACCACTGAAGAAATATCTTTTTATTTCTTGTTTACTAACCTGCACTTCCTGCACTGGTGGGCCTCTGAGATCCTCCACCGGAGACGACATTCCTGTGCAGGGAGGCCTGCGGAGGGGACAGCATCCCGCTCTCATTCAGCGACGCTGTTGCTGCTGCCAGGGCCTGGCTGCCCAGATTCCCTCCCGCCTGGTACATGGCATTAGGATTGGACACGGGCACCGCCACATGCATGGAGAAGTTCTGCTGAGGCAATGCCGTGGGCTGGAGCAGGAGACACACAGATAAATATTTACACACAGCACATACCAAATCCAAGTTCTGATGTGTGGTTGACTGTCAGTTGTCATAGCAACATCAACAGGCAGTTCCTGCAAAGAGGGGGATTTAAAGAGCTAATAAATTTACAAAGATCAGAAACCTTCCCAAAAATGACTAAAGTAAATGTGCTCCATTAAAACATTTTCAATCAATCGTCTGCTAAACATCAATAATAAGGTACAAAGAAGAAGCTCAACAAACTGGAGTTATCATTCAAAAGTTAATTTGCTTCGAATATTTACTACAAAACATCAAACTTTTAAAGATTTATTACTCAAGTAATATATTTCAAATGTGTATTTGTTAGTTTTAATTAACTGCTAAAGAAAACAAAAAAAATAAGTTTCTTTGACTTGAATTATAAAATGGCTAGTGACAAGAAAGATGCAGAACTGTTAACCTATTATAAGTGCATGTCCATGTAATGCCACTATATGCATTCTGTACTTTGCTGGAACCACCATCAGTATGTGTATGAATGGTGAATGACTGATTGTAGTGTAAAGTGCTTTGGAATCCTCTGACTTAATAAAGCACTATACAAATGCAGGTCATTCAAAATTTTTAGCAATAACCTTTTGTATCAATAAATGTAAAACTGGACAACTGTCAAAACAGTGAATGTGTAATCAATAACAGAATAAAATAACATTTCCTATTGGTTATGTGTCGTATTCTAAATTCCTCACTTTTCATTAGCATCAAGCCTTAATCATCAAAATACCTAGAAATAAATAGGTGCAATATATTACTCTGTGTCTAACTGAATCTTTAATACATATATAAATACTGAATTACTGAAATAAAATAACATTTTCATGATTTTCTCATTTTTGTACCTGTGAATGGATAAATGCATAAAAAATCATGATCTTTTAAATATCATGATCTTTTAAATACAGATGAACTCTCATACGTCCATGACACACACACACACACACACACACACCCGCACGCCTACACTCACACACAAAAAAACAGACAACACAAACAAAAGAGAAAATACAAAACCAAAGTCATGCATACTGTGACGACTGTGGCATTGCAGCAATCAGCACTTCTGAAGTAACCTTACCTTTTAAAATAAAAATAAAAACCTCTTTCTTCAGAATGTTTTTTTTTTCACCACAACAGAAACCAGCTGCAGAGGAGGCTATAACGTACAAGGATCTCAGTTCATTTGCATCGTCTTCCGAAGTGCTGACTTTGCAAAGCCTTGAGTGGAAAACAACAGGTGCATTTCATCGCAATATCATCCAGTGAGCCGGGTGGGTGCTGACATTAGTTTGTTAATGGCAAAGTAAGAGTCTTTAAGTAAAATTAAATAAATGGTCGTTTAGTAAGAAAGAATATGTTCTTGCCCAGTCCTAATATTTTTTTTAATGAAACCCTGCCTCTTTTAAGAAAATCACTCAAGAATTTTACTGCTTGATGTCATTTTGCAATCTTGACTTGTATTTTTAACTAGCATGCCATTGATATTATAACAGGAGTACTTGGAATACATATTAATTATTGAAGTATTTATAGCACGATGTTATGTGTTAAAATAGTTAGTGCTCTCTCAAATTTATAGGAACCATCCCCTTGATAATAGGCTGTAATCTGTTTAGCAGAAACATGCAACATTTCATCTGCTAATGAAATGCAATCTGGTAAGGGTGTGCCAAAACATCAGCTGCAAAATAAATCAACTGAAGGAAAAAATGAAACCCCCAAAAAGGGTATTAGTCTTAAGGAAGTGTAGTTCTGACACAAGTTAACTAGAGAGCAACAAAAAGTTAAATAAATAAAAAGGAAAAAAATCCTTTTGTGCCACAAAGCCAAGCAAGAACGTTGCATTTACAGTACTTACGATTTTATGATTTCTCATCATATTATCAAACTCCTCATTAATTTTTTTATACTTTTCTTCTGTGTGAGGAGTGAGGACATATGAGGCATCGGGGTCCGGGCTATCACAACCTCTGTGTTCTTTCTTGTTTAGCGCCTGTGGTGAACATCAACATAAAGACAAAAAATCAACACAAAATAGCAGGAGACAAAAAGAAGTACTTACACCACAGCGCTTGTACATTAAATCACTGTCTTCGCTTAGTTTGCCGAAATGGTCATCCATGAGGGGGCTGTGCCCGAAACAGTCATCAGCATCGGGACTAGCACAGTCATTTTGGCCTTTGTTTCTCAATTTCTGAAATGAAATTGCACAGTTGAACAGACATAGTATGCAAGATGCTTTTGTTGTGATTTTTTTGTTGTTTTTTTGTCTATTATTTCTCAGTTACAGTGCTGTGCATAAAAAAAATATGGGGCTTCTTGATATCGTTATAGAGGCGTCTAATTTGAGTGGAAATAAATTCTGTAGGCAGAAACATACAGAAGGAATAATGAAGCACAAGATGTGCGACAGATGGTGTGACTCCCACAGAGGCCTTCTTTAACAGCATTATTGAGCCAAGTTGGGAGCGCACTAAGACGCAGACTTAAATTTTAAATCACATGAGAAGCGAAGAATGTTGTCTGAGGTGCTTAAGACATCTGACCCAAAGTCTGAGTGAACAATGCTTTTAAAAGTCAAAAGGTTGCACAGAAATATGATTTTTTTTAAATTATTTTTTTCTTTTTCGCTCAATGCAAGTTGAAGTTGTCAATTCTCACTTCTAAAACCACAGCTGACACTTCTGGGTTGTCCAATGCTTCAGCTTCAGTGTTCTAGTCAAAGGCTTTTTAGTTGCAGAAGAACAAACATTGCTGTCAAAACTATGACAGCAATGCTGTATTTTTTGACAAATGTTTTATACCTTTACTTAGAGTCTTTCACAAGTCCATAATTAAATAATGACACCACTTAAAGACTAAAAACACAAATTTTTAACAAATTTTATTTTTGTTTTGGACAATTAAAGAGAAAATGTGTTGTCCATACTTTTGCAAAGACATCTGACCCAATCTAATTCAGGTGAAATGGGGAGCTGTTCTGAAATTTGTAAGTTATGTAACAGCCTTCTAATTGGATTCAGGGCAATACTTAGGCTGCACTATTCCAACTCATGAAAATACTTTGATCTAATGCATCCAATTGTAGAGCTGCAGATTTTCTTCCAGAATTGGCCTGAACACCCTCGTCTGTTTTTTCTTTAACTATCGTCCATTGCCTTGTTTCTACTGAAAAAAACTGCATCCCCTCATCACGATGCTGCTACCAACACTTTTCTGTGTGAATGGTGTATTCAGGATGCCCAAAAAGTTAGATTTAATGACCACTAATGCTAATCTTTCCATTTTTAAATGATGGATTGAAGTGTTAAAGAAAACTCTGAAGGCAGTTGGTTCAAAAGTGGTGCACTTAGCAGCATCTACATATGTACTTTATATTTCACTTCATGATTATGCACCAGGGTACTTTGTTTTAGTTTGTCACAATAAAACACAATGTATTGCACTAAAGCTTGTGGTTAAAAGTTGTCAAAATTTAAATTAGTCCAAGTGATAGCAGTACTTTTGCAAGGTGTTATGAACCTGCATTTGTGTCAGCTACAATCAGCCCATTGTAGCTGACTTATTGTGTTTCAGCTACAATTGGGCCACTCTGACCTGAACTGTGTATAACTTGGATATCATGAATGAAAAATTCAGTTATCGTATTTTTTTCAATAGATTTAGCTAAGAACAGATTTACAGAGTTGACATCAAATTTAAAGAGTTTGAGTGCACAATGTGGTAACATCACAAAGAGGCTTCTGGCAAGTGAGAAACATGTGGAACAAGTCAACAAATATCCCTGATATTATGTTCCCATGCTCCCCTTCGCACAGACTCGTCTCTGCTCCTCATTACAGCTCTGAATAGCAGCGTTAACAAGACTCGCTGACAGCATATGACAGCTTGTGATATTGAGGAAGTGTACATCAAAAACATGATTTATGTGCCGGTCTCAAGACTCCTCTATCAGGCGGCCACAGGTCCACGGCAGGGTCCCTGCCCTGTCTGCGCGCCGTCTTGGAGGCCTCGTCTCTACAGGAAGGTCACCAACTCCTGTGGATGCGGGGGTCGGAGCGCGAGCCAGGGAAGGGGAAACCTACAAGCTCTAATGAGACCTCACTCTCTGTTTCTGGTCCTCATCACCCAGCGAAGTTGAAAATGTGTGCATGTGTGGGTGAGTGTATGCGTGTGAAACAGAAACTGTATATGTGGTGCACGTGTGTATGATATGTGTGGAAGTTGAGGGGGAGGGTGCGCCTCTACAGCTGCTGCATCCTCTGACAAGCGATGTGACAGTGCGTTTAGGTTTGTGCAGACAATGCGGCTAACCCAGCTCTGCTCACCACAACCTCAGCATGAGCTGCATTTCCTAAAACCTGTTCCTTGGCTCCGTTAAACTCCTGCATAATTCCCCGGCTCATTATGGCTGGATGGTGCCAAAGTCTCAAACTGCTCCCTTCGCCTCCATTCATTCTGGTGCATGAGGGTTTTTTGAGAGCTGTGTATTTTCGGGGCACAATAAACAATGTTAATATGCATACTGCGCATGGAAAATATGCTGCTGTTTGACAGCTGTGATAGAAAATAAGGAAGTTCAGAGAAAAAAAAAATACACCCACATAAGTGTCCACAATGCCCAGAGGACCGCAAGAGAGAGAAGCCCTCTGGATAATGAATGACCATTGCTGTACCACAGATGCATTACTGTTTGGTGTGGTACAGAGCAGAGGCATTCTTCTCATTCTAAGAAAACGCCTTGCTGGTTCATTTCCTGTTTACTAAAACGGCCCTCTTTAGTTAGGGTCCTGAAAGGCCTGTGTTTACTGAAGTCAAACTATGCACTTTCACCACCAGTGAGTCAAAGATCTGGTCTCAACCTGCAAATTTAGGTTTCAACCTGCTCATTATGGGAATATGTTGGTCACATTGGTCGAGATGGGCAGATCTGCTCTGCTTTCACAACAAGTCTGGCCAGGCTTCAGCACACCACACCCATCGGCAAAAGCCATTTGGGGAGGTGTTGTTAGCAGTAGTTTAAGTGAGTCCCTACCAAACCATGGCAATCAAGGGTAAATCTGTTCACAAAGTTGTCCTGAACAGTTTTAGGTCCATTCTTATTTATTTTAATATCGCATACAATGATCTAAAATATGAGCTAATCTTTTAAAGAGGACTTGTGAAATATTTCTCCAATCTTTATCAAGTTTCTACTTTGCTCTTGGCTGCCTTTAAACCATGTAACACAGACCTAAAAATTATTCAGTCATAAAAAGGCCCATTAAAGGAGGGAAAGAACTTGTGTCTTTTTTAGATATCTTGGGATCTTACTAGGACTAGCACTCTACTGCTACAAAATGTAAAAAATATATATATATAATAATTTGTTTTCACTATGTTAGAATAGTATTTTAAAAATATCAAAAATAACATACTTTGATAAGACAGCACAGATTATTCCTAAAATGCTACCATACGTACAATAAATGAGTCCATCTCCAGAGGTTATATAGTATTGGGTTGTGTCAAAAAAGCAAAGCACATTTAATATTTTCATTTATGAGTGAGTTAAGCAAAATGTATTATTGTAGGCCATGTAATTATGATGGAACGCAGATTTTATTTTACAATAATAGTTTTATAATAATTATTTTTTTTTACTTTTGTAGGAAACATGTAAAACTGTTGTTCTCACATCATAAAAGTAATAGAAGTGTATTTTAAGAGCTTTACAAAAGATTACATTTCTTCAATAAATTCCACGCATTTTTCAAAAACTCAGTCACTTAATTTGTTGGAGTGCAGGAAAATAAAGTTACTCAAGTTTAAATAGAAGTTTTCTATGTAGAGAGTGGTTATTGAGCCTTACTGTTAAAAATTACAGTTGCATTGGGTCTAAAAAAAATTGTAGGTTTAAGTCATTAATTTTGCTTATAAGTTGAAAGTGTTTCTAAAAGGGGATTTACTCATCTGGAGTGGATCTGAGATTTTGAGCTTATAGATTTCAATTTATGTACCTTTGAAAATAAGTTTAAGAATATCAACAGTAGATGATCAACTAAGGATGCTTCTCTCTTGTCAAGCTCTGTTTCCCAAAGATACAGTCACGTTAGTCAGCTGATTGAAATGTTTTTTTTAGACCTGCAATTTCTCCAGCTTCAAAATGTCCAGCTTTCTTTATGTATAAGGACGTTCCACATAGGCTGTCATGTTTTGGGACACAAACTGCAACTTTTCACTAAAATCTTCTCATTGCTTAATCAGAACTTCATGTGTTCAACAGAATCAACTAATGTTTTGATATCCTTGAAATGCATGCCGCTCCTTCTCACCCAGCCTGACATTTTCCACAACTTCTAGTAAACGGATCACTGAGTAAGCACATGGCCAAGCAGGTGTACATCTTCCAAACACCTGTCAAGACCTAGCTCCACATGCTTGGCCAATCACTGGCAACCCTGCAGAGACATGACCAAAGCAGGGGGCAGCCCTAAAGCCCACCCTAACACAGAGCAGGGCTGTTCTCACACGTCAGAGCTGTTTGCTGCTCCAGACCTCCGTTCCCTTGTTTTCACATTATGAAAGCAGCTTTCAAATAGCTTTTACATGCTGAATTTCAGCTGTGGGGATTGCACTTTGTAAAGTATATTCAGCTATACATGAATAGAGCTCTGACGAGGATTTTTAAACAGCATGTCCAGGAAGAATATGCATGTGTAATAAGGAAGAGACACAAATACAAGGAAACGTGGGTCATCAGTTCATAAGGCCCTAAAAGACTCACAAAGATGGGTAAGAACAAGGACAGTTGGTATTTTCTCAGAGCAGCATAAATGGGCTACGAAATTTGTTTTTTCCATTAATAAATAAAAGCTACACTTCATGCTTCTGTCTATTAGTGCATCAGTGCAGGTCCATCAGTTTGCTTATACTCATACTTCAGTCTTCCTTCAAAAATTTTTTCCATCGCACAAGGCCTTGAAGTTCTCTCATCCAAAAGAAAACATCTTTCTCTCATCTTGGTCTGAGCTCTGGTTATTAACCTTGCTGTTGCCATGGGAAACATTCGGCACAGTAATTGCCTCCTCAGGTTTTCAGTTTGGACTCAGGACAGAAGGCTTTAGAGCAGCGTTTGGTAACCTTGGATGCCACTTTGATTTAATTTTAAGATAGACTATTACCTTTCAACAGTAAAATGAGCAATTCACAGTCCATATATGTAATTTAGGGTCACAGCACATGATTTACATCCCAGTGATAAACTTTGAATCTTTTTTTCTTTACAAGTAGTCACATTTTTACATCATACTTCACACATTTGGTTAATTTAGAAGGGTGACAAGAAGAACACCAGAAGGAGTAGAGGTAGAAGTTCCCCATAAATGATGTAGGAGACCTGGCAAACAAAAGAAGGTGACCTGGTGATATTAAATCAAAACTACATTTCTTTGCCTACATGCAAAAATTTTTGCATGGTGAAAAACTGATACTGCACATCACCCTGAACACATTGTCCCCAAGGTGAAACATGGTGGTCGCAGCATCATGCTTTTATTCTGAAAGGACACAAAGGCTATTTGTAGCAAGAGGAATACTTAGCTGAAGGAATACAGCTAAGTACAGGAAAATCCTGTCTGAAGGAGGTTTACAAGACAATACCTGATCTGACATCAATATCTGTAATGGTCCCGATATAAAAAAAAAATCTAGATTGAAATCTAGATCTGACTAAAACTAGAAGGCTGTATTTAATTTTGTAGAATAACAAATGTCGCTATTCCTTTCAGTTCACAATTATGTTCTACTTTGTGTGTAGTCTGTTCCACAAAATCTCAATAACAGATCGCAGCTTTGTTATAAGTTCAGTCCCTACTTCTGCAGGGCACTGCACTTAAGCTGACCTGTGACTGGTACACCACAGTACAGATACAAACCCACTTCTTTTCAAAGCAACCTGTAGTAATAAAGTGGTGCACATCATGAATATTTAATTCATGCAATGTTTGTTCCTGCCTTCCCTTAAGTACACAGAAGCTATATTTTAACCAGTTGTGCAGCGGCCAGCCCCCGCCTCATTTTCCCCTGCCCTCTTTGCGCTCCAGAGCCGTGAATTACCCCTTGTGCCTGCGTCCGCACCATGCAAGGTAGCGTGTTAATCCTTATGACATCACTATTGTGTCCGGGCTGTTCCATATAATGTGCTTATCAAAGGGCTTCTTTGAGTGTGAACGCACTGGGAAATCATCACAGGGAGGTGGCTGATAGGAAAGCTTTTATCTGCTGAGAAATATTTTTTCTCTTACATAATATCTTAAGAGACTTTCACCACCATCATGTTCTCTTTCCCCTGCGGTGATGCAGTCCCCACTTAAGGGGAATAAAAGCCTCTTTGGTTTGGTTTCTATGCACAGTACGGCATGGTCCAGCACTAGGTTGCTGTAATGAAGAAGTCCTCCTTTCTCCCTCCATTCCCCACTACATGCTGTGAGATGAGAGCAGAGGCCTATAAGACAAGGAGACTGCTGTAATTCCCAGACATATCTTGTTTAATCTCATGACCATTCCACATTACAGAGCGGACTGATACCAGGATATGAGGCTGGCTTCATATCCTTCCTTTAGCACACTCCATTGTCTAGTTACTCAGAGGACAGGAAGCAGCACGAACAGAAGGAGGAGGAAGAGGGGGAGGAGGGAGGCCCTTAACTTGACTGTCTGCTTTACATGTTGATGGTGTTCTCTCCAAGCTCTCAGTAAAATTTGCCCTAATTTTGTTAAAAGTACAGTGATTATAAAGATGAGATGATTTCCAGAAAGCAGAGAAAAGATGGAAAGGACACATTCCTTCCACTTTTTTAAAATCATCTACTACTTAAAATGACAAAAATAAATAAATAAAAAACAGTGCCAAGCAAAGGTTAATGCGTCATCTGGCTGACTTAAGAACATGTTAACATTATGTGCAAAACAGTTTTTCATTTTAGCGATGTTTTTACAGATGCGCTAAAAGTTCAGGTCGTGATCAGAATCAGACAATTTTCAGGTTGATCGACCCTGACTGACACACAAAACCAATTCATCTTTTTCTGCTCAGTCATTTCACCACACACAAAGTGATAGCAGGTCATAGTAACAACACTCTTTGGTAAGGAAGGTGTTACTGTGGGAGGAAAACTGAAAATGATCCAGTATCAGTTTTAGTGAGGTATTTGAGAATGGAGCTAGAGATGTAAGAATTTCTAAGATATGTGTGAGAATTATTCAGGCTGTTAAAGAGCAATCATTTCTGCAGACAAAAGGAAGACAGACTGTAGCATAGCAAAGTTGGTCTATTACTCTTTTGAGCTTTCAACCTTAATTTGTAATATAATGTGCTGAACTTGGAAAAAGTTGGCAGCCCACGGAAATGTCCAAAGGTCAAGTTCTGATCTCAGGTTTACAAAAACCTGAGAACCTGAGATCAGAACTTTCCCACAAAATTCTGTTTGGTTCAACTACAAATGTTTTATGTATGCATGGAAGATTTTTTCATTAGTTGCTAAAGACTATCTGCATCTAGAAATGTCACTGTTAAATGGTGTCTTATATTAGACATATGTTGTGATTTCACAAAATATGTGAAAACTTGTTTGCATGAGTGAAGTTATCAAAACAGCCTTAGCTGGTAGACTGGGGAGAGGAAAATGTCAAATCAAATTATAAAATTAAAACAAAGAAAAAGCAAGTAGTAAAAATGAAAACACATAAAATCCTCACTGCTCAAAATGAAAACTGAATACATCTAAAACTGATATCATGTTGATGTGTAGCTTGTTGAAACTCTCCACTCTCTACCTCCCCATCTTTCTTACTCTCTGGTCATTGAATGGATCATTAGCTGTCAGGGCCATTGAAACCATACCCTCCAACCCTGAACTCTCATTCCTGCTGGCCTCTAAAATATTCATAAGGACAATTAGAAGTTCCGATAAGACGAGTGCGGAGGGCCGGGGTTGGGGGAGTGCGCGGCAGAGAGGGCAGGATGTGCCAGCAGGACGTCTGTTCTGCAACACTCTATACCCTGACCACAGACCTGTCCTCATCAATCTGAGACACAGCAGCCACCCTCTTTGCCCCCAGTCAGGCCGTGCAGCCAGGAGAGGATGGCACAGTTCCAACAAACCCCCCCAACCTGAACACCCCTATCCCACCAGGCTTTGCTCCATCATCGCCTTCGGGCAGGAGGGGCTGGCCACGCAGCTTGAACGGTAGGAGGAGGGGGGCACAAGGGCAATCTGACTGCTGTTCGAGCTAACACACATAGGCTGTTGTGCACAAAAGAAAGAACTTGATTCAGCCACACAGCAAGGTCACTGAGCATAGACGGAGGACTCATGGTTTGTGGTTCAAATATTTGTTAGCCTAACTTGCATCTCTTTTGGTTCCAAATAGATCAAACTGAATTAGACTGGTGACCTATTTCATGTGGTTCGTGCCACAGATGAGCACGGAATTAAAATAAATTATTGTTAGATGCAATGGGACACACTTTCAAAACTTTAAATTCAGATTAATTATTACAATTTCTCTCAGACAATAATAGAAAACAGCATTTGAAATATTTAGTTCAGCTTTTCTGCTGTTAGCAGACATTAATTAATTAATTAATTAATTAATTAATTATATTAGAACCAAAGAATACATTGTGCTGGTTTTACAAAGGGTTTCACTATTATGTTAAAAATAAGACAAAATTCTTATGGAATTATTATTATAAGCCGTGTTTAGCTCTTAAAGCAGCAGCTAGCATGATTAGTGCTGTTAGCATGGCTGGCATTACTGAAAAGGTCATTATGTTTACTCCCAAGAGAGTGTAGAATATTTACGTAGTAGGCCACTTACAGTATGTACCTTTCAAAAACAAAAGAAAGTTTTGGTTTTAGATAATTTTCCATCCCCGTCTTCTAAACATTTTCATGCTTCATCATTTTGTCATCAAGAACACGTTGGGTTGATGGTGAAGAGTTTTAAAGAACACAATATGTTTTTTGCTGGTGTTTTAGATCTATATTTCGAGATTGACTGTTGTTATTTAAGAAAACAATCATACAAGTAATTTCTGTTCCGGAAAACAAATGGCTTAAAACAACGTACATTGTTCGTGGCCTGTGCTGTTGAGTCTCTTTTCATTGTAAGCTCTTTGAAAGACCCTCATTCTGAAATGAGACATACGCGATGTAGCTGAGAGGATAGGAAAAAAAGGCTCTGACGTCAATGAAGCATGACATGTGCCAAGCAAAAATCTCTTAGCAGTAACCTGGTAACAAGCAACATTCACACACACACACACACACACACGCCCGCAGACACAAACACACACAGACAGAGCGGGAACATAATAAAACAATGAGATGCAGCACATGATGGGTTTCAAACTGCACACAAAGAAGGCCCGGTAATAGAGTTTGGCCATTCAACAAGTTAAAGGGGACAGGAAAAACAGGAAAGCAGATTTACTCTTCAGTAAACTAAAAAAATGAAACAAAGTAAACTTAAGCTCCTTATATTAGATAACAAATTTTACAGTAGTATGCAGTAATATGATTTAACTAAACAAAATTTCAACCAAATGTTTCATTACACTCACATGGAAGCTGGGTGACCCTTTTTTCCTCTAAAGACCCAGAGGAAAACGAGTCCTTGTCCTATTAAAAGGGGCACTTTGAAACCCAGCGTGTTGCTCACAATGGAACAATTAACTCTGCCCGCGTTGGAGAAGATTTTTCTAAAAACTCTCAGCAGACAACTTCAAAAAAGATATCAGCTTGAAGATGTAAGGTTGTAGGTTGAGGGGAGAGAGTTAAATGTAGCATTGACACCACTGTGTACCACTTTTGGTGTTTCTCCATGCAAACTAACATAACCACAAGTTATATGTAACTAATAGAAAGGCCGTCAAGAAAAGCTCCTGATTCTATTTGCCTACAATGTTTGTGGTCTATTTTTAGCCTGTCTAGTACAAAATTCCAAAAATACACACCACTGCTGTTTGAACAGAAAGTATTTGTTTTAACTTGTAACATAGCCTAACTCCAGAACTGACCTGAACTGAAATACTTGACCTATGGGTAAAATGTCTTGTCTCAGGTACACTGATCACTGAGGTCACACAATAAACAGGAAGTGGCTCATTTTTACAACACTCAGCCCAGAGGAAGACGTGGTAAAAGGATCACAGAAACATTGACAGCTGTATGTTGCTGCATTAATAACAAATCCTCTCAAGATAAAAAAAAAAACCAGCTTAACAGATTTTGAATTTATATTCCAACAAGTGACAGTCTTCTCCATTGCAATAACATGGCACAGCAGAAAATATGATTCTAGTTCAAAGGATCTGGAGGACTGAATCCGCCAGACTATTTTGAAACACTTTTAAAAGTGCAAAGAAGTACAGATGAAACAGTGACTGATTTTAATGTTTACAGTGATAGAATTCAGCCTGTGTTGTCAATTTAAAATGAAACAACAATTAAAACTGTACTTGAGCCTTTTGATTGTTCATCAACTGTATTGTCTCAGATGTGTAACCCCAGACACAAGCAGAAAGCACTGAAAGTAAAGCAGCTGTTTTAACCTCCAAAAAGCACATGTTAACCGTAGCTGTACGAAAGTCTTCTCTAACTGTCCAAACAATGTCTCTTTTAAGATCTTATTGTCCCTATAACTTGTCTAGCAGCTACTGTTGGGCTTACTTGTAGACGAATGCTCGAAGTTTTTGGGATGGCCTGGTTGCCCTGTTCAACGTGTTACCAAATAAATATTTTGGACTTTGTTCATACATGTTAGGACAGCTAAAATAATTGTATATAATTGTAACTAAAACATAAGCTTTAAAATGGGGACCATAATCCACTCTAGTTCCCTCTCCACCCAACAAAAGTTTGAAATACTTGTTGTGTGTTTGTTCATTTCTCCGTGACACCGATTAATAAAATACCATTAACAAATTTGCTACCTTTGTTAATAACTGCTTGTAAAACTCTCAAAATGAGCTAGATGCCTTTTGCACCAGAAGTGATACTCCGCACACAGAAAGCAAACATAAATGCATCCTGCATTTATGTTTCGGATTCAGTCGTTTGTGAACATCTCGTAAATGTCCTGCATCTTTTGCACAAATCTCATATGTTAGGCTTGTGCTTATTTCAATGGCATTACAATCACTGCTTTAAAACAAACAGAAATGTTGCAAATCTAAGCTTATTATTAAAAATAATTCCATAACATCACATTCCTAATTGTGAGCTGTTCAAATACCAGTTAAAAAGTAATATGATGACCTGGGTTAAACGCAACTTTTTAATGATTAAACATTTCACAAATTTCAATGCTTAAATTTAATTACAACATCTCATGTTTTAGTTTTGCACACTGCTTTAGCTATGTGGTGTTAGTGTTTTTCTTTACTTTTATACTGCATGTATTTTTTAATCCTAGTCTACTGTCTGGACTGTGTAACTATGAACTATAAAACCAGTAGAGGACTGGATGTCTGCAGGACACTTTGTCACCCAAAAGTCAAGAGACTAACTAAATCACTTGAAATCAACTATTAGGTGTTACTTTTACCTAACATTTCAGTCACTGTCCAAACTGTTTAAATCATGTAGCTAACATATTATTTTATTTTTTATTAATCCTTTATTTAACCAGATATCTAGATCTCATTTTCAAGAGGGACCTGGGCAAAAAATTTGCAATACATAGCAAGATACATAAGATTAAGCCAGAGTTTTTGACCAGTAAAATAAAAGTTTCTATACATATTATCTGTTTAATATGAATTTTATCTAGGTTAACAATACATATACCATATAGATATATCACATATCAAAGAATATTAATATATTTGAATTGCATTATGTTTACAATCAAACTTTATATAAGTCCAGTAACTTGTGGAGGATTGTGATTGTATGTAAAAATAAATTTAATATAAGTCCAATAAGTCAGAGAAGCCGAAAGTACACATATATTTTCAGTAATATTAAAAACGGGTAGCTAGACATTTTCATATATATTGAAAGCCTCAGAAAATCAACATCAACCTAATAAATCTATGTCAACAGTGGTGACATTTGATTTAGCTTAAAGTAGAAATCTCGTCTCTGCTGCTGAGAGCTCTACTGTGAAACATAGACAGCAACGGTGACTTTACACTCAGGTGAATGAGGGAAGAAGAGTAAATCCTGTGAAGGTGAAAGATTTTAAAGAGACCTGACATTATATCCATTTAACCTACTGCTCTAATTCATCCAAAATGAAGAACACTCACAAGTTTATTTCTTCTTTTAAATGAGATGAAAAGGAAAAAAAAATACTGGGCTCTGCTGTTCACAGCCTATGAAAACCTATCAGAAAATCATGGACAATTTTACTAAATATGTGTAAAGAATTAGAGTGTTGAAGTTTTGGCCTGCCATAATAGTTGTAGATAGTGCATGCTTTATACTTCAGAATATTGTAAATAAATTGAGTTTGAACAATGCAAAAGAAGAAAGAATTGATTGAATTACAAGAAGAGCAAAACAGCAAAAAGACTTGAAATCCTGTAAATAAACAAAGTATTTAAACTATAACTGAATTTAGCCACATTCTATAATTTTGATGAATACAAATCTAAATAAAAACAAGTTACAGATCACATTATTATAAATAATAATCAACATCTTATATTGCTTTATGAACAGTGGGGTTATGTCATTTTGTGTTAAATAAATGTGTTTTAACTTTTTCGTAACTATTTTTGTGTAAACGTTACTTTGAAGAGATTGTATTTTCATTCATCATCTTATACTGGCCCATACCTTACATTTTGTGTAACAATGGCATATTTAAATTCTCAAAAAAGGTTGTCAAGATATAATCTGCCCCGTCTACTTGGAGTGATCTCATGAGTGTGCTATAATATGCAAGGATTGTTAGTCACTGTTCAACAGCACAAATAAACTGCACCAGACAGACTTCAGAGTTGACTGAGTGCTGATCTATTAAATATTTGCAAGGCTGGAGCTCTTTTTCTCTTATAAATATTTGATCAGAAATTCTGCTGATGACAGGAGGGAATAAATTAAAAAGCAAACAGTGTATTTGTTTGTACAAACAAGGCGGGGGATGCCAAAACACAAGACGTATTAGGTAATATCACAATTGCTCAGCTGCAGTTTGAGCCCTCTGATTTCAGATCAGCTCAAAAAAAACAATGCGAGGAGAATTTATGATAAAAAAAAATAAGAATAAAAGCATGTAGAGCTTTGCTGAATTCTATTGGGATACATATCTGTCTATTAAACAGAGATAAAAATCTGATTTATTAAGCGCATGTTTTGGAGTTTTTCTTTCCTTATGCTCCCTCATCTCTTTTCCCAACCCCCACACCTCACCCATTCCCCAGCCTCCACTTCTAGTGAGCCACTGGCATGAGGATAATTGATCAATCACACTAATTGAAGAGTCTGGACAGCTAGACCACCATAGCAGATGTGCCAATTTGCATTCATTAAGACAGAAATGAGCCTTAATCACAGCTCAGTCTTTGATTGACGAACATAAATATCTCCTGTCTAAAACTCATGGTGCCTATTGAGCCCTAAGATTTCAAACAGATTCCTCCCATCACTGATATTAATGTTTACTTTTTCTTTGAACTGCATGTCTCATTTAAGGCATTGATTGTTCTCCACATCATCTGACAAATATCACACAGATGATGGAAAACAGTTTGACTCAGATGACATTCAACAACAGTCTGCATTTGCATAAGTTATTAATGCGGATCCTTTCCTAACAAAAGATGACGCTGACAATGATATGAAAACCTGATGGAAATCACCTGATAATTTTATGCTCATTTCCCCTCACTGTGTTGGTCTTGTGAGACCGGAAGTAAGCCTGTCATAAAAGCACAGACAATTCTCTGCTTTTCTCAGTCATATCAACAATGGCCGAATCTCCCTATGAATGACCTCGGGGATGTTTACTCTCACAAATCATCAGGGTAAAAACACAAAGGAGACCAGTGAAATGTCAATTCTGTGCATCTATCGCAATCTGGTTGTTTGAAAAAGCCATTGGTATTTTACTGAAATTGGGGTAAAGTCTATTCACAACCTTGATTTCATGCGATTATAATTAAGTGTTGCCTCAATGTTCATCCCGTGTGCATGCAAACCTGATTAATCCTAACCGGTACAATGTTCCTTAATTGTACCAAATTGCTCAAAGAGAGGGCGGAGAGATGCCAAATGGTGCTTATGAAGTTACCATCTTGTTTCAGAGAAACACAGACATCCTTCTTTCCGTATGCAGGAGAACAGTGTGAGGTTTTAGTGCAGCTCAAGCAAAATGTCATTAGTTGTGAACAGAGAGACTAAATATTATTAGATTAATCTAATGGCCAACAGCAGCATTTTCATTTGTGAAATATAGAGAATTCAATAAAAGTAATACAATAGAAACAAATGTAAAACCTTTCATATAAAATTTGCTCAAATGTGATAAAGTGGCTTTAAAAGTAAACACAAAGCCTGTTAAAATGGTGGGTTTTTGTGACATCATAGAGATAAATTTTAATAAATTATATTTAATGGTATATCCTGTCCAGTTCACTTTTAAAAAATAAACAAATAATGGGAATATTTGGAGAAAACAGCAACAATAACAACAATAACCTAGTTTTATAAGCGTGCATAATGAAAAGTTTTATTTTAAAAATTTTGGTTATGAAAGAGCCCAAAAATTTAGCCCTGGATTAAGCTAAGGTTATCTTTAAATTAAGCATTTTTTTGTTAATTTTTATACATAATGAAAAATGTTGGGAATTTCATCTACCTTGACAAGAAAAAACATTTCAATGCATGAAGAAGCAGTCCCAGACCACTATGTCACTACCACCATGTTTCACTGCAGTCCTCAAATGCATTTCATCAGGAGATAACACATTTTTGAAGATTCAGGCAGGCCTGGAAAAAATGCATTAACACTGAAACCCCAGTCCCTAACCCAGGCATATGGAAAATACAAAACATTTTTATCTGGTATTGAACATAACTAATAGCTGACAGAAATTTCTGCAGATTCATTAATGGTGCTGTGGGCCTTTGGGAGTCTCCCTGGTACATTGTCTATTGTCCTATTTTTATCCTATTATAGACAAATCTTTTCATTCTGTCTCATTAAATGCAGTGAAACTTTTGCACCCTTCTCTTGACTATACCTTTTTACAATGAGATCTGTTGATTCATTATAACCTCTCTGAAAACTTTATTTATAGCTATAGGATGCAGATGGGTACATGTCCTCGAAATCATAGTAGTAAATCTAAATCTTGTTCAAGTTAGTGAAATCCACTCTAAATCATTAGATCTGTAGCCAAGAATACCAACTATTGAAAAAGTGCACAGAACACTATCAGTTGCAATCTGCATCACAAATGCCTCATGAAAGGTGGAAAACATTTAGATTTTTTATTGTGGTCTGTACTGCTGTTTGACTTTTAAAACAGATTCAGTTTCTAACAGAAATGTAAAGAAATTGTCTGATTTGTTTCCTGTAGTGTTGGTAAGGTTAACCACACATTTAGGAAAATAATCTGAACCTACTGCTCTGCTTTGGACTGCGAGCCAAGTTTGAGACAAAGTCCACAGACCTCCACTGGGTTATCAAACTGTGGCCAAGACATTCATCCATCTGTGGAAAACATGGACACTGTTCTCCCACACTGCACAGCTCAGCCTTTATCTACAGATGGTACTACTGAGCAGGAATGTGACCTTTGATTTAGTTTTTCACACAGAAAAAAGCTTACTGGAGAAAAAGAAAAGGAAAAAAAATGTGAGCGGGAATAGCTGTTGCCTCCCAAACTGGACAAATGAGCACATGCTTGTTGGCGTGGATCAGATTGGTTTAACCCAATTTAAGAATTTAGATAAGTGTCCACTGTAAGTGTCCCCATGTGAGGCCCATTTCACCAGATAAATGAGGGAGCGATGGACTCTTCCCATCACGACATGTGCACCGTCTCTTCAGAGAAGTGTACAGAGATGTGTACCATTCTGGAGATGCACCAATTTTGAAAGATGTGAGCAACTGAGCAATTTGATATTGGGCTAAACAGATTGTCGCTGACCAAAAATGGGAAGATATTTATGCTAATGCTGTCAACTACACTTCTTTTACTTCTTCAGTTGTTTTATTTCTGAACATTTACCACAGACGTAGCAGGCAGAGGTTAGTTGTCCATATTTGCAAAGATGTTTGATGAGTGAGCTGAGACAACAGCAGCTTGTTCTCTCCTTTTTATAGAGAGGGGCCGCTTCCTCGAGAGCAGCCAGCAGTAATGAATGAGGAATCAACTCGGGGTCACTGGTGCAAAATCATCCCCCATGTACATTCCAGCTCCGCCATGTGCTTCACAAAAGCATACAGCAGATGAGCATGTGTAGAGATTTGGTGCATATTAAAGTAGATATTTTTTTCATGTAAGATTAAGCATTTCTCCCAATCCATTACTACAGTCTCTCCAAAATATTTTTCCTGACAAGTAATGTACATTCTATAACAAGGAAAGTCTCAGTGTACAGCTCAGACAGAGAGTTAACTAGATTCAGACAGCAACTGCAATGTACTGACAAAACGCCATCTGAAGCCAGCACAGCGTTGTCATTTGTCATTTCAAAGTGGTTCCAGCTGAGAGTGTGTGGACAAAAATTTATACAGACTGACGTAATTCTCCTTTATTAATGTATTTCTTTGGTTTTGTTATGTAGAGCAGTAGTTTCAAACTGCAGTCCTCGAGGGCCAAAGTCCTGAATCTTTTAGATGTGTCTCTTGTCCTACACCCTTGAATTAAATGATGAAAGTGCTTCACTAACATGCAGTCAGGTTCTACAGAGCTCTGCTAATGAGCTAATATTGGAGCCAGACATCTCTTCAGCAGAGCACATATATCTAAAAGTTGCAGTGCACTGGCCCTTGAGGACTGGAGTTTGAGGCCACTGATGTAGAAGCAGCCAATGTCATTGTAAAGCAGAGGTCTTCAACTTCAGTTCTAAAGGGCTGGAGTTCTGTAACTTTTAGATGTCTCTCTGCTTCAGTAAATGAGTCAAATAATGAGGTCAGTAACAGAACTGTGGAGAACTTGATTGCATACTGTGAAGGTAATTCAGCCATTTTATTCAGGTGTGTTGTACAAGGGACACATCTTAGTGTTACAGGACACCATCCCTAAAGGATCTGGATTTGAAGACGAATGTTGAAAAGATTGAACAGTTGAATATTAAATATTCAGCCATATTCTGAATGGCTGGAATATGCCTCTATTAAAGCAAATGAAGTATGATCTAAAAATAATAAAATTAAAGGGATTTATTTACCAAGCAAATATAAGGTCTATTATTTACATGATGCATACACACATATCTAATCACAAACAGTACAACAGTTAATAGATGGAATGACTAAATAAACTCAGGCACTTTGTGTGGTAATTTTACTTTTATTTTGGAAATTATAGTATCGTGTATTTAGAATTTTTTTATTCTTTTTTACAATCTGAGGTTAAATACTTTTGTGGAAATGAAAGAAATGCAAATTATTGAGTTTGTGTCTTTCTTAGTAGTCTAATGTTGGTTATATGTAGTGATTACAAGTGATACGTTTTCAATGGGTAAAAGCTGTTAAAATGTTTTGTCTTCCATTTTCTCTGTGAAAAGTTTCTGTTGCAGCTAGTCACCATGTAAAAAAACAACAACAAAAAGAAAAAAACATGACTGGTGCACATGATATTCTTCAACATTTTGTAGGAGGCTTAAGCTGTTTAAAACTCAAGACATTTAGTTTAGTGTGTTGTTGAATTGACAGTGAACACCATGGTTAAATCAAGACCCGTCTTATGAAATCTTAGAAAGGCAGGACATTAATATGTGAACATTTATTTTGAAAGAACTACATATTTAATGAGATGTCTTATTTTTTTCACATGACTGCATACAGAGAATACATATTTACATCTTGATTGGGAATACGCTGACTGTTTCTATCACTATAAAACTCAATATCGAGCAAGTCTTTTCTAAAAAAAACAGGTTTTAGAGTCACAGCAAAAACAACTTTGTGGTCACTGTTACATAAGGCATGTATCCATGTATCTTTTATGCAGGTGAGCCTCTACTCTGCTTGGAGGGCCCCTGATGGAGAAGTGACTACATGAGGATGCCAGAACACTCTTCTGCAGCTCTGCCAAGCAGGTAATTCACAAGCAGAAGCGGCATAAATAAAAGATAATGGGCTGCAGCTGACTTCTTTATACTGCATGCAATTTCACTAATTCCTCCAAGTGAGAGTCTTTTCAAACCAAGGATTCTTGAATTTTTCCCTTTTTTCAAATCTCAGCCATCTTAAACTCTCAAAGTCTGTTAATTGTGCAGTGGCAATACGAGTTCTCCACGTGTAGTGGGCAGGTGGCAGTAAAAACAGTGCAGGCATGGAGCAGCATTCTGCATCTAATAGAAAGTATCTTACTCCGCACTCGTAGGGCACTTGAGATAATGGCAATAAAGATTAATGGTTAATTTAACACTGACTGTCATGATTTTATCAATAGGCAATAACATTCATTGTGTCTTCTTTTATGCAGTCAGAATGAAGATATCGGCCCCTTTAAAGAAAGCAGATCTTGAATTGAAATGATAAAACCACACATGTGCCAGTGCAAGATGTTTGGAACAGTATGCGTCCCTAATTATTCTTATTTACTCTGGCTTTAACACTTTTGGCTGACAATTCTGTACACTGGCATAACAAGTGGCTTACTCTTCCGGTAGTCACCAGGCAGGCAGGAGTTGCCAGGAAACCCAAGTGCTCTCCACAGAGCATTGAAGAATATGCTATAAAGTGTGTTTCTGCTAAAAATACAGCAGCAACTGGTTTGATGACTAAGTGTGCTGAGAAGCTGCCTGGATCCTGAGCTCTAAAGGTACAATATCTATGGGAAACACTGGAGGTCAGCACTGGTGGTCAGGAGCGACTGCGTGCATGCCTGTGCAGATAGGTTTTTCTTGTCCGTTGACTCACACAAGAGAAGCTGAACTTATCAGGGAGCACAGACCTCCTGTTCCCTATCTGTGTGATGACTAGAAGGAAATTGTTACTTCTTCCTGACTTGTTTATCTACTCCTGCAGTATTTACACGGCAAGCCATGCTCCAGAAATGAACATATTTTAAAATCGGATTCCAGCCCTGAAATTATTAATGTGGTCCCAAACTAATGTGTCTGAACGCAGGTTTTGAGTAATAAATCATAAAGGGGAAGAAAAAAAGAATTCCCACTCACCTCTACAATGTCAGAGTTGGTTCTGCTCTCATGGGGCTCATTGTACTCTGTGTATTTCAGCAACACTTTGTCCATGTCTGTGCTGGCATACTGGAACAGTTTGTTAGAGCTGTTGAAAATGATGAGGGCTATCTCGCAGTCACACAGTACGCTCAGCTCGTAGGCCTTTTTCATCAGCCCGAACTTCCTCTTTGTGAAGGTAACCTGCAGAAGGGACACAAAACAAAACCATCCATGAGAGAGAGAAAAAAAACATTTCTCTCACCGAAAAGGGGGATCAAAGTAAATGTAATCAAACAGGTAAGATATATCTGTAAAATTTGAACAGGTGTAAATATTTTTCATACAAACTGAAGCAGAAATTCTTGTTTAAAAGGAGTAATAACATCTTTAAGCAAATGCAGAAATACAACCACACCACTGCTCAGTGCATTCAAATTATAATTCATTTAAAGAACATGAATCAGAATATCATTACTATGTCATAAGAAAGTCATATAAATATAGATTCATCACACATAGTAAAATTTTCCAAGAGTTTATTTCCTCCAACATTGGAAATTGTGGTTTATGGCTAATGAAAACTCAAAATTCAGCTTCTAAGAAACTGCAGTGTAACATATTAACAATAAGTGGATTTTAACCACTCAAGAGCTTGGAAGAGTTGACTGGGTGGGTCTAGAGTGAAGTTTTCACAGTCAGTAATGATTTTAGGGACAATGTCACACTCCAGATGTTGGTGCACCATGTTCTGTGTTTATCAAGTCCAAAGTCACCAAAGAAAATGTGTCTCCTCTGACAGGGTTTATGGAAATGATGACTTCCGTTTTTTCAGCTGGACTTGCCATCTGCCCATGCTGCCAAACGTACCGATATCTGCCACAATGCTACTGTAAATGAGAGTTTATGGAGTACCTTCACCAGGAATATAAGACAAGACAAAGGCCCCGTTAGAGCAGGATGGGCTTCCATAACACATCAGCAGGGCCACATGTTGATTTCCTCCAACAACACCCTAAGGCAGTAATTTATGAAAACAGGAATCCTACTTAAGTTTTGAGTGCATACAATTTATAGTACATGGACATACTCTTCAGGAGTTTTACACTTTTCAGTAAAAAGTCTTACACAAGTTTTACACGTCATCATATGTAAGATTATAATATTCTGAATAACTGAATTTTAGGTTTTAATTAGGTACAAACATAAACATCTAAATCAAAAAATTAAATAAATCAAAATCTTGTGAATTAAATTACTGAACTAAATTGATGCTTTGTTGAGATGCCATTGTGTGCAGAAGACATATTACTGGACATATTTCTCTAACCTGAATGTGGAAGCCACATTTATCTATGTAACTGATAAAGATTTTGTGAATTTGTTATTCTTTTTAGACAATATTATTATTGCAGGTCATCATCCATCGATGTTTTGATTGTCAGAAAACATAATATCTGCTCTCATGTAAGATAGAAAAAATTCTAAATTACATTTGACCATGATCAAATTTATAGCAATACTGCAGCAAACAAGATGGCCACTAACAAACTCATCCATTCTTTGCTGTGATTGGAATAACATATTGCATGTCTGAAACATCTAGTTATCAGGCCAGAGGTCAGAGTAAGCAAGCTGAGTCAGACCTTTGGCAGCAACACGGGTCCATACATTACTGTGGCCCCTGACTCCATGTACGGAAAGCTATCACTGTAGTGCAGAATAAGCCGTGTAACATGAGCAGTCAGATGGGACTTTGGGTCATACATCACTCCAACAGTAACGCAAGCCTCTCTGCAAAGTGATTCTCGTTCTGTATCTCTGCAGCTCTGTGGTTGCCTCTGACCCATTCACATATGTCATTATGTTACACCACCTCCTTACAAAGAGACTGCATTCATTTCTAAAACCAGAAACTAACTTACAAAGATGGACAAGGCAAACAAAGTTGTTTTCTTATTTAGCTGTTGGTAAAAATATATATATACATTAAACCATACTCTTGGTATATTGGACCTTTACTTTGTGGAGTGGATGTAAATATATAAAAAGTTATGCTTTACAGACACAGAGTGGTGTATAGGTCTGTACTCCACCATATTCACTGACCTACTAATAGAGGAGTTGAGCAGATGATTGGGCTTTGCTTGACCTTAATTGGCTGCAGCTTCCAGTTTTTCTCTGTTTTCATAACTGATATAAAACACAGTGTGGACTTTGTGTCACAGAGTTTGTCTACGACCGCAGAGGCAGTGGGGTCAGTACATCTGTCATAAACGAATTTCAAATTTTCCACACCGCAGGTAATTACAAAGCACCATTATTCCTTTCTGGGGACACAGAAGAGCCTGTCCTTTTATCATTTTCTATTCGGTGTACTAATCTGACAAACCAAATTCTAAAATGACATTTGCTGAACAAAAACAGAACTGTGCATTTTATTCTGCTTATGCTTTAAAGGAGCACACAACATGAGGTTTGGGAGGGGGGTCTTAAACAGGACACAGTACATCGAGTTTCTGCTCTGTTTCAACCTACTGAGTGAATCTCCCGCTCCAACACCGGCCAGTCGACGGTAATGGGGAATCTTAATGACTTAAACTAGAATCAAAAGGTTAATTTTTTTACTAATTTGATTCAAGAAGTGATACTCATACCTTATGTTTAATCATTAAACACAGATTGATACATTTGATGCCTTTGTGTATGTTAATTTTGATGGTTATGTCCTACAACAAATTAGTTTCCTCAGAAAATGACAATAAACAATTTAAAAAAGATTTGAACTGCTGTACTGGAGAAAAGTATTTCCATGTGACTTCAAACTTCAGAGACATCAACAAAATGCTTCCTTAAATCGTCAGTAACTATGGAAGCTTCACGCAAGAAGCTTAGATTCTGCACCTCTTTATTTCCAAACAAGATAAAAAATGCTTTCATCTAAACCGAGAACTTTGGACCACTGAGAGACAGTCTAGTCCTTTTTTCTCTCCTCAGTCTAGAGAAGACATTTTGTCTCTGGTTTAATACAAGCTACAACAGTTCAGTCCATATCCTGGATACTTCTGTCTAGTGGTCCTTGAACCAAAGACTCACGCAACAGTCCATGGTTTCTGAATCTTCCACAAGCTCTCAAATAAGTTTTGCTTCACAATCCTCTTAAGGCTGTGAACTTTTTTCTACCACACTTTTTTTACTCCCACTGAACTTTCCAATAATATGCTTGGACACAGGAGTCTGTGAAGTGCCAGCTTCACTTTGAAAATGTGGACTTTTGAGAGCCCAGGAGAACTTGGACTCACAAAGGACAGGTTGACAAATTTACCAGTTGCTAATGTAATCAGGAAAACATTTCTGCTTAGGGTCTCCTACAACCTTTGGGCTAACTTTGCCTGTGACCTCTAATCTCTTCTAACTGAACACTGGAGCTACCACCTCCCTCATTCATCTGCTTGCAAATTTGTTTATTTGCCTAACCAACTAGAAAGCAGGGCCTGCCATGTGGGGAAACGATTAACAAATTGTGTGCTCTTTAGTAGATGAATGCTGCCGTTAAGCCGAGGAGATGTCACCTTTCAGCAGGAAGCCCAGGATGAGACGCTGAGCGAGGACTTTGTTCCACCTGGATGCATAGCAGAGTGCTGAGTGCAGGGTTCCTGACCCAGGCACAGCTCCATTTTAACCTGAGCAGTTGCTCACCTGCTAATTCTTGATTCTTTACCCTATCCTCAGATATTCTACCTGTACAAAAATCCAGTTTCTGGTAACTGATATGAAACACTAGTGATATTACTCATATACAGTTATGCAGTTAAATTATGCTGTCTTCATTTGCCTCAGTTTTTCTCATTCTGAACAACTGTCTAAGAAGTCTGGCTTTGTTTCACTAAAGCTCTCCAACATTTGCAAATATAACCTCCATCCACCCCCATCTCACCTCAGATGACTGGTGCGACAGTGGAAAACCACAGACATCCTTGAGGTCAAGTGGGAGGTTTACTGGTAAAGCTTTCCTATGGTTCACCAACTCAAAGACTCCCACAGAGACGCTCGCTGTGGTTTTAAAAAAAAACTGAGTCGCCCATATGCAAAAAATGTGGTGCAAATGTAGTCGAGCTCCCTGACTAATTCATGTAATTTTACAAAGAAATGTTTGGCTTCAGGATTATAAAGCTCCACCACACAGATCTTGTGCAGCTTACAGTTCTTCTGGGAAGTCAAATGTCAGTGCAAATTAGAAGGGAAAGATCACATTCAAACTTTCAATGAGCTCGAGTGATTCCAACTTATGGTCATTATAAGACAGAACAGTGAGTCGTGAGGCTGAAAGCTCAGAAACATTGACAGCGTCAAGATAAGGTGGTAATTCTGTTTTTAATTCACACGTTTTCGCATTTCTACCATCTTCCCAAGTTCCACAACACCACAAAGAGCTTTTACAGAAATGTTATTCATATTGATTGTTTAGTTTGTTTAAGAGCAGAATACAGGATGTTTGCACTTTTGCCAAAGTCTGTATGCAATAGATTTTTCTGCAGTAGTTAGGAGTCTTGTTTCTCTCTAAGGATTTTTCCCTATTTTTCTTGAATGTAGTAATTCACATCACCTTTACTTTCTACAAATTAAGATATTCTAAAAAACTGACAAATCTAGACACACTCTTATAGATATTCTTTCACCAGAAAACGATACATATACCAAACACTGCAACAAACCCAGACAGACATTCACAGAAAACTGATGTGTCAATCAAAGGGTCTATCAATGTCTATCCTTGAGCAACGGTGCCAAGATGACAAACAAGACATCTGGGACTGAGAGTGCAGCTGTGATCGGGGCATGGCAGGAGATGCCTGATTCACTAACACCTACAGAGAGGGCAAGGAGCTAGCAGCCTTATTAGAACCTCATGTCACCTTTGACGACCCTGACGGCAGACAAGAGAGGAGCTTGAGAGACAATGAGATCTGGCACCAGCTGGCAGGGTGACCTGGACCCTGTGGCTGCTGCCCTGGCTCTGCAACGCCAGAGCGTGCACGCTTGGGAGACAAGCCAGGGCCACGGCGAATGTCTGCCCTGATCAGATCTCTCTGGGAGAGAGGACAGCCTCAGGATCCCCATGTGGACAAGTGTGGGCTCGGAGGCCCTCAACCAGAGGGTGCTATTAACCTTGAAACCTACAGTAGCTCTCACCGATAATGTACACAGGCGAGGATGACATGCTAGCTACCCAAGTGTTAGCAGGTTTCCTGGAAATATTTTGGATTTGGATCAGAAGTGGATGATGCAATTTAAGGATCATACACTGGCAATAAGCAGATGTGTTGCAATAATTAATTTATACATTTAAAAATAAATGCATCTTGCCAATATGCAAATTTCAGCAGAAGAATAAATGGTTCTATTTGCTGGCATGTTTTTGCTTTCTTTTTGGACTTGTCATGTCTCCTTTCAAATATTTCATTATAAAAGTGTGTAGAAAATGTGAAAAAGATTTTAACTGTGGGGTGCTGTGGTGTCACAGGGGAAAAGCATGACCCACATATGGAGGCCTTAGTCCTCGTGGCGGTAGTCACAGGTTCAATTCCCGGCCTTGCAACATTTGCCGCATGTCTTCCTCCTCTCTCATTACCCTCTTTCCTGTCGGATTACTTTCAAATAAAGGCACTAGAGCCAACAAAACCTTAAAAAATATTTAAAAAAAGATTTTAAATGTGGATAACCTTTGTCAAGTGTTTGACACATAGAAGATTTTCTCACATGTTTTACATGTCAAGGTGCTTCATAATGTTGCACTGTCTTTGCATTTAGAAGTCTGATATTGTGGATTTCCAGTCAGAAAAACAGCAAGCCTCTCACAGTAGAAATTCCAACCAATTTGGGACCAGTAGGGCTCCATATGATCTATAGAAGATATATTTGTGAACTTGAACATATAAAGTAGAAACAATAATGATACTGGCATGCATTGGTAATAGTAGTTAGAACTCAAACAAATAGCAAACCCCATTGACTCATAACTAGAACAACCTCTGGCTACAAGATAAATCAAAATTTCCAAGTTTGACACACTATTAGATTTTATTACACAAAAGACTCTTCATGTGAAAACATTTCGTTTGCTCTTTACACGTTTGTGACTGTATTTCCCCACGTGTTTCACGTTGCAAAATTAAATTAATATCCATATGTAAAACACTTTTTACCTGTTATTTAAAATATAATTCCCACATGTGAAAGACATACTTCCCATTGTACCTTACACAACACATTTTCTGCTTTTGTTACATGTGAAATTAAACACATTTTATCTAATTCTTGGATAAAAATGTCACACAAGCAGAGCTTTAGGTTTTCCTTTGTAAAGTGAGGATTGCCTCACTTTGATCCCAGGGCAATGTGTGCACGTCAGAAGGAAGCTTAGCCTGGTAATAAGCAGGTTGTAACTTTGATTCCAGTTTCCCCACCACTTGTCAAAAAGTGGTATTGGGTATGGGACGAAGATGCTTTTTGTTCTGCATATGAATGTAGGAGACTAGCAAAATGAATACAGTTCATTTGTTTGATTTCTATTGCTCAATGTGACTAGAAAAAACTACATAATTTCAGTCCTTTAGTATTCGACAATTATACTCAGGCTTTCACAAAGAAATGTATGTGTTCTTCATTCATCTTACTTTCAGTGTTCTAAAACACAAAACATACATATACATGATTCCTAGATTAATATGTGCTTAATCACACTCACATATGTATTTATGTGCTTTTTTCCCCATATGGAGACCAGCCTTATCAGCACAGCTTTACAGAACAAATGCATATCATTAAAAACACTCACAATAAATGCAGTGGTTGTCACACCTGACAGTTTGCCTTTGTGTTTTTTTTTATGTATTTTATTTTTTATCTGTCATGCAAAGAACTTTGAGAAAAAGTGAAAGCTGAGAATCAGGAGGTGTGTTCTTTGTTGCTCCCTCGAGAGTGAGTAAGAGAGAGCAACCCTGAATGTGCCACCAGGGAGCTGCCTTACTGGGGCAAAATCCAAAATGAGCGCCAGCAAGGGCAGGCAACCCACCACCCAGAAGCAAAATCATCAAACTTTTAATGACTTGGACAATTACCCCGAGTAAGCCAGCCTAATGGCATCCAGAGGACATCACTAGACACCGCTCACTAGGCTTTACCAACGTTTACTCTAACTAAGAAGACTAATGACTCCTCTGCACCTCTCCAGCATCATTTCTGCTTTAAAACAGATCCAGACATTGACAGGCCCTCCAGAATTCATGCATGGTGGAAAACACCGGATGTGTGGTTGGTCCTTGTGATTCCACTTAAAGGACAGCGATGTTGGACAGAGTTGGACTCTCTGCGGCTGCGAACGTCCCCACTTGAGTATAATGCTGCCCTTCCTGAGGCTGGAACTGTGTCGGATTTTAGGAGGAAACACTAATTCTCGAAAGAAAATGGACAAATCAGAGTGCTCTGATTGTATTAATTGATTGAAACAAAAGTGAACCTGATATGACTCTTATCTGGCGTTAAGGCCAGCTGACGAATTTGGTGCCTTGACATATAGGCCCATCACCTTTGCAGTACCCCACCATGTGCAGTAGAAATGACCCTTTATCACCTACCATTACCATTATTGTGAAATGAGTTTAATCATCAAAATAATTTTATTTATTGTGACAAGAGCTGCAGTTTGCTGTGCTGTTGGTGCAGTGGTATTGTCGACAGTATCTTGTATGCAAAATGAATACAGCACAAATGGCCTACTTAAGTATTTTTTAAAATTTAAAGTGCTGGAGTAATAAAAGTTAAAAGCAGAGAGGCAAAAAGATTTAAACTGTCTTCAGACACTAAAGACCGCATGCAAATGGCTTTCCCCCCCTGGTTAGGAGCATGCCCCAGGGAGATGGCACTGTGTGCTTTATGGCCCACAGAAAAAAAAAGGAGAGCGATATGCACACATACATCACTTAATACCAAAGCTTTATTTTAGCACAGCAGCCTATTGTCACAGCCAACTTTCTGCTGTGCCAGCTAAAATTACCTAAATGCGAGCTGAATTGCCTGCGTTGTGCTGATTATACACTGAGACATTTAAAATCTGATGAAAATACCAGACTTTTGGAACACATTAATAATAAGCAATTTCTTTTTTTTCCTCCCTACACATCCTATCTTAGGTGAAGCAATACAGAAAAGTGTCTGCTCTTTCCTCATAAAAAACTGTCTGCAATAAATGGATTAACAGAAGAGTTAATTGGCTTCCTCAGCAATTAGATACCAACCTGCTTTCCCATAACATTATCTCCTTCCTGTTTGTTTTAACATCTCACAGGTCTCTGCATAAAGTGTACCGACTAAAGCCAGATGTTATACTGATAATTGGGTCACATTGTGAATTCTTTGTGCCACAATTGGCTGAATTTCTTTAATAATGGTTGCAGAAAACATTGTGGTCAGAGTGGCATTCAAGCAAGATGTAAAATGCTGTATATTGGTCCTGTTAGTGTGTCTGCTACATTTAAATACAAAAACAAATGTGTTTTAAAAATCGGTATAAAAACAGCATTTGTCCCCTAATCTTCATCTTAAGCAAAATTGACTGTAGTTAAACATAAGTCTTCTTGCTGCAGATATCCAAAAAATCTTGTTTTTATGCAGTGCTTTGCTGTTCAGGATTTTATATTTATCGTGAGCGGACAAGAGAGAATTCCAGCGTTCCCTTCCTTTGTGGCCAGCCAGAGCCAACGCGGCCAAGACAAAGATGGGCGCTGCGTGTCCCTCTGACCCCACCCTGCAAATGAGAGGGTGCTGTGCTACAGTGGCTGCACCTAATTGCTACCAAATAGCTACAGACACATAGAGTTCCAGCAAATATGGGGCCCAGCCACGCCGCCGGGACCTGGGGGACGAGCCCTACAGAGTACCCACGGTTCATTCCTTCACCACGAGGCCCCCTCTGCAGCACGGCACTCCTGCTGCCTCATCAAGTTCTCCAGTTGAAATTGCAGAGTGGCAGGGGAATCGAGTCTGTAAATACGACCGCACTGACAAAGAAATGTCATGGTTCCTGTTCAGCTGGCTGGGACGTTGGGGAGGGAGGTTTGTCTGTTTAGATACACCGTGACAGCTGCTGAACTCTGGTCCAAGGTGGCGAGGCAAGCTGAAGAAAAGGGTGACTTTCAGACAGTAAACTAAAGATACAGATGTATACTGAGAAAATGAAAGATTCTTCATTTTTCCAACATACTGAAATAGGAATTTCTTGAAAACTTTTTACACTTTCTGGAATGCATCAAGTCTGCTTGCATTTTGAAACAACAGAGATATATGTGCAGATAACAAAGCTAAAAAAAGGTTATTGGCATTAGACAACTAATGTAGCTGTATTCTTTTTATATGTATACAGCTACCCCACCAATAGGTCATATTTGGCAACACGATATGACACTTTGCTTTTTCGTGATTTGCATCAGTAGTCACTGAAACATTATTTATTTCAAATAATTAAGTAAGAGAGTTGTAGAACCCTGTAATAATCATGTACAGTTTATTAATTTATTAAAAAGCTCTTAAGATCTTGCCAAGATAATAAAACACTCTTCTGCAAAAAAAAAAAAAAACGCCAGATTAGCAATGACAGGTGTCTGGAAACCTGAGATGGATTTATTTATCAGCACCTTCTGTGGACCACCTGATTCTACGTTTGTGAGGCAGAAGGTGTGATAAATATACTCACCTTTTTAATTTGACAAATCTAAATTACACAGATTTTTTTTTGGTTAATAATTTGAATATATCACATTTATAAATAAGCAAGGTTTCAGACAGAGAGGTTTGTTTATCCAAATATGGTTGAAATGTTTTGCATGAGTGACAGAATGGTGTTTTCCCACTTACCTGCCTGTTCCTCTCATCCATAATCCTGGTGATCTGTATCTTCTTCCGCCCCATGGCTGTGCCCTTTCCGGTCTCTCAGACACGTCAACAGTATCAAAACAACACACTTTCTTCCCCCACTCCCTAGAACATTGTGCAACAGGATCTCTTGTTGTGTGCTCTCTTTCACTCCCCTCAGTACACGTCTTGCTCCTCAGCACACCTGCACCACAGTCTGAAAAGAGAGGGAAAAAAACTTAATATTAAGTTGACACTCAACGATGTCTCTTTAAGTAATCTGAAGCACCAGAGGGGTCTATGTTCTGTTCTCAGGCAAACTAAGAAAGTATTAGATACACATGCAATAATCTCTCCTTGCTCCTGTACTTAACCTTTAGTTCAAGTAACTGGAAGTCAGCTTTACATTTTCAGTAGAGCAAAGGGACTTCAATATCCAACTAACTTGCTGTGGAAAAATCAAACCATGAAGTATGGGGTAACATTTAGTATGTAAAGAAAAAAGTGAAAACATGGCTGTGCCACTTTGAGAAAAATGTACACTGGCAATGTCTAACAAGTGTAATACCCCCTTATTACTGTTGCTGAAACAATTCAAGACAGCAGTGTCTGGATAGTGGACGATGCGTCAGGGTACAGGGCCAATGATCCTTTTCAAACCTGTTGTATTTATTATCCCCAATGCTTTTAAATAAAACATAAAGGGAAATGCATCTACATTGTAGTTTCCCTAGCTGCTCAACATTCCCAATTTGGAAATATTTCTGGTTGCATAAAGAACTGACCCTCATGGAGTGAAAACTTTACAGTAGGGGAACAACCATCCATTAAGGTTAACATTCTTGAAAAACAGCAGTGTGCAAGATATGAGCAGCATTCCTGCTAAATATACAGTGGTATTTTTACTTAAGGTTATCATACAGTGTGACTTTCATACCATTCTATGCCTGGATGTTAGATTCTAACCCATTCTAGTGTGGTGAACTTGTAGCCTAATCCTATTGTGCTAGAACAACGCAGCTCTGCATCTATCCATATTTTACCTAAACATAGGTTAGGAAAAATAACCCAAATTGAGTTGATTTTAACCCAATAACTTTGACTTCATGCTATATAATTTATGAGTTAGAAAGTGTTTTTACTTTAGATGAGAAATCAATGGTTCATCAGCTTCAGCTGTTTTTTAAAATATTTTCTAAGCAGACCCACACTGACGCTTGCTTTGCTCTTAAGATGATTAAGAAGGTTTCCAGTTCAGTGTTCACATTAGAGTAGCTGAATTCTCCAAGGTTGGAAGAGGAGGCAGCAGGGACGAGAAGAACCAGGGGTATATTCTCACAGGAGCTAGTAACCTGGCCAGTAGTTTAGGGCACAATGTGCCCCGGGGAGCATCTAACGATGCCCTGTCTCGGCTTCTTTGCAAAAGAGATACTGTCCACTCCCTAGAGGCACATCCATCACTTCCACCTGGCAAATAGAAACTGTCCAAACAACTATCTCCCATACAGTATGAGAACAAATGTGGAAAGGTTAGCAACTCCAGCCATGAGATGCAGTCAGCATTTGCGCGGTGAGCGAGACAGGGGGCTGACCTGGCAGGGGAAACGAAAATGACCAGTTCCAGTCACACGCAGTCATTATGGGTTACAGATGAACGGGCATTATGGTGTCTGGCTGTCTGAATCAGGGCTCCACTGTAGGCAAACTTCACTGAGATCACCTTGCTAACTACCCACACACACTGCTGTCAGAGCCAAGGAAAGGAACTGCATGAACCCCCACAAAGAATTTCATCAAACCACATCACAACAGACCGCAAAATAATGACAATGTTCCCCTTCTTTCGCCAATTGAAACATGCAGACTGACAGCCGTGTTTAAATTAGAACAAGCCTGTGAATAATAGGTGCCCTGCAACAAAAATATCTTTCCTAGGGATTAAGTGCGGATCACAAAAAGATAAGATAAAGTAAAAATAAAATAAAAATACTGGTGACAAAGTGTATCGTCCCCCAAAAGAATCTGGGTATCTTTTTTACCCATCCCCGGTGACGTATGTACCAGTCAGTTTTGACCCACACCTTTCAGGTGTCTTCAGCCTTTTAGAAGGCTGAAGAAGGACTTTATATTTGAACATATGAGTTACATCACACATCCAAATACATATGACAAAGAAATTTTGAGAGGAATAGTTTAGCTCTGAAATGCCGTAGCCAGAGGTGAATCTGTAGGGTTGCCTAAAGAGGGCCATGGACAGGATATCTCCTTATAATGACAGATTTTGAAAACCTTTGTGAGGGGGTTGGGAAAATATTGAAAAGACATGACCTAAAGTAAGGTAAGACTCCTTACAAATAAAATGGAATGCTGTGGTTAAATAAAAATGCACCATTTCATGGTTTTCTTACTTTAACTTCCTCTAACAAACATATTATATGTGGAAAAGTTCCGAATGATCTGTTTTGTCATTTTTTATTATTTTAACAAGGTTCTGTATAATTTTGAGTGCCATTGTATTGATAAGGGTTTTGAAATAAATCAGTCAGAATCGAGGTACTTTATTAAAATCATGTGTTTACTTTCCTGTCTTTAGGCTGTCAGAGCCGAGTAGCTCAAACTATGGGGCATAGCCGATTGGGCCCAGACAGCCTCCATGCAGCAGATGTGAGATGACAAACCAAGAGGGCCTTCGAACTCCAGGTGTGCCGTGATTCCAGCTGATGTCTACTGTGATCAAATCCCTCTCAAAATGTAGAGCTAATAAGACTGTTGTCTCAGGGTTTCACATTTTAATTTCTACAACTATGTTGAAAATGTATAGCTTGATTACTTTACCTAAAGAAATATATCAGAAGATTTTATAATACAAATCTTACATCTATATGTAGTACGGCACATTTTAAGCATTACCCTATTAAAAGTTAAAATGTGGACAGAGATGTGGTTTATTAAGCAATAGACCTATATTATTTATACCTGTAGATGTGAATATTAACAGCCGTGTATTAACTGATTTGTGGAATGTAAAAAACTGTGTTTTCAGAGCAACCAGGATTAGAAAAAGCATTTCAATTTTGAAGCATGAGCTTTTAAATACTGTAATTTCTAATGCAAAATATTTTCCCTGCAGCAATAATATTGAAATTGAACCCAGATGAGTCATAAAATGAATCTGTATGTCATTTAAGTTATAACTTTTGAATCTTTCCGAAAACAGAAGATATTGCTTTTGTGCCCCACATTTAACCAAAAAAAGGATTAAGTTTAACCCACATGATCTTGGATTTGCATACAGAACACTTGAAAACAAGCGCTTAGAATGAACTACTCTTTTAAATCTTAGATGTTTTAGGTCTTCGGTCAGAAATCACGGGAGGAGAAAAATAAAATCAGGGAAATTGAGCCTCTGGGGAGTTGTTTCACTGAAGCTGCAGTCATATATTGATCTGAATCTGTCAATGGCAAAAACAAACACTTGCATTTTGAATAATGTCAAAACTGTGTGATTAAAGGGCTTTCACTAAATAAAAAATCTAAAAAATGATTGTGGCTCTTGTTAGTAAAGCATCATTTCAGAATGAGAGTTGCTAGTAATTTAAATAGTATTTTCTGTTCTAACTCATTACTTTGCAATCAGTTTATAGTACCTTTGTAGCTCCTCTGCTTACATCACAGCAACATTCTAAAACCTTTAAAGTAAAAAAAATTGGGAAACACAAAATAACATACTATTTCTAAGCAGATTAATTTTAAATTATTAGCACATTAAATTAGTTTTGTGTTTTATCTTTTTTATGAATGGGGTGAACAACTGGGGTCATCGTTCAAAGGACTCTTATGGAGTATATTATATTTATAATCCCCAACTGCATCTAACCATGAAGTTATCAATTTTCTACAGTTTCTCATAGACTGACAGACTAACTTATATTATATAATGCAATGCAATTGTTCAATATCAATCCAGGGTGAAAGTTTCTCCTAATCCATAAATTTTCTTGCAAAATTCAAAGCATATTATGTTTATTTGTGGGTCTAAATTGGTGGAAGGTGTTTTTATGTGTGTCTGTGATTGACGGCCTCTCTGTGGAAAACTTCTGGTTATCCCTCTCACTATGATCTTAGACTACATCTCATTTGTGATTCAGTACAATATAAATACAAATAAAACCTTGAAAGAAATATTTGTTCTGAACTTAAATTTGTTTCACATATTCTTTGAAAGAAATTACAAAAGGATGTCAGATGGAAAAAAGCATTAGCCCAGCATCTTTATGACTTGAACATAGCAATCTGCATGTAACACCATTAAAAAGACCTTGGTATAATCCAGTGTACCTGACCCGCTCTGATATAATCACATCTAGCACTTCTGAAAGATGCTTACCTAACATTTGTAACACATAAATCAATGTGCAAAGAACACGTCACCATAGAAACGGCCACGTCAGCTTGACAGAAAGTCAATAACACACGACCAACACAACAAGTCCTGGCCTTACTAAAGTGTGCCCCCTGTTCAGCACACATGCAGCTTGAAGCATGCTACACAAGTAACAGAGCACTAAGTCAACATGGCAAGACAAGTGACAGGGATGCTGGTTTGCTTTTGTTTCTTCACTTAAAGAAATAGTTCAAGGATTTTTGAAGTCACATTCTGTTGGTTTTACGCAATTATAATCCCACTACAGTAGATAACTATCTTCTCATAATCAGTTAGTATGAATGGAGGTTAGTTCATCCCAGAGGCTGAGACCGACAGTCTATGACCAATCTGAACTTCTAATGTGCTAACAACTATAATCTCTCTAAAGCATCATAGCAGTTTAAGCGAAAACTGTTATATAGATTTTCAATGTATTTCTATTGTTCAGAAACAGTCATTTCACATATTTCTAGTCAGAGCAACTGACTGGTAAGAGAAACAGTCAGTTTTAAACATCTACAAACTGTCCTTGAGTTGTCCTATACTACAATAACAATTTACCATATTTACAATGATTTAACTTTATGTTAAATTGGAAAGCTTTTACAGTCTGCAGTTGTTTTAAGGCTCCAGAAATTTGCTTTCATTTTGGCTCTCAAGAACAGAGTTGTCAAGTGCAGGTAACACACTTGACAACTCTGTAAAATCCACCTGCAAGCCTGAGACTGGTCCCCCAAATGATAAGATAACTTTCTTCACTGTTGCCTTATGTAGACTCTAGCATAAAATGACATCAAACAATGGTTTTACTACCACTGGGTATCAATTAATTATTTGTACATTAAATATGAATTAACTAACTTAGCTGCAGAGCCAACAAGCACTTACAGCTAAAACAAGTTCTTATTCTAATTTGTGCAGAATGATAGAAAAAAATACATCTTACATAATCTGAAGAGTATGACCATGATCCCGAAGTGAGCGCTAATGCTATGTTGTGTTCCAATAAACTCAGAACACTGGATCTGGGAATAACAACAAGCTCAACCTAGGAGTGTTTAAGTTTTTAATTAAAAGACCAGCCGGCTTTGCTATTTGATGTTCTAAGTGATTAGCTAACTATGTTAGCAAAACAAGTAAATAATTAAATTTGCATAGTTACATAGTACTGTGCATTAGTTTACTGCAGTTATCACACAGTTTTATATGCTTGGCAGCCATATTGGAGTTTGAGACTGGGGTTGGGGAGAAACCCTTGATTTTTCCAGTTGAATTCCAACTTCAGAAGACCTTTTTTGGAAATACTTTTTCAACTTGTAAAATGTCTAATTAAATTGATTTGATTATTAAATTATTACAATTTGATTATTTCTATGAGATAATGCTATAAACTAAGAAAACAGGGTTATGCTACTGACTTTGAGTATGAGTGTTACTTGAAAAAAGACTAATATTTACTGAGGTGATACTTGCTATAAAAACTACTGACACATTGCAAGTCTCATGAGGTCCCGCTAACAAGTAACAAACTAGGACAGGGATATTGAACTAAATTAACTGAAAGTACAAGACAGATATTTTTTTTTCGGCCAAACTTTCAAAAATAAAGGAAAAGAGCATAGAACATGTATTTGTTTTCTGATTTTGGAAGGCAGAAGGCTTGAAGAACCAGTGAGTGATTACTCAGGCATGCTGCAGCTGTAAGGGGACATGAATAGGGACAATTGAAGGGGAAATGACTAATTAAACTTACAGGGGGGAAGCAGGTAAATAACCAAAGAATGACAAAACAAACTGAAAGCTGGGTAAGTAATGGCGGTATAAAAACTAAATAAATGAACTGAACATACTAAGCAATGTTTCTAGCTTAACCAGAGTCCTACAGATCATGTTTGCACAGTGTCTGTTCGGTTTAAAGAAGTAAAACCTATGCAGCTAGATGCCTGTGCTTCAGTGAAGGTGATGGACACCAGCCAAAGACTGAGCAAAACCGTGACAGTTGTGCTTCCTGTACAAAAAACAGAGTTAGCCTCAGTATCCTACCACAGGCCGTGGGCAGACAAGACTTAACTTCCTGCCCCTACACTTCCTGTTATTCAGGACTCTTCTGTGTGCCCTCTGCAGGGAGAGGAGTCAGGGGGAAAGGAAGAAAGGGAGGGACCACGTCAGGACTCCCTGCCCCGCTTATCCTTCCACTTATTACCTTCCTGAATGCAAGTCCGAGACTAAACAACAACAACTGGCTCATCTCCTGTGGCCACGCTCAGCGATTACAGTGTGGATCATTACACGGGCTGGACAATCTGCACATTAGACTGTCAGCCCCTGCCTTTATAGCAGACAAAGAGAGCTTCTTCTGGTTATTCAAACACTCCGCCGGTTACATAAGAATGAATCATAACTCGTGCAACACCAGTTAATATACAGTGAAACAACAAGATTATAACTGAAACACATTTTGGAGAATCTAACGTTCTCTTGTTGTAATCCCCAATATGAATTGATAAAAGCATTGAGTGAAATAATCCATGACACCGCTTTTAGGTGTATTAAACTCAAAGTGTCACTGCCGTCACTCCTTTATGATCAGCCTTCAGGCAGTCTGAAGACTCAAGTGAGCCAGCCCTAATCCATAGTTGTGTTTAAAAGGCGCTTTGACATGGCTACAGTAGAAAGGGAACATCCATCTCTTTGTTCTTGTGTTCATCAGGAGGTGCTGTACCTGTAAATGGGGCTGCTGGCCTGAGGGGAGTGGAGGCAAGCCAAGCCTCTCTCGTGTTCTCCCTCTTGCTCTTTTGTGAGAGCGTGCTTATCTCCCTCTCCAGCAGTGAAAGGCAGGATTGTGGCCCTCGCAGCATCACTAGTGTTAATGTCTCCTGATGCTAATCTGACACGCGGCTGATCCCTCAACAACCACTTTCTCCTTCCCTCATTTCTTCTTAGCTCTCACCCTTTCCTTCTCTCTTTCTGTCTCCTTCTTTCCTTTTCACATGATTTATTTCTTTTTCTTTGAATTCATACTATACATTCCTTCACCTCCGTTTCCAAGGCGACTAATGAGATATAATTAATAACAGCTATTGCAAGGGCATTTGAACAAAAAAAAAGTGAAACAAGAGCCTTTGAGAAATGTAAAAGGGGGCATGTCTGCAAAACCTCTGCAGCACTTCCCCTTTCTATGTAAAGCAATGCTCAGGGTGCCATTTCTCATACAGAACAATGATTTGAATAACATTTCAAGGAAAGATCTGAATGACTGTGGTATGAACACTGTAGGTGTTAAACTGCACCAGAGATGCACAGATAAATCCTTTATTCAGGTTGATGCTATTATGCGGTTTTCTTTGAAGTCTGGCTCATCTTTTAAGGACTGTAAAACATAAAAGAGATAGAAAATATGCTGCAGGTTCTTTAATAAAAGTTGGTGCTTTTCAATATCAGGAAATCACTTGACAGCGATATCAGATATGATTGCTGAATCTTGTAATACTGTTATCAACGGTGACTAAGTCACGTTTTTCTCAATCTACACATTGTTTCCAGAAATCAAAATACCTCAATCTTTTGTTATGAACTTTAGAATAATATCCATATCAGAAGTTGGCATGATATGAAGTAAAAGTCAATCCAACTGTCCAAATATATCATTGGTGTCTAGAAATTTAATGTATATGCATTGAATTATATCAGTACTTTATGATTGTGATATTGCTCTGATTCACATTGTATTGACAACATACCCCCCTAACCTGTCTGATTTATATAAAATAAAAAAATGCCCTAACACTATCCAGTAGTGATAGTGCAGTGAAAAAGAGAAATGGGCGATCAATTGGTGGATCTCTAGACTAAACAGTAAGAACTAGTCAATCATAAAGAGGTTGCTTGTAGATTCCAATTATACAATTTTTAGTCATGTTTCATTCAGCATTCTACAGCCAGTCTGCAACAGATTCAATGAAGATGCAAAAATGCATTGTTCAAAAAGGAACACTGCAGGGGCGGCCAAAAAGCCAGCATCTAGAGCCTGCACTGAAATGGCAGCCAAGCAGACAGCGAGTGGTTAATCTGCCCTGATGACTGAGAGCTCGTCCAACTCTCCGATGACCCAGCTGTAATCCCACATTGGATCAATGCAAGTTCAAACAATCCTCCATGCTGCTAGCACCTTGCTTGGACTGGGGGATGGTGCTGTAAGACAGGGACCGGGAGACAGAAAGCTACTTAACACCTCCAAAATGACATGAAAAGGGAAGAAAACCCCACAGGATGAACCTGGTCCCTCCAAGAAAACGTTTCATATATATATATACTGTATGTATGGGCCACATTATGCAGGGAGCTGAATGGAAATGATGTCGTTCCTCCAGATAAATAACGTACATGGATCCAATCTAGCAAATACGAATGACGATGAGTGGATATAACAACCAATAACCGAAGGACATCGTATGCTGACAGCCTTACCAGACAGGCATCCTCCATCTCACTCTCAGAGTACTGTCAGGGGATGAGAGGACTATGCAAGGTGACTTTGAGTAAGTGCCTTGGGGGTTTCATGAGAAAACGCCATTGACATTACATTAATTTCATGTCTCTTTTCCAACTGACTTAGAGACACAGAGCCCCAGAAAGCAGGACAAAAAAATGAAACAGACACTTTTTTCCTGTCCCTTTAAGGCACTGGGAGCAGAGATCTAGAGTGACAAATAGGTAAAAAGAACAGCTACAAACTTACTCCTATTTTTAAGAGTCAACAGAGATGGATAAATGCCAGTCAGAAACTTTCCACTGCAGACAAGAATGTTTGGAATTGATAGTAGATGTTCGCATGAAAGAGAAATGGAAAGAAAATAAGAAGAAAGGAGAGAAAAATGAGTAATAATGTGTTAACTGTGTAGAAGAACGTAAGAGAGACAAGACTAAAAGAAGCCCCCCTACTCATCCCGTCCCACCTCTGTGGTAGTGTGCGGTAGCAACGTTGTAACATAATTACTGCTGGGACACTTCTATTCCCAATGATCCATTTGCGTCAGTCAGGTTTTCAAGCCCAGCCAATGAATGGATTCTTAGTTTCTCAAGGATAAAGAGATGACCCTCACCTAGCAGTTATATCCATTTCATGTAGGAAAAGCAACTCCCCTCCTCAAGGTAAATCCCTCGATGCGTGTTTGAGTGAAACTTTCATGAACAGAGAAAAGGATGATAACTTCTTCGATGCAAGGGCAGGGGATGAGCGATGTCATAATAAAGATGATTGCACAAGACAACAGAGAAATCGTAAAGCACTTCAGTTGGTACAGAACGCCTGCAAAAGCATCCCCTTAGTTTTGTTGCTCTATATAAGTTTCAGAGTTAGATCTTAATGTATTTCTGAGAAATGCTATTGATGCATTAAACAAGAGTTGGGCAATTCAGATCCTCGAGGTTGAAGTTCTATATTTTTTGGATTTGTCCCTGTTCTGTCACACATGAAACAAATAGCTGATTTAACTCCTCATCATGTCATGAAGTTCTGCAGGAGTCTGATAATGAGCCATTTATTTGATTCAGTTGGAATCAAGTAGTGAAACATCTAAATCACTTAGCACTAAAACACTTGGACATGCTCACCTCTGTTTTCAAGGGAGCGCCGTTAACCCCTTAACTGTCATTCTCTAAATGCTTGTCAATGGGGCCATGAGGACACCAGGGCCATCGCGACAGTTAAAGCCTTAAACTTGAACTGTTGTGATGTACAAAATTAAAAGAAATTTAGGAATGTGAGGACAAATAAATAAAAACGAAGAGCAGTAGGGCAAAAAGGTTCAATATTCTGAGCAATAAGCATTTCACTTGGTGAATTTAGCCAAAGTTTATTTGAGAATTTCACTTCAGTTTTAGTCTCAAACTCAAAAAACAACAAATAAGTGGGCTTAATAGTAGAATTATTCCTAGAAGAATTAATATGCTACATTCTTAGAAGTATAATTATAGGTTGTTATATTAATTTAAAGAAAGCCAAAAATCTTATATTACACAGTTTTTTGGGGTTTTTTTTAGTTTAATTGCTTGCGTATTGTAAACACCATGAAATACTGGTATTTTAACTTAAAGTTGTCAGACCTGTAGAAATCTCATTCCCATGTCAGATGGAACCTTTAGGTAATAATGTGTGAAAACATCTTCAACCATTTATTTTCAAATGAACAAAATCGCAACGGTTAGGCATCTACATTTCTTCTCTTGAACAAGTGGAATGATGAAAACCACTCTGTCTAATCATCATTTCCAATAAAATCAATCCATCCATCTATCCATCCATCATCATACACGCTTATCCCGCTGGGGTTGCCAGGGGTCACAATAAAATCTATCATTTATTTATTTATTAAACATACAGTTAAACTCAGATTTAGCATTTTCATGCTATTTTTTTTACTATTTAGAAGTAATTGTAATACACAATATTCATTAACTTTAAGGATGGTAGGCAGCTACTTGCTTTTTAACAAAGAAAAAAAAATGGGAATGACTGTTCTTGGAGGCAGCTCCAAAACAAATCAGGAAATCATCATTTTCATTTTCTATGAAGAAATTACAATTCCTTCATTTATTAAAATATATGCAATTCAGCTGACTTCTAATCTTACCTGTCTAACCTTTCTGACTGTTGGGAACATTTTGCAATCAGCCAATTTATATTAAGTAGTAATGGACAAACTAATATCCAACAAGGTAAAAGATCATCTCGATTCCAAATCAATTCTAATACATGATATCTAACTTTCTAAACTCGACATGGAGTGGCATAAGATCAAATCAGTCTAATGTAATAAAGCAGTCAGAAAGCTTTTCAATATTTACACAAGGGTCTATTATGGATCTTTTTCCATAAACTATGATTGCACTACCTGAGCAATTCAGCAAAATATTATTATGAAGAAAGTAGGAAATTAAAGAAGCATAAACTGCTTGGTTGAGAATGGTACTCCTAAACTCTAAATAACAGCACCCTAATTAATTTCATGCTGACTGAGTTTTTCTTTGCTCTGTGTTTCGAAATCAATTCATTTTATGATTGAATATTCCAAGTATTCTTTAAATATCTTGTTTTTAATTACCACAGATCATTAATTTATTTTTTTATTTCCTACTTTATGAACAAACATAATTTTTATATTACTATACATAGGTCATCCAAGTGTGATTTAAAATTAAATGTCTTAATACTATAAAAAAAAATGTTTCAAGTAATTACTTTAGCAGTGAATGGGGCCAAACAGTTATTTATTTAATACTTGCAACACGTTTGTCATTTTATCACACATACACATAAATCCTGATAACAGATAACAGCTATTGAACTGAACATTATCTGTGGTTGAACAACTGTAAACTGGTGAAATGTGACCAAACAAAATAAAACACAACAGAACACATTAGTAGAACACAAACTGCCATCTCAATTTTTGCATGCCTCACAAATGATCACTAATTTTTTGTGCTCCTTGCACACCGGCCTAGTGCACTGGGAACACCAGCTGCTGGCTTTTCTGTCTTTCGAAACTGGGCAGATCGCGCACCTCTTCCTCTTCCTTTGGCCCTCCTGTCTGATGTCCTCTTGTAGCTGAGTGGTGGCTGTGTCTTTTTTTTAACCCACACCTTCCCATTGCCTCAATAATATGCTTCTGGAGTTTGGGTGTGCCCTCCATGCGCCTCTTCATATGTGGCATGACGAGCTCTTTGCCCAGCTCCTTGATAAATAGTCGTCGTGCATTACTCGCACCACCCATATAATCAGGGTGTTGTGCACTGAAGTTGGTGTAGGCATTGAGTGTGGCAACATCCAGCATATTGTACCAGAGAACCATGGGTCACCTCCTTGTTCTCCGCAGACATGTGTAGTTGCTAACCATTTGATCCATTGTGTCCACTCCTCCTTTCGTTTTATTGTAGTACTGGATCACTTCTGGTTTCTTCTTCTGACTGCTGTTATCCACTGCTTTGTCATCATGCATGGTGCTCAGTAGGACAACAGCCTTTCCTTTCTTCTGCACATAGCTCACCATGGTCATGTTGCCATAGAATCCAAATTCCGAGCTATGAAGCTCCCGTGATTTGGATGGCTTCATGATAGATGGTATGTCAGGCTTGTTCTGGCGAAGAGTCCCAACGATGGTCAAGACACAAGGACAGTTCCCACCAAATGCTGTAGTAAATGCATGCAGGTCGTTTCTGACCCATGTGTGTAAACTTGATGTAGAATTACAAAAGCTGTGCTTGTTCATAACTTAAGAAAGAAAAAATAAAAATGATGATTTGTGGTAAACAAAAACAAGATATTTACTGCATATCTGGAAAAGTAAATGATAAAATTAATTTATTTCAAAAGTATATCATAGAAACACTCAACCATACATGAAGTAACCTGGAAAATGAATGCGGGTCGTTTTTGACCCATTTTGTGCGTTAGAAGGGTAGTGATACAAAAAGGGTTTTTGTTCAAAAAGTAAGAAAGGAAAAAATTAATTAAGGATGTATGATGATCAAAAACAAGTTAATTGAGGAATACCTTGAATACTGAATGATGAAATTAATTTATTGCAAAGATATAGAAGATAAAAACTCAGCCGGGTCACTTTTGACCCATGTTTTGCATCAAAGGGTTAAAAAATAACTGACTTTCTCTACCTGTCTAACCTTTCTGACTGTTTTGAACATTTTGCAATCAGCCAGTTTATATTAAGAAGTAATGGACAAACTAATATTCAACAACTTGCTTCATGGTTTGCTTTTCTTGTTTTAACAACTAACACCTCAGTGAAAAGGTTCTCAATAGCAGTCCACATGACCTTTCTGTTTCAACTTAACAAAGAATGAATACTTCTTATCACACTTTGCTCTGGTAAATTGTGCTACATGTTACATGTCTACTCGAGTACTTCTATGTTCCTTTTTCACATTTGCAGTCAGAATTTTCCCTTTTGGCAGCTGCACACCAACATAAAGATGCATGCACAAATAAAAACTAATGCATGCATGGTCCTAGAGGTTTATAAATTTGCATAAAATTACAGTGTAGTGCTGCTGTCTGATATGGGATGACGGCATTTGTCCATTTGCATGGTTGTCGATCATGAGTTGGACTTCTCACCAGGGAGCGATAGTAATGCCAACCCCATAGGGAGCCACAATCTCCCCACACACACAAACACCCCACAGGAACCCTACAGTCTGTGTTAAGTGTCATGGAGGGCTTTTGATGTTGCACAGACCGTAGCTCAGAAATGGTAAACAGCAGCGATGAACCGAGATCTTCCTCCAGGGGGAATCCACACCGTGAGGATATTAGAGACGTTATGCATAATGTGTCTCAGCAGTGGCGCATTTACCCAATCACAGCAATAAGAATCTGAATTAAAAGCCAAGATACTCATTTTATCTGCTTCACTTTTGCTGTAGATATATATATATATATACTGTATATATACTCTATATACTGTATATATATATATGTGTGTGTGTGTGGGGTGGGGTGGGGGGGTGTTCTATACTATCTGAGAGTTTCAGCCAGAAGTCGCCTGCTCTTAATGGAAAAAAAAAATCCAAAAGTTCAGAATAAATATTTGATTTTCTCTTCCCATTTTTATCTTCCACTCGATGCCTCTTTCCCACAGTGTTCCATTACATAAAAGGTTTATGCAATCTGAGGAGTGAGCATGGCCATGAGTCATAACAACAGCAAAAGGAACTAGCTTTAGCAGAACTGATCTTTATTTTCTAGAATTTTTATGCCACACAAGGCCTGTTATTCACATTTTACATTTCATCAAAAGTGGTTAGATTAAAGCATGCACTCTCTCATTTACACAACACAATGTACGGCTGAAAGATGCTGGAGGTCTTCCATCTAAGTCTTTAAACTTTTGGATTTTGAGTAACCCTAGTTCAACAAGGTCAAACAGGAAAGCAACTTTTTTAATTAAACGGAACATACTGAAATTTAGGAGAAAAATACAAGAAAATGAGCACGGCAAATGATGATTTACTTATCACTTAAAGTACTGTATATAATAACCTCCAATAAAAACATCACAGAAAAAATTAAAGCAGAAATTTTTTACAAGATTTGTTTTAATCAAAATAGTAAAGCATTAACATACTTGTTGCACAGAGTAGGAAAACTTCCTGCCAGTCTGCAAATCAATTTGTTGGGTTGCGTTCCACTTTCAGTTTTAAACAATGCTTGTATTAGGCAGGTAAAGGCTGAGTAACGGCAATTCTTACTGGATCATAGCTGCAACATTTGAGCAGCACTAGTTCCATAACTGGTGTGCACATGTGTGTCATGTGGAAAATGCAAGGCTAGTGTGAAGTGGAATTTTTAGACATATGCAAATGAATTTATCTGTTGATCAAATTGATCAAAGGCTGACACACCATAATGTGATTGGTTCTTTTTTTTTTTTTTTACAAAATGCCTACCTGTTTTTTGTTCTTTTTCAAACAATCAAATTTGTCATTCCTGATCAAGTGAAACATGTAATAACCTTTTGTGAGCTGAGTTAGCTACCGGTGTGCAGCAACAGGTGGGGGCACATCAGCATTGTGTTATTTTATACAGCTCATTCCAGACTTCAGTTCCTTGTATTATATACTTGAATTTGCCTCAAACCAGCCAACGTGATGGATATATACCACTAATGCCGTTGATGCATTTTCAACACAAACCAATGAGCACCAATGAGGAAGCATTTTGCAGCTTTCTACTAGCTGGAATGCCTACATATTTTATCTGTTGTATGAGCTATAATTAAATTATCAATTTCTACTGAATTTAACATTTATATGCCAACTGCTTTTTTTATAGTAAATCAATTTCACCAGTAAGTGAGACTAAACCATAGGAACATTCATGGCTGTTGAGTGTGACAAACACTGTTTACCATAATCAGAGTATTTCTGCAGGTCCAGCCCACAGTATTTCACAAATCAGATGATATGTATTAGCTGTCACATGAGCACTGTGAGGAAAACCTGAGAGAAAGACACACAGACATAGAAAAAGCCACAGGCCCTGCTCATCTCTCTGAGAATCTTTTTTGATTCTTTGGACAGCCCTTGGATCCTGACTCCTAGCCTTTTTAGATTATAGCTGCTGGTTCTGAGATCCCAAGTCTGGTGGTTGATGATGAATGTCCCCCCTTCCATAATCACCGTGTACAATGTGAACACTCCAGGCAGCTAAAACACAGGCCGGGGAGTGGTGGAGGTGTGGGGAAGGGAAAACAATGTGAAGAACACAGTCTGACATAAAAACAGGACAGCAACAGCTCACTGGTGGAAACACTACACCGTTTTCACCTAAATCTGCAGCCCGCAGCACACAGATGGAAAGTGGACAGGGAGAAAAAAGGAGAGGACAGACGGGCTGCCGCGCAAACAGCGGGCAGGCTCGACACCTCTCTCGCAGTCACAGTCACACTGAGAGAGATGGAGAGAGATGGGATCTGGAAGCAGGAGATGCAAAGTCAATCATTTCTCAATGCCTTGGATTCACAGAGAAAGTCTACTACTGACACGATCATAACAAAAATGTACAAATACAGGCGTTGAAAAGAGGAATGATAATATTTAGATTGCAAGCTGTAGAAGTCAATACATGATCAAATTTATACTTCCCTGAAATTAAGCAAGATTAGAGTGCCAGATTGTAGTCTCTTAAACTGCAACTATGCATAGATGTATTACAACACCACCCGGAAACTCCATGCTTTTGGCTTTCACAATGCTGTTCTCAGATGAGAGAGGGAGAAAATTTTAACTGCAAGTCAGATCCATATGGTAGACGAGAGGAAAGAGGAAAGGTCCGCGTGAGGGGACCAGGGGTCACTTCCCTACTCTGTTAACATGACGGATCTACTCCAGATTAATGGGGGGAATCACATCCCCCTCAGCTGTCCCGAATCACAAGGCTTCTCTGACAGACAGACAGAAATCAAAGGATGTTAACAGACCAGGTCTCCTTCCTGCAGCACCAGAATCGTCCAGCAGCTGGAGATCCAGCTGGTATTTCCAGCAGCTCCTGGAGGTTTACTCAATGGCCTTGATATATGAGCTGTGACACCTAAGTCTCACAGCTCTAATTACTATACCAACTACTGATAAACATTTCTACATGCATTATACTTTGTGCTATTGTGGGTAGCGTAATGGGAGGTTGGATTAAAAGGCAATAAACACAATGATTTACAGAGTCTATTTTAACACTCTATAACTGCACATAAACTGCTTCATCAAACAGAGTCTTGAAAAAGTTTACTCTGTGTACGCTTCAATTGTTTATCTGTTGTTCTCTTCATAATCGACTCCGGAAACAGGCCAAGAAGTTAAACCTCTGGTGAGAGATGCTTTAAAGGTTCTCCAGAAGAGCATCAATACAGCAGGGTATATTAGCAGTCATGGGAGATCTTTTGATCTTGAAAATTATATTATAATATATTCCTTTGATTTATGTTTTTTTTTTAACCAAAGTCTCATTAAGATGCAGTTAAAATGCAACTCAGCAAATTGATGTCTTTCTTAACTTCAGGTTTTGCTTTATGCAGAATTCAGCTTGATTATCTGGTCACAGCACTGTACGCATCACTTAATTTACTTTAGGTTGAAGAAGGTTATAATGACAACTAAGGTAAATAAAAACAAGAACTATTTACACCCCTAGAGCTTTCTCACATTTTGTCAATTGCTCTCAATTAATCTCTGTATGAATACACGTTCACAAACAGTTTCTCAAACTTCCATGTTTTTTTGTTGGATTTTAAGTGACAGACCAACACAAAGTAGAGTAAAATTGTGAGCTAGAACGATGTGGTTTCCAAAAATGTTCACAAATTTAAATCTGAATGTGACAGGTATTTTTATCCGCCCCCTTTACCATGGCACCCATACATAAAACTATAAGTGCAAACCAATTGTCTTGGAAGGTTATAAAATCAGTAAGTACAGTCAATTTGTGTTATTGAGTCTCAGTATGAATACATTGTTATTGTAAAGATCTCAGATGTTTGTTTAAAAAAATTAACACATTAGTGTTCATCAAAACTGACAGGGATGAACATAAAGTACTAATCAGAGCAGCAGCTTAGGGGAACTAACTTTGAAGGGGATGCAGAGATCCTCAGCTTAGGTGAGGGGATCGGTTGACAAGGACGTTTAGTCTGTGTTGCCCCTACAGTTGTATAGAGTGCTCCCCCGATGCACACACACAAAGTTAGCAACAAAACAATTGTAACTTCTCATCATGCTGTTCTTACAGAGTAATTTTTTTTTTTTAAAGATGCCAGTGAGGTAAGTCACACATTATGGCAAGCCTTTTTAACATTTAATATCAAAAAATTATTTCTTCCTGATAAGAAAGAGTATTTCAGAGTTGCATTTTTGAAAACGTTTTTAATGTTTTAAGTATTGAACTGTTACGTTATTAAAACACACTGAAATTTGTGGATTTACTTAAGTGCAAAAAAGATTGAGTTATATTAATACTTTTACAACCCACTGTATTTTCAATCTGGGCGACCAAGTTAGATATAACGCACTTTTGTAATTCTGTGGGGTTTTCTTGAAGAAACAAACAGAAAGAGGAGGAGGGATCTTAAACGTGCAAAATGACTCGACTTGTTAAAGTCGTCACCTTTGCTCCACCGCATGCTCCCAGCAGTCTGGCCGCGCAAAACCACACAGCATGCATGTGGAGGTTTTCTGCTCCTTTAAGAAAGCCAAAAGCCCAAATTTAATTATCAAGCTAAAGTCAAATATCCAAAAGTTCACAAATACAGCCAACAGGTCACTTCTTAACGTCAGGTGGAAGAGGTGAAGAAGCGTCCTGCGTAGGCATGTTTCAAAGAGCAAACGAGAGAAGAAAATATGGAGCTTAAGCTGCTCTGCCCTGCTGAGCAGCACATGTGCTGAGTGAGCCAAACACGGTGGCTTACCACCTGAGGTCTGAGTCAAGGGCAGGACAGTTGAAAGGTCACTGCTGGCTGTTCTGCTATACAAACAGCACCTCAACGAGTAATGCTTTCACCCTCTGAACCTACATCAGACAGTTAGAGGGATTAAAAAATTACCAGTGTTTATGAGCTGCCACTGAGCTGTAGTTATACATTTAAGGAGCTAAAGGGATATAGTCTGATTTACACTTCTGTTGTCAAAAAAGTCTTTGTTAAAACAGTAACAATCTTAGCAATAGATAAAAAGAAGTGAGTGTTAGATTGGAAGGTGAGTACCTCATGCTTTGCACCCAGAATGTATGGATTAACCTTCTACTGGTTGACTAAATATATAGTAAATTTAGTCAAAATGTGAAGTCACATAGAAAGCAAAACTCTACTGGAACCACATGACCTCCATTCTGTTGAAAAGAACAAATCTCCTTTGGAGTTTATCAACTTGTCCCACCTTTCCACATAACTATAATTAATTTCTTTCTTTAGGTCTATCAGTAATCATTCTGCATGAGAATTTATTTAGTTTTTCTCATTGGTTTCCTAAAAAGAATATATTCCCTTGAATGGCAAACATTTTTTTGGGTTAAAATAACTGAGATACCAAGACAGAAAAGATTTGTTAGAGATGGTAGGAGAAAATTATGTACCACAGCTGTCAAACTACACTCACGTTACTATCCAATCTGTATCTTCCTATGTGACCCAAAATAAAGGGCTATTTCACTATTTAAAACAAACATCTGATTTGCATTGGAACATTTCTGGCTTAAATAAAAAATACTGGTAAAAAAACTAAACCAAAAAAGGATATGCTGATCACTTTCAGGCAAAACACAAGAGGAGCATGTTCAGTTCTTTTGGCAGTAGTTTCACCCTAAATTCAGACATACATGAAAACTACAAATTTTAGACAAGTCAAACTTGAACTGAATTATTTTAGTCATTACAGATTCTGTAGGACACTGTTTTTGAACTTTTTATTCTATTTATAAACATGAGAAAAAGTGGGGATTTTTTTGTCTCTACAACACAATTGTGTATTGGCTTTGCACCTTAGTAGTGCAGGAAGACACATTACTTTATGTAAATAACATTCCAACATTGCCTTCTTGCATGTTTAACACTGTAGCATTAGCTATGTGATCCCTAAGTAAGCCAGGCTGCAACAGATTTCTTAGACACGACATGACGACTTGCCCTACTTTCTGATTAAGTCGGCTAATAATTACCTGACCACTTGGGGGCATTGAAATGTAACTATCAGCTGGTTAGGTGATCCTTGTGTATGAAACTAATATTTAAAAATAGGGGCATTCAGCATAAATAATTTGACCGGTCCTGATGCAATAGAACACTGCAAATTCCACATCCTAGATCCCAATACACATGCACTATTCAAAATAGGATTGTATCAGAAGAGACATAAATACTTCAAAGCTGTGACAACACTTGATGTTTCACAAAATCCCCTTCATTTTCTCATATTTAGAAAAAAAAACATTTTCAATGTGACACCTTATTTGGGCAATCTAGAATATTGGTAATTTATTTTGTCTGGATTACCCAGCAAGCAAAATTAAACCAAAAACAAACCATAATATCTCCACAAGCGTGGCATTCACAACCCATAAGATATGAATTCAGCTGTATAAGTGTTTAAAAATCTGCCATATAAATGCTATAAAATAATCTAAAATCATACAAATATTTCAACAAATCAGCTATTTGTTAGCAAAACATCTAAGGCAGTTGACATATCAAAATAAAATATTCCCTCTTTTGTTTACAAGGAACAGTCTACAGTTAACTGCGGTCCAAAACATTATCTGCCAGGCTCAAGATTCTGCATGTAACCTCCAGGTCTCACAGGGGAACGCTGGAATCTCCATATTGATGACGGAGCTCCAATACACAATGATTCATGTTACTAAGACGCTCCGGTTAAACAAGAGGAAAGTTAAACAGAGACAACGAGTGTTATCCTTCCTCTGACAGCTTGTTTTATTTTGAGTTCAAATAGTGCCCAAAACTTTTAATTTTACGACTCGTACAAAGAAAAAAAGGAAAGATGAGAACATTTGGCATCAGGGAGAACACAAACTCTGTGATTATTTGGCGTCTCACAGCACAATTATCTGACCAAAACAATTGAATGTTGTATTTACTTTTAAATAAAGCTCACTTCTGCAAAAGCTCAAATGTGCAGTATGAGATTTATCCAAATGCTACAGCATGGTTTTTTTTTCTATTGTTTCTTTTTTTTTTTTTTTTTTTTGCAGGAAATTCAAATAACATGCAAAAAAGCTTCCATTGTACAACACTGTGAGATATTTGCGAGGGTTTTTAATTTCTCTTTAAAGCTGCAGTATAAAAGAACATCTTGGCTTACCAATCAGTCAGAGAAAAAAAAAAACTATCCTCTTTATTGGACCAGAATGTTCTGCATCTATCTCTTATTGTGCACTCAGTGCATCCTTGGCATGCAGCTCTCTGGTGTTTTGTCCTCCTTGGGAAAAGAAAAAAAATGTCCTGGGAGGAGAAGAGTGGAGGAGAAAGACTTTCACTCAGTGATTCAGAGGCATGGTGTAAACGCCAGCGTTTTCTTTCTGACAACCGGCGTTAATTGCAGATCCGACTCGCCCACACACTCCACATTTCTCCTGGAAGGAGAGGCTGAGACACTGAGATTCAAGAGGGACGAGGAGAGCGGTAAAAGATGCTGCAGCTGCCCATTCCTCACACCATCACCACCTCTCATTCCTCCCTTTTGACTGAGAACTTTTGCAAAGATGCTGACAAGCAATTAGACACATTTGAAGAGACATGGAGGGACTCCATAAATGAAATGTATAACAAGGCTAAGATGTTTCATAAACATTAGTGATCTACTACAAAAATCATCTTCTGTTTAATAAAACGTTGCCGGATGCAATCTAATAATTCTATCTGCAAGACAGAGGAGTTAGTGCAACAGTTCAAAGCAGGCATGTGACAGTAACATCTTGTGTGCCTTTACAGTCATCCCTTTGACTAATACTTGACACAAACTGTTAACACAGTATTCATCTCAGCCCAGTAAAAGTACCCCTCATCCACACATTAGACATAAGAGCTCACGTGACGCAGATCATCAGCAACAAGACCCATTACTGATGAGGCCTGGGGCAGCGCACAAGCTAATGACTGCAGATTGGATGGTGCTTTAATGCTTTGCTTAAGAAATCACTGGCAACCAGCTGGTATGATAATGTGCATGCCATCAGGATAGTGGTAACATAAAAAAAGCACAGTAAAAACTTGTTTGCGTTAATACTGCTGCAGCAACTCAGGTGGCTTAAGAACTTGTCATTGATTTCACTCTGTATGTGTAAAATACACGGCTTAGTAAAAAATGACAATCTTTACTAGCTTTGCCGAAGCTGATTATGTGTTTGCTTTTTATAGATTCTCGATTAAAACCAATGTTTTAAAAAGCTGCATTTATAAATCCACTAAAATGATATGTCATATTATTCCTGTGGTTTAATGTCCTTTAATTGACATACCACAGAAAGTGCCAGAGTGACTTAAGAAAAATACAATATAAAAAAAAAAAAGTCACACAATGGGATTGCCCCTCCCCTACCTATTCCTGCTTTGTCAGACAGCTGCATGTTGGATACAATTTTCCCTCACCTACAAAGTGAGAAGTGAAAGGTGTATTCCCCATCTGTATGGAGCAGACAGTAGCAAAGCACTGCCTGTTAGCTAGCCACAAGTAACTCACTATACTCTCTTGTTCACAAGAAAACAAACTAATATGTTTGGAAAAACTTCCACTTGCAAAAAACAGAAAGTTAAAAGAGTTCCAACTTCATTCTTATTAAGGTAATGTTTAATGTCATTTATGACAAGCAGCTGACTGCAGCCTGGCTTTTATCAGCTCGTCAGAGTCCCTGTTGTAATTGTGTTTAATCTAAAAGTTTGCTTAGCCTGTGTGTAAATATCAAAATAGTGAGAATTAAATGTTTTTAACCTCATGGTATGGTAATCAATATATTGAATTATTTTATTAACAAAAGGAAATTACAGCAAATAAATGTTTCTGTAATGTGACACTATATATTTTTCTCAATAAGCTCATGCACTGAAAATACTTGTTCAATTGTATTTCATAAAATTACTAAAAGTTAACAATTTAGACATCTACGACAATCAACCATATACAAAAAGCACTTTTATCCCAACAGTAACAAGTAAATTGAGAAACAAGCATTTTACACTGTCATTTGTTATTCAAGTGAATAAAAACTAGAGAGGCACTAATCAGTCCTTTTTTATCTCCCCGAGGACAATAACGTATAAAACTGAAAAATATCGCAGCAGTTTTTTGCACTCAAGCGTATTTCCTTAACCTTCATCAGATGTCAGATTTTTAATAAACTCAAATGAGTGCATCAATAGATATGTTCTTAGCTTACATACTTATTAAAACAAAATATGAGGAAGGTAATTTTGATACGTTTATTAAATGAGTACCAATTTTTTTTTCTTTTTTTTACATTTGACCTGCCAATCAAGAAAAATTCTTGATCAATCTCAAATAAAAACTGTTCATTAAACAAGAAGACATGTAGTGTGCCGCTTGACACTAGAAACCTCTGAGAAGGTCAGGTTACTGCTGGCTACTCTCCTCTCTGGCCAGAGGTTAAGGTCATCGGGGAGACAGAAATTCATGCTAGAAGCTCTTCACTAAAAAAAAAAAAAACAGCCTACAACTTCCCACTTGTGATGATAAAATGTGTGACCTTATTTACAAGTGAGAAGTTAATCATATAAAGATCACTTCAGCCACACTTCACTTGAACTAACATGATTAGGTTCAAATCTGATGGACCAGGTCTGTCACCTTACTAAAACACACTGGAAAGTAACCACTTTCTTATAATACTGTCAAATCAACTCAAATATGCACTGAAACCGACTTTATTGCACTTTTTTTTTATTTTTAAAGGTGGTTTTAATGAATGTTTTTCCAGCTGCATAACATTAACACACTAATTTGCAGCCAACTCCTCGTCTGACAACTTCTATTATCACGATCAAGTCACCGTGTGAGCAGGTCTACAGTGGCTCAACGGTGTTATTACATACACAGTGATTACTGTTGAGCAACGCTTTTACAAAGCCTTGCGGACAAGATGACTTACTCTGATGGATTTTTCCCTTATAATAACAGTTCGGAAGTCTTACAAGAAGCTACAGGAGAACTTATTGCCGGTGTGTAATGAACATAGCCAAACTCTCACAAGTGACAGATATCAACAGCACCCTTTAACCTCTCACTTGGACATTTTATGGCTTTGACAGCTCACTGTTACTCGCGTGAAATAACACGAGTTTTACAGTGTTGTGAAAAGGCAGGTATAGATAGGTGAAAAAATGTGTCCCAAATCCACTCTACGTCTCCCTCTTGCGCTTCTCCCCTCTCCCTGACTGTAGCTTACAGTACCGCCGCCACACTCCGCAACATTGTTTCTATTTCCGTTACTCACCTTTACTCCCGAGTCAGTCGCTGTATATAGACACTCTATATCGGTGACTCCAGTGGATAAACGTAATTTCAGTTCACATTCACACGCTGACTGCTATTTTAGGGGGAGCCGACAAACTCAGAAAAAGCCAATCTCCCTCTTGTCAGTGCGAGACTCCTCCCCATCTGACGAGCTGCCTGTCCCTCCTCTGCCCTCCCCCCGTTACTCCTCCTCCCCTCCCTCGGAGTTTTCTCTGGCTCGCAAACTCTACCGAGGAAAAACGTGAAAAAGGAATAAAAGTAATGTTTACCTTTGTTCCGGGACAAGCAGCTCTTACTGTACCCCCTGGGCATGTTATTGAAATATAATGTAATATAAAATATAACTTTAAATTGATTTTTACAATGTAATGATATTTATAATATAATATAAATATACAAGTAAAGGCATTCACTTTCCAAAGTTTCTCCTCAGGATTTTCAGTAATTAGTTCCACCAACAACAGCAGTCACTTTCTTTAAAGGCCACATCCTCGGGCCAATACTGATCCGCAGCGTCTGTTCAGCAGCCAATCAGCAGAAGAAGGCGGGATTAGTGCAGCACGTCACGTGTGTGAGGGAGATCAGCGGAGTTGAGATTGCCCTGCCTTTGCTTTCACTGTACCTTGTATGTGAAAGCAGGTGCGGGTGAGAAACCACTGTAATCACAGGGGTGCATTCAGACAGTTTCCTAAAGGGTGGTCATCCAGATGGGGGGCAGTGATAATCACAGGGTTGCATACTAAAATCAAAAGTCAATAATATATTTTTCTTAAGATTTCTTATCCTACAATGAAGGAGGTGGTGACATAGGTGTCTGCCCCAGGGCATTTTCTGTGCCTCAATAAAATTTCATTACACAATGTTGCTTCCTCATAAGGTCACCCTCTGGACTGTTTATGTGCTAAACCTCATCATTCAGTGCTAAAAGAAAATATGCCTTCTAACAGAATCTTTAAACAGTTTAGAACTTTTCTCCATTCGTATTTATTTAATCTGTGAGATTAAATAAATCTCACAGATTATTAAAGAAATGTCTTGTGTAAAGGGGACATTTCATATTGAAAAACTTTGTCCATTTGTCAGAGCCTCATGGTTTCAAGCATGTCAGTAGAAATAATCCAGCCTCACGCGTTTGTCTCATTCCAACCTCAATTTAAACTTATTTCCCCGTTCCTCGTATCACAGATGTAAGTAGCTGCAACACTTTTAGTAGGTGTATATGAATTACAACACATTTTTCTACAATTGAGCTTGTTTCAGATATGAATGAGCCTCATATCTTTTGTCAGTGTTTTGTGTTGTTTTATAACACAGGGAGGACACCCAAATTAGCTTTTTTCATAAAAAATCTAATTGTTAGTCATTAAATTGAACTTTATTTACAATAATTTCCAACAGGGTCTGTTAAAAATATCCCATAGTGCTTAAGTGACCATTACATTACATTACAAATACATTCTCAGAAAGAAACACTTAGGCCCTATATAGATTATAGAGGTCTGAACAGTATCTTGATCAAGAACAAGCTGTTTTTTGCCATTGATTAGTGCTACTTTCCCTCCCCTGTGCAATGTAAGATGCATATAGGTCACACAGGTCTCAGCAGCTTCTACTTATGAGAAAATTAGGCAGCTTCTTGGTATTAACAATTTCTACGGATGGATTATGCTCTAACCTTTCATGCTGCTTATTTGGGGTGCCTTTTAGAAATCTGGGAAACGTTTTGCCCCAATATATCATTGATATTCAACTCGATTTCAAATTACAATTTGGCGTTAAAAAAGACATAAAATACAGGAGCAGAAGTTGTGCCTTAGTAGCATTTTCTCCTCCTTTCTTGTGCTTCACATTTTTACCATCCTAAATCTAAGTAACTCCAACATGCAAGAGTAATTCTTAGTTATCAAACTTGCCCTGAAGGAGTAGTGTTTCTGACAGGAGAGGTAAAGACATGGCATTTGAAATAACAGACTTTCATACACATTTTTTACTTCCACTGATCTACTGGGCTCTTGAAGAAGGACAGCTTGTTCAGACTATTTGTTTTGCACACTGGCTTATAAAGCTACTCAGACTTTGTCATATTTCTGTTACATTGTCACTACAAAAGTTAATCTATTTTATTTTATTTTTTCTTCTGATTTTACACAATCTAGTACTAGAGCTTAAGGTAAAATGCATATGGCTTTTAAATTTTTAAAATATTTTTTATCAATAAATATCTGATTATGGGACGCCTTCTGCCCCATTCAGTCAACACTTTGCAGATCTGTGTTTTACTGCAGTTACAGATGTAGATTTTGGGGAGACATGTCTCGACCAGCTTTACACATTCAGAAACTAAACATGTTCCTGTGTCTTCTATGCAAAATACCTGAATGTCAGTCATATTGGATTGAGTAAGCTTTTCAAATCTTGCCACTGACCTCAACTCTAACTTCTTTCAACAGATTATCCGAACATACATTAAGGATTTATGCAGCTTCTTCAGAGTTACTGCAGACCTGTTAACTGCTTCTTTGAGCAATGCTCTCCTTGGCAGTTCATTTGGATGGTCTTGTCTTAATTTGCCACTCTCTTTTTGAAAAATGAATTGAACAGTGGTTGTATAATGGAACAGCTTCTAGCAAGGAGGACTTGGGTTGGAATTTTGTGCATGGAGGTTGCATGATCTCGACCTTTGATTCTCTGAAGGTATTCTGGTTTTCTCCAGCATACTAAGAACTTGCCAAGTCAATTGGTCTGAGAGAGTGCAGGCATGGTTGGGTGTTCTGCTTGTTTCTGCCTTGTCTTGTGATAGACTGGCAACCTGTTCAGGTGACTATCTCGCATCTTGCCCAGCTAATGGTCCGAGGCACTAGTCCTCTCTTCCACGATCTCTCACAGATCAAGATGGTAAAAGGGCTGGATAGATGGATCAGTGCTGTGTGAGATTTGTAAGCCTTTTCCCTGGACCTGTCTATATTTTCTTTTGCCTTCACAATTCTGTTTGTTCACTAATGTTCTCTAACTAACCTGTGATGCCTTCAGAGGAAAGCTGTATTTACACACAAGGAACTTTAATTACTGAACAGATTATTTCTGCAAGAACTTGGTATTGCAATGTATTTTATTTAGGGGTGTTATAGCAAAGGTGGGTGAATACTAACTCATACCATGTTTTCTTCCCCCCCTGTGATGTGTGAGCCTTTCTTACACAAGATAACTCGCATTCTTAGAGAGGAAAAACAGCACGATAGTGGAATCTCTTCTCTTTCTTACTGAAGTAACCAGCTTTGAAGAAAGTGGAAACTCCACACGGGTTTTCTGCCATTTTCACTGAACATGTTTTCTCCTGTTTTGTGGCTAGACTGGGAGCTTCTAGTTTTGTAACATGCAGCTTTCTGTCTCTTTACTTTCCAGGAAGTAGGGGGAGTGTGATTGTTCTTGTGCCCTTTAAGACCCTAAAATGTATTTACTCTGTTCTTTTCATCATTTGCACTTTGTTTAAATGTGATCATTCAGAATGCTGTAAAAATTAAGGATTCTTTCTAAGTTGTACACTCCAATTTATACAATTCCTGAGATAATTCCCCTGACTACCTTACAATTTTAGTTTAGGAGTCAAGAATTGTTGGATCTTTTGCTAAATTTCAAACCCTCATGCTACCTAGCTGTTTTGTTTCTGGGGTTACCATGAAGAAGTGTGTGTGTTAACATCTGCCACCAACAGGCTCTTCAATGAGGTCACACCACTTGCCTCTTTCTGCATCTTTGAGTTTCCAAAACTGACATTTCTACTATATTCATGTCACACAATGTCAGAAACACGTCACAGGTTCTTAGTTTCTTTCCTAAAATTTTACATAAAGACGTAAGTAAGGTTGTAAGTAAGATTAACACACTTGGTTGCGAGACTTATTCTTGTTAGTGAATAGTAAAAGTTGAAAATGAGTTTTTCATATGACTTCTACATTATATTTTTCTTCAAACCCTTTGTAAGAAATCAAAACCTTGTGTAACAGCAGCTTCTTACCTGTTGTTGCTCCACAAACAGTTTCACAGTCTGCTGCAACCTCCACCTCCCTCCTTTGTGTGCATTCACTTTCCTTATCTTGCCTTTTAGTTCACGCTACAGCTCTCCCCTTCTTTCTGTGCCTTTCTGTCACTCACTCCATTGATCATCCTCAAAGCCAGACCAGCTGGCTTTGAATATGTCCCCTCAAGTCCTGAGAGGGCCCGTCTTCACACCCTGTTTCTGCTCTTGTCCCTTGGCTTCTCTACAGGCAGAAAGCAAAGAGGAGGAGCAGTTTGAAGAGCTGGACCCCTGATGGTCGCCGACATGTCGAGCATGCGTTACGTGACGGGACTTGGCTCAGGGCTCCCTGGATCAGCCACAGCTGTCATTCATAATTCCAGAAGATGTTGCTTCTTCTTTCAAATGTGTGAACAAAAACTTTTGAAGCTGTTGTAAAATCTTTTACAAGTTATTATGTGAAATTAAGGTCTGGCTAGTGAAGCAAGTTCATGGTGCACAACATTTTTCAATATTTTATAATTCCTATCAGTGTCAATGTACTTGTTGTTGCAGTGCCAAAATGTTGCCTTATAAAAATAGAAAAACCTTAAATTGTTATACATTTATCAAGCAATAAAACATCCTATGTTAAGAAACAGTTGTTAAATCACCAGTCTGACCTTTTTTGATAGCCCTGCTTTTGCAACTCCTTTTTAGCAAACTGGACAGCACTCTCATTCTACAATTCATAAGGTTAGAGCAAAAGGAAAAAGTGATACGTGATCATTTCTCTTTGGACAATTTCTCTACATCAATCTAAACAACTTACCATGTGGTCCAAAATCAACATTTTATTAACTGAAAAGCAGTTAATAATATATAAAACTAACACAGAATAGAAAAGTAATCTGTAAAACATTATTGATCCAAAATTTAAAAGTCCCTTATTTGCCCAGCAAGGCAATTAAAAATTATATTTTTGAATTGAGTTCTACAGGCCACACAAAGTCATTCCAAGGCCCACAAGTTGCAATTTGGACACTCGTGCAGTAGATGAAAAGTTCTGGATCTCTGCTTATGTGCTTTTAACCCACAAGTTTCGGATAGTTCAGGGGACCGAAATGGAAAAAGAAAAAGACTGATTTTGTTTCTAGCTTTGCGTTTCAATGTTGAGTTGGTGTTTTGTTTCAAGATATTATTCTGTAAAATAATCAAATAATAGCACTTTTCTCTGATGGAGGCAATCAGATTTAATTCTGTTTAAATTCCTTTTACTTCAAAATATCTATACTGCCATCAGTCTAGCAAAGTTCACATGACCTTGTCAAAGCAAAACAAGCCCATAGCATCACTGATTGTATACCGTACTAAACAAGAAGCATAAGTGTTCTCCTACACTGTATAGCGTTTTTTTGTATTTTCTGTCATGTGACCAAAGCACATAGTTTTAGCTGAAATCCCAGTTCAAAAAGCTCCACATTTTAACATGTGTAGTGGAAATGCAGAAATACACGCCTCTTACTCTCCTTTCCCTGCATGGTAATAATTAAAATCCAGTCTTGTTTGCCAATTTGTCTAATTATTTTAAACTTTTCTAACCAGAGCTCTGAAAGTTTTTAATGGATTATCAGACTGACTTATGAATGAGCATATTCTTTAGTGTATGGCACATTATCTTGTCTTTCCCATCTTGGATGAGTGGCTAAGAGAAATCAAAAAACTTCTTTGCCATGTCTTACTTAGCCCACAAAGTCACAGATTAATAGCTAAAAGTTCCCTGACAATTTATTTTACAAGACTTGTTTGTGGTACAAATGAATGATGAAGTAAAATTTTTATTTATTTAGTTTATTTACTTTTTTCTATATATTTCAATATTTCATTAATATCTTGATATTATTATGACATTATGCTGCTGTATTAAAAGAGTGGTTGATTTATCTTAAGGAGATTTTACATGTCTTTACAAGGCTTGCCAATAATTGTGAAGGGTTATGTATGACACAGTAAACGATGAAGCCTATTTCAGCAAACTGTGGGGATGGGCAGCATAATGGTTTGTTCCAGCAAGGCTTTGATGCAGTGCAGACAGCTGGCATTTCCAACATTGCACCAGACCACAAATAGACCCAGACACTCTTTTCTGTCCAATTAAAAGTGCTTTCAGTAAGCTTAATTTTAGAATATAAAAGTCAAGCTTGACCCACAATATTAGAGCAAGGGAAAAACAAGATATTTAGTCTGGAAATGAGAAAGCACAATGGCTTGTGATTTTCTCAGTGAGTAAATTGATAATCAAACTAAAATAACATTTCATTAACCAAGGTTGATTAAGAAAACTTTACTGAACATTTCACAAGAATCCAGCCAACCACTTGCTGCTCATTTATATTAACTTTAATATGGACTCTCTAACAAACACCATGACTTTCAAAACAACGAGTCAAAATTATGTTCACCAACCACAATTCAGAGAGCTTCTTTATAAAATAAATATTGACCAATTGAAGTAATGCTTTAAGATTAATTTTAATCATGTAAGGGTACAAAGTCCTCTAACAAAGTTGTAACAGAATCAACACCAGCGATGTGTTAGATAATCAAGATGGAGATCTAAAAATACTCCATGAGTCACAGTCTGAAAGTCTTCTCTCATTACCCGCTGTAATTAAATGTAACCAAGGCCTCCAAGCTCCGAATAGCACACAAGTGTTAGGGAGTGACACTCGAAATGTTGCAAGTTTCCCGAGAAAAGTGGAGCAGTTAACTGGAGCTGTGCCTGCCCCAAAAAATGTGGCTCAGCAGAAAGGAAGCTGTTGGAAATGTCTACGAGAGTACAATGTACAAGCCACAGCAGAGCTTAATGTATTTGTTAAGTTGTATTGTGTTAAAAAGCTAACTTATACTTTTGCTTTCTGATGTTTTTAACTCGTTTCATTTCTCTTCTGCACAACTTTGATTCTGACGTGAGCGTCTGTGCTCTTCCCGCGGCGTGCAAAAGTCTTTATGACAAGTTGATGATTCCTCCTGAGATTACCAGTCCCCTGGGTTTCCTAATGCATTCGCCTCTGTTTATCACAACGCTCAAAGCTTATCAACTGCAAGGGGAAGTCTTCTAAACATCCATCCCGTCTTGTTTGCTTGATGGCCTCCCTCATCCCCCCAGCATACGTGCTGAGATTCAGATAATAACATAAGTTCTTTAATTATCTGCCAGATTCACACGGGTCCATAATTCCTTTTATAAAATGGAGTTTCCGTCAAAGTGAGCTCATTAAAAATTGAGTAAGGTCGGGAATTAAACCCCTCTTACCATTATTCATTTTCTACCTAATTTCAAGCATTGTTTAATTAATCACCTGTAATGACTTAAATTATTCACAGCCTGAAAAGTTGCTGAATGAAATTAACAAATTTCATACTGACAATTATACCAGTGCATCTCAGTAAATTAGAAAAATCATCAAAAGATTAATTTATTTATGTATTTTAATTCAAAAAGTAAAACATATTCCAGACAGATCCATTTCAAGTGCTTATTTCCCTTAGTTATGATTGCAACTTAAAGCTAATAAAAATATTACATATTACATAACACAAATATTACCTAAGACCAATATCTTTACTTGGCTAGGGCATCTTTTGCATGAATTTTGGCATCAATCAATGTAATATCTGTCGCTTTCCTGAGATATTAAGGAAGATCGGGTTGCTTAAAATGGCCTTCAGCTCATCCGTGTTAGACCTGGTGTCTCTTATCTTCCTCTTGATAAATACCCATAGATCCTCTGTCAGGCTTAGGTCAGGCCAGATGGATGGCAAATCTGGCACAATGATACCATGGTAAAAAAGCAGGTATTGATACTTTTGGGAGTGTGTTTCTAAGTTCCACTGGAAAATAAAATCAGCATCTCCAAGAGCTGTCCTGATAGATGGCTATGCTCACTTTGCACTAGATTAAACACAATGGATCAAGACCAGCAATTCACGGCTCCTCAAATCATCACTGGCTGTGGAAATCTCTCACTGTATCTCAAGCAACTTGGATTTGGTGTCTCTCTGTTCTTCCTCCAGACTCTGAGAATTAGATTTTCAAATTAAGTGCACAAAAAGGATTTTCATCTGGAAGGACGACTTTGGACCACTGAGCAACAGTTCGGTCCTTTTCCTCCTTGGCCTTAAGAAATCCAATGACTATATTCAACATAGACCTCTGAATCCAAATACAGTCCAAATCATATGAATCTCCTTTAACTGAAGGGGTTTTGACACACAAGCCTCTCAAAGTTGTGGTTATCCCAATTGTGCGCCTTTACCTCATTTTTTTCATCCATTCAATGTGTGAATAGAATTCTCTGTGATCATATAGCTTCTTGAACATTGACCCTATCATGACCTGTCCTCTTTTCGGAGAGTCAATGACTGTTAGACAACTGTTAAGAGAGCAATGTTATCCATTGTTGTTTAGGTCAAAATGCATGTATAAAATGGCTTTTTACTGTTCCTATATAGTACCCAAATAATCCAGTAAACTGAATTATGAGTTGTTATTGGCTATAAGCCACGATCATCGAGGTAAACAGAAATAAGCACTTCAAATAAATCAGTCTGTGAGTAGAGCATCTACATGTTATAGAAGATTCACTTTTTCTATGATACTCAAATTTACTGAAGCACATCTGAACTATTTCAGTTGCACAGAACAATTTTCTAATATTGAATGCCAGTCAGTATAGTCTTGGGAGAAAGTCACCCAGATTCAGAGGCATTTAAATGGTTTTCCAGCGGATTTGTTCTGATGGTACATAATACTGAGCTATCGTTTTGTACATTTCACTGTTGGCTACTTTCACAGATTTTCTGACATGTTGATTGCGTCATATGCAAAAATGTGTCTGAATGTGTCTGTGTAAGTGTGAGTTTCAAGCATTGGCAGCATCGGTGAGCAGGTGCCATCACTTCTCATTCCCACAATTTACAGTGAAAAGACATGTCGAGGACAGGCTGGATTAGGAAAGTCTGTGAAAAGACGTGTGTGGGAGAAACCACTCTAATTTTTGCCTTTCAGCCATTTCTCTTTTGCATGCGGGTACAATGACAAATCAAGCTATGCTAATTCAGCTTGTCAGGTTTTGTTTGTTTGCTTACCAAGAAGGCAGAGGATACGAGAGTCTGCTGTTGTGACATATGGACACATTAAAAAAAAGGGGGGGAGGGTTAATTTCAATACCAGAAGCTTCATTCCTTTAAAAAATAAGTTCCAATCAGGTCACAAACTAGATCTTTTTGGTATTAGAGTGAACTTTGGATGGATTTTAAGGGTGAACATAAGGGGCATACAGTGCAAAAATCTAACTGCCAGAATAATGTAAGAAAAAGAAATTGGGCCCAAAAAGTAGACTTTGGCATTTTTTAACTTAGTTGGTTTTCATGTCTGTTTGGGTTTTTTTTTTTTTTTTTTTGCTTGTTTTAATACCATATATACGCTCATCTTACAGCTACATTCACACAGCAGATCTTGATGTCCAATTCAAAGTTTTACTGAAATCTATTTTTGGGAGGTGTAAGAGGGAAGGAGGAGTTGTTAGGGGGAAAAGGGCTTGTGCATTTGTGGTCATTATACTACTAACTAAATACAACCGCAATGAGACTTCTTTGTCAACTCCAAAGCGACCTGCATGCACAGAAGAGTGTAGACATCGCAGAGTTGGGGACTGTTTACGAACCTAATAATTATGAATTATGATGCACACTTCACATCAGTGACCTTAAGGTCTGTTAAAATGTAACATTCTTCAAAAGAAAAAAAACAAATACATATTTATTTTAATATGACATACGAAAGGATTAGAATTGGCCCTTTCAGATATCCACAGAAAAGTCAGACATGGGTTGCAAATGGGCAAAAAATATATATATATCTGCCTGCTGTGTAAACATAGCCTAATACTGGTTCATGGAGAATTCTAAAAACCGTAAACCACAGTCGTAGTTATGGCACGCTCTTAGGTTCACATAATCATCATAAGTAACGGCAGGCATAGAACGACTATGCAATCATAATCCTCGAAATGTAATTCAGTATTCATGTTGTACAAATGTGCTCAAGAAAAATCCAGAAATCTTCTGCCAAGTGCAGTTGAGAAGAAGTCATGAGAGCACATCATCACCCGGAGAAAATACCATAAGACGGTGAGGGAAAGCAAGCCTTTGTTTCAAGGATTTCACTGAAAGACATTGGCATCATCAGCTTTCTTTGTTGCACACTTTGTCTCTCCAGATTTTTCTGGTCTCCCGAAGGTAAATAGAGGCTTGACTCATGGAGACACATGCAGTTTTTCCCCACAACAGGTAATAAATTTGCGTGTCAAGCCTGCGTGTCACAGATTAAACATGCTTTGTTTTGGATGATTTATGAGTGCGGCTGTACTTGGCGGCAAGAAGCCGGAGGTTTGATGGCGTGGAGGGGGTAGCAGGTGAGTCAGTGAGTTGGTGAGTGTCAGATTTGTCTTACAGGAAGACTGATCTGTAGGTCCTCTAAGGGTGCCCACTGCAACACACACCTATGTCATTAATCACACACAGACTCAGAGTATGGGGTGCTTTGTCTTCTCCTTTCACACCAATGCTGCAAGCTGTCACTGTCTTTAGAAAAGCTTGTTTCTTACTACTATAATAAACTAGAAGAAAATCTATGTTCCTTCTTAAACAACACAGCCAAAAACATGTAAAGTTAACATTTTAAAGCAGTTCTTTTTTTAGCCTTAACTTTTTACAGAATTTAATGTCTCTCAATGGAATATGAGACCCTGAGGTGGACTACTCCTTTACCCATCCCCTCCTTGAAGAAGGTTACCTGGATATACAGGATTAGGATCTTTCAGCGTCCTCTCGAAGAAACCGCTGATTCAGCAAGCAGCGCAGCTAAAAGCATGTTGACTTATAATCCGAATGCAGCTGACTGCTGATGCCCCACTTTCTTCTGATTGCACACACCGCCTTCTTCTTTTTGGAGGCCGAGTTTGAGGAAATTAATCACAGCAGGAGTAGCAATAAATCCTCTTTACGGACAGTGGCTTGGTTTTTGACTTCAAGTTGAACATCATGGGAAAAAGACAAACCTGTTGTGCACTTTTGAACCCTTGAACCCTTGTTAACTTTAGTACCCTTAATGTGAGTCTGTGAGGCTAACAACTAAACCTCATGAAACAATGAAGGTTATTTTTGGCATAAAAAATAAACAAAGTTTGGTTAACTTTCAGCTTTCTGTTTAGAGGTTTGTCTATTCTCTTGCATTAATGGCATTTCTTTCTTCTTGGTGGAGTGACAGAACAGACTAAAAATCATATTTTTGGGGATACCTTCCCGAGTCCTGGCCTCAACGCTATTTAAAATATATGAATTGTGTTCAAGTCAAAATCATGTCAGAAAGCTAGACTGGATTAGCTTAGCCAGTTCTGCTAAGCTAAATATCCAGGGAATATTAAGATTGTTAATAACATCAAACTGCATGTTTCTGGTTAACAAAATCAACTTTAACGTTTGATACATAAGCCTTCCCTCAGTAAATATTTCAAGCTCAGTTGTATGCTCATCCAAAATGGAAAGGCAAACAAAAATCTAAAATGAAGCTCATGAACACAATTTTAATGGGCAGATAAGGACAACTCACAGTTCCATTTTTTTCAGCAGGAATGATTAGAGACAGTGGCAAAAGTCCCAACTTAGGTCTAGTTCTATTTTTTATTTTTTTAATTAAAAGAAATATTTGAGACATTAATGGGGAAAAATAATCTGCTGGAAAGTTTTGCAGAAGACGATCTTCAAACACTGCCATGTAGTTGGTTGCACTGTACATTTTCTTCTCCAGGATGAATGTTTTCTTTGCACTAAAATATGGCCTAAAATTAGCCATCCACCATTGATATCCATAAACAGGTCATTTCTGACTCTGACCCTAGGTGGCCAGGAAGGATCATAACGATCTGTCAAAATAGACCTCAGGTCCACAAGGCATGCTTTCAGTGTGCACAGCTAAGCATGTGAAGTATATAATTGCGCACACTGTTTAACATTTATTACATTCAGTACACCATTGCGGTTTGTTTACCATAACATACCTGGTAAACAGAGTTAATGTGCCTGAGTAAATATTTGCTGCACTATATCAAATTCAGCTCCCAAATTAAGGCTATCAGAGAGGCCAAATAGGGTCATGTGTGAAATAACAGAGTTGTTAGGCTGTTCAGAGCTCAATACACAGATTGCCCTATCTCACGAGTGGTTCAAGTGTTTGCACACAGATCTCTACTGCCTGCGGGCTTATATATCACACTGTGCCTTATTAAGAGCTTTTATAAAATCTGGCTTTCACAGTCCCACATTACTCCACACTCTGAAGGCAGCAGTCTTCAGGACCTCAGATTGCACGCACACCCAGCTAAACATTTAGTCCCCTTGAATGTACTGGGTCTGAGTACATGTGCGAGATAGACAAAAGGCAAGAAAATTAATTTTTGATGTCTTATGAACCTTGAGCTAATCATGTTTGAAGTTCTCTTCTTCATGTTTGTGAAGAATTGTAGGATGTCACGGCTCAATGTGATTCAGTCAGTTTTCACCATATTCAATTACTTACTTAGACCACAACATTTCACTATACTTTACAAAGTTCTGATAGTGACCCACATTCAAAATATTTTTGCCCTTTTAAAATGACATTTGTAAGCATATTCTGCTGAATCCAAGCAGAATGCATGGTATTTGTCCCGCAACGCGAGATCAAATGTCAGACAGATGAGCTATTTCCCTTTCTGGAGTAATGAGCAGTGGCCGCAGAAGCATAAATTAATTATCCTGAACTGCATGGTATGACTTCACTGTAATCGCTGAAACTTGTGATGTGATTCTGGGTGTAGCCGTACTGTGTCCCATTCCTACAGCTACCAAAATAGAGAACTCCATTTTATTATGGCATGCTGGGAATTCCCCACCATTTCCTTGTGCTCTTGACCTCCCACCCTCCATTGTATGTACAAGGAGAGGGTCTTAGTCTGGAGTGGGTCAATGCAGCTCTGCCAGGCTGACAGATCGGCTCGTTGTGCCCTCTGCTGCTCCGTCTGCACTGCGACTCCATTGTTCTGCCCTCTCAGGTGGAGCCCCGCAGCAACTCCTCACCATTGTGTCTGACAGACCAGCAACCTGATACCATGGCAGTTTAGGCGCCTGTCTGTATCCCTTTGGAATAATGGTGCCATTAGTTCTGAATATACTTGCCTGCATTTCTTTGCATTTGAGCAGAATTTTTGAACATCTCACAAAACAGAAAGAGAATTATGAAACAAATAATATTTCTGTTAATTAAGGCTTTGTTGCTATAGTTGATATTTTGAAAAACTGCAATTTTCTGATACATTTACAGTATACCACACTTTGGTGACAAATGTTAAAATCTTCCTAAAGACTTTCAACTGTGACGATTTTTTTGAACTATAAGATACAGCAATGTGGAATAATATCTAATAATTTGTACGATTTACTGTTTGGTTATTACAATGTATTTTTCCTCAGTCAGTTTTTCTATTACATTCCTGAATCCATAACAGCCTACCTATTGCATTTATAGCTGGGAAATTGGAAAATTCAGCATCAGAGTGCAAGTAAAATGCATCTTTAAAAATAATAATGAAGAGGCTCGCATTATGCTTGCGTGCCACCACCAGCTGTGCTCAAAACAACCACAACAATAGGGCAAATTTTAAAGCCTTTTTGGAACATCTGTAAGTAAAATCACAAAGTGCCTCATAAAGGCAGAGAAGTAAATTAAAACATTATTGAATTAAAACATGATTTAAAAAACAAAACCCAAAAAATTAAATGCAGCATGCATTGCTTATTGCTGCATTGTTGTATCTTCATCTGTCACTGGGCATCAGCCCATCGCAAGGTATCACTGTAAAACAAAGGACAAACAACCATGCACACTCAACTAAAAACAATTATAGATCATTTAACCTAACAGACAGTTTTTGTAAACCGGGCTAACCAGGCAGAACATGCAAACTCGATGCAGAAAGATTCTAGGTCAGGTTGACCTAGAATCTGAACTTTTTTGCCACTAAGCAACATTACTACTGACTATTCCACTGTGTAGCCCTAAACGATGCACTTAAATGAAGATTAATAAAACAACATTGAAAAAGATCTCAAGGAAAAGCTTGTTTGAACAATCTCCATTTGTGAATATATTAACTTATCATTAGACACATTAAATAAAAAGAAATAAACACAGCTTTCTTTGCTGCCATTATTTAGCCAATTGCACCGGTTTTCCAGTTTGGAATGGGACAATCTCTTCTAATCCCAGTCTGATCTATAACAGGAACGACAAAAGCCAGTCTTCTGACTGAGAAAATCTAAGCTCCAAGAACTGCCCTGAGTTCAACATTGAAAGTGGCTCCGTCTAATCAAACCAAGAGCACACATAGGCTTGTGAACCTAAGAACAAGCCCCCTCAGAGTTTGAACACATAAGAGATAATTACGTACTTATCACCTTGCATTGGTACTAATAGTTAGCATTGAAATAAATAACAAACATGCCGCTTTTTTAAACTTGGAACTACGCTGTTCTGGTGTGGTGTCCTTGTAAGACTAACTCTATCATCTTTGACAAATTAAAAACAGTATCACCAATGCTGACATTATGGTATTCCTGAATGGAATCCTTGCAAATTTGGTCAAAAATCAACGAAAACTTTTTAATAGTGTTAATAGTGGTGAAACAGAGGTCTTAATAAGGACATTTAAAAGTATGTAGTTTATGTATTTATTACACATAAACAATGAACATCTAGGTGCTACTAAATGGTGCTCCTTTTTAGCAGCAGACTGTACTACAACTTTACTGAAAGGAGAGGAAGACTGACATCCACAAAGTAATGGAAAAAGTGAGATAGAAGAAGCCTAAAGCACAGACACAACACAACAGCCTGTGCACATCAAAGCGAGCCCCAACCTAACTGAGCATGCCGTTGTGTGTCACTGAGGAATAGTCCCCTTTTTATGTAACACACAGATGATTAAAGAGTTCAACACAGCAAGCAGACTAATGACTCCACTGGGTTGCAGAGGAACTCATGAGAGAAGAAGGCAGGGGCCTCTGGAGGATATTTTTTGAAATGGGGATAGGTTCTAAAATATACAAATTTATTCATCAGAACTCAGTCTTTTTGTGTCATGGAAGTGTACAGATGTGAGTGTGTGCAGGTGGCAGAGAATGAATGTGAGTGAAGACGATGCAGGGAGACGAAGATGTGGAGAAAATAATTCAGTGAGTTTGACGGTATCTGCCTTCTGAGAGCAATAAAAGATCAAGAAAACCATAACAACTGCACTTTCAAAAAAATAGACAAAAAAAACAGCTGTAGTACCATAAGGACAAGTTTAACTTCTCTTTTTTTTTTTTCAAAGATGTGTGTTATTGGATATCAGTGATCATGACTGTGAAAGAGTAAAATCTTAAGGTTTAACCATGTGAGGAGATGCCTTTTCACCTTATTTGGTATAGATATATGCCATATCTCAGATATTTTATGAAGAATAACATGATAATGCTTAAGTTTTTTGAAAAATCATTAGTGTAGCACCCGACCCAAATAACTAGATTGTAACCCTTGTTCAGTGCGATAGGCTAATATAGCTGGCTAAGGGTAATACACTCTACATACAGTTCTCAATAGCTCACGTGAAAATGCTAAACGCTAAATGCTAACTTGCGATTAGCATCATATCATTTACAGCAAATACTCACTCATCCACAGGTTAAACAGTTAAACAGTCCAAAACAGGAGTGTAGACTCTACATCCACAGGTATTTAATGTTCATTTCCATTTAGCTTAGCTATGTCTGCCACCTTCTAGCACAGGATGGCAGTCGAATCTCACAGGCTAAGATGACCTTTCACCTGCCTCGCTTAGGTCCCTTACACATATGACTGAAGATTTGGTTTACAATGAAATAAAAGAAAATACAAGACTGCACAAGTTAGGCTGTGAAAAGGACACATATTTTTTAGATGTAAATTTCAAACAAATAATCAGCATCTTTACCCAAAATAAATGACAAATGTTTTGGTGGCTTAAAGTATTTTTGTAACTATTTATGAACTATTAACTAATAAATGAACTAGATTTTCTTGTACTTTTAACCCAAATTACAGCATTTTTACTTATTTTTAATACACTTATTAACACGCAATTACTAAATGCAGTAAAAGTATTTATTTTAGCCTCCTTAGTCTGAAATGAATATTTTAGATCTGGCTACATAAGAAATAGTTATACTATTCAGCTTCAACATTATTGTACAGTTAATAGGTACAGAATTTATAAGATTCTTATTTACAACCAGGTTGAAAATAATAATAATTATATATATATATATATATATATATATATATATATATATATATATATATATACAGTACAGACCAAAAGTTTGGGCACACCTTTTAATTCAATGAGTTTCCTTTATTTTCATGACTATTGACATTGTAGATTCACACTGAATGCATCAAAACTATGAATAACACATGTGGAAATATGCACTAAACAAAAAAGTGTAAAACAACTGAAAATACCCCTTATATTCTAGTTTCTTCAAAGTAGCAACCTTTTGCTGTGATTACTACTTTGCACACACTCTGCATTTTCTGATGAGCTTCAAGAGGTAGTCACCTGAAATGGTTTTCACTTCATAGGTGTGCCCTGTCAGGTTAATAAGTGGCATTTCTTGCCTTATAAATAGTCATGAAAATGACTATCAGACTGAAATGAAAACCCATTGAATTAGAAGGTGTGTCCAAACTTTTGGTCTGTACTGTATATATATATATATATATATATATATATATTTAACTGTATTAAACTGTATAACTTTAATATAGTAAAAGTTGTTTATCTATAATATATATATGTTTATATACAGTACAGACCAAAAGTTTGGACACACCTTTCTAATTCAATGGGTTTTCTTTATTTTCATGACTATTTATAAGGCAAGAAATCCCACTTATTAACCTGACAGGGCACACCTATGAAGTGAAAACCATTTCAGGTGACTACCTCTTGAAGCTCATCAAGAAAATGCAGAGTGTGTGCAAAGCAGTAATCACAGCAAAAGGTTGCTACTTTGAAGAAACTAGAATATAAGGGGTATTTTCAGTTGTTTTACACTTTTTTGTTTAGTGCATATTTCCACATGTGTTATTCATAGTTTTGATGCCTTCAGTGTGAATCTACAATGTCAATAGTCATGAAAATAAAGGAAACTCATTGAATTAAAAGGTGTGTCCAAACTTTTGGTCTGTACTGTATATAATACTTATATATATAAAATATATATATAAACTGAATCAAATCTTTACTTTAAATAATTGTGTGAAGAAAAGGTTTACCTTAAGCAGTAACTATTCCTTAAATGTATTGTAGCTCTGTTATCTGCCGCTGCTACCAAATGATGATTTTTTTTGGCGAAAGTATCTTGAAACATTTAGCTTAATTTAAACTGGTTGCTTGTGAAGTTTAGAGTCAAATTGTGGAAACTGATGATTTATTTGAAATTAAATGGGCTACCATAGGTCTACTTATTATCTAATACATTCTTGCAGGCCATAGGTTCTTCGGTCCGCTGATCAACTGCTGCTCTACTGTATGTTCCAACTTCTTCTCTAAGACAGAAAACTGGGAAATACAAATGAAGATATGAATATCAAAACTTTATTGCTCATGCATGTGGAAAGCTGATTTTGATTTTCACCTGTCAAAGAAAACTGGATGGCCCAAAATATGAAAGAACTTCCCTCTCCATGTGCACTCTGTCCATATTCATTGCATAATATGAAAAAAAAAACATTTCAGTAGGCTCTTAATATCTGTATTATTTTAATCTCTTTACAATGACAACATATTTCCGTATATTCTGACTAAAGTGTCATTTAGTGTGTTCATTTATTAAAGTGTATCCAATATTTAATGTATTCACTTTCATTTTTAGATTTTCATTTCATTCTGTAAACTGCTTTTATTTCTGTTTTATATCCATATGAGCTTTTGTAAACCTTCCCATTGCTTCCGTCTTTCAGAAATAGAACATAATACCCATGGCACATATCACTTGGAGGAGGGGGTCTTCATCCGTTGTATAAGGCCCTGAAATAGTAAATGCAAATCCACTAAAATGGTTACTCCTCATGAGTACGATTCAGCAGGGATGACAACATAAACAATGGTGCAGTTAGTTGTTAAAACCAGCTGCACAGTGCTATTGTTAGGATTAGTGGGGGTAATCTCCGGGCTGGAAAAGCTCACAGAGGAGACACCTGATCAGAGAGAGTAGATAAGCACTTGTTCCTCTTTTATTCTGCACTGTAACTGCAAGAAATGTTCAATATTGAGTTTATTTAGCACATTATCTGCGGTTTACTTGATTTGACTAGGCTTTTAGTAAAAAGGGACTAGTAGTGAGATTCCAACAAAAAAACCAGGTAGCAAGGTTTAAGAATGTTCTCAGAAAAACAATCAGGATGAAAGCTGAGACTAGTAAATAAAATGAAAGTTCAAAGGAGAATATAAAGCAAGACAAAAAGGGAGCGAATGCTTGTGTTTGTCTGGATGGGCAGAAAGCCTGCAGAGCTTGGCAGGAGTCCTGCATCTGACAGCAGCTGTGGCCTCAGTTTTATATCTTAAGGTGGTGCCTTGACTCCAAATCAGTCTTTCCTTCTCCATCTCTTTTCAATCAGAAGGGACCATAAATTATTGTCAGTGGTAATCACAGCTGTCCATTGTGGGCCTGCTAAGGGCTCCCAGCCTGTCCTGGTGCATTAAGTCACACTACATGGTGGCACCTCTGATATGGGCAGTGAGATGGACCTGCTAGCAAGCTTAGACACATGACAAAAGTTGAGTGGATGTGCCAAGAAGTATCTGTAGCAAGTGATGATGATCTGCAGGATAGATATGATTAGGCTGGATTTTAAACCAGCACAATTCAGGGGAAAATGACAACTTTGGTGACATGTCAGAGGCAGTTTATAAAAACATCACAAGAGGGCCTATGAGTGTTGTAGTTTCTTAATAATTTTCAGACACATTAAGCTATTTGTTTGGGAGCTGAGAAGCAGAGAAAGTAAATCTGGCTTCTTTTGCTTTGATTCTGAAAACAGGATTGTGAAATATTGATCAGTAACGTGACGTAATAATCCATCCTTTCCATATAAAGATCTTGTCCATAAACATATAAAAAAACAAGTGACTCTTGAAACTTTTGTATTTTGATATCAAACCGACATACAAACACTGATACATTGAAATGTTCTTTATTCTAAAATAAACAAAGGGTAGTTTTTATGTTTGAGAAGCAGAATGTCTTACTGTTCTTGGGCCATAAGTATTTTGCATTGGTTATGTAATATAAAAACTTTGTATCTGAAAAGGATTTTTTGTCCTAAAACTCAAAAGCCATTCATGGTTTAATCAGAAGAGAATATCATTAATGGTAAATGTGAGTTTGTATCATCCCACCAGATTCATGGTTGTTACATGTTTGACTTTAGGATTCTGTTGTTTTATTGGTGTAGTCCTGAACAGGATATTTCCACACTATTAAGCTTTTTTTGTATATATAAGTGTATTTTACTTTCTTGAACTAAATAATTGTACTATGTCATTCTATCTACTCAAAATGTATTCCTTTGTTTTTATTATTTTATGAATAATGACTTTATTGATCTTATGTTCAATATTTGCTGTGCAGCACTTGAGTGCAACTTTTATTTGTCTAAGGTCACTAATAGATAAAGTTGACACTGACATAAAGGTATGCATTTGTTAATATACCATTTGGATTTCTAATCCACAGTGAATGATTTATTGCACTTTACTGTCTTTTTTTATTTTTCTTAAAACATGAATAAATGATGGGAATTTATACATTTAGTTTTCACTAACAGTCTATTTGAAACTTTAGAACACAATGTAATGGATTTGTCTCTGATGAAGCATAAGTATTGGGTGAAGTCATTCTGATTGATAAACTCCTTTTGGATATTCGCTAAATGCTTTTACAGTTTTACCCCCAAAGTCATAAAGCATATAAAATGGGTATCCCCCCTTCCTTCTGAGCTAGAAATCATCTGGTTCCTTTGGCAAGCTGCCCGGGCAGTTGTGGCGCAGACTGTTTTTCACAACAGAGCTGTTTTTTTTTCTGTGAACATTCTCAGCATGGGATGGCACACCTTCCTCTGGCAAGACAGTGCTGTCAGACCTGATCAGCAGAGAGCACCTTTCCCTTTCAATTAGCCTTGCCTGTCCAAGAACAGGGCCAGGAGCACCAGCACACAGCCACATGGGCCGCCAGTGGAAGGAACAGCAAGAAGAACAGGTGGGAGAAGCAGGGAGAGCTGCAGAAGTATGCCCCAAAACTCCAAGCAGGGACTGAAATACCCTCCACTGCTGTGCAGTAAGTCCCTGTGTAGCAGGAAAGGCCTTGCCATTGAACGTCACAGTAAACAGAGGCAGGCTCTATGGAAACACGGCCATTTGGCACAAAGGCAGGGGATGAGATATGGCACCAATGAGGCAGATAATTCCCTGAATAACTATATCTTCCCCCGCGTGTGCTATCACAATGATGAAACGTAATAGTTTATGTGCATGTGTGAATGGGATGCAGGAGGAAAGGAACATGCAGGAAATAATCCATAGTGCTATTTTGGAAACAACACACCACAGTTTATAAGCCACTAATCAAGAGACAAATTAGAGCTTGTTTGGAGAACCCGTGGACAGCGCTGAAGGAGCTCGAGGAGGAGCGCTGGGAGTGAAAAGAAGCTATGCCTCTAGGCTGTTTATTAGAAATGCCACATCCAGGTGGGATTTGCTCAGTTGCACCCTAGCCAGCATCTTCCTCTCAGTGGAAAGAGCCTGAGGAGGAGGATGGTAAACATGAGCAGCTGTAACACAAGTGCATGTTGCATGCATATGCTTGATTGGATGTTACAATGCTCCTCAGAGGAAGCATATATTGAGAAGATCAACCTTCGGAATACCATGAGCCGGTTCAGTTGATCATCAGCAGCATCTTAACTTGTTGCCTCTTGTGGCGTCATGAAGAATTAAACCAATGTTCAGTCCAACACAGCCTTTCTAAGTTGTTGCATTAATGGCACCATCGGTCAGTCTCTCGTTCTGCTGCTCTTCAACAAATCAAAATCTGGGAAATCATCTACATATCTGGATTGATGCAGCATAGTTCCACAAAACACACATAAAATACACTCCCTATTCTCAGAAGCAAGTAAGGGAAGCAAACTCCTCAGTGATTGCATAAGCACAAAAGCCATGAAAAGTTGTTCAAGGCACAGTCAGTGAATATCCTTGTCTGTTGATAAAGTCAGATTCCACTACTAAGTAAAACCAGTTTCTGTCTTATTTATGTTAACATTAAACAGATATTAAAGTTAAAGCTAAATGAATGTCAAAAACATGTGTTTTATGCTTAATTGGATTGGGGAATTGGCTGTGCATTATTACAAACTCACAAAAACATTTTGATTCTTTTCTTCACCTGCTTGTCATTATGCCATTGTCAAAAAATGAACCTTAAATGCAAAAAGGACAAATATTCCATTACTGTTCCTTGAATGAAAATATGCTGTATAATTCTGATAATTGTGCAATACAACCCTTTTCATTTGTTGTTACATCAGTCAAGCTACAATGGCATAACTATTACAGGCCAGGGTTACAGGAGAAATGTTTCAATGCTGTTACATTTTGCAATGTTTATGATGAGCTGCTTTGATGCATCATAAACATGTAACATGGATCATGCTTTTCTGTTTTCTCTTTTCATTGTGAAAAATCCATAATTAACTCTTCTGAATATTGTTGTTTGCTGTCAACATAAGAACACTAAACAAATAATAATAATATAATGCTTAACATAACACCTATTTAAATGGAGTTCTCCTGTTAAAACAGTAGTGGACATTCTCATTATTATCTACATTGTATGTCACCACACAGTCTCAGTTTTAACAATTGTTAGGAAGCTTTGTTCTTTGTTCAAATTGGGTCTGGAATCTGCACCAAAGCACACTTTCAAGCAATGCCAAAGCCTGAAAATAATACTGTTCTATCTTAGCTTTGGTTCCATATGTATGCAGTTCAATCCATATGTAAGTGAGGATGTGACTCCATTCCCTTTGTTCTTTTGCCATTCATGAAATAAATCTGTAGAGGGTGTAGTGAATAGTTACGGTTATTCTTAGATGAACTCACATCCTTTTTGAGGGAAATGCTGCCGTACCTTTCTTTACAATGATCACTGAGTTAAGGTCAACATACAGTTTTGCTGGTGTTCTGTAATGAGAATCTGGCCCAGCCACAGTGTATTTTGATGCAGTTAGATCTAGATAGTTAATTCTATTAAGTGAACACTGCTAACCAATTTTGGCCTAAATGTAAAAATAAATAAATACCTCTAAACAATTGTGCCATCTTTGTCTGGAACAACTGTCATTTAGTGACAACTACCAATGAGTTAGTTTTTTTTTTAAAAGTGGTTTTGAGGAATTTTAGTCAACTCTACTTCGCAGAATAGTTTTAACTTTGGCACATTGGGTGATTTTTGAGCATGAATACCCTGTTTAAAATCACTTCCTAGCATCTCAGTCACATTTAAGGACAAACTCTTACTCTGCTATTTTTAAGCTGTTACACTTACTACTGTAGTACTGTACACTTTGGATATTTGCCCTGCTGCATAGCCCACATGGATTTGAGCTTAAAGAAGCAAAGTGATGGCTGAATATTCCACTTCAATATTTTTTGCTAAAGAGGATAATTTATGGTTATATTGATTTGTCAAAAGAAGCATTTTTATTACACTGCACTTAATTTTCTGCACAAATTGCTAAAGTAACTTTCACTTTCAGTGACTAGTTATGATGAATATATAAAATGATAATATACTGCAAAAACTGATGTATTGCTGATGTATTGCTGCCAAACTTGTGTATATACAAACCCTTATAGAATCAGATATTCCATGTCCTTATAACTAAAACATGAAATTAGAATCCTTTTTACTCAAAGCTCCTTTTATTTGATTATGGTTACATTTTGACTGTAGGACACTGGTAAAATCTAGTTTCAAAGCAAAAACTTTATATTTCACTATTTCCTATCTCATATAACATCAAGTAATTCAACCAAACTGCAAGTTATTCTGAATAGTTGAAGACTATTACTATCTCTGATTTCCAACAGCAGAAGGGAAACAAATAAAAATCATAGTTGAGAAAAAAAAATTAAAAAGAGAAACAATGTGATTCAGAGGGAAGGGCAACACCCTTATTTTTTCTTCTACTGAACTATAGGATGTGGGCCCGTTAGGTGAGCGCTGTTGTCAGCCGGAGACAAACTGCAGCTCCTGGGAGTGCCCCAGATCTGACAGAAACCTTCTCCTCCATCAGTCACGTCATCTGAGTCAGTGAAGGAGTCTGTGCCCTGCTCGCGGTCACACCAACCAGGAGACACAAGCTGTTCCTCTCCAGGTGCTCATTAATGTACTTGTCCTTGATAGCTTCACCATACAACAACGCAAAGACAAACACAAGCCCGGCGTGTTCTAATTACACTGCTGCTTGCAGACGCTTACATGGACGAGCATCATACATTTCAGTAGCAGAATAAGAAATGTCACCCAACTGCAGACGCTCCTCTACTTTCACCTGCTGTTTTTCTTTTCTTTGTTCAGTTTCCTCCACTCTGGTGGTAGAGTGGGGGCTGAGGGAATTGTAATACAGAAATAAAGAGCAAATGTAGCGCTATGTAAAGATGGTTAACGCCTTTGAAGTTGGGGACGTCAGGGACAGCTTATAATAGAGGCGGTGCTGGAGTGGAGAGCCTCACTGAAGGAGAAAAATCATCAAGCCTGCACAGATATTAGCATATGGGCCTAATTATCATATGAAACCAAACCTCCACCAGCCTTGGCCTCCAATATGACTTTCTATCCATCTATATTATCACCTACCCAGCTGAAAAATAGAGAGCATATATGACCCTGGTATTGTCTTATACCTCTCCGCTCTGTGGCTTGCTTCAATAACTACCATGCCTCCAATGTTCCTTTTTCCATTCTGCAGTTAAGCCAGACAGTTAATTATCCAGTAGCAGGGAGGCCAGGTCTCTTTGCTGGCTGAGATAACGATATGCTTTGCTGGGCAGAGAATGAAGAGGGCTGGCCCATGGGGAACCAAGCTGATGTCAGGCAATCTTTCAAAAAAAAAAAAAAAAAAAAAGGCCCAGGCAATTAGATGCACCACTGCTACCAGGGATGACTTGTGTTATTGAAGATACTGGATAGCCTCTCTAATGGGGGTATTTAGGGCAATTATGATAAAGATGTCAGGGCGACCTCCCTGTGACTGTTGCTTTTACACGAGGTGCCTCTTAGTGCAAGATCACAGAGCAGAAATAAGACTAAAGACGTGGCCAGTCCCACATGGAAGTCTTGCCACCAGCAGAACAGCACTTAAGACTCAAGTCTCATGTGAAAGTTACTGTCTAGAGGTGCTAAATGGGCTAATCTGCCATCTTAGTTGTGATTTATGGGAATTTTGGGGTCTATTATGACAGTCTCCAGAAAGTAAACATACCATTGCTTGGTTAAAAGCATAACGCCCCACAGATTTGTTTCCACTTCACATTGTACCTATTTAGCTCATTCATTCCAGGGAGACATAAAGCACTGTTATTATTTAATGGACCAGGGAAGATGACCAGCAGAAAGGAAGCAGAACCCCGCAGAGGGACCTTTCATGTGGCTACTGTAACACTCTCTGCTTGCACCTGAATTGTTTCGATGCCCACATTCACCTTGACCATCAGATTTCCGTTTGTAATATCCATTTATTCTTGAAATTGCAGGTCAGTGACATAATAATAATAGCTACTGGTCAATCTATACAATTTAAAACCAGCCGGATCATTTAGAGTGTCAGCATATGCCATGCACATTCCTGGCATGACACTAAACACAGACTAACTAATGTTTGAAGTCAGTTCAAAGAGTCAAAAGCAGAGGAAAAGAGCAACGTGGATCCTGCCTGTATCTTCCTTCCTTATTTAAAACAGTCAAACAGCTGGCTGGGCTCTCACTGAGAGCTCATGATTGTTTTTAACCTAGGTCTGTGGATCATAAAAACCTTGCTCAGTGCAATAACTTATGAGGACAGACAACAATCAGAAAATAGCAATTTCATCATCCAGATGAAGGACAGATTTTCAGTCAAGCAGATTTGCAAGAGTAAATATTTCAGTTGTTCATATTTCAGTATAGCAACCCTGTTCCTCAGAGATGGCGGTAGAGGAAATACACTTGCAATAATGTTAAATTTGTTGCAGTGCAGTAACAGAGCAATATTACTCAAAATGAGTGATTTGTATTACACCAATTCACCAAGTGATATATTTCATGGTTGTTTTTTTTAACATCAATTTTAAAACTTACATATTACAGCTAATGCAAACCACATAAAATACTTCATATTGTGGAATATTATGTTTTTATCAAGCTCTGATCTACCAAAGGGAAGACATACACTTCATATTTGCATTGAATTGATAATCTCCCCAAAGACCATAGCCACAATCACTGCTATGTAAGCTTACTGTTCACCTGGTGATGTATCCAAGAATATTAAAGGAAAGTTAAGTGGAAGAAAACAACAAGGTAGACAAAAGGTGCATAAGCTGCAGGGATAACCACAGCCTTGGGAATATTAGAATACAAGAGTCATTCAATAGTTTACAGGAGGCAAACAGACTAGCTAGAGCCAGAGCTTCAAGAGTCAAAACACATTGATGTATCCACAACATATACAATTATTAAGCCACTTGTGAACCACGGAAGAAGACAAAGTGCTGCATGGCAACGCTAGTGGCGTTGTGCACGCCTCAAGCATAACAGTCCATCCATCCATCCATCCATCCATCCATCCATCCATCCATCCATCCATCCATCCACCCACCCACCCACCCATCCATCCATCCATCCATCCATCCATCCATCCATCCATCCATCCATCATCTTTCCAATCATTCATCCTTTCCTTCTCATAAATTCCCTCAAGCAGATTCAGCCCCACTGTCTCCTTGCCAGTGTGACATGCCTGGAAAACCTCCAAAGGCATATGCCCAGGAGAAATTCTGATCAGATGCACAAAACACTTCAACTGACTTTGGCACACTTTGTGGTACACTAACATAAATTTTTGTGAGATAACTTGACAGCTTTTTCATTGTATTTATGGATGCTAGTAGGGAATGTCTGTTACAATTTTAAATGTTGTGTCATGATCTCTAAGAAAACGGAAACATTTGGTTCCAATCTAAAATGTTGGGACTAAATACAAATTTAAAGGTTGTTAACATTGGGATCTTTACGGAACAGACTGTTGACACTAGTAAAACAGGATGTATGATTCAGTTCTACATTTACATCAACTGATCTTATGTGAATATCTCTGTAAGATATCCACACCCTCGCAATATTATTTGTGTGCGATATATCTGCTTTCACTCGTTTGTGGTCTAGATCTTAACAAGTCATTTAGCAGTGGCAGTTGCATTTACATAAATCACTGCAAAATGCAAAACGTTCTCATCATGATCGAATATTTGAACTCAAGCTTTACACTAATTTGTGTTTTTTTTTTCAGTCAGGACAAAAGCAAACAGAAAATTATTATTTAACCTCAAAAGTAACCATGATTAAATTATATGACAATGATAGTGACAATGAGTTTCTACTTTGTCTGAAAAAACATACAACATGAGAAAATGTAATCTGTTACTTTGTGTATGATTACTGTGTATTGTTACACTTTATGGGAAGTGCTCATCTGCAGGATATATGTTAAATTTAAAAACACAACTTTCAGTTTTAAAAATGTAAACTTTTACTCTCTTTTAGCAAATACATTTTTTCATGTGCAGTTAAAACACCAGAATTATGGGGGTGCTGTGGTGGTGCAGGGGTTACACACAACCCACATAAGGAGGCCTTAGTCCTTGATTTGGCCATCGCAGGTTCGATTCCCAGCCTAGTGACCTTTCCCGCATGTCTTCCCCCTTCTCTTATTACTTTCCTGTCAATTCACTATCAAATAAAGGCCACTAGAGCCAATAAACCTTTGAAAAAAACACCAGAATTATAGATAAAATGTAAGAAATTGTTTTAACAGTATATAGCCAAAAAAATGCAGTACCGTATATTCAGTTAAAACAAAAATTATGAAGTCAATAGTCTCATTCTCCTCATATCCTCATTTACATTGGGTTCTGATTATGTTAACATAATGCTACCAACATACACTAACATGGGGCGTCACTGAAAGAACAACCAATCAATCAGGTCAGGTTTGCCCTTCCGCAGCAACAAGCCCCCGTGCTTCCCAGCCATCAGTCACGGCCACCTTTCTATGTCCTCTTGCCTGATTTTATGGCATCTCTTTTACTCCACAACAAAAACAATGACTTACGATGTTTGGAGGAAAGTCGCTTTGCACCTTTTCCCTTTTCTTCCACTGCATGTGAATTACAAATCCACATTCTGTTTTCATCTTAATAGCTGAAAAATTACCCCGAGAATTTCAGAAAGTAGCTGGCATGCAACAACAGTATAATAAATAGGTCAAAAATGAACACTACTTAGGATTGTTGACCTATTTATTATTCAGTTATTCTCTCTATGTTTTGGCTCTCCTGGTAGAGATGTATGACAGAAGAAAATGTAAATGAATGCTTTAATGCTGTAGCATAATAGTACCTCCAAAAAGTAGTTGTTTTATTCTCAATAGTACAAATGTTATACTTACTTTAGTATCTTTCCTATGTTGATTAAAGTGTTATATTTTAATTTGCACCTTTCATGTCTGATGTGGTTTGGTGCCAAGTGTGAAATAGGTCAATCATTTCTTCCTAAATTTATTTGCTCTCCTCAGCCAGCCAGTTCCAGTTGTTTTAAACTTTTAATTATTGTTCTTGAAAAGTAGGTACATTTTTATTTGTACTTCCTGACTGTAAAATGTTAACAAAAATCAGCCATAGTTAAAGGAGAGAAATGTTCACTTATTTTTCCCCGTATTCAAGAGATGCTAAGACTGTGTCATCTCATATTTACAATCATGACTTCCAGGGAAACAGGAAGTCATGACTGTTGGATCACTAATTAAAAGTTTCAATACATACCATATCTACCAAAGAGATTTTAGCTCAGGGAATTAACTAAATTGCTTACATTTGGGGGGAAAAAATAGTGCCATAGAGCAGAGAATTCTAACCCCAGATCCTCGAGAGCTAATGTCCTGCAACTTTTAAATGCATCCCTGCTCCAATTCAGCAGAATCAAGTGGTTGAATTATCTCTTTAGTATGCCATGAAGCTTGGCCAAGGCCTGGTAACAAGCCATTCGTTTGATTCAGTGTTGGAACAATGTTGGGGATAAGTTGAAGGACAGTAGCACCCTACTCTAGAGAGTCTAGTAATACTGGTAAATTAAACTAGTTTTTTTTTTTTTTGTTTGATTTAGTTTGTTTTCTTTTTTTTTTTTCAAACGATCCATTTACCCAATGCAATTCTTTACAAAATGTTAACTGTCTAACTCATCTTGTGTAAACACACTTCTCTTACAGTAAATGGAAAATTAAGAGTTGTGCACCAGGCCTCAAAGCTTGATGTGGCGAGAAATGCCAGCGTGACAGAGAGTGACTCTGAAGAGGACCACTTTGGCTCCCCTCCACCTTCATACATGCAAATGTCTCATAAGAACATATGAATCATTCTTTACAGACTTATGCTGACTTAAGGATGGGTGAAGGTGGAAATCATGTGGCACCTAGCAGTGCAATTGTATGTTTACATCAATAAGAGTGGAAAAAAAGTTTCTTTTCCTATTCCAGATCCGCCTCTCAACAGTTTTCATTCCCGTCTGTCATCAGCAGAAGGACAAAGAAATTAAAAGCAAACAAAGAGTAAAAAAAACAAGAACTGCTATCTCTTCATGAAGGATCCAGAAGGAGTTGAAGCACTTGAAAAATAAGGTCTAATTTGAAGGTCATATAAAGAGCGCCCAGGTGGTGCTGCACAGGAGGGGGGCTTATGAACAAATGCAAAGGGAGATGCTTGGCTTGCACTGCTGTGAGGTACAAGCTCTCTTATACTCTCCCTGGTACTCTTCATCAATCTCTCCCATACACCACCAGCTTCCACTGACCCACATAACACAGCAGGAAGGAGGAGGTTGCCTTTCTTTCATCACTGATACACAAGCTAAAGCGTAACTGAGCTCAGTCACCCAAGGTGTCACAAGAAGTTGAAAATCAACAGGTACAGATTTAGACTTTCTCTTACATTTAGAGTCAAAGGCAGATGGGAAAGTACAATTTTATATTGCTTCTATTTTACATAAACAGCTCTGGGTGGATGCACTCAAGTCTGAAGCAACATCACTACAGAGAGAGCATTAGTGCTCCTGCAAGTTAACAAAAGACGCAAAGTGTTCTGAAGGTCATCAAAGATAAAAAGAAAAAAAAATCAAAACCACCTCATTAATAGTTTTTCTCAAACCAGCTTATAGAGTCAGCTTAAATGGACCTTACCACAGGGGCAGCTTTTCATTGGCTGATGTCCATTCTACCTGGTCACGTGCGTGGCCGTCTCACAAACACACGCTTCCCGTTAGCTAAGTACAGCATAATGGCAGAACTGATACAACTTCTACACCTTGAAGCCTGTCTGCTACACAGTCTTACGTTAGCTAAACAGATCAATATGCAATGTGTACTGTATCTGACATACACTAAATATTTTATTTTAGCAGAAAAGGCTTTGGACTAAACTGTTACTCTTAGCCACTCTAGCACCAAGTACAGCTAGTCAATCAGCCATCGCTGTGTTCAGGGGAGCGCTGATTAATAATCTAGAAATAAATATCAAACCTGGAAACTTGATATCGTAACGGACTGAATGTTATGTTTTTAACGTAATCTTTGCTCGTCTTGCTGGGCGCAGGCGGTTGTCACGGTAACAGTTGTGCTTAAACTACAAAGAGAGAGTAAAAAGGTAGAGTGGTTTTGAGTTGATCACCTGTTCGGGTTATTTTGCCTTTGCTGTGGGCATTACAGCCGCTGTAGTTTCTAAACGTTGGACTAATTACCTCGTTCGTTTGTGAGTTTACGTCATTCACAACAAACATCAAATAGAACAAATATATTTCATAAAATTTTAACAAACAAATGTCTTCTACTGTGGTAATTATGTGAAATTAAATTAATTATATCCCAACTTAAGAAGATTTGCCTTTACCTTCACAGAGCTCTTGGGTTCCTACTATCAGTCTGTAGCTTCTCATATTGACGTCATCAAACCAAATTTCAGATCTACCATAACTGACTGACGCCTGCTGGCCTCAGGTTTGCAACCAGCTTGTGACTGAGAAACCAGTAACCTCCTCCCAGTTGATGACATGAACTTGTTAGTTCCTCTGTCCATTGTAGTAGCTGATATATTGTGAAAATCCGGTAGAAATTATGCACTAATCAGTCATGTTTACATAGAAACAACGCGCCGCGAGGCTTTGCTTGTGAGACTTGCGGTCACGTGGGTCGGTTGTGGGCGGAGCTTGGTAAGGTCCATTGGATGTGTTAATGAGTCGGCAAAAAACAGCAAATACTTGCAGAATGTGGTGGGATGGTGTTCCACCCTCCCAACTATGTGCACCAGGTGTATCAAGTAATGTGCAGTTGATTGGTGGGCGGGGCAAATAGCTTTATAGCTGAGCAGGCCGCTGCGAGGTGTGTGTCTTTGTTTCCTCTACTACATGACGGCTGCCCAAGTGGCTGGTGTGCTTGATCCGCTTGTAACGAACGTAGTCATATGGGGGTTTTTTTTGTACATATTTTGGGGGTACCGTTTGATTGGTGGCGTCATCTGACCACCTCGGTAATTGGGTCGTCACTTGGTCACGTGATGCTTTTGGTAGAGAACTTTAAGTTTCGTTTTATGCTCAGTTGGTGTGCGCGGGCGGCAACGAGAAAGACAAAGAACTGAAATAAGGAAGAGGTGGACTTCTAGCGGCTCCTAACCTTCTGGTTGGAGGGGCATACGGTATGGACAATTGAGTGGAATGTTCTTGTGTTTGTACATGTGTAATAAGTTTCATTTGAATAATTCCTATAAGGGAACATGACGGTTTTATTGATGTATATTTGTCACCGTGTATTTTATTGCAGTGTTCACGGTGGTCTTGGACGTTTATGCGGCAAAAATTCATTTAATAAAACGTTTGAAACCATCAGTCGAAGTGTTGCACCTTCATCAACCAGCGAGAAAAAGTTGGGAGCAGCTACAGTGAACACGTGCACCGTGTGCAGCTCAGCTCGACGACAGAGAACAACGAGGGAGGCCGCGAGGTGAAAACAAGCTGTAAACTTCTCGCCAGCCATGTTGAGATGGATGGAAAAGGACCGTTGCAGCTTGAAGACTACAACTCGCCTGCAGCTTAAAGAAAACTACCGCTCGTCTTTCAACCTTGCAATCTGCTCGGACCGTTGCGATTGCAGTGACTTGCAAAATATGGTGTCGGCGTGCAATGAGGACAAGGATTGAGACTGCGCCGTTTCCACAAGTCATCACAAGAGAGCAACAGCGCGCGTGGTTGTGAGTGATATTACCAAGCCCTTGGCTTTCAGGTTTTCAGTTGATAAGAAACATTATCACTTGTAAATATTTGAATTTTAAGCGTGAAGGCCATCGTGTGTATATTTTGTGTGAATATTTCTGGCCTGTGTTATTAAGGAACTTGATATTCCTACTTTGGATTTCTTGTTTGGTTTTATATGTGTGTGCTTGGTATTTGAAATTAATACTGAGGATTACTTATAGCACAAGTTGAGGTTAAGGTTTTGCTTAAGATTTTGATTATTAATAATTCAGAAAATGGATCAAAGTGAAGAGAGTGCTCTTGTATTTGAGGGAGTAATGCAGGCCCTTGAAGAAGAAAAAATAAACTTACAAACCAAGTTAGGAAATGAAACAGATGCAACATTAAGAGACCAAATGACAGAACGCATTGTTGAAATTGATTACACTTTGCAAGCACATAGCGTAGAGAGTCAGAAACCAATTTCTGAATCTGAACAACCTAGGCGATCAGAAAGAGAGCGTAGACCAACGGAAAAGTGGCTTAACTATGCAAAAGAAGAGAGTGCAAAAAAGGAAAGAAAGTTTATGTTAACTTATGTAAGTTTCAAAGGTGAGGTGCAGTACATTAGGAGCCAACTCAAAAAAGAATGTGACAAAGAGAGTCTTGAAAGTATGACAGCTACTTTAGAAGGATATGAGTCACACCTAAAGCAGGAGTACGAAAGCTTACGTGCATTGACCACACCAAGCCACGACATAAGACGGCGAATGGATAGCTGCACCTTAGTAACTAATGAAGTAGTTGCTCTGTTGAAAATGCGTTGCTCAGAAATAGGCAAAGAGTTCGATGCTGCCGCAGTGAAGGAATCACTCGTTAAATTACTTCAGATAGACAATGCGAAATCAATATATGGGTCTACTGTATCGAGAGCTGGCGCAAGTAGCGTAGCAGGAAGTCAACTATCAATAAAAAGAACAGAAGTAGCTGCACGCTTAGCATCTAAACGTGCTGAAATAAACAGAGAGAGAGAAATAGCTGCACAAAGAAAGGAAGTGTTTGCTCAACAAGAGAGGTTGAAAATGCTGGAAAACCAAAGGGATCTGGAAGCTATGCAAGCTGAATATGATGTGTATGAGGAAGAGGAAATGAAAATGGATGTTGAAGCTGGAGAAAGGCAAGAAATAACTCTGCCTCCAAGTCAGTTCCAAACTCAGTATAACTCAGTGCCATGTGCTCAGATTGTCCATGAAACACCAGTCCCTCCTCGTTCTGAAAAACAGTCAGAGCAAAAGTTGAATGATGCGACACTAGTGCAAGCCTTCAAAGAATCTCTGATGATGACAAGACTTCCGGTACCAGAGCCATCCGTTTTTACTGGTGATCCTCTGAAATTCACTGAATGGCGTACCAGCTTTAAAGCCTTGATAGAGACTAGCTGTACAAACCCAGCTCATAGACTGTTTTATCTCAGAAAATACATAAGCGGAGATGCGCTGTCTGTGCTGGAAGGAACATTTTACCGAAGTGATGATGAAGCATATACGCAAGCCTGGGATGCACTGAACAAGCGCTACGGACACCCATTCATAGTGCAAAGAGCCTTTAGGGGTAAACTTAGTAGCTGGCCCAAGATAGGACCAAAAGAGCCACTAAAACTAAGAGAGTTCAGTGATTTTCTTGTGTCATGCAAAAATGCAATGCCTCATATATCAGGTCTTAAAGTTCTAGACGATTGTGAGGAGAATCAAAAGTTACTCCAGAAACTTCCTGACTGGGCAACAACTCGATGGAATCGAATTGTCACCAAGGAATTGGATGACTGCAAGCCATACCCAAGTTTTGAAGCATTCTCAAACTTCTTAGCCGAGGAGGCACGCATTGCCTGCAACCCGGTTTCCTCGCTTCATGCTTTGAAGAAGACAGACGAGAAATCAGGCACAGAAGTAACGCGCATCAAAGCTAGAACCCTAGTGACAACAACAAAGGTTGCTCAAAGGAAAGATCCTCCAGCTAAGGATTCAGGTGAATCAGCAGGCTCGACAGATAATTCATCTGCTGCTCAAACAAAGAAGCAAATAAAATGCATATGTTGTCAAGAGAACCATTTCATTTACAAATGTGAGAGGTTTGCTGCTCTGACTTTTGAAGAAAAGAAAGCGTTTGTGAGAACCAATAAAATGTGCTTCGCCTGCTTGAGAGTTGGCCATGTTGCAAAGGATTGTCGGAAAAGGGCTACATGCAATGTTTGTAGAAAAGGCCATCCAACTCCGCTTCATGACGAACCGGTTCAAGAGGAGAAGTCTGAAGTTAACCAACAGAGAGACAGTACCGCCGCTGCTTCGTGTAGTATGAACATGGTGAATGCTGACCGCACTTCAATGATAGTCCCAGTGTGGCTGTCTAGTACTGTCAAGAGTAGCCCAGAGATCTTAGTGTATGCTCTGTTAGATACACAAAGTAGCAATACGTTTGTTACTGAAGACGTGTGTGAAAAACTAGAAGCACACACTGAGCCAGTTAAGCTCAAGTTGTCAACAATGACTGGCAGGTCAATAGTGAATTGTCACAGAGCCTGTGGGTTAAAGGTCAGAGGATACAGTTCCGAAGAATGCATTGAACTACCACCAACTTACACTCGAGACGATATTCCGTTGGAGAAGACCAGCATTCCAACTCGGAAAACAGCTAAAGGATGGACACACTTGCTTAGTATAGCTGAAGAGTTGCCAGACTTGCTAGACTGTCCTGCTGGACTGCTAATAGGCTACGATTGCTTCAGAGCTCTAAAACCGAAAGAAGTCGTATCCGGAGCGGAGCATGAGCCATATGCAGTGAAAACAGACCTCGGGTGGAGCGTGGTTGGTGCCAAAGTGCCTAATACTGGTGGAGGAACAAATGCAGGATTCTGCTATCGCATCTCTGTAAAGGAAATTCCACCTATTACACCTGCATGTGCGATTAAGGCTCTTGAGAGAGATTTTCAGGATACAAATCCTACAGATGGAACGGTTTCTCAAGAAGATATTCAGTTCCTACAAATTATGAAAGAGGGAATCCATCATAATGACAATGGTCATCTGGAGATGCCTCTGCCTTTCAGAGAGCGTCCCCAGCTTCCTAACAACAAGCATTTAGCCACAGTTCGGCTGGAACATCTGAAAAGAAAAATGGAAAAAAATCCCAAATACAAGAAGGACTATGGTCAGTTCATGGTCAATATTTTCAAAGATGGTGATGCAGAGGAAGTCCACGCAACATCAAAGGATGGGAACACCTGGTACATACCACACCATGGAGTGTACCACCCGCGAAAGCCAGACAAGATTAGAATTGTCTTCGATTGCTCTGCCAAATATGAAGGCACTTCGTTGAATGACCACCTTCTCACGGGACCGGATTTAACCAACGCCTTGACTGGAGTGCTGTGTCGGTTCCGACAGTATCCAGTTGCGATCAACTGTGACGTGGAGAAAATGTTCCACCGCTTTCATGTTACTCCAGAAGATCGGGATTTCATGAGGTTCCTGTGGTGGGAGAATGGGAACACAGCGAGTGAGGCCAAGGAATACCGCATGAAGGTGCACATATTTGGAGCGGCGTCATCGCCAGGTTGTGCGAATTATGGCATGAAATACCTCGCCACCAAATATGAGCATGAGTACCCCATGGCAGCAAGCTTCATCCGTAGGAACTTTTATGTGGATGATGGTCTTGTCAGTTTGGATACCGTGGAAAAGGCCAAGCAACTTGTCCATGAAGCAAGAGAAGTCTGTCAGAAGGGACAGCTGCGTCTGCACAAGTTTATTTGCAATAACGAAGTGGTCTCGGAAAGCATTCCAGAGAGTGAGCGTACTCCACAAGTCAAGGACGTGGACTTAAACTATGCAGAGCTACCAGCTCAGAGAGTGCTGGGAGTTAAGTGGAACATCGAAAAGGATGTTTTCTCTTTCAATGTGGTTGAACAAGAAAGAACAGCCACTCGAAGAGGCATCTTATCCACAGTCGCCAGCATATATGATCCGCTAGGATTTCTGGCCCCCTACATCTTGACTGGGAAAAGAATCTTGCAAGAAATGTGCAAGCGAGGTGTAGGTTGGGATGAGCCTGTCCCGCCAGAGCTAAATACGAGGTGGGAGACATGGCTCAATGACCTGAACAATCTTCAAACCATTCAAATAGCAAGGTGCTTTGTTCCCAACAATCTTGGCACGATCCAGAAGATAGAGCTGCATCACTTTTCCGATGCATGTAACGATGGCTATGGGCAGTGCTCATATATCAGGATCGTGGCTGAAGAACAAGTGCATTGCACTTTAGTTATGGCCAAGGCTAGGGTAGCACCCATGAAGATTGTCAGTATCCCACGTCTAGAGCTCACCGCAGCCACTATCTCGGCAGCCGTAAGTAAAGTTCTCAGAGGAGAGCTTGATTTGAAAATCGATGCTGAGTACTTTTGGACGGATTCACAAGTGGTACTGGGATATATCAAGAATGAGGCCCGGCGTTTTCACGTCTTTGTTGCGAATCGGATCCAGAAGATCATAGACTCTACTGACCCCAATCGATGGTTTTACGTTGAAACAAGTCAAAACCCAGCAGATTATGCATCTAGAGGACTCAAGGTGGCAGATCTAATGACATCAGATTGGCTAAAGGGACCTAAGTTCTTATGGGAACAGGAAATTGTGACTAATCCAACAATCTCAGAGCTTCTTATAGGTGACCCAGAGGTCAAAGTCCTGAAAACTGATGTTGTGCAGAAAGATGACCTTCTGATAAGGCTGGCAAGGTTTTCAGACTGGGTCACTTGCCTTAACGTCATTGCTCGCATTCGGAGGCTGGCTCATGGAGACATATCTGGGCCTGTTACAGTAGAGGAGCGAAAGAAAGCAGCTCTCGTGCTGATCAAGGCGGCGCAAAAGGAAGCATTTGGAGAAGAGCTGAAGCTGCTAAGCCAATCACAGAAACTCAGGAGAACTCACAAGATGTATGAACTCGATCCGTTTCTTGAGTACGGAGTGCTCAGAGTTGGTGGCAGGTTGAGAAGGTCATCAGCGTCGCTAGAGTTCAAACATCCCATAATACTCCCGAAAGAAGGCATCGTAACGCATCTGATACTTGATCATTGCCATAAAAGAACACAACACCAAGGCCGAGGGCAAACACTGAACGATCTCAGAGCCAACGGCTACTGGATTATGGGTGCTAGTAAAGTTGTGGCCAAGCACATCAGGAGTTGCGTGACCTGTAGGAGGGTGCGGGGTCGACCTGAAGGACAGCGTATGGCTGACTTGCCTGTTGATCGCATAGAACCATCTCCTCCTTTCTCATATACAGGCATCGACTGTTTTGGCCCTTTTTACACGAAGCAAGGTAGAAAAGAGTACAAGAGATATGGGCTGTTGTTAACATGCCTAGGCTCTAGGGCTATTCACATCGAAATGCTCGAGGACATGACAACTGATGCATTTCTAAATGCATTAAGATGTTTCATTGCAATAAGAGGAACAGTCAGACAAATTAGATCTGACCAAGGTACAAATTTCGTAGGAGCAAAGAGTGAGTTGGGAAAATGCTTGATGGAACTTGACAAGGAAAGGATTGCGACCTATCTCGCAAGAAAGGAATGTGACTTCCTTATGAATGTTCCCGAAGCCAGTCATATGGGAGGCATATGGGAGCGTCAGATTCGGACGACAAGGAGCGTGCTGAGCTCTGTCCTAGCCCAGGCTGCCGGAAGACTGGATGACTCCTCATTAAGAACGTTCTTCTACGAGGCCATGGCCATAGTCAACAGTCGCCCGCTGACAACAGACACCCTAACAGATCCCAAGGGAGCTGAACCCTTGACACCCAATCACTTGCTTACTATGAAATCTACAATACCCCTTCCACCTCCAGGAAAATTCGTTCAAGAAGATCTGTATGCAAGGAAACGGTGGCGCAAAGTACAGTATCTCTCAGAACAGTTCTGGAACAGGTGGCGTCGAGAATACTTAACTAGCATCAGCCTTCGTCAGCAGTGGCATACAACCAGACGAAACGTGCAGGTTGGGGATGTAGTCATCGTTAATGATGAAAACACTCCCAGAAATGAGTGGCCACTAGCTAGAGTAGTTGAGGCACAGGAAGATGATGATGGTCTCGTGCGAAAGGTGAAAATACAAGTAGGCCAAACTAAATTAGGACCAAAGGGTGAACGCTTAACACAACCTTCATTTCTTGAGCGTCCAGTGCAGAAATTAGTTGTATTGGTTGAATATTATTCAAAATAGCTCAGCATTAACATGAAAATCGGTCACTTGTTGTAAGACCTATTGATGGACATTTTGGGTGAAGGTTAATTTGAAGTTGTTGAAAATTACATGTTTTGCTTCTTTGAATATGGTGAAGGTAAACCTTTTGTAATTTTGGTGGCAGTGTAACGAACGTAGTCATATGGGGGTTTTTTTTGTACATATTTTGGGGGTACCGTTTGATTGGTGGCGTCATCTGACCACCTCGGTAATTGGGTCGTCACTTGGTCACGTGATGCTTTTGGTAGAGAACTTTAAGTTTCGTTTTATGCTCAGTTGGTGTGCGCGGGCGGCAACGAGAAAGACAAAGAACTGAAATAAGGAAGAGGTGGACTTCTAGCGGCTCCTAACCTTCTGGTTGGAGGGGCATACGGTATGGACAATTGAGTGGAATGTTCTTGTGTTTGTACATGTGTAATAAGTTTCATTTGAATAATTCCTATAAGGGAACATGACGGTTTTATTGATGTATATTTGTCACCGTGTATTTTATTGCAGTGTTCACGGTGGTCTTGGACGTTTATGCGGCAAAAATTCATTTAATAAAACGTTTGAAACCATCAGTCGAAGTGTTGCACCTTCATCAACCAGCGAGAAAAAGTTGGGAGCAGCTACACCGCTCATCTGAATTGTAAGTGCCATTTTGTGCCATCTGGCTGGGATTGTGGTTAGGTTTTGGTGCTATACCTGCCGTGCGTTTCTGCAGCGTTGCTCGGCTGGCGTTAGCGGCTGCAGCTGGAGGTTGTTGCGGCGTGCGGCTTCCATCTAGCCCTCGCTTGCTGATCCGCTCTCTCCCTGGGTCGGCTGTGCTACTACTGCTGGGTAAGCTACCTGTTTAGATTTTAATTTACTTTACCTGAATCCACGGGTTTTCTAATGCGTTTTTTTGGTTTAGGATTGTTTGGAGTTGCAGCGCTTGGACGCTCTGCTGTCTTGTCTTGTTGTTTGTTTGGGCCGCTCTGAAGGCAACCTGTTGCTGATTGGACAGGCTGAGCGAGCGGGGCAGGACTCCTCTGGCCCATTTGAAGGGCACTGAAATTGGACGACGACGATTTGTTCCACCGTTTAAAGTGTTTGTGTTTTTTCCTCTTACAGTTTGTTTGCTTATTATTGAATTTACTAATGAGTTTGCTTTTTTGTTTTGATTTACTAATTTGTTTTCTTTGGCATTACACGTTTTGTTTGTTCATTTATTTTTTTGGAATAATTCAAGTTGTCACTTTTATTTTCACATGATCCCTTTTCATTTCCAGGGACAGAGTAGTGGGCCCGAAGCCTTGCTTTTAAAAAGAAATGTTTTAAATGAAATTGTTTAAATAAAATATTGTGAACTATTCTGTGTTCCGGTGCATCTTGTTTTAAAAAGAACCCCCTGCCGGGTCACAAAAAGTATATCCAACTTCAGGTCAGCCACATTTTGTCATGTTACAGCCACAAATGCATGTATCTTAAAGGAATTTCATGTGATAGATCAACGCAAAGCGTAATTGTGAGGCAGCAGGAAAATGTTACATGGTTTTCAACAATTTTCACAAACACAATCCAGAGAGTCTGAATTGTGATGTGGAAAACATTTAGTTTGCTCAATGTTTTATGAATCAAAATATGAAAAGTGAGACAGGCATTTGTATTCATCTTCCTTAATTCTAATAGTCTTAAATAAATTTCAATACAAACAAATGAAAAAAAATCAAAGAGTGTGGCATGGTATTTGTAGTTATCATTCTAATTTAAAGGCCTAAATCGATGTCACTGGCACTTTCATGTATATGTGCATTGCTGTGTGTATCTGACCAAGGTTTTATGCATATGCTTTGATGTTACACCAAGACAAATGATCCACCATTGTAGATGTCTTGCAAATAGCTGCAGATCCTTGTTTTAGCAGCTGAAGCTTGATTACAGACAGTGGAATCAGATGAAACCCCTCACTATGCATATTTTCTTCCTACAATGCAGCTAAAACTGCAATTATAAACAGGAATACACATCCTATCAACACATAAAACGCAGTTATTGGTTTTAGCCTGCTATTGTCTGAACAAAGAATGCCAACATCACCTCCAAAGCAGTCCATAATCTTTGAATGTGACATTGAGTAGAAAAGAGAAGATATTTAGCGCCAAGACAATGCCGGATTTGTTGTCTGCATATCCTTCAAGTGTTTAGCTAAGGATAAACCTAACTTTGAGTCATTCCAAGTTTTTTTTTTTGTTTTTTTTTTGAGAACGATTCACGTTTGAACACGAAGCTCTTGTTGTACAAAGCACTTGGAACTGAGAGGAGCTGAGGGAAAGAGAGCTTATCTCGTTGTAATGCAACTATCACGTCTGTGCTGTGAACGGCTTCAGTCAGCTCAAAGGAACGGGTGCCGAGCTTAAGTGTCTGGTTTTGTTTTTGCCTCCCTAACAATGGCATTACTTGCACAAATACTTTGATTATTGTATTGACTTCCATCCCTGCAACAAACCTAGCTTTATCTGAAGTGTAGCAGCTGGGAAGACATTTGCATATTTGTTGTGAGTCAGGAGAGGGTAGCTCTGTACTACTTGTTCAGTTGAATAGTTATGATTAGTATTTGAACAATTACTGTCAGAAATTTTAGTGTTCTATAAAAATGCAATAAACTGCTGCAAAAGAAGCACACAGATCCAAAAACATGGACACATTTGTCTATGTGGCAGACACAGAAATACTGCCTGACTGATCTGGAACTGCTCTGAACACCATTTGTGACACCCGGAGTTGATGTTCATTGCCGAGGGGTGGGCGCCTGTGGGTTAACTAACACAGGAAGTGGGGACAGCTGTCTAAAAGATAGGTGCTAGTTTGTGGTTTCAACAAATAACTGTGACATATTTGCCAAACACAAGCACAAAAATGATTGATGCTTACTGCTGATTGAATTTAACTGCAATAAAACTTTGTAGGTCTTCGCTCTGCTGCGAATTGGCTCCGTAAATTGCTCTCCGCTTGGCAAAGATATGCACATTCCTGTGCGGAAAGCTGAAGCTGAGGAAAAGCTGTAAATTTACACATTTTGGTGAATAATCTTATTTGATTCGTTACTCCATTAAAACTATAAAGTATAATTTCATGAGACTTATTAAAACTGTTGCATCATTGTAATGCTTGTTGTTTTCGCTATGTTTTTAAGAAAAAAAAATCAAATCACATAACTTATTGTCTAAATTACACCTACTAATTTGCATGTTTTCATCTAAAATAGGATCAGTTGGAGGTTATTGTTCATTATTCATCACTCATATGGAGAATGTCTTGCACATGCTGAAAAAAAATGTGGCTTCATGTGTTGGGGGCTAGTGACCGCAGAGCTGTGTGGCTATAGTTCAGTTTGCAACTAGAGGGAATCCACCCATGTGAAAAGTCAGAGGTTTCAGCTGCCATTCAGCAAACAAGCAGGTCTTCTGTTTTACAAGCCAGCCTTGCCAAAGGGTTTCAGAGCTGAAACAGGAAATGCTACTATAACGGGTTTGATAGCAGTTTTCCACAGTGACACGTGTTGACAAATTTAATTGAAGTAGCTGAATGTGTAATTTGTTTTAGACCCATGCTTCTAAAGCTGTAGTTCAAGTAGCACAAATGCACCTCGGGCAGACTTTAGTTGTACTCTGAAGACATTTTGCCATCAACTATTGCACTGTGTGATCGTGAGATAAATTTAGTAATGTTTTTTTTCCACTGCAAGGTGGAGGTTGAAGTAGAAACTAGCAAAAAGATGAGTTTAAGTGCAATGATGTCAATCACAAACAGTTTGTGGACCTGTGGGAAAACAAATGCATGCCAGTGCCTGAGAAAGGGCTGGTGGGTTAATTTTTGCTTTTTTATTTAGCCCTGAACACAGCTCTTGGTTTAACATCACATCAGACTAATCCATGTTCCTATAAGTTGGAAAACAAGTGGGATTTCCGAAACAATATATTGGGTTTCACACACAATGTACTTGTCATTAAAGGTTTGCATACCACTGTTCTAGGTACAGTGTATGCACTGTACCTAGTTTACTGAAACACCAGTAAACCACTCAAACTTCAGTTAGCAAAGCAGAAAAGAAGAAAAAGCCTTTCCACAATTAAAAAAAGTAATTTATGACTGACGTGTCTGGAACAGAAAATTGTGAGGTTGGAAAAGCATATGTTTATAGAGTAAGCATACATGCAAAGCATGTTTTCTACCACTGCATGCAGTCTGTAAAGTAGCTACAGCAATAGGTGGGCAGGAAGCTCATGTAAAAAGTTACCCGGAAAAACACCTTAAAGAAAATGATGCAATGAGCAGAGTACAGATGTGGCAACAATTTAACATATCGTTAAAATATATTTAATAATTACATTTGTATTCCATTAATGTTATGATAGCAACTCCTGTTTCCACCCTATTTATGATGGGAACATGGTGGCAATACAATGTAACATAATTTTAAAGTGGAGAATGACTTAAAATCTGAAAAGGTGTGGGTTTCATTTGTATTCAGACATTTTTGAGTCATTTAGAGCCACTCCAGTGAAACCTGTTGTTTTCAGAAGTTTCCTAATTAGTTAAATACCATCACATTCAAGTAAGACTATTTGTTGCAAAGATGCTTTTCTCTCAGATTAAAATATATTTTGAAAATAACTACCTTTAAGCAGGTACTACCTTTAAGGGCAATTTAATATGAAGCCCCAATTTCTGTATTAAATATGTTATTTATTGGTTTGTTATTATATTCTAATCTTAAATGTCCTATTTGTAGTAACTGTGAGGGGAAGTCATTATAATTCATTGAGTGAACTGAGTTACTGCAATCACAACATTTTTTTATTTGATAAAATGGTCCTTAGACCTGGGGCTAGCACACTTTTTAAATTTCTATTTGTGAAATATTGTAATAAATATTATTTTTCCTCAAGATTCACAATGCATTACTTTATAGCACAATCTCAAAAACGGGAATAAAATGCACGAAGTTTGAGAACCTTCTGGGAGAAAATCTAAAAATGTTCAAGAGGTATTAATACTTTGGTAAGACACTGTTAACAGTTGCTTAAGAGTGTGACAAAGAGACAAATCACAGCTCAAATATATATATTTCTATTTTCTCTGAGAAGCATATTGTGTTCAGTAATCTGCAAACTTACTCAGAATACAGCAGGAATTTGTGCTTAAAAGTGTCAGACTGGAGGTTGGCAAGGGTGAAAAATTTTAACCACTACTACTCACTCTGCACCTCTCATCACACACCCAACCACACATACACACATACACCCCTGCACGCCCACCTACACACACACTCTCCTCTTGAATGTCTGCACACACACACAAGCACTCAGATGTCAGTGAAGTCTGAGTGACTCGATCCCTGTCACCGGTTGCCTGCTGCGAAAACAGCACCACCCCACTCTGCTCATTCCCCTCCTCTCTCACTCTCCCTCCCTCCACTCTGGACGCCAGCCTGACATACCAGACCTCGTTCGTTAGCGCATATTTTTACCCACCGTTACTAAATTAGGAAGCCAGAGGGAGCGAATGGAGTGCGGCTGCCAAGGCTGAAGAAGAAGGGTCTGATCAGGCCTGGGTTTGCTGAGGGGCCCATGCCAACCCGACCAGCTTCATTAAGAGCCACTTGGGTTTCAGAAATAGAAGCCCAACAGGGACTGAGGCCAAACAGATCCCTGGATGGCCAGCCAAAAACTCATGGGACAAACAAACAAATAAACGAGTTGTCTCAAGGCCTGCCAGAACCAACTGGCAGTGGCCATCCCAAGGAGCCAGCAGAAGTTATCTTAGGCAGTCTCGCACACAAAATGTGCCGTGACCCGAGTTTAAAAGTGGTGATGCTGCGTACTCTGCCAGCCCAGTACAGAATAAATTAACCTAGAAAACTGTCTCCGGAGACCAATTTCTCAAAGCGGCCACAGAGACGTAACTTCTTGTTTATATGGCGTGGATGTTGGGCTCTGATGTGAGAAGGAATATTTTTACAAGTAAATGTACATTTCCTCTACTTTTTCCATGAATATAATGCAGCTTTTCTGTGAAAACCAAAGATGTTTTTATAGAACAAAATCCCTTATGTTTGTTTCATTCAGTAACTTATTGAAGTAAAATTTTCTTCAACTAACTATTGAAGAAAATACAATTTAGGAGTGAAAATAGGAAGAACTGTCTTTGAGTGACACCTTTCATCCTGAGCTCTACACTGACTTCATCCTATTTGATAACCTTTCTTTATAATAACTATAAACATGAACATACTGGTTTAGCCGCATGCATTTTACAATGCGTAGGCTAAGATTATAAAATGCCACCTGAAAATGTTCACACATTCTCCATCCTTACCTTTTCCATATTTCGTCGCAGATGGGCCAAGGTTTTCACAACCCTTGCAAAATTATATGTATGTTAAATTGACCAAAGTGTTTCTTCCAGTAGAACTAACATTAAGATTTTGAAGTGGCCCAGCCAGATACCCAACATGAATCTAACAGAGAATCTGTACACTGAGTTAATTAGAAACAAACTTCGCAGTTGAATAGGAATTACTTTTAATTTAAATCTGCCAGGGATATGAATAAGTTTATCCCTGAAGTGTACATTATAGACATACTTGGAAAAACAAACATTTTAAAAATAAAAATCTTGAAAAATAAATCTGAAATGTGTGTACATTTATGGAAAAAAAAAACAAGCATTAAAAATAATAGATGCATAAGTATTCACATCTTTTGAGATCTCACTCAAAATAAACTCAGATGTTTCTGAAAATATTTGTTGGCACCACTCATAGTCCTACAAAGCTTAGTACTTGTTAATTATTCTGAAATTGAAAAGGTTTAGAACCAACAAAAACCACCCTACACTAAACGAAAAGTGGCGGTTTTGACCCTGTATACCGACGCGAGCGCAGCTCGTGAGCGACAGCTATCGACAGCAACCGACAGTTGGCGGGGCAGCGCATTTTCGTCGGCCGCAGTCGAATGGTGTCGATTGCGGTGTCCCACAAGGGGGAGGTGGAGGAGCGGGGAGCGGGCTGGCGGGAGGTGTTAACGACTCTACTTAGCATACGAATAGCCTAGCATATGCAAAGGCGCTTCAGACTCAGACCAACGTGCACTATGAGTTCATCACCGACATGTGATTGGTTGGTTAACGTGTCCTCATTGGACAACACACGTCTTTATAAATAAACCCCGCCCCAATCAACATTTTTAATGGCGGAAAAATATATGATCAACCTATTACATAATAAAATGTGGAAAAGGTAAAAGGGTGTAAATGCATTCATATGGTACTGTAAATGATTTTGATTTCCAGCAGTGTGTGTGTTTCTTCTAATAATACACAGGATTTGAGATTAAAGTTAACGGTTATCAATACATACAACATTGTGGTCCTAAAAGCGTTGATAAAGAAATAACATCAGAGAGCATCATGTGCTTAAAACTACAAAATATGTGTCTAATAAAACCATCACTTCGTAAAGATCACAACACTGATATAATTCTTCCCATGGCAAGTGAGGGAGACAATTACTTTTGTGTAACTATACTGACATCTTGTGGAGATAAATTGTATAACAGCATTTGAAAGATTTATTTTCATGTTTATTTATATCCCAATGAAATAATAATAATGATCTGAAAAATACTATAACTCACTAAAAATCAACTAAAGATAACTCAAAGAAAATCCAGTGTAGCCTTAACAACGCGTTTTTGGTTCCACATGCCAAAAGCTTTGGAAAGTCTTCAATTATAACTGTTCTGAGCTGTCAGTGTTCTTGAATGTAGCTCACTTCCTTGTGCTTCTGTAGCAGTGAGTTAGCAACTGAGTGTGGCTTCAATAAGAGGCTACAGGCGGCGGCGGCTACAATAACAACGGATGTTTTCGATTATAATTCAGAAGCAATTTATGTTTAGGGCGTACTAACCTAAACATAAATTGATACTGTTTTATATCAGTATACAACAGCTTCTAGACAACAGTCAGCAGTAAAGCGACTCTGGCAGTGTAACCACGGCAACCGTCTTCAACGTTAGTTTACAATGGAAGACGATCAAGCAGAAATAAAAGAACGGAATCATTCCTCGACTGCGTAAGTATTCTTCCGACGTAGCGCCATAATACGGGATAGAGGGGTTAAAAATGGTAGTTTTCCAGGCAAACGGGAGACTTAACAGATATGGTAAATTTCTGGAAACTCTACAGTGAGGTAAATGAAGAAGAAACACTAACCAAAAATGCTAAGACAAAGAGACGTCCTGCAGTTTTGTGTTAGCGAGACTTTGCACGCAACCTGCTTGTTGTTTTTTATTTGCTGAGCCTGCTGGGCCGTTTGGCAGTCAGGCAAATATACAGTTTTATATTGAAAAAAAAACAAACAAATATTTATTTTACCTGAATTTTTTGCACTATAATTGTTTTTATTTTATTAGTTTTTTTATTTTAATTGTGCTACGTAGTTGAGTACAATTTTTGGTTACCCACTTCTGCTTGTAATAAAATAAATTAAAAAAACAACTATTCCAGTCCAGAAATAGCATTGTAGTGCAAATGTGTTTTCTTCCACCAAACATTCAGGTCCCTTGAGAGTGATGAAAGTACCAACAGTGGTCGATTCTCCGACAGACCTACAGAAGTAAAATATGACAAGGATGAGTTTTTGATGATGTCTCCAGAAGAAAAACTCAAACACTTCAGATGTCGAGCTCAGACGAACGAGGACAACCAGAAGGTAACAAGACAGAATATATGTATATGTATTCTCTCTCTCTCTCTCTCTGTATATATACTGTTCCAAAAAAAGATGAGTTATTTGGACACGTTTCACGTGTTTAGAACAATTATGGAGGGTGTATGTAAACAAACATGTAAATTGAAAATTCTAAATACTTCCCATGACATGCAAGTGTCCAACATCAAAGTGTCATCAAATTTTTCTAAAGTTGTACTGAATAACAACGTTTTTAATAAAGATATAAACTAATTTAAAAAAGATTTTATCAACCTTCATTTTTGTTTTAAAAATAAATCTAAAGAAATAAGGTGAGTCTCAACTTCACACAATATTTTTTTCTTTTTTTTCATATAGGTATGTTAAAGGAGAAAGTATATTTGATTGTTATAACAAATTTTTGCGTCATGTTTGGTGAATTATACAAATGGCTCTTACATTGTTGAACTCTGTGTGTTCAGTTTGATGGATGCATCCAGGACTTGGTGCGATGTGTGGCTCTGACACGACTTGTGTGTGGGGAGAAACAGTTAGAACTCGCACAGGCTCATGCCAGGCTGGCTAAAGCATACTTTCAATTCAAAGGTAATATTAAATGATACCTTTTGTATCAGTGCAGCAAAAGGGTGATTGCATCCCACAGATTTTTTTCTGTTTTTGGTTGCATGAATAAATGCAGAAAGCAATTTTTAAATTATTTTATTTATTATGCAAAAAGCTATCCATACAGTCTTAAACTATCACTTGTGAAGTAATTATTCCCTAAAACAAGTAGCTGGTTGTTCCACTTTTAGTGGCAATAGTTAGGAATTTGCTGTCAGCCTTTCACATTTCTGTGGAAGAGTTTAGGTCCACTCGTCTTTCTTGAATTATTACAATTCATCTACATGGTTATGGTTTTCAAACATAAAGTCATGCCGCTGCATCATTTAAGTGTGGACTTGAAATCACTCCAAAATTTTTTCTTTGTTTTGTTTTTAAGAAAACATTTCACATGAAGCGTTTTTCACACATATTTCACATCAGTATGGATGATGTTCCTGTGTGATTGTCAAATCATTCGTCAGCTTGTGTTTTTTGTTTCTTCTTCCAAACACCACATTATTAGTAGTTTATTTTTAATAACAACATTAATTCTGCTTTATTATTAGGTTGGGGACTCCAAGCCCTGGAGCATTTGGCAGTTGCCAAAGAGTTGCTTCTTTTTCGCTCCTCCGTCTCGGCCTACAGTGAAGATGAAAAGCTTGAGGTTCTCGCATGCCATCTAAGTATGCACCTCACAAAAGGAGGGGCTTCACTTCTTACAGACAAATATCCTTTAATAAAATTCTGGGAGGTCAATAATACAAACTGTATGGTAAAAGTAAACTCAAAATAAAAGTTCAAAAAGACCTTGACCTTTTAACTTTGGAGGAGGCGGTCTCATCTTTCCAGGAGGCAGATAAAGTTCTGATGAAGCTTTATCAACATGGTGATATGAACCTGGAAGAGAAGATAAAGACTCAGCTGGAAATCACCAGTGGTCTATGCAGGTACAAGATATCGAGAAGAGAAACATATATGTGTGTAGTTTTGTTATTTTTGGCTGGGGAATACAAAAAACAGTTACTTCGTTGCAGCTAGCTTTTACATTAAAATATAAAAATTATTAAAGTGAAACTCACCCCCAAATCAACTTTTGCTGATAACTGATTATTATTATTTGGGGTTCTATCTTTATCTCTCTGTGCGATTTTTGACATTTTTGCGCAGTTCTTTTAGTTCTGCATTATTTGACCTAAAATCGTCTCACTACTTGCCTCTTTGGTCAAATGGTTCTGAGGCTCTTGAATGTTTGTGCTGGTTGCAGCGGTACAACACAACACTCTCTGCCTCCGTCCTTTTTTGCCTCCAGCCATTCTCTGGAAAGTCAGGAGTTGGAGTAGCAGCATTGCAATGGAGACTGTCGAGCATTGATCAATAACCTTTACTCGGTTTTACCAATATGAGATTTATTGCAATGTGGACACAGAAGTGGAATGAGTCTCCTGTGCTCTAACTATTTATCACTATTTTGAAAAAAAGTCACTAGAGTTGTCTGAAAAATCGATAAATATAGCAACAAAGTGAATAAGTTGAGAACAGTGCTTCTTTCCTCCTCATCACAGCTCTACACCCCTTCCGCTCATCCGCTCACACGTGGCCATGTTTCTTGGCTCCGTCCACTTTGCTGGATTCTTTCAAAGTTTGCCAGGGACGGGGTTTTGCTTTCAGAAGGGGGTTGATTACACTTTGATATTAAAAATCTTTTTATAATTACCTACCGTATAATATGAACTACTGCATGTTTTATAGGTGTTCTGAAAAATGGTAAATTGCTTATGCATTAAGTTAATACTATTGGTTTAAGTTAAGTTAAACCTCACAGGATGGTTAATAAAAAAAAAAGTTATTAAATCGAGTGGAAGGTTTAGGTCAATATGGGCAAAAATATGTACATTCACATTAGTTTTTGAAGCATGTAATTGCAACTTTTTTTTAACAACAAAAAATGTATACAGGTAAATAGTTAGTTTAGCCAATAGATGGCGGTATATTACTGCAAGTTGAAAGGCGTGTTTGGCGAGTTGTTGTGTGGCATAGATGTTTGTATTTCACATTTGCTTGAACAAAACTTGAATTTTTCTCAAGCTTTGGTCTCTAATGTTTGCAGATGCTTTTGGGTGGGTTGCTGCATTTGTATTTAATCACTAATAATGTGTTCTGCTTGATTGTTTGGATTTGGCTTCCATCTTTATTTTTGAATCTTTTAAACCTCACAAAGCTTGTCTGTGCTTTTTTCTTTTTAGATTTGTGTAACTTAACAAATGTTGAATTTACATTTACTTGATTTGTTTCCTTTATTTTGTTTTTAGTTAACAACAGGGGTACCAAAGCTGGTATTAAATGCTCAGGAAAAGATTAAAGCATTAAAGGATCACGGTGGAGACAGCTAGCACGTAGATCATGAGCTGCACAGTGAGACAGTCTGTTGTGGTAACATAAGATGGCAACCACTTGTCATAGTTCAGCCCACTTGGGATAAAGTTAGTAGCACAACTGGAAAAGGGTACACAACTGTTTTCTTTTTTTATGCATTATGGGTGTTTGGAGAAAAGAGAATCAAATTCAGTAGGTCTCCAAACAAAACATGAAAATTCCTGGAGAAATCTGATCTTTACATCTGTACATCATGTACTTAGTCTCAGCACTTTTATTTTAGCCAAAGATTGTAACTCTAGTTCAATCTGTCCAAAATAATTGGTACTGAAGTCTTAAACTTAATCTTTGTGAATTTAAAATCCTGGTGTAAAGTTCTGTTTAGAGACAAGCAGCTATCCTTCTAAACAAACCTCCTTGTTTATTCTCTTTCTATAGTTATTGTCATAAACCTCAACATTTTAAATGCTAAATAACCTCCACAGAGCATCAGATGGATTTTTTTTTAGGTATTTTGCACACATTGTACCTAGAATTTGTTTAAACCTATTGAGGAATATGAACTAACTGTTATAATCTGCTGTGTAAACTTACGGAATAAAAGAATGTGTGTGGTCTTTCTTTTTGCAATGACTCTGTTTGCAAAAAGATTTACATTCATCCTAGTATTTAATGGTGATCCTTACTTCAAATCAAAAGCTGTGTATATAAGTGAGTTATACTTAGGGGAATTTTTAAATGATACCATCTTTATCTGTTTCTGAGAGTCAGTGTTTGTTGACGTGTGTGGTTGAAAAAATGTGCAGACTGGCTGGTGTGTGTAAGCTAGCTAAATCTCCTTTGTTGGATGATGACTAAGAATTTGGCACGTTGCTAAAAGCTCTGTCAGTCAACACTGTTGTGATAGAGGGGAATGTTCCCACAAAAGCCTGGAACAATAAAGTAAACTCCGCTCTAGTTGTGGATTCTTTTTCCAAATATTCCATGAAGTTTCAGATCCAGCCTCAAGGTGTGCTTATTCAGCCAGTAGGATGTGATTTACTGTTCAAAATCTTAAACTTTATTTGTTTGTCAATAATATTTGGCCTTTTTTTCTGGATTTTTATGGTTACCTACCATAAATGAATCCATTTTGTCAAAAGGTTTTAATTGGATAAATATTGTGGTGTATTTCAGAAAACTATTGCTGGTTGGATGATGAATACAGAAAAACTCTCTAAAGTAAAATGCATTTTTTCTCAAGTATTGCATTAGTATTTGTTAAATTTTGCAAACAAAACTTTTCAAGAAAGAGTAAATGAAAACTGATGTACAAAGGACGTAAAGTCCAATCAAGTCATTGAAGTACAACTGTATCAGTAACAAAAGAAACTGCTGAAAATGTGAAGACTGACAGGTCAGGTTGAAAGTCTTCCCTATGGTTGCATAGACTATGGGACATTTATATTATTAATTTTGTACCTGCCTGTTTAGGAAAGTTACTAATGAAATAATTTTTGAAATGTTTTCTGTCTATTAACGACACGTACAATTTTCATCTGTCTGGATGTACATGATCTGAAGCTCTCCAGATGTATTAGAAGAAGATTTTTGTCCATCTGTTTTGTTTCATTTACCTAAGGGAAGCCCAGGAAAACTCACGTCAGCCATGTTCTGGAAACATTTACAAAAAGGACACTATGTGGCTTGCTTGGCAGCCTTACTCCCTGCTTTGTGGACTCTTGATATTTTTCAATAGAATTTGTCATGTTGCCTTTTGGTCAGGAAGGATGCAGAGTGAATGAAAGGATAGAAAGGCCTTGTTTTACTTTACCCATGCTGACAGAAGGGAAGGACTCAATGTGAGAATTTAGCTGTAGCTTCAGCAAATGTTTTGCCATAAATGGATCTGAAGTGAACTTTAATGGGTGGGGATCTTCTGCTGTCCATCAACTCATGCTAGTGCAGTCAAAGAACCATTGGAAAATTTGAAGAAATTGGCTTTTATACCGTAATCTGCAAATGCTCCAATGGATCCAAATTCATTCACTCCAGAGACATGATTATGGCAGAATTCAGTCCAATACTGGCAAGCATGGAGTCTTGGTCCCCACACATTCTGGCCTTACTGATCAAAGATTTTATATAACAAGTGTCATACAAATGGATTTTATTCTAAACTTTCACTTTTGTATCAGATGACCAAAACAAACAGTTTCTGTAATGCTCTTGTTAGTAATGAAGCCAAACACTGCACAGCTCTGAGTCTTTTGCCCTTCCCCTGCACTAGAGCTAAATTAAATTTAGAGTCCATTAGATAGTTTGAAGCTGTTAATGCTGTAGCTTTGTGGATCCGTTGTCCTTCTGGTGGTTAACTGAGCCTTCAAATATCACAGTGTAAAAGGAAATTACCTACAAAAGAGTGGGGAGCTTAAGAAGAACAAATAAACCATGAATTATTATAGATGCAGTGCACATTTCTCTTGTGCCATTTGGTCCAATTCCAGATGTGCTTAGGTGGTTTCCCCTGACTCACCAAGAATGTCCCCTAATTTAGACATCCTGGAAGAAGAAAGAAACCAAGCACAGATTAGGAGCTGTGCAAGTCCTTAACCTTCAGAGGAAACAGACGGAAAGTTGGGCTGATGGCATAAAGAAAGTTTACAGGGTTGTTTCTCTACTTACAGTCTTTAATGCAACACTAATTAGCTGCAGAAAACTACTCTCCAGGATGCCAGCTTGTCTAGACTTTAGTTGCTGTAGGAACATGATTTAGACTTATAGTGATGACACAAGTGTTATTGTGTACTTTCAACTAAAAGTAGGACAAAATGTGAATTTTGTCATGAAGTGGTGGTGTTGAGGTGGTGAGGCAGACGCAGCAGACCCAAGATGCAGTGAGAAATGACGATTTAATGAACAAAAACCAAAACAGTCCACAAACACCGGGCAGCACGGCCGAGTGGAAGCCAGGTGCTCGACGCCGGTAGCAACTGGTTACCAATGGACAACACGAAGGACTGAGCGCACATTAGACAAGGACCCGACAGAGACGCTGAGACACAGGTGACATTAAATACACGAGAGGGTAATCACAGAAACGAGACACACCTGGGAAACAATCAAGGGGAAGACAGGACAACGCGAAGACTCGGGGACACAGAAAACTAAATAAATACACAGAAAACACAGAACATGACAAATTTACATTTTAACAGTTTTATTTAAATATGCTGCAGTGAAAATACAGTTGCCTCCTCAATATTTTATTTATCATACTAAAATGTTTCAGAGCACTTCCACATGAAGGGCTGGATACCACCATCTGAAAAAAATCTGTATGGCAACATTCTAAAGAAATTAGGGTACAGAAGAAACACAAAGTCATTGATACCCATTAATCTGGAAAAGGTTACAAATCTACTCCTAAAACCTCCGGACCTCAGAGGAACAGTTATCCATATAGAAAAAAAACATGGAACCTGAAGAAGACTATCCATCAGTTTGTGATGTGAAGGTTTGGTACATGTTTGGTCCACTTGGGGCAATCATCTGAAGTACATCAGCAAGTTCACTTGTGGTTTCATCAAAGTTTGAACTTAAATCTAATTCTATGACCTTAAATAGTTTGTCCATGTTCAAAATCCCTCCTGTGTAAATAAACTGAAACCAATCTGCAAACAAGAGTTTTCCAGATTTCCCTCACAGCGATGTGAAAGATTCCATCCATTTTCTGTATACCCTTGTCCCTTAGAGGGGTCAGGAGGTGCTGGTGCCTATCTCCAGCTAATGTTCCAGGCAAGAGGTGGGGTACACCCTGGACAGGTCGCCAGTCTGTCGCAGGGCAACACAGAAACAGACAGAACACACAACCATGCACATACACACTCACACCTAGGGAGAATTTAGAAAGACCAATTAACCTAACAGTCATGTTTTTGGACTGTGGGAGGAAGCCAGAGAATCTGGAGAGAACCCTTGCATTCACAGGGAGAACATGCAAACTCCGTGCAGAAAGAGCCCGGGCCGGGAATCGAACCTTGAACTGCACCACTGTCTTTCACATTACCAATGTGAAAGACTCATTACCAATAATTAGTTACTAATGCTTGATAGTAGTTGTTGCTACCACAGGCGGCACAACCAGGAGGTGTAGGTTTATTTTTTTTGTTTTCATAAATATTCTGCAAGGTTGGTGTGGATAGCTTTTCCCTTTATAAATCATCATTTGAAAACTGTATTTTGCATTTACCCCTACTGATCTGAAACATTTACTTAGTATGACAAAAAAGCAAAAAGAGAAGAAATCTTTCCCACAGCATTGCAGAATTTCCACTTCATCATTATGGTTATATTGCAAGTGTGTTTGTGTCTCATAGGGTTTATGCCAGGCAAAATCGACCAGAGGAGGCATTAAGCCAGTGTGAGAAGTCTTTGGACCTACTGAAGAATTGCAATAAGCATGAGAGGATGTGTGCTGTTTATAAAGACATGGCTACCATTGAACAGGATAAAGATCACTTGGACAAAGCTATAAACTATCTCTCCAAGGTTAGTAAACTTTCTTTGGTCCCTTTTAGAACTTTGCCAACCTTTGTTACATAATTACCCTTCTTATTTGGTGGTTAGTTATCTGTCTTGTTTCACTTGATTGTTTCTGCTAGGCTCATACCATAGCGATGAGTCACAGTCCAGAGGATCTGGAGGGAGCTCAGATCTCCCACAGCCTGGCCATGATCCTTTCTGCTGCACCAGACCAACATCACAATGGTGAGTGTGTTAAGAGAAACTGGCTAGGTCTGTCAGAAGGGAAGGACTCAATGAGGCTAATTAGAATTTGAATATAATTGATTTCCCTATATGGCAAGTTCTTTAAGATCATTTTATAAATTAAGCATCAGCTTGAAAGCATCAAGCCATATGGACCTAGAACGTATTTATAGAAGGTTCTAAGTGAACCCAGAAAAATAAAATAATTATAAAACTAACATTTAAAAAACATATTTAAATATTTAGAGGGATACTTCTCTGACATAGGGAAGAATGCTTTAACTGTCTTAATTCAGAGTTTTCTTTAAGAATTTTTCATGTAACCTGTTTTGTTCTTTGACAAGTAGCCTATCAGAATTTCTTATAAGTAGGCAGAGTTTGTCTGCTGAGGGTTATCTGCATTACCTTCAGTCTTAAACTGTATAACATTGTATGTTATGAGAAATATTTTGATTAGTCAGTTATATTTTAGTTTGCACTCCTTTAAAATTCCTCCATTGTTTGTGTTGAGAGACCCCAGCTGTCAGAGGCATGGTTTGCTGCTGACTTAAAGGCAAATGCAATGTGAAGTCTAACATCTGAAATTATTATTTTTTTGTTTTTGTTGTTGAAAAATCACCTTTGTTTTGATACAATGATATTGGATGCTTATGCTAGGATTCAAACTGCAAATCAGAGATTCTAAAAACTGTTGACTTGAATGTCTTGTTTACTCCATGTTGCTGTAGAAACTGCGGGTCACTATTTTGAGCAAAGTCTACGTGCTTACAGGAACTCTGTAGGTCCACTTGATCCAGATTTTCTTGCTGCCCAGGATGACTTCTGTCGATATCTCTTGATTAATGGACAAGAGGAGGTTAGAAACGGTCTCCTAACATATCACCCTTTTCACTCAAATAGTACAACATACAGAATAATCCTCCACATGCAATTTTGATACATGCAGTGCTGTGAAAAGTATTTGCCCCTTACAAATTTCATCTGTTTTTCTGCTTTTTTGTCACACTGATATGTTGTTGGACATTTAACAAATTTGTATTATCAAATAGATCATTTGAATAAATACAAAATCTAGTATTCAATCGACTGTGTCATTTATCAAGTAAAAAGCTATGCAAACCAACTCAAATGTTGTTCTATACCCTTTTGCAATCTCCTGGGTGAATAGTTGATGGGCTCTTGGAGTAAATAAGTGGTAGGCCACAGGGTCCTCATTGTTCCATATGTTTCCTCTGTTTAGTTCTCATTGTAGTTTCTTGAAGTTTCAAAGCCTACAAATGACTTTCTATCCATTTTCAGAGTGTTGGATGTTTATGACTTTGTTTTTCATCTGCTCTTGAGGTTCTTTAAATTGGGGCATGATGTGTTACTTTTTAAGATCTTTTGGACTTCTTCCTGTTATCAAACAAGTTTTATTTAAGTGATTTCATGAGTTGCCTAACAGAAAATAGGCCTATGTGTTGGTGGTGAAACTGAATCACAAACTTGTTAATCACAGTTACTCCATAATTCAACAAGAGGAGATGGTTTTGAAAGATTTTCCCTGTAATTTTCTTAATAAACTGAATCACAATTTGAAAAATGTTGTATTTTATGCTTTTATTTAACTTGTGCAATATCAACAGAAATGTTTGGAGATCCAGAGAGCCTCTCTTGAGTCTAAAATATCTACATTTGGTGACCTGAGCTCTGAGGTAGCAGAGACTCTTCAGCTGATTGGAGGTGTGGAAATGACTGAGGGCTGGGTGAACCAAGCCCACAGGACCATGACAAAGGTAATCATGTGACACAATGCATACAATTTATGTAGAATTGTTTTTCCTGTTAAGATAGGAGAAGATGACATAGACGGTATGTACGAGAATGTTATAATTACTGTCATCAAATATGACATTCGTATAAACATCGTTTGATGAAAGGTCAAGAGTCTGCATGTTTAAACACATTTAAACCAGTGAGATGATGACAAGCCAGTCCAGAATACACACAAAGAGTCCCTGTCATTTTGAGACAAGCTATTTCCACTGTCTCTTAAGAGCTGAATGTTATCAGAGTTACAGGCTAATCTTGGAAGAGGGCAGTGTGCAGAGCCAACTTCCCTGGTGTAAAATATCACACAGAGTGACTTTGTTTTTCCTCAGTCAAACATAGATAGAAATTGACAGATCGGCAAGCAGAAGTTCAATGGCAGATTGCTATCTGCTGCACATTGATCCCAATTCGATCAGTCCCCTGAAACAAAACAACATTCCTGAGTTATTGTGCATATTTCCATAAATACCTACATATTTTGTTAATTTAATCAATCTTTATTTATATGTACAATAGTTTCATCTACTTCATATTATGTAATGAGTGGTGTCATTTTTCAAATACGGCATAGCTGCAGATTTGCCCTATGAGCTCACTTGTCCCATCATGGTTAAGGTCTCTAAAAGACCTGTAAGAACTTGCCTCTCAGTGAAGCACCCCAGTTGCTATGTTGTTTTGTTGTTGCTATCTGAGCAGAGAGGGGGTCCAAGAATGACAGGGTGGATCAAGGCTCACTCTATCTCCCCCACGTCGAAGTTGTAACCTTTCTAAAACACTCTAACCCACACCGGATATGTCAGCAGGAATTATTTTCCAATGCTGTCATCATGAAACCGCTTCCAGTCTGATTGAGTAACCTGTTTTTGCAAAGGAACTCTGGCCTATACAGTGGATAGAATGCAAGAGAACTCCTAAAGACAAAGAACAATAGTTCATACAGACACAAAGTTGACTCCACCTCCATCCTCCTCTGCAGTATTGCTGAAAAGAACAGCCTTCCATTACATCAACCTTAGCAACCGTAAAAACATTCAAAAGGCCAGATGGATCTCTTCCAGAGTAACACTGTTTTGCTTTCCCCACTACAGAGGGGAGCTTTTCCCTCCCTCTTTCCTGGTTCGAAACATTTGCTTCTTGTTATTTATAATGACTGCAGAAAAGAGAGTCAAGGTTTTTCATCATATGTCATGTCAGTGTATGTTATCATATTCAGATGTTTTAACTTTTCTCTACTTTCAGTTTGCTAAAAGAGTATGACATTACAGATTTGGACAATAATACCTCTGGTTTTTTTTTTTGTTTGTTTGTTCTGCCAGATTGTGTACTGACAGAAAACTGTGGCTGTCTCAACCTTTACCCTCTCTACCCTTAAGATTACTGAAGTGCTATCAGTAACAAGATGACAGATCCATCTTGTTTCATTTGACTCTCCGAGTGGTCAGCACAGGCGTTATGTAAACTTTGGACAGCTACAGGGGTTATTTCGGTATGTTTAGTGCTTCCAGTATGTTGCTAGGATGTCAGTTTATTTCCATCCAGACTGAGTTGCACTTTTTATTTTCTACCTACCTATATCACTGTCATTGTTTTATGTTTCAATTTTAGTGCTTGGATGTACACAAGTTGCTGTATGGTCCTCAGCACAAGAAATCAAAAGCAGTCCAAAAAGCTGTGAACATGTTGGCAAGGTAACTCCTGGAGACGAAGATTAATTTACTGCTAAACTGTGTTAAATTTTAAGACATTTCAGTGTTGGAAATAAAGATGATTAAAGGGCATATATCATCGTGTTTTCAACTTTTGTTTTTAGCTATGTTCAGCCATTAAGCTCCCAGTGGTATTGTTGATCTCCAAAATCAAGAAACTCTTTAAAAAGCATGAGAGAAAAAACAACTATCTCATGGCAGCCAAGAACACAGAAGTTTCCAAAGAGAGATTGTGTTATGTTTGGAATGCTGAATGCAGACATTGATACATAACACAATGAACAAGACAAAGATACTGATAGTAAAGTTCTGAAAATAAAGGTAAATTCATAAAATTTAAATATGTATATTAAGTAATATAATGACAAGGACAAAAGGGACAAGTAAAAGTTATGAAACATGTTCTGAGTGTAGTCGATTTGATACTTGAAAAACCAGCAGACCAAAGGGATTAAAAAGTGGTGAAGCCCAATCTGTTGTGCTAGCATTCAGAATATGTAGTTTAGATTCCTATTCTGACCAGCATTATTACTTTGGTGTGCATGGGTGTGCAACAGCCCTCCTATTTCTTCACTTTCTATTCCCAAGATGAGCTTAGACATCAGTGTATGAACATTTCTTAATAAAATACCAAATATTTAATGGGGTGTCCTACTTTTTAACATGACTATATGATAATGCCTTCTTTAAGTATGCATAAACTTTACTCATTTTAAAAAAGTTCAACTTTAAAAAAGTTTAAACTGAGATTCATTCTTGTTTTAAAGTGGACATGTCATGGTTTTAAGTCCTCCTTTTCACTTCTAAATCATTTACTTATGGTCTATATAAAGCAGTACTGCAATGCTTTAGTGTGAATTCCTCATTATTGTAGCTTCACTGACCCTTTGTTTACTCCTGTTCTGAGGTGCGTTTAGTCAACTCACTTTTCTGCGATTTCTTTTTTTTATGAGAATGAAACATTTCATGTGCCGCACTTCTAGACACTCAAAGCATACAAAAAAATTATTTAAGGGCTGAAAAGTGGATTTAGCTTGATTTGTTCCCTTTAAGGTTTTCTGACTCTACAGTATGGTGTTATATGCCCTTTAATGTTAATAATTTTATGTTAGTGTATCAACTATGTAATGTTTGCTTTTCAGGGCACCTGAAGTGGTAAAGAGACAACAGCAAAGAAGAAGACAGACAAACTTAGACACATTTCCAGTTATACCATCCAGTGGTGAAAATGCAAACTCTACATTTGATGCTTGAAATCTCATTATTCCCCACTTCTTTACCTTTGGACAAGGTTATTATGGTACCCCTAAAGGTTTGAGGCAGTAGATAATCATTATGTAAGCAATTAGTTTGTCTGGCCTATTATGTGAATTTACTGAAAAATAATGCACACAAAACATTCCAACAATATATATATTTTAATATTGTTAAGATATTCATCAATGAAATGCAGAAATCCCCATCAGCCAAAGCAGTTGTATCATTTGTTTATCAGAAATCAATAAAATGAAATACATATAATTTTGTTTGCTCCACATTCATTAAACATTGACTCATATCCTCTTTTTAAACCAATAGATTTTCCATATAGTTAATCTTAGTGAATAAAATGTGTTGGCACGTGGTATCCAGATACCAGTTTGCTTGAAGATGCATTCCAAATTTATAAATGTTAATAGAGAAAAGATCAGAAAATATGTGAAAACAGGATGTATCTGGGCACCTAAATGCAACAAATCTGTCTTTCTCTAACAGATAAGTGTGTTTATGCTAAATATCTCATGTCTGTGCTACATCACATAATGACAAATTGTTATTTTATAAATTGTTATAAAGTGTAATAATCAAACATGCTGAAAAGGTCTGAAACAAATAAAGAGACTGAATACATTGCACACTAATTCTGCCTTGGCAAACAGCATACAAGACAACAACCCCTTGTGAACATTCAATGCCACTAAGCTGATGATCCAAAAATAGTCCTGGAACACTCTTAGGTCAGAGCAAAACTGAATCCCTCATGCCAACACTGTGATACCTAACATATATGCACAAACATACACAATATGTCTCACAAACATATTATCACCATTGCTGAAACATTAGAATTTTTGAATGTATCCTGCTTCTTCTAATTATTGCCTTCATTTATATGTAGATAAACTTCTTTAAAGTTATTGATTAACTTGACCCCATCACCTTGTGTGAATCTTGACTATTTGCCATCAATCCAGTAATTCACAGCAGTGTAAAATAACATGTAAATATATTGTTAAAACAAACAACTTTTTCTCTGTTTGTAGATTATATCTGTTGCTCAAAACACATTATACTTCCTAAAACATACATAATTTCCTATCAGTAATGAATAAAGGTAGATAATCAAAATACAGCTAGTTTTTTGTCACATTCAGTAGACATTTTCCACGTGAAATCCTAATTCAATCCATCCTTAATATTCAGTAATTTCATTTTAAATGTAACATATGTCCTCAGAATGTAACATCTACCAACATCACTCCATTTTGGTAAGGTGCTCAAGGCACAAGAAATCCCAATCTGCAAACGGTGCACAGCACCCATAACTCCCAGTGCCTGGTTGGTCTGTAATAAGTGTTGATCCAAAAGATTCAACAATATGGCACATGATGACTGAGTTAGTGGTCTGCTGTAAACTGTGAAATAGGCTTTTTAAAGCTCCACAAATAAGTTTAATACCTAAAAAATACAAAGTGTATAAGCCAAGCTATATGAAAGTAAAAATGAAGTTAATACAAAAATTGTAACCAACATCCACATTTGTCATGATAGATTGACTGGGTTTGTAGTTCTAATACCTTGTCCTGCATTAGTATGTCAATGTTACAGCATCTGTTAGCAGAGCCACTGCCATGTTGCATAATAGCTTATGTATAAATTTGTACACTTTCTAAAAATATTCCTGGTTAGTCTTCTAAGGGCCTTTCAAGGTAAACTGTTGCAACTCTTTTTTCAGCAGAAATCTTCTCTGGGTTTTTTAAGAGTTGGGACTGCTCTGAGCTCTCCTCACCATGGTCACCCTGCTCCTCCATCTGGAAGGTGAAGGACTTTTCGGATGGGTCCAGTTTTATGTGTTTCTCAATTATTTTAGATGCAGATTCCTCTATGCTGCCAAAGCCTTCAAAGCCCTCAGCATATGAAACCCCCTCTTCTTTGGACACTCTGATACTGTACCCTGAACCTGCTCCTCCTTGGAAGGCCTTTTCAAGATCCAGGTTGGAAGATCTGAGCGCTTTCATTATCTGCTCTTCGGAGATATCATCTCCTTCCTCCAACAGCCCAGAGTCTTCAAGGGTTTGTGAGACATTTAGCTCTGCAACTATAGTCATGGTTCCATTATCACTTGACTGCTCAACTTTTTTGATTGCCACGTTTTGTGGACTTTCGCTGCTCATTTTTGTGAGGAAAACCAACTCTTCCCTCAAGGGACCAGAGACTGAGCTCTGTAGTGTCCCCAAGGCTCCCTTCAGCTGCTCTTTGGGTTCCAAAGAATCCTCTCTCAGGAACTCAAGCATGGATTCTTGCACTATAGGCGATACCCGAACTTCTTCTTCAATTATGCACTCTGGAAAACTTTCCTTGGGGATCGAGTGATTGCTTGACTTGTACTGGTATTCCTCACTTTCCTCCACTATCACTTTTCTCTGGGGAAGACTTTCGTCTTGGTAATATCTCTCATCAGACAGATCATCTACAATGCCATAATGGCCATATGACATTATTCCTCCACCATCTTCAGGGTTCAGAAAGGTTTTCATCTGGTGTGGAAACAAAGTACTCATGAAACTCCTGCTCACGGGAGAAATTAGGAGATTTGTTTTCTCTAGAGAACTCCTGAATATGCACAGATCCACCACAGGGCTGGTCTGTGCCTCTTTTGGAGGCTATTGTGGCATTATCCTCACTCTTTTCTTCTTCAGAGTCGTGAGTTATGTTTTCCATCTCCTCAATTTGGAAATATCTTGAGGGCTCATAAGAACTTGATTTTCTATTTATTTCAGTTTCAAGCTCCTCATCACTGAAAGACTCAATGGGTTCCTCAATAATTTCCACATTGACTGACTTATTTTCCATGTTTTCTCCCCCTTGAAGACTACTTATAAGGTTCTTAATCATGTTTCCTGTTGCTGTATCTTCTATGTCCTCCATTGATACCTTCTTCACACCGTGGCTCAGGAATTCCTCCAGGGCAGAGTCCTCGGAAACATCTATCTCTTCTTTGAATTTGGACTCCAGCACAATCTGTGTCTTAGTGGTGCCGTCTTCCTGCTCACTTTTCTCCACGTGATACCTGACCTTAGAGTCTCCTGATGAACATGCCTTGGCTTCTAAACCTGCAGGTTTGATCACTTTCTCAATAATCTCTTCTACAGATACAGAGTCCAGTATCTTTTTTTCAATTATAGTTTCTGCCTTCTCTTTGTCTTTGAACTCATCTGGATCATAACCTTTCTCTTTCTCATTGGACACCTGCCTTTTGCTTTCTGTGACAGTTTGAGCAGTACTTTTTGCTGGGGGTGACACCACTCTTATGGACTTTGTCTCTGGTGAAAAACTGGCTTTGCTTTCATAAGGGACCTGTTTGAATCTCATGGTTTTCTCCTCTGCTACCGTTTTCTGTGCAGGCTTACTTATTTTGTTTTTATCCTGGCCAATTTCGGTACTGGTAGCAGGCACAGAAGTGGCAGCCCGAGCTTTGTTGAACGAGATCATATCCCTTCTGGATGCTGGACTTTGATGCCGAGCCCTTCCTGCAACTGAAATGGGAATGACCCTTGAGGGACTTATGGACCCAGAAGAGGTCACAGGTGGTCTTCTCAGGTTTGTTGGTGATGCATACCGCATATCTATATGTCTTCTTGAGGTTAAGGTTGAAGTTCTTGGAGAGTAATGTTGGGCCAGGCACCTTGATATCTAAGCCAGAAAAGAAATAATTGTAAATAATTCCTGTATTAACTGTGTTGCAAGCAATCTCATTTATCACAGTAAAACATTTATAAAAGATAATATTTTTACTGCAAATACTTTATTGGTACTATACTTATTATTCTCTCTCTTTGATGTTGGGTCATCCTCCTGTGAGCACCTTGCATACCAACTCTTTCACTTTCCAGGAGAGTCCTGAACAAAGACAGGAATAAATATCTTACATGAGTGCAAATGATATCAATGAGAGATGTCAAGGTGTTCCGCAGGGTTATGAAACAAACTTCAGGACGAATACCTCACAAGGTGATGCACATCATTCAGGTCTGCCATTTCATCCCCCTCAAACTGAATTCAAGACTTACAGGATGGTATGTATCCTGAACCTGACCATATAGGGTAGTAATCATAAAACTATGAGGCTAAGCCAGTGTTATTTAAAATGTTAAAAAATAAGACGTTTTGTATTTAGCTGAAACGACTTACCTTTCCTTGGCCACGCTTCAGGAGTTAGCTAACCAAAGGGTCTCTGAAAAGAACAACCTCTCTGGAGCTTGCCTTTCAATAGACTGACCTAAAAATAACAACTACAATGTTTGGCTGTCCATGTTCTATGCTATAAATCCCACAGCAAAAGCTGACTCGTGACACTTACAAAAACACATGGTGCTGTTGCCACATCTCCAAGGGAGTGTTCTGTTATCCAAACGTTTTATACAGACTAGATTTCCTAGCAGAGATCCATATAAAGTCATAATGAATGAGTGGAGGGAGTGTAATCATTAATCTTGTGATGGCATTATTTGTAATGTATCAATATAAATTAGGTAATTATATTACAGGAAAAAGTCATAAACATTTGAACAAGAACAGCTGAATATCTACAGAAATACACTTCTTGCCCCTTTGTTAGGTATACTTGTTCAGCTGCTTGTGAACACAAATGTCTAATCATTAAATCACAAGGCAACAGTTTAGTGGATTTTGGCTTTTATATATGGTGAAAATACAAATGTTCACCAAAAGAATACCAGATTGAAAAAAATAATAAGTCTGACTTTCAGCTGAGACATTAAATTGCTTGGGTTCGACTTTGGTGTAAACAACATTAACACATTTTGTTCTGCTATGTATTAATGGTTTGAGCTGGTGGTGGTGTGATGGTGAGGGAGATGTTCACTTGGCACAATTTAAGCCCCTTATTTCCATTTGAGAATTGCTTTAACACCATGGCATACCTATGCTGTTGCTCTATCTCACAAAGTTTAGCTCTGGTTTCTAGAACATGACAATGAATTGACTTTACTCCAGTGGTCTTCACAGTCATCAGATCTCAGTTCAGTACAGCACCTTTGGAATGTGATGGAATAGGAGATGCACATATCCAGCCATCCATCCAGTCATTATCCAACTTGCATATACCATGTGGGGTGGTGAGGGATGCTAGGTGCCCATCTCCAGTGGTCAACGAGCGAGAGCCCAGGTACACCCCGGACAGGCTGCCTGTCCATCTCAGGGGAGTTGCACAAAATGACTGACAAATTTATTGTTAATTTGAAAATTAAGCTGTCAGTATGAACCAGTGCCACTGGAATATTTTTGACCCATAAGTCAAAGAAGCACAAAGAAGGTTATTTTTAGAGTGTCTAGAGGTCCAGAAATACAATTTTAGATTATTAGGTGAATAAAAAGTTATAACCATGCATACTCGCATACTGGCCTGCTAACTGAAAAAAAATAAATAAATAGACGGAAAATGTGAAGTCTGCACCGGGCTTCTAGCTGCAAAGCATTGATGGCAACCATCTTTCCAGCAGGAAGTCCCCTGTGAGTCATTTGTTTATGTAGGCTGGCCACATCTGTGGTCCAATGAGTGTGAAACTTAAAGTAAAAAACAATTTTTTTCTAAATTCTTGATAAACCCTGAAATTTACTCTCTAACGGCAAACCTTTGTATTTGAACTAGGTTTATATTCACATGTACTTTTACTCCAAATTATATTTGAATCTGAAAAAATCTTACCTGAAGGAGTCATTTCTTGAACTGTTTTATTTTTACATAGCCATTTTTTATGAAGATTGCATTACTTATTCCTTTTTTAAAATTATAATCTGCTTTGCTTAATTATAGAAAAAAAATATCTGGCCTGTAACCTGGTCTTTTTTATCAGTGAAAAATCAAAATGTTGAAATAAATAAGAGCCTTCTACTCAGTGTGAATATTTACACAAAGTCATTATTTGTTTAGAATTTGAGAACAGAATTTAAAGCACAGTGATTCATCACCTGTATGCTGCCACCTCCATGCCCATATCCATTTTCACTTGGAGAAGGTGCTGATGTTCCCTCATTTTCTCTTCCATAGCCTCAGCCAGAATGTTTCTCTCATGTTCCAACTGCTCAATAATTATCTGAAAGAGAAAGAAAAAATAAAGTTTTCATCATTTTAGTTAATTATGGATATTATTAAAATCTTTTTATGCCAATTTATGTTGCAGTCCAGTTCATACAAAAACAAATAAGAACACACTGAGTTGATCATCTAAAAACTGGGTTTAATTTTTTATTCTTATTTTTGTTGGACTGAAATGCATTTGTTGCTGTAATATTGTGACTTATTCACAGTACGACCATCGTTTTTAAGTCCCCAGCACCTTTGGGAAGCTAGTAAGGATTTGTCAGTCTGACAGCTAATTGGTTTAAGTGACTGAAGTCATTTAGCAACTGTAAAGTGCTAGGGAGGAAGATTGTGTCCCAGCGTTTTAAGCCTTTTACCAAGGTCAAATGTTACATGCAGGATCCATATTTTTTTGTAGATATTTTAGCTCAAACTTAAATTAATTAAATCTGATATTTAGTCTCTGAAACATGCACTTAGCTTTGGTTATGCATGTCTTATATATGAGACAACTATTTTGGAGTTATTCAGGCGTCTCACTTATGCATGATTTATTTGTTGCAGGCACTGAAAGCTGCAGCTGCATCAGAGCCATTATGGACTGTGGGTGTGGCTGAGGGACCATGCAGCCTCACCCCTCTCCCCTGGCTCGTCGGAATAATCAGTAGATTGTTCAGTTTGAATTCTTTGAAACTTTATATTGCATTTTTATTATTCTTATTATTATTTTGGCCGATTTTAACAAATAACGCATGTTAATATTGTTGACAAATGCTTTTTGCAGTTTAGTGACAGACCAACTCACCTGGTGTTCACTTAAATCCACTCGGAATTTGTCCTGCATGTGCATGAGCTCCTCTTCCAGACGCATTTGAACCTGGCCCTGTTTTTCCGCCTCCGTGCGCAGTTTGCCCAGCTCGGATGCGTACAGCATCTTCTCCTTCTGTAGGTCGCACAGCCTCGCCTGGTCCGCTTTGATCGACTGCTCCATCTCCTCCACTTTCTGTTGGTACATATCAAACGTCTCTATCCATCCCTCGGTCAGCCCGCGGGCGTACTCCTTGCACCTCCTCCACAGAAACCACCGGGGGCCCGTGATAAGTTTGAGTGATGATAGGCACTACCCGAGACTCCACCTGATGCCGGAGGTTGACCGTCTCATGCCTGTGCGCGTCCTCTAAGCGCTTGTACTCGCTCTCCAGTTGAAGGAGCCGCTGCTGCAGGTCGCTGTTAATTTTGTGCGCCTGCTGCAGCTCCTGCTCGCAGCCCTTCAGCTCGCCGCTGATGTCCCTGCACGCCTCGGTCTGCTCGCTGCACAGAGACCGGACCGTCTGCAACTCTCGCCATAGCTTCTCCCTCTCCATCTCCGCCTGGGACTTCTCGAAGGAGATCTGCCCCACCATTCTCCTCAGATCCTTCATATCTGCTTTGTACCTCTGCTCCCATTCCGCCGTCCCGCTGCCGCGCTTCAATTTGTTAATTTCAGCTATAAGATGCGCGTTTTCTTGCTCCAGCTGCTTGGTCCTGGATAGATACTGAGCAAGTCTGCTGTTCAGCTTTTGCAGTTGCTGTTTTTCGCTGTCAAAAGTTCTCTTGAAAGGAAGCATTCTGATCTGTTATAATTAAATTTTCGGTTTCAAAAATGCTGCGTGCAGATGGGTTATTTGCGTGTGCTTCGGTGGGCTGAAGTGTGATGTAATTTGCGATCGGTGCCCTTTGACAAGTGCAGGAGGAGGAGGGCGGGTCCCTGAACGCATCACAGCCACAGGAGCGTCCCAAGCTCTTTGCAACGCCTCGGGCTGTGGCCATGGCAGATGTTACGCTGCATTCACGTGCAGTCAGAAATTTCGTGCAAACAGTTGAAGCGTTTTAATTACCGTATTGCAGAAAATGTTTCATAGAGCTCATTATATTTTTATGAATACGTGCCTTCTCCTATTTCTTATGATTGCAGTACTATCTAATGTCATTTGCAATATAGTTTTTTTTCTTTCTATGTTTAATCAATAGCATCAGTGTAGTTTTTGTTGTACCTGGTTTGCATCAAATGTTAGATGTTTCAGTAAATTAAAAACCTTTTGTTGGCAATTCTATTATGTACATATAAAGATACGTAGATATTTTTTTTTAGTTTTCATAATTTTGGATGTGACAGAAGGGAAAAATGCTTTCTCATATAACTTTCGTAAAGGACTGTTATGATCAATTGTGAGGAATGGGGTGTTATTGTTTCTGGTAATGTTTTGTATTTTAATAATAAACATCAACTTCTCTGATTGTTCAAATGATTCTAAATGAAAATAATTTGTGATAGTGGGCATTTAAAAATGTAAGTATATTACTAAATGTCTGAGTAACGATCTATCACTTTGCATTTCGGTCTACTTGTAGTCTACCCAGGCTCCTTTTATCATTAGTTTGCCTGAAGCACATGAACGCACCCCTTCTAATAACTTCAGTTATTAAATGGAATGGCTCCCCCTGGCGGGCGCATCGTAAATTACAAGGAGTACAAACGTTTTCCCTCTTGTTTACTCTGTTTGCTACCCTCTATTAGCTTGGACACGCTATGAGCGAAAGAGAAATTGTTGTTGTTACAGGTAAAATAAGAATTTGCTCAATGATATGTACACTCTTCATACTTTTAAAAACACGTGTTGAATACACTTTGAAGGGTTTGGACCGTTCAGACAGTTCTTGGTGAACCCCAGCTGGACAACAGCCCAGGTAAGGTCCAATGTTTGGAAAACACACTCCTGTTTACCTCTCTGGTTAATTTTAGCTGTGTGTTTCGTTTACCGCAGGGATTAAAGTTGGCCGGGATGGGACAGCGCATAGATGTTTACATCAAGGAACTGCCAGTTAGCTACAGTTCAACCCAGAGGATTATTGCTGAGCTTTGGCAGACCCTTAAACCAAAGGTAGAAATAAAAATTTGGGTTTGACACACCTAAAAGACCTAATAGAAATCATCATGCAAAGCATTCAAAATGTTAGTTAAAGGTCTGTACTACTCTTTTCTTTTTTGTAAATTGGTGTTTTGTTTTTGTTAAATATAAGAAGATATTATATTGGTAGTTGTTGGCATTATTTGCCTTGTTATTTTGATCCTTAGGGTAACCACAATATACCTATGAAATAAGACATGATATCACTATGTGTAATTTTTGCTACAGTATCTATAGAGAATACACATTTTTGAAACACAAGAAGCTGAATCATGTTTGCATGCTTGTATTCAAAGTTTGCTGTTCACCTGGGCATAGCCAGAGGTTCCAGTCTTGTCATTTTGGAGCAAACTGGTAAGAACAGCGGATATAGCACCCGAGACGTTTGCAACTGCTGCCCCACAGATCACCTCTGCATCGTAGGCGGCCCAGAGAAACTGGACTCCGTTGTTAATATGAGGGCCATCTCCAAGCACTTTAAGCAAGCAGGGATGGATGTGGTTCATTCTAGAGATGCTGGCAGGTAGGCAGCCAGCCCTTTTTCTGATCTGCATTAACAGACACAAGTATAAGGTTGCGCTTTCTTCTTTTCAGATACTTGTGTGATTTTGCTTATTACTGCTCACTGTATCATGGTGAGAGGAGAGCAGCTTTCATCCATATACCCTCATCTGGCAGTTCATCCTCGGCTGAGAGACTGGTACCTCTTCTGCAGGAAACAATTGTCATGATGCTTGATCAGCTGGAAGAAGCCAAATATCACTCAGAAACGTAGGTAGATTTTCACTCAGGCATGCCTTGAACTTTTCCACTATTGTCACATTACAACTGTGGGGTAATTCACTGAGATTTGAAATGAAAGGTTAACAAAAAGAGTCTGTGAACATTATTACTGAAATTTTGCCACAAAATTGATTTAATTCAGCTCGGGGCCAATTAAGCGAGCCTTCTCACTATATGAATATGCTTTGATCTAAACTCTTATCTTTTTACCTCAGTCTCAAGTATTTTACAGCCTCCTTTAGGTTTTCTTCCAAGATTGTCCTGTATGCAGAAAAATAAAACAAACAAGCATAGTTCTCATTTACTTATTTATTCAAAATTTCAGAAAAAAGTAAAATACAAGAAATTCTCTTATACACATTTTTGAGACGGCTTGTCAAAAATACACCATCTCAGCTATAAGTGTGAAAAAACAACTTTGAGGCCTCAGATACAGAGCTTGAAAAGAAGACAGAGACTAGAGAAAACAGTTTGATTATTCTTCCCCCGTCAAGTTATGAACACAGAATTTAATAAATGTAGTAGCAGTAGAAGACCAAGGCCCCTCCGAAGGTTTTAGGAATGCAGATGAAATAAAACAAAAACAGACATGAGTGAATCGATACACCTCAAACCTAATTATTGCAGGAGACTGCTGTGATGCCTTCTCCATAAACCTGACATTTTTTAATGAAAAAATTGAAAGAATGTGAGTATGATTATGGTTACAGTCTACAGTAAATTGAAGAACTTGTGAAACTTTAAATTATCTTTTTCTAACTACATTGTTCACTTGTTACCTGAACTACCCGTAATTTATGCAACATCCCTTTCCTGGCTCTGTCCATGTTGGAAATGTTGCAGATTTGACAGGTTCGGGATCTAATAGTAACTGGTAGCTCCTCCCTTAGCATATCAGTGACTCCTAAGAACTGAAAAACAAAAATATTTAACGATTTCTGGACAAACATAAACACACAGATATGTTAACGTCTTGAACTTTTTTGCTTGTCAGTGGTGGTTTCTGTAAAGAAATTCAGCAGCAACTTGGCTCTTTAAAAAACATGAATAGATTGTTCAGTTGCATGATTAAGAGGACTGAGCACCAAACTTTTATATTAAAAGTTACCTTGTGAGTAACTTCTAATTTGAAAAAAAGGAAAAGAAAAAGCCCAGCTTTCCTCCAAGTCCGTCAATATGCCGATGGCCATGAGTAAAACGTGCAGCTGAGGCTTTGAAAGAGGTTTTGAGGTGTTGGAGCTGCTTTCGCTTCCTTGTACAGATAACATTTTTGGTGATGCTGTAAGATCCACTGTGGTGACTAAACTGGCAGCACTAAAAGTGGTGTGTATAGATACAGTGGAAACACAACCCCTGTTAACATGCCTGCTTATATGTAAAAAGTGAAATCATGATAAACCATGTCAGAACGTTTTCCTCCTTTAATGTACTACAAACTTGAAAAACAAACCAAAAATCTTTGAGAGAAGAGCACAAAAGAGTTTCCAAGGTTTTAGATATTCCATGGAGCACAGTTCAAAGAGTCAACATCAGGTTGAGAAATTGGGGCGCAACAATGACATTACCAGACACTGGACAACATCCGAAGTTAGTGGAAAGACGAGAAGAAAACTGGTCAGGAAGTCTGGCAAGTACTGACTGTGTAGCATGTGAGATGATGGCCTCCTGTGTTCTTTATGTGTCTAGGCTAAGGAGTAGAATGACAAACTGGAATCCAATCCAATTTTGCAAAAACACATTTGACATTTCCCTAACCCATGACATGAAAATGTGTTGCAGTTCAACAAAACCAGTGTTTAATTTTTTGGGGGGCTATGTTTTTAAAAAGGTGTTTAGAACAAACAAGGCACCTTAGCAAAAAAAATAAATAAATAAATAAAAAAAACCTCATACACTCAGTGATGCAAAATGGTGGTAGAGTCATGCCTTGAAGCTTAGATTGAATGGTCCCATACAACATAGTTTAATGGGGACACATTTACATTACAACAGTGTTTTGAGTGGGTCACATTAGAGAGGGTTAAAACTCTGAAATGGTTTATCTTGGTCCAACTCTTGAACATGTCAGAAATCTGGCATTTTACCAGCGGTGTGTAAACGTTTTATATCCATTGTAATGTCTGAAAGATCAAAACTAGGAAAATCACATGGACACAACATTTCTAATCGATACATGACAAAGAACCACATGGAGTTTACAGAAATGATAAAACTAAATAGTGGCTTTTTAGCTCTCTGCCACTTATAATCGAAAAGTGTTTTTTTATGCTTACAGAAGGTAGAAACAGGTACAAGGTGAGATTTTCCTTTTTCTTAGATGCTTTGTGTGAAAACTACATATCTGTCCTTGTTACATTCACAACACTTATTGATACTTCAGGCAGAACTTAAATGCTGTCGGTTTTGGAATAAAGTGAAGGTTTTAAAATGGCATATCACCTGCAAGTAGAACCGCATACATATGTAGTGTGTTTTTTATTTATTTCATTCTTGGAGGTAAATAACACATTTCCCTTTCTTAATATTTCCTGTGTCATCTTTTTAAGATTTCTTTATAAATACATTTTTGAGGAGATTCTGATGGTTGTGATTTGAGGATTTGAAGGTTGTGACAATAGGTCGGAACTCAGTGGAGATGGAATGTTTGGCTCTGTTTCATCACATACTGATCCACACTGGTTGTTCATGATCCTGCTGAAAAACAGTGAAGTTTTGTCAGCTCTGTGGTGTCTTTATTCTAAATTTGAGATAGAAACTTGATTTTTTCGTAAAACCAGTCGTGTGGGCATTCACAGGCCGAACTCATTCCACCTTCTGTCCCAGTCTGCTTTATATGAGGTTTTATCTAGATCCCTGTGGATTTTTTTTAAATTTAACTAGGTGAGGTTTATCCTAAAATTTAAGAGTGAGATGTATTTGTTTTTGCTTATACACATATTTAAAAAGAGTGAGGTAGATATACGCCTGAATGGAAGAAAAAAAACAACAAAAAAACAAGTACCCTCGCCATGACATCAAGGACAATGCATACATAAAATAATAAAAATATTAAACCAAGTTTGTACTTATTTATGGGGCATTTTTACAGTGATTTTTACTGGTATTCAAAAGGAAAATACAACAATAAATAAATAAACACTCCTACAAGGAAAATAAGTTTAAGAGGAGAAAAAAAAGAAAATCACCAGGCAACATTAGAAATCCTTCAACACACTTTTTACTATTCAGCCATTTTAAGACCTTTTATTTTCAATCGTGACATTGAAACTTGTTCCCTTCCCTGGACTTTAACCCATCCCTTATTTGGCTTTCAGATGCGGCTTTTGAAATCTCATCTTGAAATTTTGATACTAGCAGGAGTGATGTCATTTTGTGCTTGAGAAGATAAAATGAAAATTGCAAACTTTAAATGCTTAGAGTATATGGTTGACATATTTAAGGCAAACAAGAGAACCCAGTTAGCCCTATTTACTGGAGATTAGGCATGAGATGGATGGGTTTACAAAACCAGATCTTGTCTGAAGTGCCGTCTTGTATGTCGGAGCTAATCCTGACTTTGAAAGGAGGCACAGGGAGGGGAGGTTTGCTGTTAGAGACCAGCAAAGGGAAGGGAAGAGGAAACTGTTTCACTTTAGAAAACATGAGAGGGGTGACTTAGAAAGGGGCAAAAGGTGAGGCAAGTAAAGGAGAGGAGAATGTGTGGGGAAAGCAAAGCCTTTACTTTAACCTGAGATTAAATCGTACCTAGGGGGCAACACTAGGCACAGTGCTAAACAATAATAATAGAAAAAAACAAAACAAAGGGTGTAGAAGTACAAGCTCACACATCGAGCTAACATGTTCATCTCTAATAATTATATATATTGACAAAACAACAAGAGACATAGTCATTAAAAAAGGCAATGAATGAAATTTAGTGTTACTCAAAATCTTGAGGGGTAACTTTCTTTTATTTTTTGTTTTAAACAGAGCTTAAAGATATAAAAAGGGACTGCTGTGGAGATCATAAAATAGCAAACCTGAAGGAGTTCTCTATATATAGATATATTTATATATATAACATCCAAAAAGAGAAAAAGAATAAAATAGCAGCTTTGTTCTGTACAGACATAGAGGCAAACATTTTTAAAAGTATAAAAAAGTTGTATTTAATTTTTTTTTAAAAGTGACAAAACCCAATGATGTGTATAAAAATGATCCTGCAGTCTAAAATGCAACTGTAAGACCTTTCCTGTGTGTTTGAAATGCAAGAAAGACCAATAATGACCATTTTTTAGAGACTTGAACGTTTGCCTCTAGGCTACTAAATCTGATCCAACAGCCTCTCGATTGATGCCTCCAATTTGTTGCTGTGATTTTGATACCACTGGATCTGAACAATGTTCATCTCAAAACTTTGAGAAAGTAAAGCAGGGTGACAAGCTGGGTTGCCAGCTCTAGAGGACCAATGATTTGCACTGAAACATATTTCAAACTAAAGAATAGACTGAGATAGTAATTCAGAGTTGTTGTTTTTTGGACCAAACATATGTGAAAAGGGATTTTCCTGAGGTGGAACAAATTTTTTAATTGTTGTGGATATTATTTAACCCCCTTCCCCCCAAAAAATCTATCTTATATTATACACTAATCAAAATGCTACAAGAACTTCATTTTTGATCTAGATTCAAGAACTGCAAGTACTATTGGTAGTTGAATGTCATTAATAAATTATAATCAGATTTTTAAATGTTTTATAACATGATTTGAGTGCATCTGTATCATGCTGATATGTTATATTTTTTGGTTCATTCTGTGAGAAACCACATTTTTACATCAGTTTGAAACAATGTAATGTCACAGCTGTACTTTCTCTTTGTTAAAGCGCACAAGCTATGCTGCATGATATGAGGCATGTTACAAATACTAGCACAGCATTTTCAGCATTTTTCTCTCCTGTTTATATTAATTTCCCAAAATTCAGCCAAACTGGGCAATTCTGTCTTATTACTGAGTTTCAGCCATAATAATTTTGGGGCTCATCTGGGATTGCTTTTTGAACTGATTGTTTAATTGATTAGGCTTAAGTGGTTTCTGGTAATTCAACTTGGGACTGGGTGATAAATATGTTTTTCCCTAATGCAGATCAAATCGCTTACTCAGATCTCCCCCAGCCATTAAAAAAAAAAACTCTTTAGCATCCAGACTGTTTACAAGTTGTGACAAAGGTAAAAATAACAGCCCAACAATTTAGTTTTTAGTGACAGATGCTAAATTAACAAATAAATAGGTTTACAAATGAAAACAGTCCTGCATCATGAACTTTTAGAGAAGTGATACACTTGAAACAACTCTGACATTTTATCATCCTGGATGAGAGAGCCATCAGCTCATTGCCACAAAAGCTGCTCAAGTTTTATTAAAAGCTACATTTTGGCTAATGATCTTGCAAAAGAGGAAAGACTACTTGAGGGCTGCAGCGCAAAAATCCGTCAAGGCACCTTATCTTGATGGGAGTATCTACAAAGATAAAAAACACTTACAACACTAGGCAGCCAGAAAACAAAGAGTAGTTTTATGTGACCTTTCTCAATACCAGTACTAACGATAAAGTGTTAGTAATTTGATGCCTTTATGAAACAGCTTTTTAAAGTTTTTATTCTGCCATCTCTTAGCCTGTCGCAGGTGTAAATATTATGCTAAACATTGATTGCATAATCAGTTTCTAGACAGATTGTACTGTATTGTTAATTTTAAACCCTACAGAGTAACTTGTAATAATTTTTCCGAGATTTTCAATTTATTTCCCATGTGTTTAAATCGCTGATGTGTCAAAGCATGTCCCATGTTTTCTCTCTCATGCTGTGCAAACAGTTGTTTATTTGGATATTTTGTTCAGTAGTTAAAAGTTTTGCAATCTTGTCAGCTGTCAGTGGTAACGGATTTGTATTTTCCCTGTAATATCAGTTATCACATGTTTTTTGCAAAAATAGTTGCCAGTCAAATATAATCTTTTCAAAATGAGACAAAAATAGTATCTTAACCTTTGGAGCCAGACTCGTTAAGTCATTTCTAATGCTGGATTATGTGAGAGGACAGCTGCAACTTTTATTAACCTGATAAATCTGAGTTGTGGTTTGCCACTGAAGTCAGAGGTTGAATGTAATTAGAGTGATTAGGAATGAATTTACATGTCTCGTTGTGTAATGCTATAAATCCTAAATATATTGAAATATTTTTACATTGTATCACCCAGCCCTGTGTCTTATGTTTTATGCCTCGAATATGAATGTTTAAAACCTTGATCTACTTTTTGTTTAATTAATATGGAGGGATAAAATATTTTTATATAGCAATTGTTTAGTTGTTCAGAACTAAAGATCAATTTTATTGTTTGCTTTATGAACTATTTTTCAATGCATACATTGTGGTTATTATTTTTAAAAGTAGGATTGATTGGAATGAATACTGTATTGTAGTTTTAGTTTCAATGTTTGTTTTTGAGGATCTGACTGCATGTAGTAACAGATTTACAGCCAAAATGATTTATTTATTATCAGCTTTTATCGCTATCAACACAATAGCACAAATCAAATTCAAAGTCTGCATTCTCCATCTCCAATCACAATATTGTGGCTGCTTATGACCTGATAGTCACTTCTTTAAGTAAAGTCTTGTACCTGGTATTGTGTTTGGGCTGGCTTCTGCTTATGATGTGTTATTTGGCCCAGCATAATCTGTTAACAATTGCATTTAAATTTAGTAAAAACATTCTAAGTTATATGGCAAGTATTTTTTTTCTTTATTGCACAGGAGGATTTGATTTGTCATTAACTCTGAATCACAGTTTTTAACAAAAAAGAGGACACCCTTAGGAGGCTGAAGGAAAAGCTTGATTTGGCAAAAGTTTGGCAGATACAAAACAGGCCTACCAATTTAACCCACACCTGACAGGATCACGTAGAAAATAATAATATTTAAGAGTCTTATTTTTAAAGGAGATTTTGCCACACAACATGAACCCGGCTGGCTCACAAAAAGGAGGAGCTTTACCATAATGTAGAGAGAATGATGGGATTCTATAAATAGACGCTCAATATATTCATCACATCCTCTCTGAAATCCTCAGGACAAAAGTGCTCTTCTGTTGGTTTTGCTGGCAGATATGCTAAAAAGATTTTTTCTTGAGTTCATGTAGAAGTCTGTGTGCCAATATACATCCTTCCTTCTTGAAGGGCTTGTATGTAACAATGTAGGCCGCACAGGAAGGAGTCCCCCAATGTGTCTGAGCCACCAAACTCCACATGCCTCAGCAGGTTTCTGTGCTGTTATACCGTTCTCAGAGTTTGTGTTCTCTGGTCGTTCCACGCCTTAAATGGAGTGGAGAGCCCATCTACTGGCACACAGTAGAAACAAAGTAATTTTCTTACCTCGCCCAACTCTCCTGAAGAGACTGAGAGGTTTTAGTTACCCTGTGTGAGAGGAAGAGGAGATGCTGGACTGATATCAGCAGGCCGACGACTGGGGCAGCGGTAACGCGCGCTCGTTCTTTCTGCCTCCGTTCATGTGTGCGTATGGCTCCAACTCATCAAAGTTGGGCCGCAGGACCACCACAGGCCCGTTGGGCAAAGCATGTCCTGAGTGCTTGTCCGAGCCCTGTCCCGAAGACGTCATGGCCGAGGGCAGAGGCCCCGGTGGCGAATGGGACACACATCCTAGTAAGGGAGTACTTGGGCCTTGCAAGGGGGATAACTGCTGCGAGGAAGGAGGTGACCTGCTTCCCATACACCCAGATGGGGGAACGCCAGCAGCTGATGGTTGCCTGGTAGATACAGGGTCCAGTGGAATGTTCTCCATGTTCTCCACCTCCATGTCGAGCTCCTCCATGTCCGGCGGCTTGTTCTCCTCACTGTAGAAGAAGCTCACCTCCTGGAAGTGGGGATCCAGATCCCCTTTGATGCTGCTGATGATCTCCAGGAAGGACGGACGCATCTTGGGGTTGTACTGCCAGCACATCCTCATCAGCTCAAACCTGAGGGGAGCACATCGTATGAATGCCATGGCGATTAAAGAATTTGCTCCTTAAATTTTGAACTTAGTTAAAGAAAGAAATCTGAGCCATATATTCTATTTTGGCCCTGATAACACCACTTTGGATTTTTGAAAACTGATAGATTATAATATTCTGTTTGGCCAATCAAAATTATTTCAAAAGTGGATAGATGACTTTGCTGCTGCAGCACTTCAACAACTTGCTGTAATTGATGGGACCAAGAACTCTTGTCTCAGTTCTTTCTGCCAAGTTATTAGGTTCAGGGGTGCAGTTATTTTTTCATATTGTACCAGGCTGGTTTGAATAGATGTTTTTCACCCCAGTAAAATATATTTTTTAAAAACTACATTTATTACTTGTTTACTTGGAACGCTTTTGACTGTTAGTCAAAAGACTAATAGACAACTGTGACAAAAAGCAACAAGAAAAGGAGTCTGTAATGTTTTCAAAGCACTGTTAAGCATAGCCAAAATTAATGTATTGTCAGGGTTTAATATCCACCTTGTGCTTTAAAAGTGGTTGAAATAAGTAATATGGTCCTTAGAAGTAAATTTTCTTTTTTTTTTTTTTTTTTTTTTACCCCTCCAGGGGGTCTTTTTGTGGGCTCTAGAGTCCCTTTTCATGAAGTAGGCTGACAGGAAAGGGGGAAGGAGAGAGGGGAAGACATGCGGTAAACGTCGCCGGGTCCGGGAGTCGAACCCGCGACAGCCGCGTCGAGGACTTGAGGCCTCCAAATGTGGGTCGCGCTAACCCCTACGCCACCACGGCACGCCCAGAAGTTAAGATTCATTTTGCCCTCTGACAATCAAAGCAGGAAGAAATGTGAACGAGTGCAGATTTATGGAGAATTTGGCCAAATTAAAATCCACTACATGTGTGCAAAGAGAACAGAAAAGTGCAAACAGATTTAGAGAACTTTACAAAAAGCAATATTATTAATGCTGCACTATAGAATAAGATTCCTAAATTACACTTCAATGTCAGAATCCAAAATTATATGCAAAAAACTGAATAACGAGACTGTGTAAGTTGATGCATTGAATGTTTTAGGTAGAGAACTACTTGCACTGCAGTGGTTTAAATAGTTTGGAGGCATGCCTGGATGCAGCGTTTAATCATTGTAAGCCTGTTTCTCACCAGCAGGTGGCAGGAGAGACTGACATTTTTAGGTTTTTGAGCTCTTTTGACATTTAAGCTCAGTTTGCTGATGTGTTTTGACTTTAAAGTTGTGTACAAACAAAATATTAAAGTTATAAAATACAGTAACAAGTAATAGATTTACATAAATAGCCTTAGTTGCTGTTTTTCCATCATCTTCTACAGGTGTAAATATTAAAAGCATGTCCCATCTGTTATAAATCTGCCCTTTTTTACTTCATTCAAACGCTTCAAATATGTTAATGAGTATGTCTCCTCTCCCATAATGTCTAGTTTTCTAACAAAGACTAATCTTTGGCGCAGAGGCGTATTGACACTGCTTGTAAATTTAGAAGTTAACTTTATGGTTGCTTCAAAGATTTGCAATTTTGATGTTTTTCTACCACAGCACAATGCGTGCTGTTAGATCCGTTATGTAAAATCCACTCAGTGGAGCAGTAAGTCTTCCTTCAGGTTACTGTGCCAGGCCAGCAACCGAGCTTTGGGAATGTCAAAACAACACCATAAAAAGAGAGAATTATTACAGTTTTGTGTGGTTCTGCACCACATGCCGCAACTTCAATTATACACAAACAAGCTAAGAATACTCTCTAAGGCTCACTGACATAAACACCTCAGCCATCTCAGGCTCCGTTACCGCTGTTCCCCCTCAGTCTTGTTTGTCTTCTCTCCTTGAGGCCTTCTTGGCGTTCAGAATCAGTCCTGCAGCTAGGTGCCAGCTGTTCTCCTCCCAGAGAAATTTGAGGTAGAGCTTGACTAAGCCCAGGTCTAACTTCTTATTCTGGAGCAGCAGAGGGGGTGGCTGACTTTTTTTTGTTTGTTTTTGCCAGAATTGCAGGAAGCATCTCAAAGTTGACATCTGATGTCCAAACCCACGCAGAGGAGAGTTCTAATGAAAAGAAATCTAATACTTTCGGCTGTGCTGACACACCACAGTAACCTGCCTTCTGCTTCGTCCAATATCTGGTGTCCAGTACACTTGTTGATGCTAAGTTATAAAACAGGTTAAAAACCTGACTTCTTGTCAGCATCTTGTCATTTGTGCTATTAGTGGAAACTCACTTCTAACCTGTCAAAACCAGAGTTGTTTCAATTGTATATGCCATGTAAATATAGCCTCAGCTATGCTACCTTATACTTTGCTGTTTATTCCTTCTGTCAATGTTTTGTTTAGCACTAGGCTGGTGTCCATTGCCATCCTGAAATTTCTCACCAGGGTTTATCAGTGCTCATCTCAGCTGGTGTTTAATTTCAGGCACTGGTCAAATAACACAGTGTCAGTGATGCAGATTTTAAACTGTTGTGACCAATAAGATGCTGAGTGTCACATGAAAATACTGTGGAGGTATTGCACTTGGTGAGCCCAGGATGTCGCTCTGTACATATCTGTAGCACTGAGATTTTTTTTTTACCTCCTTTGTTCATAGCTAATATAAATATGGGCCCTCTTCCGGTCTGGTGGCCAGTTTCTAAGAAAAATCAGTCACTCTATCACATCATACTTATACACCAGGGAAATAGAAAGCTACGGATTGACAAATTTAAAGTTTACTGAAACTCATAGACTTAATAAGAAACACAAATGTAAAGAATTCCACGATTTACATTTATTTTAAACATATTATTAGATCCCCTTAGCCCCGCAAGCAAGTATAATCAATGGAGGGATAAATAATCTTTAATAATTCTACTGCAATAATAAAAACTGATTCATTGTAAGTTTTGTAATACATCTTTAACAGAGTTGTCAATAAAAGTGTCTGGCACCATGTAGTCTCTTTTGTTCGTAACCCTGCTTAAAAGAAGCAACTTTAGTCCGTAGGCAAGTTGTGTGACTCACAGCTACCTGAGGAATACTTTGCATGGAGACGTTGAAAAACATCCAAATATGACTCATCTGACTGCATGTTTTCCTCCCTACTTCCACTTTGTGTTATCCCCTCTATTCATCACTCTTTGTCTAAATGTCTGGCTTCAGTAGTCTTCCTCAAGTCTCCTTTAAAACACCAAAGCATAGGGGGCCATGAGCAGCGGCCTGACTCCACTGCATGCCGCTCAAAGACAAAAAAAAGCTAAGCCCTTACTCCAGCACCACCTCTGTAACACAATCCACACACTCCTGTAATCAGGACAAAACTGTTGGGGCTGCCATAGAAACCAGAGGTTTGTGCCTGCACAACACTCAGCCCTATTTTTTGTTCTGCTTGCGCTCTTTCTAAGGTGAGGTCAGCCGTGTGGAGCGGCAGGGGAGAGCGCAGAATGCCTTCTTATTGAGGTCAAAGAAACGCATACAGTGTATGCAGCCCTACATGCTGAGAGTCATCAGTCTTCTATTTCCGCCTCTCAAAAAGCAGGAATGTTTTCACAAAGAAATCACAAATATGTTAATAGCTTCTGATGCGCTTATTCCTGTTGCTTGTCCCTCTCGATAACGATTCCCACAGTCGGAATGACTGGCATCTTTCACACACCGGTTGTGGCATTCCTTCTATGGGCCGATATCGACGAGTGAGGAGGCTCCCGGCTGCCAGCTGACCGTCTAAGTCATGCCATCAACCGGCTGCTTTTAACCGCTGACGTTAATGTCAGCCCTCACTGCAGCGTACGCACGCGGTATCTCTTACCCTTAAAACCTCAACCTAAAATAGACGCGTGGTAAAATATTGACCGGACAGAAGAGGCATAGAGAGCAGTTCATTCTTTCAATCACAAGACTTACAGCATGTCCGGGCAGTTGTCGGGTTTGTCCAGGAGTCCCCCTTCCATGACAAAGCGCAGCACTTGTTCATTGGACATGCCCTGGTAAGGCTGTTCAGCTAAGGTGGCGATCTCCCACAGCACGACACCAAATGACCTGGAGAGTTACATCAAAAAACAAACATGACGCCATGTTTCTGGAGTTTAAATAGAAAACTTCAAAATTCTTCTATAATTAATTTCTCTTTAAAAAACATTGAAATTCTCCACATTCTTATTTAAAGTCAAATAAACATTTATTAAACTAGTGGGAGTTTTTGTTTTCTTGTTTTACCATAGCAAAAATACACTGCAGATTGACTGGGATTAGCTGCAAACTAATCTCTGTAAGATATTGACTACTTATAACCTCTAATCTAATCCCCTATTAAAAAAATATCAGAACTACTCCTTTATGAAATAATGATTTATTCTTGCTAAATTAAATAAGTAGAACAGAGATCTTAAATAAGACAGGCATGGACTTGATATTTATTTGGAGCAAAGAATGAACAGAATGTCAACATCTCCATAAAATCTCAAAAGAATGAATGGAACAATACTTTTTTAGCTCAAAATGCAAAGCAGTTCCTTCATGCATCAGTTGCTGACTCAAGTATACGTATACACCCCCCCACACACATATATATAACAGTCAGCACTGTTGGTTTGAAGCATAATGCAAACAAAATGAAGTAATATTTTTTGTCCATCTTGAATCCTGTCCTCCTTCCAGCTCACTCTTCAGACTGTTTTTGGATATGAGAATACCAAACAGACAGACGATCTGACATACCTGCTTGTCCAAAATATGTCAACAAGACAACATGAGGGTAAACTGCAAAACAAGTCTAAATATAGACTATTTACAAGTCTAAATTTAAGTTCATCTAATTTCTAGCGATGTGTTTGACAAGTTTAGTTAAGGATTTTTTTTGAAGAAGAGAAATTATTACTCAGTCCCTAGTTATATGTGTAGACCCTAGAAAGCATCAGCGTTTAAATTTTTAAACCTACTGTCCTTTAATATGGACAAGTACATGATTCTGTCTTAAGGCTCATATTGTTTTAAAAATAAATATTTCAGCAAAGATATTCTGTCGGGTTCACCAAGTTTCTCCTTGTGTTTTTGGAGATTATATTTAGCTATTTTGCTCTTTCAAGCCCACAGAGGTCTACAAATTGTTTTCTATAACCAATTGCTTGATGACCATCAAGCAGTGATTAGGTGGAAACTAATTTGTACAAGAAAGAAACAAATGATTAAACTTCAATAAAATTGTAGCTGTTTTATGTTTTTCTGTTTTAATTTCTTGTTTAATGTCATAATTTTTTATCATACATTTTTGCTTTATTTTGTGAAACACTTATTTAATTATGTGATAAGTGCTGTACATGTGTGATACATGCTACACATATAAATGTTATTCTCTATAAAAGAAAATGTTTGCATTCACCTATTGTTAATTTACTCTTTGAAAGTCTTATTTTCAAAGAGTTCCTTCAAATTAACCAGATTACAACACTCTATATGCTTCAGGAAGTGTTCCTTCTCTCCTGATTAACACACTACTCATGAAGCCCATAATTGGTTTGTCCCACACTAAACTTTAACATCAAAGAGGCTCAGGATGTAGTACACATGATGTGAAGGTGGGTTTGTGGTGTAAACACAAGCTCTCATTTGTGAACATCTGGAGCAGTTTATACCCACTCTTGCAAACTAATCCGTGGGACACTTTGAGTTGGGGAACAAAAACTTGCAGGGGAGCTAGTAAACAGTGAGACTGCTACAGAGGTAGGGAAAATGTGAGATTGCTGTAGGCTCAGAAATACAAAGTAAAAAAAAAAAAAAAGAGAGAGCTATAGTGTTTTGTAGAGCGGAAGGAATTTGCAAAGAGCAAGCCAGCAACCTAAACAGAAGAAAAAAAAAAAAAAGATTTTGATGTTTTGGAAATACAAGCTGTCATGGCAGGAAACTCATGTTCAAACTGTTGAGTGAAAATCTTGTAAAGAATCCTGGCTGTGAAGTGAGCTGTAGGTTTATACAGTTGTGACCCCACAGCATGAACAGTTTTAGAGTATTATCCAACACAAAGAGAAAATATGCAGGCGGTTTAAAGCCCCCAGATTGAAGCAGGTTCACACATGTATGAAGGAAGGCAGTCTTGTGTTTGTGTGAGCAGTTTGTTCCCATACCAGACATCAGACATTGTTGTGAAGACGCCATCTTTCAGTGACTCTGGAGACATCCAGCGAACTGGCAGCAGGCCCTTTCCTCCTTTTCGATAGTAATCCGTCTCATAAATATCTCTGGTCATGCCAAAATCTGACGGAAAAAAAAACAAAACAAACAGGTTGGGGGAGTCCACTAAGTATCTCTTCAGAGGAAACTCCTGAAAGCAAAAATTTTCTCTCTCACAACCTCCCTCTTTCTGTCTGTCTACATTAAGACTCCACTGCCTCAGGCATTCACTTAGAATCAGTACAGCCTTGAGCAACCTGGGAGAGGAACACATAACATTTATGAGACCCACCTCCTATCTTCACCGTGAAGTCCTCCGCTACCATGCAGTTCCTGGCAGCCAGGTCTCTGTGGACAAACTTGTTGGCGTTCAGGTAAGCCATGCCATCTGCAATCTCCCCTGTCATCTGGATCATCTTTTTCAGCGGGGGCAAGACCTGAGAGGAGGTGTTCTGTTGCACAGCAAGACGAGAAGATGATGAGACCTCAGAAGCTGCCCCAATGCTTTTAACAAAATTAGTTTTATCCATTTAATTAGGCTGTTTTCAGAAGCTTAAAACAAATTTCATACATATATCCACAAAGTCTACATTTAGAAAGCTATTAATATAAATACAGTTCTGATCAGAATGATAAAATAAGCCCTATAATGTGCTGTCCTTGTTTTTAATACTTTATTAATGCCTTATGCTTACAATACACAAAAACTCAGATTACAAAAGTTTTAAAAACAGACAAACAACAAAACAGCAAATTGAAATAAATAAAAAACTATCTTTTATGGCTTTCTTTCAAAAATGGAATCCTTCTCACAAATTTTCCACAAAGGACAGCGTTGATGCCACATCTAGTAGCTGTCCTGTCAACAGATTCTCCAGCCTGAGCTCTGGACTTTTGCAGTTCCTCCAGAGTTAATATTAGCCTCTTGTGTGCTTCTCTGACTAATACTCTCCTGCCTGTCCTGTCAGTTTAGGTGGACAGCCATGTCTTGCAATTTTCTTATATTTTTCCCAATTCAGGTGATGGATTAAACAGTGCCCTGTGGGATCTTCAAAGCTCAGGATATCGTTACCCTTACCCCGCTGTAAACTTCTCCAGTAACTTTATTGGTGTGTCTTAAACACTTAATAAAATCCATTGTTTGTGTGGTAGAAAAATGTAAAACAGTATGATTTTCATTTCTTAACCAATGTACTACTACAAATTACCTTCTGGCCCCTGGTTTTTGTGTGAAGGGGTGCGTGTGTGCGTGTGTGTTTGTCGGGAGACGTTGCTTACTTCATTACGAAGAGAGCGGAGGTGGCTCTTGAGATCCCCACGGGTCATCAGCTCCATGATAACCAAGGATGGTTGTCCCTGAGAGACCACACCCAGCAGCCGCACCTACACGTCAACAGCAGCAGAAAATAAGTCGGCTGCACAAATTCAGAGAAACCAACATCATGTTACAAAGCTAAAATATTCATAATATTGTAGTGGAATTGTAATGCATACTTAAGAAGCACACAATTTATCTTTAACTAGCTCTGAAGATCACAAAAGGAAAAACAAGCTTTTACATTATTCAAAGTGAATTTAATTATGGAGCACTTGACTTTTTATCAGTGAAACATGAACAGAAACCCGTGGGAGCAGCGTTCTAAAAGGGGAATCTTTACCACTTCCATTTAACGCAGTTAATGAGGCCGTGATCACATTGATGTGAGAATGTAAAGAATCTCCAGGAGGCAGTTTCTTTGCCTCGGGCTACAGCTGCAGAGAACTACAAGCTCCAAGTCCTCATGCCCTGCTGGCCTCTCTCTCTGTTTGTGTATATGCAGAATAATTAGGAAGTAGTGATAATGGTGAGCACTGTGCCATTTCCTGATCCATTACGAAGTTATTCTGAACCATCTGTCTGTGTTTTCTCAGCTGTTTTATCATAAGTCCACCTTACCACATGATGACAGTTGAACTCTTTCATCACGGACGCCTCGTTCAGAAACTCTATCCGCTCCCTCATGCTTGCTGACTCGTTCACCGTCTTGATCGCCACCCGTGTCTCAGGTTCATCCTTGATGACGCCTTTTGCTGTGCCTTCGTACACCATGCCGAAGGAGCCCTGCCCCAGCTCCTTGTGCATGGTGATCTTTTCCCTGGCAACCTCCCACTCATCTGGAGTGTACACTGCCGCAGCAAAAAAAACATACGCCGGGTCAACCCAACATGCACAAACATCCAAACATTACAGCTGAGAAGTCGGGGAAAGAAGTTTGACATTCTTACTTTCAGCCGCACTGATGTACTCTGGGTTGACAGATGCATAAAGGACTCCATTCCCAAGTCTGTTGTTGTTTCTGGAAACACAAGCCCGGCTCAGTGAGCTGACAAGCAAGCTTTGATTTCCGATGCAATATTTAATCCTCAATAGGACGTCTGCTCTTCCCCAAAGGGGGATCTAAATGAATACACCTATTAACTCTAAATAACATTACTCTCATCATTACGATTCATGAGCAATGCAGCTTAATAAGTGGAGGCACTTGCCTCTTTTTGTTGATGATGAGGAGAATGGTGGTGAGGCTTGCGATTACGAGAGTCGCTATAATGGGCAGGATGATGACCAAGTAGAGAGTCGCAAAATCATCTCCTGAGAGACAAAATAAAGGAAAAAGAAGAGCTGAATTTGGTGCATCTTAAGAAATTCTACATTTATTTCAGAAATTCAATTCAAAAAGTAAAACTTAATTCATTACAAACATAGTGATACATTTCATGCAAAAAGCTGCTGCAATAAAATATTGCACCAGATGAATTAAGAAAAAAAAATTTTAGTATGTAAATGACCAACAAAAACTGTGTCTATACTTGATCTTTTTGCGTGACTCACTGCATTACTGCAGTGATGCAGTAATGCAGCAGTAATGCAGGTAAGCTGCACAGCGTAGCAGATGGCTTGCCTCCCTAAATCTTCACTGTGGAAATTTCACACTGAACCAACCAACTTGGATTCTGTGTCTCTACGCTCTTCCTTAAGACTCTGAAATCTTGATTTCAAATAAAATTATAAAATTCAGACCAATGAGCAACAGTCTAATAATTCTTCTCATTATCACAGGTAAGATAGTTTTGACATTAAAGTTCTGGACAGGCTAAGGACAAGGAATTTTACTGGACCCATGCACACATAATCTTAAAATGTTGTAGTGTTGCTTTACGTTTAGGCGGAGGCACGTAGAAGAAAATGCTCTCTGTCCATGAGCCATTTCCCTGCCAGAGACGTGGCCCTCACTTGAGCAGAGTAGTTCCCGGAGCTCAGGATCGTCAAGCGAACTCCGTTGTATTTGTGGTACTGCTGATGCGACACACACTTATGCTTCTCAGGCTGGGAGAAAAGAAATTAAGAGAGGTTATTTTTCGTAAAACACAACTTTGCCTGTTTTAAACTCTTTGCATTCTGAATCACTTTCACATTATATTATTATTTGACCTTTATTTTTCACTTTAGAGCGTAGTGTCTGGGACAAAACAAATGTTCTACTTATATCAGAGTTTAGGTTCTGGAAGACTGATTTCAACAGTGGTTAAGTTTCAAGTATGGTGGAGGATTTGTCTAGCTATTGGCCTGTTTCTCTTCCAAAGTCCCAATAAACCTTCACAAAGTGCACAAAGTTAAACACTTTGAAATACAACAAGACTTGAAACAACATCTGGTGACGCCCTAACAGAAACTGTAAATGGGATTCAGGACTGGAGGATTTAGGAATACATTTTGCAAAAAGGAAAGATGAAAGATCACTCACTCTGTATCCTACAACTTGCGAAATGTTAGAAAAGACTAACGGCTTTTCTTAAAGGCTTTTAACACATCCTTATCAAAGGTGCCACTAAACATGGCAAGCAGCATACATATAGTAAAGTGTAAAGTGTCTATAAGTGTGTAATTATACCCTGCCAGAATTACCTCATTCCCCAGACGGTACTTAATCTCATACATCAGAATAAGTCCGTTAGGCATGACGGGCTTTGACCAGTGCAGCACCACACACCCCTCAGTCTTGTCACAGATTTCATGGACAACCTTCCCAGGGATGTCATCTGCTTTGGCTGCCAAACACATTTACACACCCAAAACAATAACATAACTATCTCTAGATTTTTCACAAAACTCACAAGAGTGTTCACTCCTTACCGGCAGGTTTAGTCCTAGAAAAAACAAAAGCTCCGATGCTGCAGTTGTAGCCCAGGTCCTCGTTGCAGCCGTGGATTTCAATAAGGTACAAGGTGAAAGGCTTTAGGTCAGAGATTTCTAGAGATTCTGCTGATGTTCTGTCATCAAGGAAGGGATACTCAATGACAGGAGGGATGACATGTGTGCCGTTATCCCCTGAGCCAAGGGTAGTATTGCCCTGACTGCTGTCGTGAAACTGAGTGTTGTTAGCAAGACCAAAAAGGTCTCTGCGACGACGATCTGGAGGTCTAAAACAAAGGAACAAAACATATATAAAAAAAGTAAAAACTTGGGCAACAAAAATTTAAAAAAACCTTACAATTCCACTTATGCAATTGTGTTTTATTAACTACCAACGCTTTATGCTCAAAAGTTGAATAAGGTTTTGCAGAAGTGCTGCTGGTGCTATTAGTGTTTCTATGGTCTGCAATGAGTCTCAGCAGTGCTGTGTTAAAGAATGAGGTCAGATGGATCATTGCAAAGTGGACAGAGGAAAAAAAACATGTTTTTTCCACATTACATAAAAAAATAATATGGAAAAAAAACACATTGTTTGTGGACATGTTACAATAAAGAATAAAACCAGTCAGAGAAAACTGTCCTCACAGAGAAATTTTTAGTCTTCATTCCTAATGCCCAGAGCTCAGTTGTACACAGAATGTTACAGATTTTTCACTCTCAGTGCCAGAATTCAGATGATAAGCTGCAGAGCCTCCTGGAACTGCACATCATCACCACTGAGGGTGGGGAAGGCGCTGACAGCTGTGAAGGCAGCACCATCAGTTGTACAAGACAGACAACGGGACATTGAGTCCACAAGTTAAACTTGTACTGATCTCAGTTAAGAAGGCAGAAACAAAAAGGCTTACAATTGATGAATCTACTTATTTTAGCCTCAAATGTTTATCAGCTTTCAAAAATATCTGAAAAGAAAAGAGTAAGGCCCTGTTAACTTGCTCGAAGCAGCAAAACATGCATAGTTCGGTGTCTACCAAACTTATTAAACTGAATAAGTCATAAAATTTTACCAGAGGAGACACTCAAAAGCTGCATAAAGTAATTTAACATTTACGTAAAACTCAGATCAAATCAAACTGAAACATAGCCTATTTTGGGGATTTTGAACAAAGCATTGAGGAAAAGTATTTCAGCTACTTGGACTTTTCCAAATATATTACATTATAACAACAAAGAATGTTTTTTTGTTTTTTTAATGAGATTTTATGTGATAGGCCAACACAAAATAGCAGACAGTTGGTAAGTGGAATGAAAGTAATAAGGATTTTCAAAGTTTTTTAGAATTGAGTATTTGAAAAGTGTTTTATGTTGTTGCTTCAGCTCTATTTGCCTTGAAACCAAAATCCGGCACAAAACAGATCCAACACGCCGGAAAGGTCAGGGATAAAAGCTGGGATGATGCATAAAGCAGGGTTGAGTTTTGAAGCTGTATCTCAAACTTCGTACATCTCACTGAGCAATGCTTAATCCATCATACTAAAATGAAGAGTAAGCTAAACTAAGTGAGCTTGCAAGAGGTGTGAAGGACAGCTTCGCTTACAGGTCAACATTTCTACTGATTGATGTCTCTTCAGCAGCCAAGCAACCAAACCCCAGCACATGAGTTTCGCTTTACAATACATCGTTCATATAAATAAGCCGATATTGGAGTGCAAATAAAAGCGTAGACAAGAGTCTAACTGACCCTGATTGACAGTCACTTTTAAAAGCAGGCACAAAGTAAAATAGGTAATAAAAAAATCATATAAACTTAACTAAGGAAAATATCCTTAGCTGACTGAAGCAGCTAGTTACATTATTTGTTCTCCTCCTCCTATTTGGCTGATTATCAAAGAGAGAGAGTGAGAGAGAGAAAAATTGAAACAACAAAGTTCAGACGGGGCAGTCGTGATTAAACATTAAGGCTCCAGTGAGTAAAGCAAATTAGATGTGGCAGCATCCAGGAAATCCCTATCAATTCATCTGTATCTATTCATCACCACCCACAACAGCAGGTGATTACAGTAACTAAACGCTCCCGTCTGCTGATGACAGGTCTTTGAGGTCTCTGAAGCAGATACTGCCAAAGCATTTCTCTTTTTCATCCCGCCCGTCTCTCCTCCTGTAAATTAGTCTGCTAATGCTACTTTGCTCACTGTATATCTTCCCGGTGGGGACTCTTCCCCCTTTCATTTAAATTCCAGATGGACTCACTGTACATTTCCTGGCAGCTGTTTCACTCCAGAAAAAAAAGCGTCTTAAACAAAGCAAGCATGCAAGAGGAGCCGTGGGGTGGTGGGGGAGGAGGAGGAGGTGTGTGTGTGTTGGGTTTGGGGGGAGGCAAAATGGAAAACATTTCCTCTCCTTTCTGTTTCTTTTTTCGAGGACACTCTTTCCCCCCTCCTGGCGTCTAAACACTGAACTTTTGAAGAGAACAAAATCCTCCTGGATTTGGTGTAAAATAATGGTGGCCCCATTACAGAAGAGAGCCTGTGCACACTTTGGCTGCTCAAAGGCGAATGATTTTATGCTTCTTAGAACAGTAGAACTATATAAATCAAACAAAGCTAAAAATGTTCAGTACTACTCCATGTACCAACAGTTCACAACCAAAACAGCATGAAGCCCTGAAGAGTGTTCAGGTTAAGCTCATTGGATCTACTCAGTTCCATTACGCTTGTTCAGCCTGCCTACTTACACACAACCCCATTTATTTCAATACCCCTTAGTACTAATTGTCTTCAGAAGTCACTAATTAGTAAATATACAAAGCACCATGCATGAAAGAAAACTAACAGTGTGCCGTCTCTAGGGTTTTCTTGCTTTCGATCGTGAAACTGAGGCAGAGGTTCACTTTCCAGCATGACAGCAGCCCTAAGCATATAGTCAGAGCTACCGTGTTGTCTGAGTGTTAGAATGGCCCAGTCAAAGTCAAAACATAAAGGCACCTGAGAATATGTGACAAAACTTGAAAAATTCTGTTCACAAAATCTCTCCATACAATGTCAATTGAGATAGTTTGCAAAGAAGACTAAGCATCTAGACAGACAGTGTCTAGATGTGCAAAGGAGATAGAAACATATCTCAAAACGACTAGCAGTTCTAATTGCAGCAAACATGACTCAACTTGCTTCTAAATATTAGACGAACATAAATGCCTGCCACAGCTTTCACATTTCTTTGGTGAAAATCTTTGAAATTGATGTTCTGTCCATTTTGCAATTATACACCACATTTTGTTGGTCTATTGAATAAAATTCAAATACAATCAAATTTGTGTTATGTTGTAAGGGGTGTGAATGGTTTTGCAAAGCACACTATGAAGTACCTGATCTGTTCTGTAATAGTTGAAAAAGCAACTGAAAATGTTTTAGAGCACAATTTGTCAAGGGGTATCCAACCCCAATCCTACAGAGCTACTATCCTGCAATTTTATGCATTCCTGGTCCACGTATCTTTCCTTCAACAACCAACAAGCACAAATGACCATACCTTGGAAGAAAGATGACATTATGGAGGAAGTTCTCAAAAGCTTTTAAAAAGTAGTGGTCATGCTTGTCCTTATCCTTCTCTTCGGGTGTGTTCTGGCAAGGACAGCACTGTTCCATTTTTTCTCCAGGCAGAGTAATTTTGGGGGGGGTTAGGTGATCTTTCCCCTCTATGGGCTCTAATGATGAGCTCCGGATTGGTAACTTCAGCCCTGTTTGAAAAGTAATACCAATGTGGAATGACCTTTAATAAAAGGCAGTTTTCAAGTCTCTCAAGTTCAAACAGCAACCATATGTATATTTCATAGGAATTTTGTGTAATAACCTTTGGAGCAGTAATTATACTTGTAGAGCTCCTGGTCTTCATGCTGCCGCTGCCAGCGCACCAGGTAGTAAATGTGATTGCCGTTGGGAAAAACTGGAGGTGACCACTTCACTATCAACTTGGTTGAAGAGTTGGCATATGCATGGGCATCTTTGGGCACGGACGGCACTGTAACAAACCAAAGTCATGATGCGTTAGGTATCTGTGATCACTGAAGAACACAAGAAAGACTGCTGTTCAGACTTACATGAAGGTCGCGTGCGGATATAAATGATGTCGCTCTTCGCCCCAGAGATGTGTTCGTCCTTCATCTGCAAGGTGGTGGCTTTCACATAAATGGCGTACTGGGTCCAGGGCTTGAGATATTGAAGAGTAAATTTGGGATCTGTATTTCTGTCCTGTGGAAGGTCTACGTCCACCATGTGCCAGCTATTGGAGCCACAGCCATCCTGGCCATCAAACTCTGTGATATTCTGGGAAGGTCTGAAAGAGAACCGATTCAAACGAAAGGCTTCGGTACAAATCTGCAAAATGTCAAATTAGAATTTGGCAATCTAAAGTCATGACACATCCTGTACAAACCGATGTGTGATGAGGGGCTTATTTTTATATGAGATTGTTGAGGACTTACGACTCCTTGTAGTAGACTATGAAGCTTAAAAGATCTCCACGGTCGGAGACTTGGTAGCGTTCCCACGTCAGGGTGATCGTGTTGCTTGTTGTAAAGTTAGACTTGAACTTCAAGGTGTGACTTTCACCTGTAATGACAAAGCAGACCCCCCCTGTGAGACAACTTAAACAGCAATATGACTTGTTTCTCAGCTATTTTTCTCAAAAGTCTCAAAAAAGCAACAAAATATCATAGCCAGAACTCTGTAGTAAAGAACAGAAGCACTCTTCATCTGATTAAAACACTGTTTGCAGTACAGCTTCATCACTTATCTGTAGTACCCTGCAAAACATTTACATACGGTATGGATAGAGGCTAGTTGGACAGGCCTCAAAGAATGATTAAACTGCCGCCTCACACTCCACAATTTTTAAATTGCCTGAGTCAACTGGAGCTTTGTCAGAGGAGCCTTAAGGAGACTGCAGCAATAGCAACTGTAGCATTTGCAAATAATGAATATATTACATCAGCTCTCCAAATTAGAACTAAGCAACCATGGAAAATAAAATCACTGCTGATGAGAAGTGCATTGGATTTCATACAACTGGAAGAGAAAAACACAAATCCAAAAAGCATGAAACAAGCACACTGTAATTTAGATGAACATGAACTTTGGCTGATAAAACAACACAAGGAAGAAAACAGATGTAGTATCTATTAATTTGGGACCAAACATCTTAAATTGCAGGGTGTTTTTTTGTTTCAAACAGCTGAATATAGCTGTGATGAGTTTGGCTCTGTCTTAGTTCATGTATGGCAGCCAACAGATACCATACATGAATTGTACAACCCATAATTATTTACGTGCCTCTGTCCTTCTTTAAAACAACAGGGAAAGAAACTGGACAAAAAAATAGTTCACTTGATGCAAGCTAACTAGCAACTAAGCAAACCAAGCTGATTGCTCAGAAACCCCCCCCAGAAAAATCCTTCTTTTAGTTAAAAGCAATGCAAACTAAACAAAGCATAGCATTATATTATGGGAGAAGAAATTAACTAATTAATTAAAAAGAACAACATTTTCTCAGGTTTGTAGTTTTAAGGAAGTATAAAAGACACATCCTCCTTTGGATGATACCTAGTTTAAATGACATGCTATTTGCTCACACAAATTCATCCAAACATGACTTATCCATGTATGATATGAAACTGAAATAAAGGCAAGAAAGCAAAATCATTGTGTAGGTTTGAAGAAGGATCTAGTCCTTTTGTTTCATAAACTTTAAAGACAAGGATCAGGGAAAAGCTCTCAAACAAGAACCTTCTTGAGAGAAATCTAAATCACATTAAGGCTTATTGATAAAAAATAAAAAAAGTCATAATCACAACAATTATATTGAGTGTCAACCCAGATTTCTCACAGCGTTAGAAAACACTGCGTTGCAATTCACAAACCAAGCAAGGGCAGAATTACCGAGAAAAATATCCCTAAATAATTATTAATACTAATTATATTGAGCTGTTGAGAGTTTAAATTGAAACTAAATTACAAATTTGATTAATTGCACAGCTGTAAGGCAGCTTGCTGTGGTTATAATCCAACCTAAAATCCCTTTAGTCTTAGCTTTTCAGTTATAACATTAGCTAATGTAAAACAGGCCAGAAGTCTAATCTCTGGTGTTCTTGTTGATCTAATATGGATTATTTTTTTAGGCTCTCCAGGTCACAGAGGTATGCAGAAACACTGGAATATCCTGTCATGTAAGCCTCCTTTAAATAAATCCTACAAAATGAAAATATGACTCTGTAAGGAGGCACAACATTACATTTTTAACACATTTTTTGACTTCAGCAAAATGTTCACTCACAGCTGGCTCTTTCACCGTTGTAGCGGAAATCACCCTCTTCTGGCTCTACAGTTATGCCCGTTTTTTCCCACATGGCGTGAATCTCAGACTTGCAGAGCTTTGGGTTTCCACGGAAGAAGATACGCCCTGTCTGAATAGTCAGGTTGTGCTGGGTCCAATTCCACAAGGACTGCAGATTCTGGTTGTTGACGGCGGAGAACGAATATGTGCTGATAATGAGAGAAGATAAGCAGATGGTCACAAACATGTTGCAACAAGTTGTTTTTCTTAAGCAACTTGTGTGTAGCAACTGACAGATCAAATGGTTATTAGTTATCGTTAAACGTAGCAGTGTTGTGCACCAAAATGGGAGAGCATAAATATGGGCTCTGAATTTTGTGTCTGCCTAACAATGAGCGTTGGTATGAAACTGTGTCATGTCAACACCATTAGCAGCAGCAGTCCAAGCATAAAGCCTCCAGAGGGAAGGGAATGTCTGCCATCCTCAACAGCATTCCTTAGAGAGAAACTTAACACCGGGAAAAATGATAACAAGAGGGACACAAGGCTTTCCCATGACCCCCTCAGCTAAAGAAAAAAGCTCTGCTTTGGATCTAAGGCTGCTGCTGATATCCAAGTAAAGACATTAGCAAACGTGAACCTTTCCAGTCTGCTTAGTTGCCATTTATAATGTTTTCAAACACATCGCTATCTGGAACCCGACACGAAAAGGTTAAGTGAAGATGTATCTAACAATGCTTACATGCAGTATGAGGGTTAGACTAGTCTGGTAAAAACGAGTCCCTGGTCCTATTCTTTTTCCTCCAGAGGGATTGAGCTCTTGACTCTTGAGAAATGATTGCTTCCTGGAGGCGTGGACTGTATGGAAGTTTTAAATTTTACCCAATTGCTAACATTTGTCTGTGACGTATATGATGCTCCAGTTCGACACTTACCGGAAGTTGCCTGCACTGTAAACTACCATCCTCTACTGCAAAGGGAGAAGTGCTGATCCGAACGAGGAGGCTATTAATGTTAATTTAATATTTGGAAGCGTGATAAACATGGACTGAATAGAGTAGAAAATTATTGTCATTGTTCACAACTTCTCCCTCTGTTTGCTGATTGGCCCGGTAAAAAGATCTATTGGAGACAATCCAAGTCAAGGGGAGAAACTCCAAACTGTGCAGTAAGCGAGATTTTTTATTTTTATTTTGTTGGACAGAATTACACAAGAGGGCAATGGCTAAGGATTTACAACCTGCAGCTCTGGGTCTGTCTGTGGTTGTTTTGTTCAACTAAATTGGCTCTTGAAAACATACCAAAATGATACGGAAATTAGGAACGTTTTTAGACCAAAGGACATTAAAAAGCCTAGCTTCAGCAGTTTTACCATTTTGTTTTCATGCAATAAAATGCAATGCAGTGACAGAACAATGCAAGGACACTAATTGTACAAGGAACAACAGTTTGCTTTTTTTTTATTGAGTCCATTAATGTCACAATGACGCAAACATGATGTGCTATGCTTCATAATATGTGTGAGATAAATCAAGTTGCCTAATTTTATTTCAATAAAAGTAGTCTTTTCCCTCATTATAAAACTTTTTTTGTTGGTTATAAACAAATATCTACCCAGCCATTTGTAAAAATGGATAAATAATGTTGTTATAAAGCTTTTAAATGTTTGGGGGCTCCACACACATTGATGCAAAAGTAAAAAACTATTTTTGGATAGTACAGATTGCTGGTCCCTGCCTGAGACAATGGAGAACATTCTTTGCTCTCGTATTTTTAAAATTGAACATATATGACCAGGTTCACACAGCCTTACTCTTCAATAAGTTCTTTTCCGTTGATGTATCGGAGGCTTTTGAGGAAGGACAACGAGCTGAGAGAGTGAGAGTGTCGAATTTTCACATATCCCATCACTGTCTGGATCAGTCCCATGAAGGTCTCCAGCTCCGAGGCTATATTAACTGTAAAGAGTAGATACAGAAAGGAAATATGCACTGAAATTATTCCCAGATCACCATTGCAACTAAACCAAATGAAAATTAAATGCAATTGAACATCATTTTAAAAATTGGCAGCTAGAAATAGGTCATGACTGAATTGATTTAGGGAGGCACACCATACGACTCAGTATATAAATTTTTTCAAAACATGTATTATTTTCCAGTGCAATTCACAGTTATGCATTACTTAAAGCTAATCATTGACACAAACTCTCTGATACTAGTAAATAAAGGCAAATATGCAGAGTGAGGCCTTACTAAGTTTTACTCCATGAAACAAATAGAAAAATGATGTTTGCTCCTCAAAGAAAAAAAAATCCTCCCTTTACTGTGATCAGTTACTCTTGTAGCAAACATTTCTGGAATTTACCGCCAAACACTGCTGTTGTGTAAAAGAGCACACAGTTTTAGAATCACTCACTTCCGTTGCGGATGTTGATGACCAGATTGCCTTCGATGACGGTGCACTCCTTCAGGGACTGAGCAGCATCCACAGAATCAATAACAGAAGACGTACAGAACTTGTCGCACAGACCATTGCAAGCGGTGCACAGCATGCTGCCCACGACAAAGTCAAAAGAAGAGAGAAGGGAGTGGGGGTGGAGAGAGAGGAGTTATTGCAAAAGAAAGAAAGAACATCTTTTTTGTGATATTTTCTACCTCACACTGAAATAATTTGTCTTCTCTCAACCCAAAAGCATTCCAAAGGATTCAGGCAGATAAATTCAGGGAATGATAAAAGGTCACTTCTCACATGGACAGTTTAATCTTTTATGGAGCCTCAGCCGAACTGTTTCGTGAGAGAGTGACTCACTGTTTCAACCTTTGAGACAAAACACATGCAATGGCTAGAAACAGATTCAGCAAATAAGAGACAGGCCCAAACTTTAAGTTTATGAAAAGACAAATCTTAAAGAGAAACAGTGAAAAATGAAATGTTAATTACAAAAGCATTTACACCTTCACAGTATTTTATTGGAACTTCATGTGACAGATCAACACAGAATAAAATATAATGGTGAATGGAAGAAAAATGGCACATGGCTTACAATTTAATATGTGTTGCTGCAAGTAGGGGAGGATATGGGTCGGACCAGAAAGGTCCAAAAGTATTGTGAGGGTCTGCAGAGAACATTTGGCAGAGTCTCCTGTCAAAAGGACCTTCAACTCCCATCTCTGGCAGAACTTTGAACACTTCCTGGGGAGGCGGGGGACCTTGAGTTGGAGCGGGCCATGTTCAGTGCTTCCATTGTTGAGGCGGCTGACCAGAGCTGTGGCTGCAGGCTGATCGGTGCTTGTCGTTGCAGTAACCCTACAACCCGCTGGAAGTCACCTGCTGCTGTGAAGGATGCTGTCGAATCTGATCAGGCCTTTTATTTTTGCCTGTGGGACTGTTTCAGCAGAATTTAATGCTGGTGGATTGATAAGGCAAAACCATCTGTGTGGGAGGAGTTCTGTGACACCATGGAGGTCAACTTTTGAATAGCTTTGAATGGTGGACACCTCTGGTCCACCATACGGCGTCTCAGGAAGGTGAAGCAGCACTCCACCAACACTCTCTATATTCGGGATGTCATTGATCAGTGAACGGAACACTCTGAAGACCTCCTCAATCTCACCATCATGTCTCCTAATTAGAAAGTGTAGTCTGGGGACCTGGGGTCAGGATCTTCAGTCGCTGAGGTCACTGAGGTGGTTAAAAAGCTTCTTGTTCGCAACATCCCGGGGGTTTATGAGATTTGCTCTGCTGTGGGGTTGTGTTGGTTTACGTAACTCTGTAACATCATGTGGATTTTGGGGACAGTTCCATAGGATGGGCAGACTGGGGCGGTGGCCCCCCTGCTTAAAACGGGGGACTGCAAGAACCACTTTTTTGACTTGTATTTGTAAAAATATTTAAAATTATATGTGAATTACCTCTCACTTCGCAATTTTGTGCTACCTTCTGCAGGTCTATCACATTAAGAGATATTATGCTTGTGACAGGTAAAAACCGAGGAAAAAGTTCAAAGTTCTATGTTTGCATGCAAAAGAAGTAGAATAAGGTGTCCCTGGTGAGTGTTGTCTGTAAAATCTACCAGTGGCATGAGAGTTGAGAACAAGGCTCTGTGCTGAGGACATTTTACTGTGCAGACAGTCTAACCATGAATCTTTAATAGTTCAGCACCATGTTAACTTCCTATGTCATGAACTACTTTAGGAAAGATCCGTGTGAAGAGTTGAGGTCAGGTAAAGTTCAAGTCAAGGATGCCTTATGCAAAAGAATGTATAATGCAGAAGTGCATACTGGTTACAAGTTCCTTTAAAGTCTGAATACATCAGTATAAGCACACACCTGTTCATGGGAAATCTCACCAAGAAGCAGTTCTGTGTGAGATTCAACAACACAGCAATAGAAAAGAGATGTCGTTCATACCTTAAAAGATTCTTTGACAAGGCTGAGCCATGTATTTAAAAATCATATATTACATTTGTCACCACACTCGGCATTTCCACGTAATAAGAAACAAATCTGAGGTGTGTGTCCTTACCGATCAGTTTCACTGCGAGTGAAGCCAGAGGGACACTCATTCATACATTCTCTGTTGTGGATAACAAAGGGAATGTCAGTTGGAGAGGTGCACTTCAGAGCACTCCCTCTTGGTGATGCAACGCCAGCCCTCGAACATGAAGGTGCCTCCAGGACAGTCCGGCACGCAGCGACCCTCGTGTTTGTAGTGGATGCACGCCGAACAGGCCATGTCGTTGTTGGGTTCGGAGCAGCCCCCCAAGCACTGACTGTGGCAACACTCCCCATTGTCCATACAGGCCAACTTGCACTGCTGAGGACACACTGTGGTGGACATAGACATACATGAGAAGGACGTTAGTATTAGATGAAACCAAAAAAAAGTTTGCACAGTTAAACAACAAATAGACAATGTCAGACAAACTGTGGCAAAAGCCTAAGTAAACATTCTCATGAACAACTGCTTTGAGTATCTTCTAAGCTTGCTTTATGTCACTGTACTCTAAATGACATATATATTTTGAGAAAAAAAGAGATGCACCATTGTCCCATGTTGGCATAAGATCACACTTTAATGTGCTTAATTTCTTTTCAATGTTATTTAGCGCATATTATTAAAAGTTACAAAATGTAAAAAATCAAATCAAATCAAATGAAAAGTTGACTTAGTCAGTTTATTGACTAAATCCCTAGTTTGTAATGCCACATTGCTGCCACTATTATAATGAGAGCAATTCTGATGTTTGGCTCATTCCCTTTACAAACATGAAGGAGGAAGAATAATCAAAAACATGCCTCACTGGAACCGTTCCACTGTCACATCTGTAAATCTGCTTCGTACATGCATTTTTTTGATATGAGGACAATCTTATCCTTTAATAATGACTCTCTCTACAACTTATTGTTTGGAGGTTAGGGACACAGCAAGTAAAAGAGTTTCATCAGTTAAAGTTGTGGAACTTACATGTTGCAAATGACATGGAAAACCATCAAGTTTAAAGTAAAATGAAGACATTTCTTATAAAACTGGATGCATATTTTAACAAAAATAAGGTCAAAAATCATCATGAGTGTGGCAATAGCTTCTGAAACCATTCCTCCAAAATAAAGCATCCAAAATCCAATTTTTTTTTTCTATTAGAATTTATATTTAGCTATACCAGAATAAAGGCTGGTTGCACCCTGAATACAACTGTTTCTTTAAAGCAAGAAAAATGGCATCTTTCCAGGTTTAGAGAAAATAAGTGTGGGCTGTTTCAAATTATGTTTGAGCAAAAGAACTATTAGATGTTCCTCAGTGTTTACTGTACATCACTGAGAACAGTTTGTTACCATCTTCAACCAACAGGGTATACAAAACTATAGCAGATCATTGACAATTAGTTTTCTGCAAAAAAAAAAAGTCCAACCTGAACCTTGAAAGCATTGAGCGTACACAAATTACAGTTGACCTTTTCTTTATTTTTTATTTTCTAAAAAGCAAATAAGTAGTGTCAAAACACCTTCTGATGAAGGAAGCACTTCCATATATGGATGAAAACAGAAAATCTTTAAACATTAGCATGCTGTAATTGTCATCATAATCACAGATCAGATTGTGTGGTTCTCTTTTCATATGGGTGTGGCAACACAGAAAAACATGATGATATTAATTGTGCTGCAAAACCAAATTCTCCATATGACCAATAAGACTAAACTAATTTGAAATAACAGATTTTCTGGTTGCGTAGGAACTGCCTTCATGTTCAAAGCAAACTTTTTTTTTTCTAATTTTCCTTATGTATGTTGTTGTTGACTTCCTCCCAACCCTCTACAAGAGTTGGCCATTACCTCTACAACATTCGTACGGTCCAGCTGTGCTTTTGTTGTCTCTTAGTTCCTAACCTTGTGGCTCAGGGTGGAAGTGATTTACAGTACAATCCGTTATTATACAGAAATATTCACAAATTGATTCAACTTGTGTCAAGTTGCTGTGGGATTCTAAATTACTGTAGTTGGCAGGTTTTCAGCTTAAAAATGCCTGTAGCATCATAATTATTGTCAAATAATTCTACAAGGTGAATTGTGATGTGCATGTGATACATACATGCTCAACCTGCTTGGTTTTACAAGATTTCATACAGATCATATTTTAGTTCAGACTGTAAATTAGTCCAAAACATGTTGCCCGGTATTGTGTATACATTCTGACTTTTGCATGGTACCATGCAATACAGTAATACAGCAGAACAACTGCGCCAAGGAGCAGAGCCAGCTCTACTTTCGCTTCACAGTACAGCTGAGAAAGATATCGATCACCTCCACTCCCGTTCTCAAAGACTTTAAGCTTTTTTACTCCTTACATTCTGTCAAATTTAAGAATACTGAGGTGGAACTACTTTATAGAACTACAAAAAAAAACAAATCAGTTTCTTTAGGCAGTTGTAAGCTTATTGTTGTCTTTTTTGGTCTTAAAAGTTGAGTTAGATAAAGACCAGGCTGACAAGTTTGGTAGCTGTCCAGTTATTATGGATTAGATCCACAGCAAAAGCCAAAGACTTTTCTTTTTTAAACAACAGCATCAGATATCAACACATGCTAGCTCTCGCATAACAGCTGGGATCTGATTGGAATTACTATGCTGACGTTAGTGCGGTTGGCTTAGGAAGAGTAGTGTTGCACATTTGCAAGCACTGAAGGAAAAAAAAAAAAGACAGAAAGGGGTTCATTTTCTTGGAAATCTACCAAAAGGGGGCAGCCAAAGCAAACTATAATGAGCCTTCTCCTTAAAGGATGTCTGCTCCCTCAGTATCATTTTAACAGATTCCTCAATGCGGAAAAATTCCAAACATGCATGTCTTCTGCCAAAGGAGAGCGGAGCAGGAGGGGGGGGGAATCACTGTCTTAAATCCATATAAGTCGACCGGGTTTCGCTGCCCAACCAAACAACCCCATGGTATCAAGGATACAATCTCCTATTTATAGATGCTCCTAATGCAGGCCTATTTCCACACTTCTGCTCACTACACATAGCTATGCAGGTCATTATAGGTTTCCACCTCTTTAAAGAAGTGGGACTTCCTAACAAGGGGTTCCTCTGAACGGTAGACGTCAGCATCCCGGTTGTTCTCTAAGTAGATGGCCAAGAATAAACATGATGCATCAGAAGGTTCGAGTTTCGACCATGTGTAAGTTCAGACAGTGTTGTGTTAAAAAAACTGCTGAAAGATCGGACCTCAGACTCAAACGGTGGGAAAAGAAACCATCACTATAATCTGAGCCAAATACGTCAAACTGCGGAGAGTGGGGGTAGGGAGGTTCAGCATGTTGTTCTCCTCATACAGTAGTTACACAACTCCCTCCCTCCTGCTCTCTCCCTGAGCAAACACAGCCAGGTCAGACACCAAAACCCAAGCATCAGCTTGCCCCAGCTGTTTACCGGAGTGCTGCGACACAAGGATCGACTGGGTACATTTCATCCATAGTAAACAAGACAAGTCCCCACACTCAGTTTGCTGCTGCTGGTAAATATACCAGCATCAGAAAGTTACTGAAGGACAGACAAGTCTATAACATCAGTGGTTGTTATCCCAAAAGGTGTTGTCTAGTGGCAGGACTATGTGAAGAATCTCCAAAATGTTGGAGGTCACAGAGTACTTACTAAACACATATAATATTAATTCCTATGGCAACTCCTACCTAAATAGTATGAAGCATTTTTTTTTACCAACTGCCTACCAGACTAACCTTGAGTTCTTTATTTATAAAATATGACTTTTTAACACAGATCACAAGATTTCAACGCTGTCTGCCATAAATTGCTTAATTTCTTTTTTCAATAAGGTCTTTACCTACTACAACAACATCCCCACTTTTTTCTCTGGACACTGTCACAGGAGTCCTGTATATTTTGCAGATGCAACTGTAAATCTGACAAAGCTGTCTCTTTTTAAAGAGAAGAGCCTTTATTCTGGCAGTCTGCTGTCATTAACTTTAACATCTGACATGCTAACTGAGGCCTGCAGAGTCCGAGATGGAGCTCTTGGGGTTTCCACAGCGTCTTGAAGTGCTAAAGGGTCTGACCCTGAGGTGAACTTGCTGGGATGTACTCTCCTGGGGAGTCTCTGACTGTCTTGAATGAATTTTAAAGAATAATCTCTCTCATTGTAAAGTGCTGCACAGAAAATATTCGAAAATGTCCTCAAAGGGATATTTGAGGATTTCCTAAGTGAGATTTTTGTTATGCTAAGAGCAACTAATAATATATCTGATAAGATAAGTATCTTAGTGTCTTTATTAAGGGTACATCCTAATTAGTTGGCCATGGAGGATGTAGTCAGCAGCTACGCAGATAGGGGCTGAAAGCTAAAGCAGACTTCTACCATTTTAAAACAATTTTAGTTTCAAAAACATTAGAGAAGTTTCTGTAAATGCTATTTTTAAAAATATTTAAACCACTGTCGTATTTGCATATGTTCAGTTATGAACTTGGAAGTCAATGATTATTTACACACGAGCCGGAGGTAGGGAGGTAGTGTCCCACCAAAGAACTTCCTGTGTGAAACAGGTACTGAGAAAGACACATTTATAGTATTTACATTTTCCCTTCGGAAAAGCAAGGCAGGCATAAAAATCAAGAAAATACTAATTACTTAACCACTGTAAAAGTTTTGATTGTATTTCTCAAAAAATAAGCTTATTGTATATTATATACAAGGTACATCGAAGGAAATGCACAAAATAAACTATCAATATGCCAGTCAGACAATCACACCAATCAATGTTAATGATAAAAGTTGACATACCTTACTGACTATTAGAGCTTCATATTATTTTACTGTAAACAGGTACTAATCATATGTTTGAGAAAAACTGGGAAAATGTAAAAGATGTGAAAGTTATTCTATTTCACTGTATATTTGCTCTGATAACATTAATTCAGTGTGAGGAGAGCAATATGTTCTCCATAAACAATATCCATTTACCTTTGACTACATTAAGTAAATACTCAAGAGCAGGTATGCATGACATTAAGTAATTAGATAAAGATATTTTTACTTTCAACATTATCATCAGTATGTGATGTGGGCATCAGTTTAGACACCATTCAACAGACTGAATATCTCATCAATATGCAAAGTTTAAATTAATCACTCTTCAAGATAATGACCAATAAATCTAGGCATTTTAATAAATCTAAGCATTTGCATTATTATTACCAATACACATACTGATTTTGTGATGATATGTTGAGTAGCCCTCACTTTAAAGTCCAATTTGTTTGTTCTGTTTTTATTGCTTGTTTCTAATCGATTGTTTTTCTCCTTGAGTGTCTGAAATGGTGGCTTGAGGTAGAATGAATTACTATTATTAATTGTTATTATTATTATTATTATTATTATTATTTTGTCAATATATTGTAAGGCCAGTCCAGGACACCTTATGTCAAAGGCAATGTATTAACAGCTATGCTGAAGCTACAAAGGAGTAATCTGCCAAAACCTTTATGTAGACATTCTCTCGCTTGCTGCTGAATCGAAGTGCGCAATATGTCTATGAAATAGCTGCCAAAGAAAAGATGAAGATACTAGTGCAGCAATGCACCTCATCAAAATTCAAGTCATGCCCTGTTTGCTTAAGTGCGTGCTGTCTTAAGTAGTCTGGTACACACTGCTTTCACGTAGACGCTGGCGACATGTTTACTGCCAGCATGCCACTGCCACATCTGCACGTGAGGTGTGATGTGGAAATAGAAAAGATGCTCGAAATTACACAGTTTTTCTCGAACTGATCCGTTAGAGGTGTCCGTCACAATCAAACACAAAAAAGGCCTGATGAAAGATTAAGTTTCATTCTTCGTGGCATATCAAAGCGCAGCATGTTTTTCCTGTGTAATAGAAGACAAGTAGGAAGCGCGACAGACTGTTGGGAAGTCATTCATTATTCACATTGGGACTCTGGGAGTGAGGGAGAGAGAAAAAGAAGAGGGTATAGAGAGTGGTGGTCTAGGAGGAGAAAAAGAAGGAGGAGCTAGATTTAAATGATTGCTCTGTGTTGGACCAATAGTGGCCAGGGAGGGGAGGTCCTAATCCCAGTGATTGACATGTTATTGAGTCTGAAGCAGAGATGGTAAACAAGTCCTCTCTTGAGCAGGCGTTGGGAGGGGGAGTCGTAACCATAGTGATTAAGCATTGCTTTTCCACGGATTCAGAGGAACCATAACTTACGGAAAACAGTCCGTCACAACAAGCTCATGCCACTACAAGCTTTCATGTTGTTATTCCTGAAAATATGGCTGACATCTCCATAGAGGATTAGTTAATTAGTTTTATTTTTATAATGATAATATTAATTTGTCTTTATGCAAATCCTGTATTCTGTATTTTATTATATCCTAATAAAATACAGGATAATTCAGCTACATTTCAACTGATTATTCACTAAAATATAGTAGTTTAAAAAAGTGTGAATATCACTGCTGTGCTTCATTTACAAAATAATAAATACAACATGTGAAAAAGTATTAGCCCCCTAAAGATTTCTTCTATTTTTTCTTTATGTGCTACACTTACATGCTTCAAATAATCAAACAAATGTTAATAGAGAGAGAAAAATGTTGTTTTAAGTTGAGAACTTCAAAGCAATCTGGCTCTATGTGAAAAAGTAATTGCTACATAAACTTGTTAAGTAGCAGGTCACTTGATGGAAACAACTTCTAATAAACACCTGCACTAACTAGCAATTAGTTTTGTTTACATTGCTGTGAAGAACTTTTGTCCCGCTCTTCTTTGCAGAGTTGTTTTAATTTAGCCACGTCAGAGGTTTTACTAGCAGGAAAGGCCTGGCACAGCACTCCTATCTCCCTCCAAGATTTTAGTTCAGATTTTAAATAGGCCCCTTCTAAATCTTCATTTTGGTTTGTTAATTAGTTAGCTAATCAGAAGTGGATGTTCTGCTGGGCTTCAAATCACTTTCCTGCAGCACAGTCCAACTGCACAAAGCAAAGCCAGACCATCACACTACAACTAGAAAACGTTTGATTTTGAATTGTTTTGTTTTTTTCCTGCATATGCTGAATTAGTTTCATTCCAGATGTAAAAGGAACACACTACTTATCAACTACTCCAGGTTCAAAGCTTTGTAAAACAGGCCTAGCCTTTTGTGTGTTTCTTTGTTAGTCATCTCTGAATTTCAAACTTTCAGGGAAAACCTGAAAGTTTTCCAACCCTGAAAGTACAAAATCACCGTACTTTGGCTTTTTTAAAATTTAATATCAAAGTTTGTATCACGATCTGAAATATTTAAGAGTGACAAGAAAAGCAGAAAATACGGAAGAGGATTAGGGCCACTGAAAAAAAAAAAAATTATGGCCCAGAAAAAAAAAAATCTCTGAATTCTCATGTAAAACAAACAAAAAAAAATTTCATTGTCCCGAAAAAAAAAAAAAAAAAAAAATTCAGTGTCCCGAAAAAAAAAAAAAAAAAAAAATTTCAGTGTCCCGAAAAAAAAAAAAAAAAAAAAAATTTCAGTGTCCCGAAAAAAAAAAAAAAAAAAAATTTCAGTGTCCCGAAATAAAAAAAAAAAAAAAAATTCAGTGTCCCGGAAAAAATAAAAAAAAATTCTGTGTCCCGAAAAAAAAGAAAAAAAAAAAAAAATTCAGAAACCACAATTCTGACCGATGGGCGCCAGCAAGCAACCAGCTTCAGAACCACAGACAGACGCGAGTTGTGGCGGACAGCTGACGTTTTGGAGAAAGATGTCTGATTTAAGTGACTTTTTACGTGCCAGAGTCCCCGAAGCTTCTATTGCACTAATGGAAGAACAAAAGGTGAGTAAATCAAATGAGATAGTTTGGTGTCTAAAGCCCAACGGTTATGGCTAGTAGTTAGCATGTTTGTTAGCTCACGCGGTTATAGCAATAAGCTGATTTACAATGTTAAATCACACAGATGAATAAAGGATGTAACAGCTGTTCATTGCTGGAATTGTCCCGTAAATGTTTGGTGCCTTTATTTTATTGTTCTGTTTGAATGTTTTACAATGAAACTAAGGCTAGCTGAATGTCAGCCACCTTCTAAATAAGATGCCCGCTGTGTTAAATTGTGTAACTTTTAGTTCAGTGGAAGACAGAAACTATAGTATAAAGTGACATAAACGTTTATATATGCAAATATTTAAAAGGAAAATGTATGACTTGCACCGATCTGCGGCTGGCTGTAGATCTGATCGTAGGATCTCTTCACCAACACCAACTAATGTGCATATCTGTGCTATTTTATCTTATGTATATCATATGTTTGTGTTACTGCGTTGGAAAAAGTTACATTATGAGAATCACAAAATCATTTTCTTGCAATGTGATGTGTCAGTTCAGGACTGAAATTACATCTCAATCCCTGAACTAAACTATCAGCGCATTTATCGCACAGGTGTGGAAATGGTAGGCTTTGTTTAACTAAATCAAAGTTAATGTGATGTTTAATTTTTGTAATAAAAATGGAACTGTTAACAATATTTCCTTGTGTGTTTTGATGCATGATACCTTTTACCTTAAACGGACTGTATATTTATGAATCTGTGTTTTTATACTTACATGCTAACCAATCCAGTCCTTCCTTTTTCGGTAAAATAGAGGATTGAACTTTTACTGCTGCTGTTATTGTAATTCTCCCCAAAACAGTAAATCGTTTTAAGCAGGGACCTAAGGGTACAATCTAAAAGGTAACTTTAACGTTGATGTGCAGAGTAAATAATTGTCCTTTCTCATCTGTTTGTGTGCAGATTGACAGAAGAATTTGCAGAAGACTTGGGCTGTTTAGAAGAAAGAATCAGTCCGACCTTGAAGAAGTGCTGGCCTTTATCCAACAACAAATAATGACTAATGGACAAATGCAAGGTTATCGGTGGCTACATCTTCGTGCAGTTCAACATGGATTGTGGTGTCACAAGACACTGTGAGACATTTGATCAAATTGTTTGACCCAGAAGGTGTGGAACTGAGACGAGCACGACGGTTGAGAAGACGTCAGTACAATTGCAGAGGACCAAATGCACTCTGGCTACGATAAACTAAAACCTTATGGCATTGCTATCAGTGGCTGTATAGATGGGTTTAGCCGACATGTTTTATGGATGGAGGCTTATACCACGAACAATGACCCCAAATTGATTGCAAGTTACTATTTGAAAACAGTTTCATGCGTCAACGGATGTTCAGAGAGGATACGTGCCGACAGAGGCACAGAAAACATTTGTGTTGAACAAATGCAGATATTTCTGCAGCAAAACCACACAGACAGTTTTGCAGGGGACAAAAGTTTCCTTTACGGAAGAAGTACATCCAACCAGCGCATAGAAGGCTGGTGGTCGACCCTCCGCAAACAGTGCACAGTTTTGGATGAACTTATTTCAAACCTTTCTGGATGATGGTCACTTTACAGGAGACTTTTTGGATAAAAGCCTCATCCAATTCTGCTTTCTTAATCTTATTCAGGTAGAAGTGTTCACTGGTTCACTGTAATGTTTTTGTTTTAAAAAGTATTAAAAGCAAATCTGCTGGTATGTTTACTAGAAATAATAAAAGCTCTTCAAAGTATTTAGCCACTTTCAGTGCGCATGAAGATAATTTAAAAAGTGTTGCTGTTTATCTCGATCATGCCATTTGATAGTTTTTGCAGTGTCTGATAGGTGCCCTCTAAACAGGACTTCCTGCACTGCATTTAATTAAAGACATATTGTGTGCAAGCAAACATAACATTTTTGACATCATTCTGCTAGAACATGAAAGTTTATTGCTGTCATAATTTTATTGTAGAGTTCTGATTTGACCTGACATTAGTCTTCAAGCTGTTACTGTGCTGATAAAAGTAAAACATACAGTTTTGTTGACATGTTTTCATTTCCCAATCCATAGTTTGTTTTGCTTTCACACTGTCATTTGAAGAAACAACGCTGATGCAAAGTTAATTATTGTTCTATGATAATCAGTTATGTACCAAATATCAATCCTTTTAAATGGGTATGCATTATGATTAATGAAAAATATATATTTTTTTCAAACACAATGCTGTTCTGTTAAACTAAAGATATTGACAATGTATGGTTGAGATGTAAACAAAATGGCAGTACAGCAAGAATTACGTCATAAATTGAACACATGAAAACCAGTTCTTTGTGAAATACAAACGAACTTCATTGTTTTGTTTACCAAGAGTTTGCATAGTAGAGTTGATACCAGATATTTATGAGCAGTTGATTAATGTAAAAAAATATATAATAAAAAAATAAATAATAATAAAAAAAGTCATGTGCAATTTTTTTCTCACTGTCTGATGTTATAAGACAAAACTTTTCCTACTTTTTAAGGGTTTTTTTGCTCTTCCTTTGAGAGTGATCAGACAGGAAAGCCAGTAATGAAGCTACACAGCACAGGTCATCAGTCCGGGGCTTGAACCTGTGATGTCCACATTCAGGACTGAGGCCTACATACATGGGTTGTGCTTTTCCACCGCACCACCCCAACGTTTCTTGTTCTAAGTTAGCTAGAATTAGCAAAATTGTATTTTCTAAATTCCAAAAAACATGAGAACATTTTTAGAGCGTTTTTGTGACTTCCTTCAAATGCAACAGTTTATATATTTTTAGTAATTATCAGGGATAACTGTCTTTTAATGCATTTAGACTATAGCTTTTAGACCTGCTCAAATGGAAAATGAGCTTAAGCAACATATTGAAAACCATACCAGGAAAGTATTGGGTAAAGTAACATTTTATTAGCAAAAAGTCATTGTGGTTTCTGAATTTTTTTTTTTTTTTTCTGGGACACTGAATTTTTTTTTTTTTTTCGGGACACTGAAAATTGTTTTTTTTTTTTTTTTTTGGACACTGAAATTTTTCTTTTTTTTTTTTTGGACACTGAAATTTTTTTTTTTTTTTTTCGGGACTGAATTTTTTTTTTTTTTTTTTTTCGGGACACTGAATTTTTTTTTTTATTTTTTTTTTTACATGAAAATTCAGAGATTTTTTTTTTTTTCTGGGCCATAATTTTTTTTTTTTCAGTGGCCCTAATCCTCTTCCGTAAGAAAAAGCATCTGTAAGGATGAAGATAGAATTTCACAGCCCTATAGGTCCATTAAGACTTGATCAAATTTATCCCCACTTCACCCCCCATTCCACAGTCTATTCCCTCTGCTAAACACCACACATACTCTGTGAGCACAACAAGAAGCTGTGGTCAGGTTACGAAGTTAGTAGAAAAGGTAGCAGAGCAGACATACAGTAGCAAACATCAAGCCCACCACATGCTACTGCAGAAAGAATCGTGGGCTGACTCCTATCTCCCTCCAAGCCCAACTCCCTGAGCTGCACAAGTCCACATCCTGATCCGGCAACCCGATCTCCCCAGGAGCACCCCTACCCCAACCCCCGCACCGGTGGATCACTCCAGACACTTGTTGAAACCACATCGGCCCAGACAAATGAAGAAAAAGATGCTTTCTCCAACTCACAGCCAAAGGGAAACCGCATCACAGACTCGTAGTACTGCTACAGTGATAACAGTCTCAAGTGCTGGGATGGGCTGATTTAATCTAAGGTTGTGTTTTTCACATTTAGGGCTGTGTTCGCCTGCCTGAACGAGTTCAGCCAGATTTACCGTTCTGCTGACTGGAGTGGGTTTTATTTGGAAGGCGTAAACTAAAAGTGATTTTCTCATGCGGACAGCTGGCTGAGATGAGATGGACTGTGCACAGAAATGTGTGTGACTGTGTTTCCCAGTCTCTTCCACTCCCGTGCCTTCTAAAGAGCAGCAATGTGTTTTTCACACAACTATGTGCTGGTCTGTGTGTTCAGGCATGCGTGGCATTTCCCCCCCTCACTTGAGCTCAGTCACAACAACAACAACAACACACGCACACCTTCCTTATGGGCCTTAGGGCTTGGTCCAGAATGCAGCTGCTGTTGATTGAGTGTAGTTACTAAAAGGGCAAAGGTATGCAGCACCTCTACATCTGCCAGAATGTCGAGCTTTTGTCTCTGCAGAAATGCATTACAAGTGTTGTTAAAACACTGGAAAATGTGACTAAGATCAGTCTGAATAAGTCTGTTCCACACATGGTGAGGAATACAATCCTGACAGATGTTCTCATAATCTTTGGCACTAAAATCTAAGTAAAATCAAATAGCACTGCGAATAAATGAATCTGTTCTCATCTATAATATAATGTAAAGAAGCCAGTAAGGTAAAAACCACAAGATTGTGTTCAGCACTGATCAGAGGGTTCAAATTGGATCAAGTCGTGAAAGTCTATTTGGACCTGACTTTTGCATGCTGGAAATACCTCCCTCCTAGCTCATTTCTCCATGGAGTCTTATTTGCAGCTGAGATGGCTCTCGGCAGCAAAACCCTTCCTTAAACCAGGAATCTTATTTTGAAGATTGACACAGCCTGTAGACCCTGTGCAGCATGAAGTCACAAGAAACTGCTGTTCTATCAGCTTTTCCCTCAGTGTTGTTGCTGTTTTGGTTAGCAAAACAACATCAACACTGGATAACCAGAAGAGCACAGAGATTCAAAGTGTGTTCCTGTATATATCATAATCAAAATATTAGAGTTTCCAAACAGCTGAGGACTGTTAGGGACTGTATTTGCAAATTGGTATATTCACTGTTTCATAAGTTTACATTTTGTAGAAGAGACGTGTATTTTGTCTGTTGCATGGAGTCTTACTGCGATAGATGCTCACACCTGACACAGACTGTAGCACCAGGGATAGTAAATGTAAATAAGGGTTTGAAAGATGTATAATGACACACGAGAAAGAGAGTAGTGAGAGAAATGTAGATAAATCTCAGCTGATATCACTGTAATTATAACACTCACATTGCATGATTTTTTTAATAAATACAGATCATACACATCTTTCCATTTCCTGACTGTACCTTTGAACCATACTAATGATTTAAAAACATATGAATGATTAACCTATGATAATATCTTTTAAAAAGGAATTTTGTATGTATTGCCGTATGTATATGACATAATTTCCAGTTTCTTCTTAGCGATGAGACAGCATTTTATTCTATATCGACTCCCACAGGCTAATAGAGATTTTTTAACAAGACATGTTCTGCAAGTTTTCCTTGCGTATTTTTAGGTGTTTCCTTTGTTGAAAAATGTTTTTTTAAAATATCTAACTTCCCATATTTGCTTTATCAAATGCAGCATGTTTCCTGGCAGCGCTTGGCTGTTGTTTTTTTATTCTGTTAGCTGGGTAACTGGCTGGGAAATTATGAGAGAGAGCTAAAAGGACTTCCAGAATAGGCAGAGTCTTAAAAATACGACACTGCAGAAAAACATAAAATTAACAACTTATTGCTCAGTTTGCCTTTGGTTCCGGATATTTGAAGATGCAGTGAAGCAGCTCAGAGGAAACCTTCAGCCTCTATTAGCAAACACTAATTTCTTGACTACCACAGAACTTCAACAAGCATCTTTTTGGCTCCTCTTGTTTCAGACAAAATGTTTGAGGAGACCACATGCATCACTCTGTTTTACATTTTTACTCTTGTCTTAAAAAGTCAGCCTGTAATCGTCAGAGCATCCGAATAGTGGTGGCTCAGATGCCAGGGCCTATTTTTGTAAATGATCATGTACAACTTTGCGACAAATGTTGCCCAGTTTTTATCCTGGCACGCTGTCTGGCACCGATCCTCTCTGCTGGCACGACGTCTGGAGCTATAATGACACATCTTTCTTTAACATCGACTTCAAGGAGGTCCTAGTTGTGAATAAAAATAGCAGCATTTTGCTTTAAGCAAAATTTTAAATAACTAGTGGGAGAGTTTTTACTCACTATTTATTCCAGTTTAAAATTTTGTTGTTATCCTTATAATAGATAACATTTTTTACATACTTTAAATATGTAAATGTTGCCAGGTAAGTGGCACCACCAACACAATTTACATAGTAATTTCTGTCTAAATGCAGTTTTCATGTTCTCAAGTAGCAGCGATTGGCCGTTGGTACACGCAGACCACAGTGAAATATTTTTGCTCCCTTGTTCTGTCTTGAACATGACAGATGTTTCGCTTTTTTTAGAGCAGTGAAATTTAAATGTAAATGACCCTTGTAAGGAGAAGTAATGTACTACTGCAACTCTGTAAATTAAAAAAATCTCACAATAATTGATTTTAGTATTTAACTCCAAATGTACAACTTCAGTTTAATTATTGTACATGACAATAATTAACAAGTGCTTATTTTCGTTATTTTTTAATAATTAGAAATGACAACTAATAAATACCTGAATTAATTTTATCTGAAAATTTGAATATCAATTAAAATTTACTGAATTATCAAAAATAAAAAAATAAAAATACAGAAAGATTTTGTTATGGCTGGGCAATGAAACCCTTGAAACTTGTCAAGCAGACAGTTATGGATAATCTATGGATAAGCAACAAAATGTAACTGCTAAAAAAGTTGGATGCTCACCGAGGTCAATATCAAAGTTTATTAATGGACATTTGAGTGGAAGAAAAAAGTGTGTTAGGAAAAGGAACACGTACAAAAGGGACAACTGCAGCTTTAGCCAGATTGTGAAGCAAAGCATATTCATGGCATGAACTGCAGCTGAAACCAGTGATTCAAGAACCACACACAGACATAGTCAGATCTCAGGCTACAGGTGTTGCATTATACGTAATGAGGGGGTATAGTCTGTAGTCTTCCCAATGACTGTTTAAGCAATAGCTTCTGCACTAATAATATATTTTTAATACATTTTATTTAACATTTTACTTTTCTGAGAAACCATATTAGCTGGAAGCCTCAATCATAAAAATTAACAGAGATAAACACATCAGTCTGTGTGCAATGAATCCATAATAATGCATTTAACTTTTTAATGATAACAGCAAAAAGCTTCATAATGATAATTTAATTTACTGAGATGCACTAATAGTTAACATCTGTTACAAGTCATTGAGATTATTCTCTTTAGCTGGAGTGCCTGTAGTGAAACATTAAGCTATCACTTTAAAGTCCAATAACCTGATAATAGAGTCTCTGGCAGCGTCAAACAACATCAAGGAACTACTAAAAGATTTTCAAAATCATGAAAGATTTTTAATTTTCTTTCTTTTCAATATTGTTCCTAGTTCCAATTTTCTCTCTTGATAAAACGTCAAAAGGTCTTGCAGGAACTACTGTACATGGTCAGGTAAATGAAAGAAGCTCTCACTGTCAACATGCAAAATGTTAAGGCCAAAGAGGAGTGACTGATGATGAAAAATTCTTGGCAGCATTTAGCACTGACCTGGCTTTTACTTGATCCCTTAACATCAAAGACTGAGTCTGAATATAAAATGTGCGGGCAAAGTGACCTTAAGCATCCCTTTTTATTCAACAGCAAGCCTACGCAGCACAGTAAACCATGAACTTGGAAACAAGCTTAACCTTATTAGAAATCAGATAACAACTGCATGTATACATCTGAATAAAGCTTTGGGCGTAAGAAAAATCACTGCTTACAAGTTCTTGAATAAACTGGGAGTTACGTCAACTTTTGGTAAGTTTTACACACAAGCTCAGCATGGACACAACTTAATATTTTCAACCTAAGTTATGGTGTTAATGAGATTTTACCATGACGCAAGTCTCCAATTCTCTTCTGGCCCCAAAGACAAACACTGTAGTCACTAAGCAGAATGCTGAAACTGTAGGAGTGACGAACTGCAGGCCACGATCTAATCTCTACCATATTTGGTTTGGGACAGATGCAGATCAACTACAGTAACAACTATGAGCTGGACTCAAGGGCTTCAGAAGCCAGGCATAAACTGGGAGGTTGGGTGTCTGCAGGATTTGGACAGGTCCATGATTTAAGGTTCAGAAGCTGGAGAGGCCAGTAAAATGGAGCAAACTGTCAGAACGTGGATAAAGCTTCTTGTTTGTCTTTACTTCCACAAATAGCAAATGGGGACAGACAATATGGAGGATGCAGGACAGCTGATGAGCTTTAAATGGTCCTGGACTCTGTTGTCTGCGGGTGATGTCATGGTTGTATCTTTTATCAATGCCTTTTCAAAACATTGCCTTTACAAAATGGGCAAAGAGGTTATTTATTCTACCTCATTTCTTCCTCTAAAAACTGCCTGTCTCTGCCTTACCATCTTATACATGTTCACTTTCTTTTGTTCCTTTTTATCTTAAAAAGTTCAGTAGGAGTGAAAGAGAGAATGAAACAACATCCATCCATCCACATATTTTTGGTGTGGCCTTTTGGTTTGGGATGCATATTCACTGAACAAATGCATCATGAGGTTGTTTGAGCTCCAAGTGTGTAACTCCACATTCCACCACAAAAGTTTCAAAACATATGAAGCAGCACTTCAGTGAACCATCGTATATATATATATATATATATATATATATATATATATATATATATATATATATATATATATATATATATATATATATATATACAGTATATATCATGGTGTGTGGGCGTGTGTGTGTGTACATTTCTCATTTTCAAAAAGTGCCAGGTACTACTGGAACTTTATTCCTGTTAAAGGGGAGATTTATTTATTTTTTTTGTATTTTTACAGCATGTATACTCAGTATGAAGAATCGCTCTAAAGTCAAAGACACAACGCGGTAATTGTGCAGGAGGAGTGAATGCTGCAAGTCAATGACTCGATGCAGTCTTCTGAAACTGATTTGAAAAATAAACTGAACTTCTTGCAATGTTTGATAACTGGGATCAATTGGATTTTATGTGTGACTGAATTGAAATGACTTGTTTGTAAAGTGCCTTAGAACATCATCTGTTGTGAATTGGTCTCATATAAATAAGATGAATAACGATTAACTGATAAAATTGGGCCCTTAATCTCTACAGTGCCATATTTTGACACCAACTCCTCTGCCATGTTTTCCTATGAGCAGTTGGAGTTCAAGAGTATGAATTATGTAACAGCTTTTGATAAGAGACTACACTGTATGGCTGGATGGAAATAAACAAATAATCTCATAGTTTGACACATTCAGCTTACAATGTATTTAGTCAACGCTGGTGAGGAAATGAAGCCAAGCGAAAAGTCCATTTGCTGTGTTTCAGCTGATAACATTTTTAATGGCCTTTATTTTTACTGTACAGCGAGCCACCATCACAGTGAGCCTTAGGAGAAGCATGTGGATCCAGGGCCAATGGTTGCAGAAACCAGGCCAATTCAAATCCAGACAGGAGTGATACAGAACTTCTATTTTACAAATAATTGCAGGAGTTATTTTAAAGGGATTGCACCGTATTCCTTTGCCACATAAATCCTCATGTCTGAAAAGATCGGAGGCCAAGAGATAGAAGAGCTGTTCAGTCCATGATCGCATTCCTCCATGAGAGATTAGCTCTTAGTCGGATTAAGGAGGAGTCAAGACACGCAGGAGAGGCAAAATGTCATCCCTGCACTGCAGGAGGAAACACGAGATAGGAAATGCAGATCATCATGAGGTGATTCAGGAGTGATGGGCAGAAAGGGGTGGACGGGTCTGATATATTTTGTGTTAAGTGGTTCAGAAAAGCAGAAAAAAAGCTTTGAGGTACACATTGTCCAATTATAAAATTAATTAATTAAATTAATAACTCCACCTGTGTGATCACTCAATGAGAATGACAGCACTGAGAGAAATGGTACACAGGCCAGAAAAGACAAATACCAACATGGAGGCAGGTAAATGGGCATAAAGAACAAGCTCCCCTTTGATTACATGAAGTGCTAATCCCCCACCATCTCAAACATAAAACTTACAAAAATGATCAAAAGAAAATGGCCACACTTCTCCCCCACACACAAACAATGGACTGCTTTGTAAAATGTTATGGTGCCTTCATAGACAGAGGACACATAAAGGCAGTTTAAAAATAGTGGGCTTTCAATCTTTCTCTCAAGGCGGCAGACAACTCTCTCTCTCTCAGTCATCTCGGACATTCAAACATCATGGTGTTCTTTGAACCCCCTGCTGTTGCTACAAACTCCAAACAACTCAGGAACTCCAACAGGGTGAGCAAAACCAGTTTAACACGTTTTTAGAAAGAAAACAGCACAACGTCATACTGTTCACTTTTTAAGAAATATCTATTCCTCAGACAAATTTGTGGAGCACTGCATAAAGATGATACTACTGCACTACAGAAGAAGCAGGCTGTAGTACCAATGCTGTTCTCAGATCCAGCTTTTATTAGAGCCATTTCATGGGTTTCCTGTTAACTGTGAAAGTCTTTGAAGCAGCTAACCTGGACATCAGGAAGTTAACCAGCTGGAGGAGGTTTCTGTTTCATGGTTTTAATGAAATAATAAAATAATATCCTGTAGTCAATTTTATCACTGTGGATATAGCAGTATATGCAGTGAAACTATTAATCTTTGCTATGTCATTAGTTGACAGGAGACCATATGCTGAATCATAGCATATGGGAACAGTATCACCATTCAGCCTACCTTCAAATGTACAACAGCAAAAATATAAACCGCATAAACTAAGCAGTAATTACCATAATGTAAAGAAAAACTAGCAGTTTGAGTCCCAATAAACAGGCTTTCTGACAGAGGGTCTGAGAGCAGTTTTACTGGGAAAGTTCATGCTGCGGATTTGGTCCCCTCATCTTTGGGTCAGAGTGGAGCTCCAATGAACAAAATAGCACATGTGTGAAATGCCTATTCAAAAGATAGAGCACGTCACCCCAGTTCTAAAGTCCTTACACTGGCTCCCTGTAGCTCAGAGGATAAACTATGAAACACTGTTGCTAGGGGCGTGCCGTGGTGGCGTAGCGGTTAGCACGACCCGTATTTGGAGGCCTTGAGTCCTCGACGCGGCCGTCAGCGGGTTCGACTCCCGGACCCGAAGACATTTGCCGCATGTCTTCCCCCCTCTCCTTCCCCGTTTCCTGTCAGCCTACTGTGATATAAGGGACACTAGAGCCCACAAAAAGACCCCCTGGAGGGGTAAAAAAAAAAAAAAAAAAAAAAAGAAACACTGTTGCTAGTTTAAAAATCACTGAACGGCTTAGCTCCACAATACATGAAAGATATGATGTGGTTGTACCAACCTCTCAGACCTCTCAGGTCTTCTGGTTCTGGTCTGCTCTGCATCTCCAGAACCAGAACCAAACATGGAGAAGCAGCATTTAGCTTCTGTGCACCACAAATCTGGAACAAACATCCAGAAAACTGCAAAACAGCTGAAACACTGAGTTCCTTTAAATCTAGACTAAAAACCCAGCTGTTTCGAGTTGCATGAAACATTAATAAATAATCTGATGTATAATGACGACAAAATGTAATGTTGTTGACTGTGTGTTCTATGACTTTGTATTTTTGTGTTTTTGTGATGTAAAGCACTTTGAAATGCCTTGTTGCTGAAAGGTGCTATGCAAATAAAATTTGATTTGATTTGATTTGATTGAAAAGGCTAATGCCGTTCTCCAGCAGTCATAGAAGATAACTGGGGTACACCTTGGACAGGGTCGCCAGACAGTATTGGGGTAACAACCATGCAGCTATGCATCCACACACTCATATCTAGGGGCAATTTAGAGAAGCCAATTACCCAAACTGTTATGTTTTGGACTGTGAAAGGAAGCAGGAGTACCAAGAGAGAACTAATTCATACATAGAAAAAAACTACATGAGAAAACACACATACACACAGACAGGTTGGCATCCAAACTTAGGACCTTCTCCCTGCAAGGCAACTGTGCTACCAATTACATCACTGTGCAGCCTCTTTTTCTTAGAAAAATGAAATAAGTTAACAAATAAAACAAAAAAGAGACAGAAATAACTGATTTAAAATCAATCTTAGAAAATCTCCTTTTCTTCTTCAACTTAATTCTTCAACTGCTGTGGTTGTGGCCTTAAGCGGCTTGGGTGGGGGCATAAATATTGAGTTAAAATTTCTTGTCCTCAGTTTTAAACCATTCCACAACAACCTGATGTAAAGAGGAGGAATCACACCTGTTGGATCTGTGATTTCCACCAGGCTGCCCTTCAATAAACACACACAGTCACACGCCTCCCAACAGCTGGCGATGGATCGACCAGCTACATGTAGTTAGGGGACAGATAGCTGGCTGAGAGAGGGAATGGAAGCCCACAGCTCAATCAATGAGCAATCAATCACACACAGCAAGAAGGAGCAAACACAGGAAACAGGAGGCCATATCCTTTAACTACCTCTCAAAGGAAAGCCATCAAAGTGCCGGCTCTGACTCTAGGCTTTTTTCCACGGCCAACTATTACTCTTGTTATGACCCCTCTCAGAGGAGAGTTCTCCGTTTCTGTGTGTGTGACTGCTGCAATCTGTTGCTGTTGGGTCCAGAAACTCGAGCAAAGACAAAACAGAGATACTTGTTTTTGGTCCAAAAATTCAGAGAGAGAAAAGTATTCCACATTTTGTCTCTGTTAGCAACTCAGACCTTTTAGAAGTATTTTAGACACTCCTCTGAGTTTTTTCAAATTACAGAAAAAACACTTGAACAACTGTTTATAACTTAAATTTGTTGTAAAAGTCTCCAAATGGAAAACTTGATTAAAAATGAAAAATATATTTGGTAATGCATATGTTTTAGGTATGTGAGACCACACAGATAGTATTTTCAAACTAAGCCAAAAAAAAAAAGAAATGAGCAACATCAAATGATTAAAAATAGAGCAGTTGGAATTGCCTAAAGTTGGACCATGTTACTACAGAAGTTAAGCCACTATCTTTGGCTGCGGGAATCTGTGATGTGTGTTTTCCTTTCTGTTCTATATTTCTTCTTTGCCTATATGAGCAAGCATACTCTACTGCCATGTTTCTGTATGTTTCTGTTCCAATTTGTTTTTAGAGTCTATATCTTTCTTTGTTATGCTTCATATATTTAAAAGCACACATAGTTTATGCTTCAGAAATAGCAAATATAAGCACAACGTTTATTCACAGTAGGTTGTTTTTTAGTTAACAGATGCACAAGAAATTAGTTGGTTTCCAGCATCAGAGAATTTTTCTGCTCAATCAGCCCTGACCAGCAACAGGCCAATCAGAAAATACTAAAGTTAGATTTTTTTTTCTCACTAGTGAATGCTGCAGGTTGAACAAACAGGAACAATTTTCAGTGTAGAGAATCCTACTGAGTGAAGAGGATTAAAAGTTATCTATTTCAATATAAGTGAGGTACTTCAAATAAAGTCATCTTCTTACAGAGATGTAAGAAGCTTTTCAAAAAGCATGCTATATTTTCTACAAATATCATCACATAAGGTTTGTTAAGGCTACAAGAGAGAAAGCACAAGTCTGATATTCAAGGAGTCTTTGGTCCTTGAATATCATCTAAATCTTTTTTTATTTTGTGGAGAGAGTGTAATCTTTTCTGCTGTCATCTGTTGTGGTAGCAGCATCAGAGCCAGTGACTTAAAAGAATAACAAAAGAAAAGTAATACATTTTCTTTTTAGATTAATTAAGTGAATTGTATTTCAAATTTTCTACTTTAGCTTTGTCATGGAAAATGCTAGATTTAGAAAAAAAAAATGTTGGAAATCTCACAGATTAGGTAAGGTTGTACATTCTTCAGAGGATACAGACACTGTAGCTCTTCACTTAGTGTTGCTAATCATGTTAAAGGATAACATAAAATGCTAAAAACTGCTTGAAAATTTAAGTCTGCAAAAGACCAGAAAAACACATGTATTGCTGTTTTTGTGTTATAGGTTTAATAAATTGGATATTGGCCACAAAATTCTGATTGGTGCTAATATCTATTTAATATCTATTTAATACTCTTTTTTTCCTTATTTGTTTTATGTATATCCATATTAAAAGAACTAAGATGTTAAGATGATATTGTTATATATATTTAAAAAACTGCCATTCCAATGGTAAAAGCAGCGTTTAGCCATCATGATGCCCAACAATGAGGGCTCCCATTAGTTAGGCAAATGTTTAAAAAAGCTATAAACAGGCAGGAAAGGCTCAGGTTACTCTATATTTGATAACTTAATTCAAACATTTAAAAGGTTTTTCCTGAAAAAAAAATAGGGGCATCAGCTCCTAGTGGTCATTAAGAGCAATGTCTTCAGTGAATATAAATATTCTCTTAGATACAAATGGACAAATTTTTAAATGTGTTTAAGTGCACTGATAGGTTTATTTTGTCATAACCTGCAAAGAATCAGCCAGAGACAGAGATTAGGTTTCTTTTGATTTCTTTTCTGCAGAATAGGAGAATTGAGAACAGACGCGACGAATCGCTGTCAAACACTGTCTGGACTCAATTCTGCCAGTTCTTTCTTTGCATTTCTCTTTATTGTATAGAAAAAGGAGGTTGGGCTTCTCTTCACACAGTCACACAGAGAATTGACCAACCGTCTTTACATTCTGAAACCTCTCATGGACATGCCCTTATAAGGGCATGTGGCTGACCACAACTAATCAGTTACATATGGAACTAATAACACATGAATGTTTAACGTTTTTAGCTTCTAAGCAAACATCCTAAACAAAGTTAATAATATACTACAATAAAGAGAAGTTAAGTAAATATAAAAAGAAGAATAATATGAGAGTAATAATATAAAAGAATAATATGAAAAGAATAATATGAAAACATAACTTGTAAAATAAACTCATGAGTAAATGAACAGGAGGATAATTTTCCTAACATGCACATTTAAAATAAAAAGATAATAATAAAGCATATTATCTTTTTATTCTTGAACAAACGGGTAAAAAGGAAAATGTACATACAAGATATTATTATTCTGGGTATTTTCCCAGAATATTATCAGGTAAATTATGAGGTATAATAGTGAGTAACAGCACCAGATCATTTTCAGCCAGTTTTTGCCTGTAAGCATTCATGTCACATGTGGGGATAATTCGGTTCACCTAAAACTGGGGATTTGCCAACTCCCAGTGTGCATAAATTATTGGAGAAAAGGGTGACTGGCAGAACTAATGTGCACAATGAAGAATAATAAACACAAAGGACATCCTCGCTGCCTTGAGCTGCAGTGACAGAATGTCCTTCTGTCTTTACTGTCACTGTGAGTCAGCTCTCATTACCTGAAGAGCTGGATGACCCGTGTTCTCTTACTGACATATGGTACTTCCTACCTACTGCTTCATAGATAACAGTTAGATGATGGGATCACCATGGTGACATAGGATGAACTATCCTTGACCTCTTTTATATCAGATTAATTCTGTTTATAATAAATTAACAATGCTTCTTCAGATCTAACAAGCTCATGTCACTGTGAGTTAACTAAACTCACAAAATGATTCATTCAGTTAGATGATGGGATCACCATGGTGAAAGAGGATGAACTATCCTTGACCTCTTTTATATCAGATTAATTTTGTTTGTAATGAATTAACAATGCTTCTTCAGATCTAACAAGCTCACATCAGTGTGTGTTAGCTAAACTTACAAAATGATTCATTACTGGTATAAGATAGTTGAACAAAAGTGTCATACACTGAATCAAAGAGTCGACCCTTCTCCTTGGATCCTCTTTCATGCACCTTGCAGCAACCAGATGCATGAAGGAACGAATGCTGCAGGCTATTCAAATGTGCACAGGAACTGAAGGCCAGCCATGCCACCATTGTATTTGGGGCATTAGAGTCGACAATGGACAGATGACAATGAACTCTAACGATCAACATGTCTCTGCAGTTCAATGCCTCCTTTGAAAAGGAGACAAAAGATACATTTAGTGACCTCAAGAATCAAGAAACTGCAAAGTCCAGCACTGTGTAGTCATAAATGTACATATAAGGATGCAGCTTTATCAAGTAGTATAGGCACCACTCCGAATTTTGCAGCTAAATTTCTAATCTGTGGTTCTGCAAAGCTTAGACCAGCTGATGACTATTTTAGCTAATGTGAATCACAGAATGATTCACAAAAAATTGGGGGGTTGTTGGAATTGATCATCTAAAAGTGCTTTTGAGTTCTTGACTCAGTGACATCGTTCACATTAAACAGTGTTGTGACTACTATGACCTGGCAGGCTATATGGCGCATCCACTGAGCAATTTTCCGATCCTCTGGTCACCAGCAAGATAAGCCAGGTTTGGTGCATCTCTGATGACAACCAAGGCACAACTCTAAAAAATATCCTGTTTAATTAAAAACCTCTTCATTTATAAGAACAACCTGGTTATCTTAGTGACGGAGAAAGAGAAAAATGTTTAGTGAGCTTCTCCGTTAAGCCTTTGAAACATGAAGTAACAGTGGATTTTGTTGTGTGATGGGACAACAACAATATCACTATGACAACACAAAGCTGGATCAGGAAGTCTCTTCACTGAAACCTTCGAAGATGTTAAACAAAGCGTCAAAGTCCTCCTGTTTACTCACCGACCTCACAGCAGAACTGTGGTGGCTGCTGTGCATGCAGCCTCAGGTGGAAGCACAACTAAAACCTGGCCTTTTGTTCCAGACTGCAAAGTGTTTCAGCAGAGACACGAACAATACACACACTCGCACAGCGAAACACACATATACTCAACTCCACCACAAGATCCTTCTGAGCTGCGTCTTATACACCCACACACATGCACCAAACACAACCTGACCCGCCTCCCCTCTCCCTCTCTTCTTCCTTCTTCGTTCCTAACTCTCTGCCTCACACCCTCATTCATAAAATGGCCGCTTTGCAATTTCAGCAGCTGGCATGGAATTTATGGATGAGGGGTCAAGGGCAGCAATGGGCCAGGAGGGTCTTGTTACTTTTGTTTCTTGTTTTTTTTTCCCTCTCACTCCTTCTCTGTCCATCTTATCCCCAGATTTGTCTGACTAATTCCTGTTCTTCATATGTGAAGAACAGGAATGTGCCATTCTGTTCCCTTCCGTCTGCCTTCCTCCAATAACCTGATACCCTGGTGGCCTCGGAGAGAAACTGAAGCTATGTGTTTGACAGAAAAAGGCTGTCGAAAAGGAGTTTAGGGGCAGGAGTAAAGTGCTGGAGACTCCTCCTTAGAGGCCAGGGAGAGGGGGTACGGGGACATTCTCAAGTTATATCCCTTGAACACGAACTCAGTGTTCCTGCAGTTTTACCACATCACACAGACTCGCATGCAGACTCATGTGCCAAGTTTTTTTAAGTGGCATGAGGTTCCTTTTTGTTGTTTATAACATTCTTAAAAGAGATCTTTTTGTCCTCTAATGCAGAAACATTTTGCAATCTATGTTTGAGAAGCACGTCAATTAAACAGGACAAAAACAATACGTTCAAAATCACAGCATAGTTTAACAGTCGGTGTCAATGTTTGTCCTTTTGAATGTGACAAAGACGTGCATCTGTCCCCCCAGTCACACCACCCTACAGCGACTTCTGATGTACACAAATTAAAACACACTCAAGCAAGCACTGCAGCTGCCCCTCACGCACATGTGCACTCGCCTCCTTCTTCCTACTCCTCCTCCTGCAGACCCACGCAGATGAGGGTACAAGCACAAAGGGGAGAGAGAGGTAAGAGTTGGGGTCGCCTCAGGCTGGAATGAGTTTTCATTTGAGGAGCTTGGACGACACCTTGGCTTTTGTTATAACATCATGAAAAACAAGCATGTTTCACATGCATGTGAAACACTCATTGAGGTTAACAATCGCTTTTACAATAAGGCCCTGGCCAGAGCAGCAGCATACAACAGTTTTTAGACGCATACAACCTAAGCATCTTCAATTAGATACACTTAGTTCTACTTTCTTTAAAAACTCTTTTAATGTTATCAGAGCAACAAACTCGTGGAGATCTAAGACATTTTGCAATTAATTACAGGCAGATGGAGCAACCGATTGCAACAGACCTTTTCCCTAGTTCACTTTGGACCCTTGGAACTGTGAGAAGGTAGAAGTTCTTTAAGCAAAGACAGTAACATTCCACAATCTTTTAGTTATTATAGTTTAGCAAGTATCTTGATAGAATTCTAAGAACTACTTTAAAGTTTAAGATGTACACCTGCCCTGTCCTCTCATAAAAAATAGAGGGGGCTAAGAATTTCTGAAATATGTTATTGATCTAAAATCATACAGAGCAATATTATAGAACAATATCAATACACCTTCATAAATGATGGTATAATCTATAACCACATTGTTTTAAAGTCTTGTTCAAAACCTTTGATGTGTGTCCGCTCATTGTCAACAGTAGAAAAGATCACAGTAACCTTTTACTACAAAGATCATTTATGCAGGAAGTCATTACTGAACTACATAGAAGAAAATAGTAAAAGAGGCCAGGTTTCTCTTCATGCACCAAAAAATCTCTATCTTGGAAATACTTTTGGCCCTCAGATTTTGAAACAGATGTTACTGTGGATATGAGGGAAGGAACAACCCAAAGCTGAAGGTAGAGTACACAACACAGTTTATGCTAAGGCTAAAGCAGATAACTCCCGCAGTAGTAGATAAGATGACCTCAACTGTTGTTTGTGAGCATAAAGTTTATCAATAGAGTAGGTAAGAAAATGTTTGTTTTTATCTACTGAAGTTTTTAGTTTTAATAGGTTCTTTATCAGTCCACTGTCTATATGAAGGCTGTCCGAATTTAATATTTTGAGTTGCAGTTTTTGTTAGAAGCAGTTATTTGCTACAGTCCCTTATTGTGGCCAGATTGGGCTCACCAGAGAGACATTTTAAATGCCTGCATAGGATTTTGGTACCACCTTTAGACATCAATGTGAATTGATACCTTTAGGTGTGTAGCTACTATTCATTAATACTTTAGGTCTCAAAGTATTGATACCTAACAATTCCTAACAAGTCAATTTCCATTTACATTTTTTTAATATACAAATTTAATAAATCCAAAAAGAGGTGTTAAAAAATGGGTTAAGAGTTTGTCAATACAAAAAAGGGCATTACAATTTGCAGTGTACTATTCATGAATTACAAATGTTTTAGCTAGAAAACAATAACATGTTGCGTAGACATATGTGTGTGATTTGTTTAAGCTCCGGTTATATCATCAATGAACTAGCAACGTGATTACTACTGTTTTTCAGCTACAAGCAGGATATTGCTTTCACCCTCCTCTGCCCACATGTCCCAGCCCACGCAGGCCAGTCAGCCCACCCACCAGCCGTACTCCGATCACTTGCTTGCTTGCATTTCTATCCTGGCCTCATTTCACTCAAAATTTCCACAGATGGGCACAGGAGCTGTGTGGATGCGTGTTCAACTTTTAGTGTACGTACGTCAGTCACACCACAACTTGGTGACGAAAGCATCTGAGTTGGAGTCGAGGGACACAGGAGCTGGGGTTTGTGCAGGGGGAAATGCTGCATCTTTAGCCGGCAGTGCAAAAGAGGGTTAGCGGTAAACAAATGAACTAACATCCAGGCAGCTCTGCTTGGTGTGGTTATGGCTGCCTGGCTATTTATATGTGTCCCTCCTTTAGAGAAGGAAGCTGCTCCTATTGGATCCAGATGTGAGAGAAAAAAGTGAACTGAAAGGTGATGGCAGGGATGAAATAGAGGCTGTGCTCATGTACTGCTACTGTAAATATAGGAAATTTAGCAATATTTACTATAATATAGACAAAAATAAGATTTCAATCCCCCTTTTAAAGAAAAGGTATTTTCTCCATGACTCATTGTTACAGCAGAAAAAACAACAGAGCGATTTGCTGTATTTTGCACTTTTTTTTTTTTTTGCAAAAACCAGGCATGTCTTAATTTTTAGGATGCAGTGTGTACAGATACCAAAGGTCCAGTAACTTCTTGCATTTTGTAATTTTTTTGACATTGCAATTCCCTCCAACGGTTCAGAGGGAGATGCATTAAGAAATCCACTGACCAAAATTAATTGTCTTCAGTCTGATTGGCTTCAAATAGTGAAAGGTAGATCAGAAACTCACATTTTTCTGACCAGTCGGTGCCACAAGGTTACTGACAGCAACACTCTTAACTCTTATTGAGAAAAACACAAACAAAAATGAGTAACATGTTTAAAGAGGACACACAACTCTTTAAAAAGAAATAAAATGATTATGATGGGTAATGTCTACAGTTCATACAAGGTTTAAGAAAAAGCAATAGATAGATAGAATACAGTATGTCAAATACAGATAAAATACCAACTTTGTATTTGTTTTGTCTTTGTTTTAAAATATAAGTAAACCCATCTTTTTAAAATACATGACTGCAAGAAAAAAAAATATTTACAATGTATCTTTTTAGTGTAGTAATTAAAAAGAAATTGGAAATGAACAAATCCTTACTGAAATAAAAACAGAATTCTGACCAGTCCAGTTCTAATTATTTTTTTTTAACAATAAGAATGTTTGTTCTTAGTAAAAAAAACACTCTGTTCACTAGGCATTTCTATGGAAAGAGTAAAATACATCTGAATTGAATAACATGCTTTAAAAAAATTCACATTGTGAAAAGGACAAATGTAGGTCAGACAAAATAACTGTATGGATCTGCTTCTGGAACTTTATTTTGCATAAAAATGTTTCACTGGCTCTAGTGGAAGTGCATTGGGATGGAGTAGGAAAGGTAAAGCACTCTTCTGATAAACTGAGGTCAAGACCTCTGTAATTGGATAGTCAGCAGCCGGTCACCAGTCAGCTATGAACCCACTGATCTGCTCGAAGATCTATAAATGGATATTTAGGCCGAACCAACTGAGATGTACAGATGAAGACAAAGTGTGGGAGGATACAGAGGAGAGCTCTGAATAGTTTCCCTTTAAGTAGCCTAAAATAACAGAATCATTCTTCCTATCCATCAGTTTCCAAGGATGTGACTGTTAATGCTGTCACATCTGGCTCTACCACCCTCTGCACTGTTAATGGGATACGGATAGGGATAGCTATTCTAAGATATTACATACTGATCACTTGATCTGCTTTTGCGTTAGATATAGCTGGTATGAAATGGTTGACGTAAGACACACGCGAAATCACCCACACAAGGGTTGGTTTCGGTTTTGGGTCATGAGGTCTGAACAGGAGCCATTGTGGACCGCACTACCCAGCAGCCACACTGGCTAGGGGCTCTACTCACCCCTTGATATAGCTCAAGTTTGTACACTGATGTCAGTCCACAAGCAGCCCGTGTGACGTCAGCGGGCGTGTGCTTTGACCATAGCCATGACATGGCTTCATGCAGCGAATGCGAGGAAGGCCGGAGGAGAAAAGTACGCTACTGATGTCATAGTCATTTGCAGTGCCCCTAAGGCCAAAACCAAGATTAGCTTTTCTTAGGACAAGCAAGATAAGACCTTTGCATTTTGCTGTGCATATTTGCTGTCAGGCTAATGGTATAATTATATGTCTGCTCTCAAATAACTCCAAAATGCCCGATGCTCACAGTAAGGCTAGTATTCAAATAAAATAGCTCTGACTGGTTGACCAGCAGTTGCTGGCTTGTATTTAAAGAAAAAAGTTAGGGTTGGCAAAGGGTAGTGAAATGCATGTAAATAATCTCAGTTGAAAGAAGACCATCAGATTGGATAAACAGGTCAGATTGGATACAATCTAAGCCTTGCATTTCTCTATTCTTTGTTCATAATGATGATGTAAAACTGTGTTTCTTATTTTACTGTTCAGTCATAGACAGCTTGTTATTAAATTATCTAATAAAAGAAACATCCTCATCCGGCATTAACTGTATTGTCTATTTAACAAAAGTGCTAGTTAAACATTGTAAGTTGTGTGTTGATGTTGTTGTGGGCTACTTAACCTCTAAGAGCATCTTAGAATTGATCTGTCTGTCTGTCTTTCTTCAAAGGTAGAGGGGGGAAAAAAAGTAGGTTTGCCCAAAAATTTTAATCTTTCTTTCTGACTCCAAAACACAAAAACACCCATTCTAAAGCACATTCCACTGATCCCCATGAGCTGCCCACCGAAGCCTCCTGGTAGCCACTCTACTGGCTCCTAACGCTGAGGCCACCCGCCGTGAGGGAAGCGGAGAACGGTCTGGCATTCCACAAGCCTACGTGCAACATAACACAACCGCACAACAGCATGCATAGAGGGGCATGGCCGGAGGGGATGGGTGCTTGCTACCCTCAGAGTACACCCTGTCACATTCAATGACAACAACACACACAGATTTGAGGAGAGCACGCTTTGGCACAGTGTGTGAAAATGAAAATCCTCTGTGGTTTCGTTGGAACATCTGTTGCTACTGTTTGACCAAAAAAGCCCCTGCACCTGGAAACCTGTCCTCAACATGATCAAAACAATTCTGAACGTTGGGACTGCAGACCAGTAAGGAATGAAGTGGGTCTACTGGGCCTAAGTCAGTAACCAGACAGCCCACTCCTCTCCTAAGCTTGTGTGGCCAGCTGTCTGTCTGCCTAAGCTTTGAGAGCACATGCCTTACACGGTTCAGGGAGGGTGCAGTGGAGGCTGGTAAACACCCCTCCCATATTCTACACCAACCGCCAAAATCAAATCATGAAATACTTGGCTTCCCTCATTAAAATCTCAGGATGAAAATGTGCATTTTTATCTTCAGAGCTATCTAAGGTTCAAGCAGAACTAAAAAAATTATCTTAAGTGCTACTGTTTTATACAAATGTTCTAAATTTTTGATATTATTTTAGACTAGAGGCCACCACTGTAAGATTTACTAAGTAAAGAGTATAAAACTGAGGAAGAATAGGCGGTAAAATTTATCCAATATTGATACGAATGATACACAAAGAGAATGTTGTCACAAAGCCAAAATAATGTTCGTATCCAAGGTTGAAGTGTTATCTTTACACAACGATGTGATGGAGTAATGGTGTACCAAGAACTTAAAGCACAGATGTTAGATTCTCAGTTCCCACTTGCACACAGCAAGTTGGCTTTCATTTAAAGCACTGATGAACCCCATTTTAATAAAGAAAAAAAAAAGGAAAAAGAAAGCTAATCTTATCTCACGGAACCAGTTATGTAAGAGGGTACTTAGAGCACCGTGCTGAACAGGGGTGTACACATTTGTTTTATGAAGATCGCTTACTGTTGCTTACCGTAAGGTATAGCTGGGTAATAAGGACCACAGAAATGCTGTCGATCTAATCTATAAAATAATAGAACAAATTTATTGTGCCTAAACAGTGAGGTAAAACAGTGACAGTTAGCTCTGAATCTGTCTGGTCTATTGCTAATGTGTATCCTTTTTTAGTATAGTTACATTAATACCTTCGACTATTTCACTTCTGCGCACTTAAATCACTGCATATCATTTTAATTTTGAGTATGGAAGCAAATGGCTATAAAAATGTCAAGTCTCATGTGTTTTTTAATTTATTACATGATCTTTTCTTAAGTCTTTACATTTCATTCTAATTTTACATGATCTCAAAAGATGGAGAAAAGTTAGATGTTGAAATAATCTGGATAACAATAAAGCAAAACGATAAAGCAGTACACTCATTAGATGTAGCAAAGCAGTGATAGAAGTAGATTAAATGATATGCATTCGATGAAAGAAGGTTCACTTCAGTGGTTAGAGATTTGACAGACATCATTGATAATATGACATGTCAAAGAGGCTGAGGTACAAGTCATGCTTCATTTGAAGCCATGGTTACATTGCTAAAGTAAACATCACTGTGGTACTTGGCAGGTTTGTGTGAATAAAAATGGAAATCCTCTTTGTTCCTATGTTGCCAAACCAGAGTGTGAAATAAGTTATTGCCTGAGAAGCACTGCAGTTCTGTCAAATGAAAAAAAAAAAAAAAAAAAAAAAAACAGTGCCACTACGTGGCGCAAAGTCCAATGAAGTTCCCCTCTGGTAATTCACTTGTTTAGCCTCCTTGCTTCCCTGTTCCTCTCATTTTCACTGAGAGATAAATGACTGCACTAGTTGTCTTTGATAGATCAGGGATCAGCCTTGGGCACAGGATGTGATAACCAGGGTCATTGGCTGCAGCACTGCAAGCATCCCTATCTCCAAATGAGAACAAGAACTAAGGCAGCTCTTTGATGGACAATTTGCCCCTATATAGTCAGCATTTATTCTTGCAAGTGGAATACATGAAAGAACATGGCAGTGCACTCTTAACCCCACTTCGTCATTTGGGCACATGGCTGTTTTTGGTCAGAGGTGAACCCCATGTTCTCATATTGCTGCAGCTGTCAGAGACGGGCCAAAGGATCCCACTGAGAAGACACTTATCTGACTATCTCACTCAGACATATTTTGTTTGCATGCATGAGGGTAAGCTGTGAAGTTGTAATGTTATGTGCGGGTCAATGAATAACTGTGTCAAAACAGCCACAGGTGTGCAGAAGCAGTATGTGCTCTTAAAACTAAAGGAGCTTTTTATCATCAAAACAATCAGGAAGTATATTTGAGACTTGCACAGGAATGGTGTCGGGGGACTGGGGTGTAGTGTATTGCCGTATTAAAATTTCTTCCACCCCAAGTAAAACTGAAAACCTCTCTGTGATTCAGTAAGGACTTGAATTAAATCCTCATGGACTGTGGAGACTTCACATTGGAATTCAAGCAACTTGTATTCTGAGCTAATGCTCAAATAAAATGAGAAAAAAAAACAAAAAACGTTCTTGACTTCCCATGACACTGAGCAGCATTCCAGTGATATTTTTTCTCTTTAACCCAGATAAGATGGTTCTAATTTTCGGCTGTAGTTCACACCTAGCGAATCTTCCCAATTTCTTGATTAGACCGTCTCCCATATTCCTCTCAAGGCAGTGCATGTGCACCGTTTATAACCAATTTTTTCCTTCCACTTAACTTCGAATTTGCTTGGATACAGGACTTTTTAAACAGCCATTTTCTGATGTCAAGATATTTTGTGACGTATTAATGAGTTTTCATTGGACAACTGTTAGTTCAGCAATCTTGGCCATGACTGAGCAGGCCAACTTTCATAAGTTGTGTTTAAGTACAATCATTTATATCAAAGCAAATTATTCCTGTTAATTAATATTTTGAGTCTTTGACACATTTCTTTGTTAATGATTCTGTGTAAAGGCAAGGAGATTATATAATCAAGAGTACTTCAGCAATTGTGGTAAACAGCTATTTAGAAACCTCTACTAAGTCCAAAACATTTATGTATATATTTATGTAATAATCTCAGAAAGTAGTCTAATCTTTATAGTAGATGGATTTTGAGTTTTCATTAGCTGTACATTTTCATCATTTATATTAAGAGAAATAAACACTTGAAATACATTAGTATGTGTAATCTATACAGTATGAATGAATCCAGTGATATTTTAACATCATAGAAAATAATAGCAATTCTAGAACATCCAAGCTGAGCATGAACACAATCAACTGACGTGTTCAACTGTAACTAGTCCAAACTTGAAGGAATTGTGTCAGAGTATAAAAGCTCAAAAAGTAACAGAAGATTAGCTGTATCCCTAGTCTGACTGCATGTATTACCTTTTACAATACAACTCAATAATATTATCGAAGACCGAAAGAAACGAGGAGGAAAACAGTGACATCACAGCCTAATCAGGGTTACAAGGACTAAGAAGCAGATTTTTCTAAAAATACTTAATTTGCTTGAGTTTTATTGGCTGAACACCTAATGTTGGAGGAGCTTAGTGAACGTGTGACGTGTGAGCAGCTCATGTACCTTCACACATTCTTTATTTGGGCTGTTCCTGTAAAGCCCCCTGTTAAACTCACAAACACAAGCTTAAAGGAAACCAAGGTTCTAAATATGTACTTGATCATTTCCAGATCTTTAGAGCAAAATGAAACAACAAAAGTAACGAGAGTTATGAAGTAGAACTCTAATTGTCAGCATGGAATCTTTGGGACCTGTCTTACTGTTTTGTCGTCATTTTTTTTTGTGTGTTGTTGTTTTGTTTTATTTTTTTAAGGAAGACGCTGTTATTTTGTTGAGTAATCCTGAGTAACTCATCACACTGATGAGTCATTTTAATTATCAGTAAGCAGGCTTAAAGAGCAACACCAAGAGATGGTCTTCCAGGTCAGCAACTGCTTTAAGTAGAGTCTGAAGAAGTATAAGAAAACCTCCTTCATGATGGAAAAAGTGTGAAGGAAAGAGAGCCAGTTAGTGCCGACAACTTTTCAGGGCGCTATAGAGTTGGTCAGAGTTTATCAGACAAAGCATGCAATGAGGAAACAATAGGCATTCTTCCAGATCTCCCTGCAAGGGTCAGACAGTGAAAAGAACAACGCCCCCCACATGCTGCGTCCTATAAAAGCACTGTCTGTGTTTTGCACAAGCTTCAACTACCAGGCATCAGGAACAACAATTTCACGAGGCAGACATGACATCATCAAGAGAATAATACCAACGCTGTCACAATATGTGAGATGGATTAAGCCTGAGTCAATAATCAACTGACTCATTTACCAGAATCTGCCCATTGTCTGTTCTCTAGCACCCTTCATTCCAAGATACCATTGTATCCATTTTTTTTATCTGTCTCATTGCCAGAGGAATCTTTAGCATGCAACAACAATGTCAACCGAGAACTCAGTCAGCAGAATTAGCTTAAAATGACAGCAAAATATTACATAAATAAAAATTTAAAAAGTAAAAGTCACTGTTATTGGAAGATGTCTGGTTAAAGAACCATTAAGTTTGCTGCACACTGTTGACCATGTTAATAAAAATTCATATAAATACAATTTTTATTGTAACAGGCTTATTATATATTTTTCTTTTACATGACAAACTTGAAGTAGACATTGAAAAATGTTTCATTCAGGAGTGAATTGCTGATGTCAACTGAGAGAATTTCAGACAAACTGTATCTGTTTTATGTAGAAAATAGTTGCTAATATTTGTCTTTGAACACAATGAATGAAATTATCTGCTGTTTGCCTCACCAGATCTGGCTTACAGAAACTACTCTGAAAAGGCATTATACAAGCTTTCTCATCATTGCACATTTTTTGTTACTGAAATCATTGGATAAATATTTTCTATTTAGAATTGTTCTCCCCTTACGGGCATACAAAAAATTGGATTTGGATTCACTACAAACATGGTGTTTGTGGTTAATTAAATGTAACTGTATTTGGTCATGGTCAGGCCCAAACGTGTTCACACTCGTTTTCATGCTAACTGTGTATACAGATTGACAGCCTAGTTCAGGTTTAGACTGTAAATGTAAAGCAGTGAGCAAAAACTAGATCAGTTTTGATCAGTTTGAGCTGAATTTAAAACTTGTTCCTGTGTAAACCTGCACAACTCTCTGGCAGCACATCAAAAAACAAGTGGGTGATGAAGGCCCTAAAAATATCAGAGGAATGAAAAATATGAACCTAATGAAATTATGCATTTCCTTTCCAAAATCATCAGCATGCTCAACTTTCATAAGTTGTGTTTAAGTACAATCATTTATATCAAAGCAAATTATTCCTGTTAATTAATATTTTGAGTCTTTGACGCATTTCTTTGTTAATGATTCTGTGTAAATGCAAGGAGATTATATAATCAAGAGTACTTCAGCAATTGCGGTAAACAGCAATTTAGAACCTCTACTAAGTCCATCTTCAGTTCTGTAACTGTTCAAATACACAGGTGGAAAACTAACCCTTCACATCCCTCTTAACACAGGATTCAAACAATGAAATATGATGGTGGCAGCATCGCCAGCAGGCAGGGAGAAGTTCAATACAGGGCAATCTTGCATAAAAAGCCAATTAAAGTCTTAAGACAGAGACACAGGTTCCCCTTCCACCAGAAAAATATGCAACCAAAGTTAAAATGAAAACATTTGCATCAAAGAATACTCATGTTTCAGAATAGCCCAGTCAAAGTTCAATTAAACTGTGATACTGTGACAAGACTTGGAAATTCTTGTTCCCAGGGGTTTTCTGTCCCGTCTCACTGAAGCTCGAGCTATTTTGTGAGGAAGAATGGATACATGTATCTGAAGATCTGCAAAAGTTGGTTAAAACGTATCCTGGGGAGCCCTACAGCAAAAAATGCGTTTGCAAAGTATCCGGTCAGTAGTATTGAATGACACACTTTTCATATTTTTATTTGAAAAAAACCCAACAAAAACTATAAATTATTTCTTTTTCACTTCAAAGTTTTATGCCCCTTTATGTTGGTCAAGCATGTAAAACTGCAACAAAATATATTGAGGTTTGTGGATTTAACTTGACAAGGTAAGATCAAGTACAAGAAGTATTTGCAAGGTACTCTACCGTACTGCTCTACTCCACTCCAAGTTGAGGAGCTATAATGTATATATATTTGTGAACTTAAAAGACCACTATTGATCTTTCAGAGGCTGTTGTGAATACCAAAAGTAATTAAAGGAGTTTTATTACAAATTTTAAGCAGGGCAGATGCAGCACAAACGAATCAAATCCTGCACTGAAGGACTGTAATTGAATCGAATCATGAGGATCTGCCAAGAACTCACAGCTGTACAGTTTCAGGGAGCATCACACTTGAGAAAACTCGGTTAGCAGGTTCATGATCATTTATTCAGTATTTACGGGCACAAAAAAAAAAAAATAATCAGTTAATGGGGAGGAAAGGCTACTCAGATGAGCAATAAAAGATTCTGGATCTAATAACACAGGGGGCTTTACGCTCCTATTACCTCCAAGAAATCAATTCAAGAATGATATCAGAGAAATATTATCTGGTTAAATAAAACACAGATGAAGGAATATCTCATGAAAGAAATCTAGTTAAGCTTTTAATGCGAGTTCAAATTCACAAACAATTTTAGAGAATAATGTGCATCTTAACTCAGGGTCACAGTTTTAACAGTGAGTCAAATGTCGCCTAATTGCTACATAGCCTTGGTGATTCAGCTTAGATAGAGTCAGAACTACTCCAGCACATTGTTAATGGCACTTATAAGTGGCCATTGGCACAAAAAGCCTAATTCATTTCTGCTGAAGAGAGAAGCTTAGTCAGAACAATGACAGCAAGGCAGCAAAGGTATGAGGCAAGAGGACTGTGATCTTCACAGTTAATCAAAGTCAGGGGCCATCAGGAAGGGGAATGGGGAGAAAATCTAACAAAAAACAGAAAGATAAACACCAACGGTAGATAAATTTCTACCAGAATGCCTTAATTCTCTGAAGATGCCCGCAGCAGACCAAAGATGGGGAAGGATGCCAAAACATTAAGTGGAAACTCACTGGTTCAACAGTCACGGTCTGGAACCGTTTTAATAAGCTGGAAACTATTTCCAAAATAGTTGATGGTTCCGATGCAGAACAGAGACAAAGACCTGCATTGTAAAGGCAGAGCATGTATTTTCCTTCGCTGATCAAGTTTGCTGCCAAGAGGCAGAGTCCAGGCGACACTCTTAAGAGCAGTCGCCGCTGTTTCTTCAGGCCCCACCTACTGCCCCACCTCTTTACACACAAACACAGCCTTTTTTTTTTTTTTTTAACCACAAAAGGCAGACATGCAAGACCTCCTCTGTCGAACATTAGGGCTGCAAAACATTCCCAAAAGTGGCCCGTCTACTCTCTTTCCCGAATCAGTCTGCAGGATGATAAAGTTAATTTGGGCCATTTAGAGGTTCAGCATTTACATGAGAAAGTTTAAATCAGCAAAACCACCAGAGATTCTTGGAATGGGTGTGTCCGTTAGTTGACAGGAAGAAAAAAAATGAAAGGCGCGTAGAAGAAAAAAAAAATCACATAAAAGCACATTTCCCAGCAGGATTGGCCCGTGTTTCATGCTCAGACAGCGGCCCTTTACTCCAGTTTACTTATTCAGACACAAACATACACAAACACAGGTTACAAGAAAAAACGTTTAAGAGCTTGGCAGCTCTGCTCTCTTTGTACTTCAACCGGAGATGATCAGTTGATTTCTTGTTTAGCCATGTGGTAAGATGGGACCCTGCAGCTGTGTGGATATTTTTGAAACCTTGCTGCTCTGGGCCTAGACTTGAGTCCCCCACACACTCACTCTGCTTCCAGTAGCTGGCCTGTCTTGCCCCGCCTAGCTTGTACTCACTCCATAAATCAAGGGCTTCATCTCCGTTGTTGTACTTAAAGGGGGGAAAAAGAGACAATGACGGCGGCAGAGGAGGATCTGTTAGCCGTGTTCCGAGAGGCCGCTTCCTCCCACTGCCTCAGAGCCAGAGGTTTTAAACACATGCTTATGTGTAGCGTTTTCTTGACAGCCGCAGGCACTAAGTGATGGATGCCGAGGTGTCTGTCTCCATGGCAGCGCAGGAGAGCATGTCGGAAAGAGAACGTATACAAGAAAGCTGGAATATAGTAAAAACTCTTTTCGATCTTCTCACAATACTATGAAGAACATAGATCTTTTCATTAAAGTGATTGAAACATAATAAAATGAAAAAAATATAGTTACAAGGCATTATAAAAGTATTAAGAGTGCAAATCTTTTCATGATTTGTCAGGTAGCAACCATAAACCTCTCTTCATCTTATTGAGATTATATACTGTATATATACATAATGGAAGAAATGGGATTGCTTATTTTCTTCACAATTTTGAATACATATCTGAAAAATGTGGTATGACTAACTGTGCTTTCTTTCATCCCAACCATTAAATTCTCTTCCAGGTGTGAGCATTTAAAGTCCATGCAGCTGACCAGATCCATCACTGGCATACACAGCAGGAAGGGTAAGAAAATAGAGAAATATAATAGCCACCAATATTGCACATATTAAAATTGCAATGGCTATTAAACTTGATAGTATGTGATTAAAATCTAATATAATGGGGAATTTTGTCCCGGTGATAGTCTCAGATAGGTTCTCTGTTGAAGTGTTAGGTATGCCTCCATCCTTGAGTCATGCACCAAACGTTTAGTAAGAGGCCATAAAATGACCTAATGCACACTATGAAATATGTGAAACAGATATTAAATTAAATTGATTGTACTGTACATAGCAATTTCCAATACAATCTGTTCTGGATTGATTGAATAAACTGACTGAATAAACAATCCTTTACGAAATAGAAACAGCACTAGTTATAACGCATAATTAGATTAGACAATAAGGACAATTGTAAGAAAAAATATATAAAAATGGGAAAAAAGAGTTATACAAAAATCTATATTTGAAAAATAAAGATGCCTGGAAAAGGAAAGGAGGAAAAATAAAAGGTTGATCTCTCATTTATGGAGTCTAGCACTTCTCAGTGCAGCAGTCAGTGTTTTTTTGCTCCCTGACCTCTGGACCTTTGCTGCACATCTTCCCCCCTTCACTCTTTCTCTGTGCCTTTCCTGTCTGAAATATTCAAGACCAGAGGCATCACAAAATCTAAAACTAAACAAAATTAAAACTAAAGATAATTTTAAAAAAATGCAGGAAAAATAAAAACAAAGTAAAAATTCATTACAATTTTATAGTATATGTAGCAACATGTAGATGGTCTTCAGACGCTTGCCATTAGTTTATGAATAATACTTCGAATTAGCTATTCTCATCAAAAATTAAAGTAAATGGTTTTGAAAAATGCTTTGATTAGAGCCTTGGAAAATTACTGTATCATGTAAATAAACAAGACTAACAAAAAATATATTAGCTTCAAAATGCTGCAATTTGCTAAATGAATGTAACTGTGAGCTGTGATTCTGCACAGATATTCAGTATATTGGTATACACTGAAAAAGGGTGATGCACATGTCTGCTCATGCACTTCCCAGCTGCTGATTGATGTTCAGGCTGACATAAGTGGTGTAGGGTTTTGTTTTTGTTTTTTTCTGAACACTAAGCTTAGTGTTTTGAGTTAATCTCCATCCCTTTAAAAGGCGTTGTTGACAGAGGGCTGTGCCATAATGGCGAAATAAAAAGCCCCAACCTATTGAGTTAGCTCTCAAACAAAAAAGAGAAAAGAAAAGTTATGTAAATATTTAAAAACAACAACGGAGACTAAAATCTGCCTTTGTAAGTTTGCAATAGAAACGTTTTGCATTCCAGAAAAGGAGACAGAGAGGAATTTATCCATGTAGTAAATAAAAAGTACAGAAAAGGAGGAAATGAGAAACTGAGCTCTCTTGTTTTCAAAAACTGGGAAAGAAACAAATATAAGTACAATTAAGGGGAATAACAGATTGGTCTTTGCTTCTTTTTACATTCTGTCTACCTAACACCACTACGGTACACATACTGGATGGGCATTTTTAATACATCTCAGAAATGAAACCAGAGGCACAACAAAACAAGCAGGAGAAAGTCAAACCAGGACAAAATGTGAGGGGATTTCCTGAACAGGAATGATCGGTGTCATTACCCCACATGCAGGAAGGGAACAAGAATGCTAAAAGGTCGGCATGATAACACCATATATTATGCAGGCACGTAGGTGGAACGTAACAACAACCCTCTAACAAGCAAGTACATGTCTGCTGTGGAAATCTAACAACAACAGGGCACACAGGAGCGGATAGCGTCTAAGAAGGGTTAAAGATCGAGACAAACTTTTAATTAACTCCCAATGTTGAAGCAGACACGTTGAAAAGCAGAAGGTTAACGGAAAAAAAAAACTGGCACTTAACAAAGTCTGACAGTAAAACTGAAAAAATGTGAGTAATAACATGTGATGACAATGTTTATATGCAGCCGGGAGGATAGTGCCTTTCCTGTTTATCAGACCGCCTGAGAGAGAAAGAGCAGGTTCCTGATTCACAGTCAAGCACAAACAAGCCTAGTAAGCTTTGTTTTCTGTAACCGATGCACTAACAGGAGCAGGCTGGTGGGGGTGATTCACACCGTACTTATGCGGGAAGGGTCATTTCAGAATGGATAGTTTTCAACCATTGCCTTCTCATCGGGATGGAAGAGATGAAAGGTACCAATGTAGCTCTGCTCTCTTCCGACCCGCATCAAGCTATCCCTTTTTTTTCTCTTGCTTCATCAGCAGAGCCTGACTGACAAAGGAAGATGCACAGTAACACAAAACACAGTCAAATCTGATATTTTACATCAGACATCTTTTAATGCCGCCCAGGATAAATGCCCACATCAAACAGACTTTGCCATCTTAATATCAGATATCAGTGTTGAGCAGAAAAACCCTCTCTTGTTTCTGTTTTTGAGGAAACTGCCAAGTTGAGCTGTACAACAAACTTAAAGTGTGAATGAAAAGAGACAGATATTTTGCTTTGACTCGTCTCTTTCATTCAAGTTTATTGAGTGTGAAGGTTTGTGCTTCTTGTAGCACCACATCAGATAAAAAAAATATATCTAAATAAATTACCAATATCCCTCGTCTAGACTCAACGCTTGCCAAAGCAACAAATCTCTCTGCTGATCTTATTATTGGGTCAGCATTGCGCTGTCATCCAGGCAGCCTAGGGAGGTTACGGAACAAGAGTGACAAAATTGTCCGGTCACCTTACTTTACCGTCATCTGTCACGTCAGAGATGGCAAAATCTTTAATGCCCTGCAAATCTAAAGCCAATTTAATGAGGATGAATGAGGATAGCGACAGCTCCCAGGTGACATGGCCTTCCCCTCCCCTCAAGCAAAGACAGCGCTGCAGAGGGGAGCTCCAGAGACCTCTATATTTATCTGACACAGTAACAAGCTGCTGTCTGACTGCAGCATGGTGCGACACGGTTTGTCTTCATCAACCCCTTCTCTAACTGCCTCATCCCCATTCAGTTTATTTTTTGTCTAATCCACTGCAGCCAATCACGAGGGGTCCAGCACTGACCCAGTAAGATGTCATCACCACGAGAGTTGTCATGAATGACACTGTATTTACGTCCGTGGCTAAAGGGGAGAGACATACGCAAGATTCTGATCGGCACTTCACACTCCATTGGATTTCTCCACAGGAGGAGCCATATTTCAAAGCTGAGAGCAATAATTCATCGTGGGCCAACCCGATGTTAACAAAGCACCAACTGGTGATTATAGAGTTGGAGTGGCCCATTGAGGCGAGCAGCCAAGGAGCTGCTGGTCTGCCAAGAGAGCCATGCCAAGAGGGCAGGCGAAGTCAGAGCAGACTCAGCCACCTGTGCCTGTTAGGCCGCGCGCTGACAGCTACGCCGGCCTTCAAGATCCCACCCAAACAAGATAAGCAGAGGAAGAAGAGGCTCAAGGTCATTATTATTGTTACTGATAGAGAGCAGACATACTAGACTAACGGAATAACACCCCATGTTTGTAAATTAACACCAAGGACAAGGACTATTACAGTATATCTGTGATATTGTAGAAAGTCACAGTAGTATAAAAATATACAGTATACATATTTTTTATCACAATAATTGTTTACATTTACAATTTTTTGCATTTTTACCAGAAGAAAATGTTTATTAAGATTTGCAACAATCCTAAAAAAAATTTAAATGGGAATATCAGACATAATGGGTCTGAACGAGGAAAACAAAAATAGGCCTTAGTTTGGCGATGATTGCTAGTTCAAATTAAAAAAGAACAATCTGTTTTTTGTACATCATTTCTATCAAAAGTAATTATGTAATCTGCAGCTATAGAATAACCAGAACTTGTTATAAGCATGTGTTTTTTATAATAGTTTCTGGTTTAAATGTTAATTAATTCAGACAATTCAGACATTCAGGAAATTAAATTTGATTAAAAACAGGAAAAAGTTCATTTATTTTAGTCAACTGTGTTTAGTCAACTGCACATAAACACATGCAAGCACAGGAACAGTCAAACCTTTACTCTGTTATACTCATTTTTAAGGAACATCTCTGCTTTTATTGCACGTTACGCTGCACTGCACGCATACTGTTTTGTAAGCTGTCTTTTTAATGTTCAATACACATATGTAAATTAAAAAAAAAAACATCCCTACCCAGCTACACATTCCTTGCATTGTCAGCATGATATTTTTGTCTGACAACTATGCTGTTTTTTTCATGTTATAACCTTGTACGGTATATTGAGATTATTATTATTGTTATTATATATACTGTATATACAGTACAGACCAAAAGTTTGGACACAACTGTGTGTCAAAACTTTTGGTCTGTACTCAATACAGACCAATAGTTTGGACACACCTTCTCATTGAAATCAATGAGAAGGTGTGTCCAAACTTTTGGTACAAACCTTCTATATATATACAGTACAGACCAAATGTTTGGACACAACTGTGTGTCCATACATTTGGTCTGTATTGAGTACAGACCAAAAGTATGGACACAACAGTTGTGTCCATACTTTTGGTCTGTACTGTATATATATATTATTTATTTATTTTTTTAAACACCTTTTTTTTTTAATCTTTTGCGTAAACTTACATCCCGATGCAGCTACCTGAATTTCCCCAGTATGGGACAATAAAAGAAATGTCTATTCTATTCATACATCTAAGTGTTAAACAATTTTTCATTGTGTCTCCTAGCTTTGAAGCAAAACACAGTAGTTTTGTTTTTTCTAGTTCCAGAGAAGCCCGGAGATCCTATCCTTTCCTTTCCTTTCTTTTCCTATCTCTTCATCCATCAAGTCTGTTCTGCGGTGTTGAGCATCCAAACCCTTGTTTATTGTCGGCTAACTTCAAGTACCTCCACACCGCTTTGGCAGTGGATCAGTTGTTTTATCTGCCATGTTTGGTTCGAAGGTGTTGCTCAGACAACAAATGACATGAGCCAAAAACAAACTAATGTATACAGCGCACTCATGAGCAGCCAGAAGATTCGCTGTGCTCACAGCAATACAGACAAAAACAGTTACAACTAGTTAAAAATAGAAAATGAGACAAATGTTTAAAAAAATGTTATTGATGGAATATCAGGGTCATTATCAATAGTAAACATCATTAATTATGTTACTATTTACAGTAGACCAACCATGATAACAAAGTATCTATCTCCAGAGACCCATCCTAACTGAAAACTCCCAGATCTTCCCAGGAAGTGGAGAAAATGATCCGTTGGACAAATCCATCTACAGCTGGTAGCAGCATGTCTGCTCCAATCAACAGAAATATCTTCAACACTATGAAATACTAACAACAGGATCTCCACAAAGTTAAACATGTCACAACATATTTTGAGTAGGTTAGCAATTATGAATCAGAGGGATTACTTCTACATGAGTCGTAGGAGTCTTTCACAAAACAGTTTTTCAATATGACCACAAAGAGACGCCACTCTTCATGCTGCCTCCGGCTGTTCATAAATCACCAATAAAGCTGGCCATGTCAAACAGCGATCTGAGAGTTTATAAATGAAACACCACACAACCAAGGAGGCACAGAGAGGGACTGAGAGGCATATTGATATAAGTACTACAAATAAAATGTGCGTCCGATATCTCCTCTCTTATTATTTTCAAAATAAATGACTAAATAACATGGTGAACCCCCACCAACCTACCATGTCATTACATTAATCACACCTAGATAGTATAAAGACTTCTTGAGCCTTCATTAAAGTGTTTTATCAAATTTAAACTTTGCTTTTTTGAGCCCTTGAGTGGGTATGGTAACTTTATTCATTATTGACACTAAAAACAACACGAAGGACCATTTGTACAAAGCTGGCACAATTCAAACTTTGCTTGGAGCAAACATAATGCAACTCCTCATGCTAGCATAAAGGACAAAAAAGAAAACTATTTGAGGGGAAGTGCGTGGTTGTCAAAGGCATTTCATCGAGCTGTGTAATTCATGAGGTTTCCTTTGTAATTTTATGATGCCCTTTCATCTCCTCATTGTGCACATGCTACAAAGAAGAACAGACAGCAGATCACTGCTGGCACGCTGAGGCGTGTTCAGTATGTCTGTTACAGAAAGAAGTGAACTCAAAATGCACAGACAGATACAAGCTTTAAAAGTATAATCCGCCCTTTGCTAAGCAGCCACAAGATACGATACTATAAGCTACACTACCATTATTTTTTCTGTATCTCATATATGACGTTGCCTTTTTATGACCAGAACCATTTGATAAGGACACGATCACTCCAGATTACATCACTAACTGAGTTGAGGAAAGTTTTTATCCTTCAACTTTTCCACATTGTTACAACCATAAACTTCAATGTACTTTACTGGAATTCAACCTTGTGCATAACATCAGTCTAGTCACACTGCTGTTCTCTCTGTAGGAGGAGACCCCTTGAACAAAAGCAAGAGCTTTAACCAACTTTAAACATGAATATAGAGCAGAGATGAACCGATTTAAAAATTTGGATTGCTTGTCATCGTCCAATATTAAAATTGCAGTGATCGTCAATTTACCATTTTAATACATAATATACATATTTGCCCAAAGGTTTGACACACAAAAAGGAAAAATCAATGATATCGATTCAGTTAAACAAACAACAATCCTGCACTACATAACTATCACTGAGACATGATCAACCACCTACCATGTCCTTCCTGAAATGCATACAAAAGTGGCAAAAACAGGGGTGAAACGTAAACATCAGTTATAAATACAGGCCCAGTTTTACTTTTTGGAACTGATAGCGATACGTCAAAATATTATTAGCAACCACCAATACCGATGTTTATGCTGATACACGTTGCATTCATAACGCAGAGCCTGGAGTGTTTCCTATTTATTCACATTAGAATAAATGTGAATGACAAAAGTCAAAGCATTTTGCTATGGTTTTATGACACGCACACTGTTTTGGAAGCAGAAGTAGAAAAAACCAGTTCTATTCAAAATCTACAGTGTTTGTATTCATCCCCCTTTATTCTGATGACCGTAAACATATTCCAGTATAACGAAACTGAACTGTTCCAGAAGTCCTCTTATGAGTAAATTAGTCCACCTGTGCAATTTAATCTCAGATAAATGCAGCAGAAAAATAAATATATCAGAGCTTTGCTAGAGAACAAACAGCATCATTGAGGAAAAGGAACAGATCAGACCAACTTCCTGTTGGTTTATTACATACAATTTCAAAAAAATGGATCAAAGTTGAGGTTGCAAAGCAGCAAAATGTGAGAAGGCTGAACACTTCTGCAAGGTGCTGTGTACATTTCAGGCATGTTCGAAGGAAGAGGTGAAAGGAGAAGCTCAGATGCCCTTTACCACAAACATAACTGGGAGAAAATAAGGAGCAGTATTTCAATGACCTCAGTGAACCTGACAAACTATTCTGGCAGAGCAGAATAATCTCCTCTCTCTGCGGCTCACCAGCGTACATCCTCACTTCTGCAGGAGAGATTTGTCAGCATGAGATTTCTTTTTTCCGCTGTGGTATTAACCCATGCTCTCAGAGCTTACTTGCAGGCATGGCACATTATCTCCCAGGAGTCCCTGCCAAGGCAGCCAAGCTGTGAGTAAATGGCTGCTCTGGCCTGAGCTGAAGAGAGAGAGAGGGAGAGAGAGCAAGAGAAAAGGGGAGCTGGAGTAGGCATCAAGTCAGAGGTGCCATTTAGGTGCCAAGGGGAGGGACAGGAAGCAGACGAGAGCACACTTCTTTCTCACCTCTGTGGGGGGGCATCACAGAGAGGTGGCAATAGACTTCACCCTTCCCTTCCTGCAGTGCAAAGCAGGACAGAGAGGAAGCCACAACACAGCCTGAGCTGGAGTAGGGGTGGTGTTGCATGGAAGTTATAGTATTCATGCAGATTTATGAATGAGTGGTGAGAGTAAAGGATGAGTCACTACTTCTGTACTGCACAGCCAGGAAGCAGCAGGCAACCTATCACCAGAGGCACTGGGTGGCTTAAATATACTACACACGCAACTTGCTCTTCCACAAGCTTAAATGCATTCACACTTACACACCATGAAGGCTGGCAAAATAAAAACTGATATTTACATTAAAGTCAGTAAAGTAAAGTGAGTCATCCAGTGCCAACAGTGATAGGTTAAATTATCTTGCTAAAACTCAACAACCTGCGTACTTTAAGCAGAAAGGAACATCTGTATTCAGTGGGCTTCCTTGTGTATCTGGATGAGAGCACAAGCGTGTCGGTCCGTCTCTTTGGATTTTGGCAAGAAGTCACACGAGTCCTATTTTGGTCAACTGAGTTGATGAGAGGAAACCTTGGAAAAAAAGGACTAATTTGTCGAGAGAAGACCTTTATAGGCCACAGAGGACATGAGTAGGATAAACTCGCACAGGCCAGCCATCAATGGACAATACAGACTGCTGTTCATACATGGACAAGAACACACTGTGCGACCATGTCATCATGAATTGGAAAAACTGTGCCAGCTCACAAGTTTAATCCCTCCAAAGAAAGGACACTGTTAACAACATTAAATGTTAGTATTAGTGGTCAACATGTGTCTGTAATTTTTCCACCACACACAGCTTGAGAGCAGTGAGACAAATTTTTATTTTATAATTCTGCATTTACAAGAAACAGAAAACATATTAGAAGTGTGAGGCAAGAAAAAAAATCCAACCCAGCTTCTCAGGAAGTCCAAATGCCACCAATAAAACAAATTAAGGAGAAAAACTATTTGTAACCAAGCAATGTTTCCCCCTTATTTTAAGAGAGCTCGTGCTCTGAGAACCCAGTGAAGAACGTTTCTGTTTAAAGCTAATATATGACAAACTTCTATCATTTCTGAAAGGCATCCAGAAGGGACACAAGCGGCAAAGACCCTGAAGAGAAATGGCTGGAATGGATGGTTAGAGGATGGAGATGAGATACATAAAAAGAAATACAGAAACCAATGCAATGAATGTGGACTGGAAAATATGAAATAATCAACAAAGAAGAAAATTTCATCCATCAAAATATGTTGGTAAAAGCTCAAATTCTTTGCTTGACAGTGGATTAAATATATTTAGAATTTGCTTTTCTTGCATTTTGACTAATGTCTCACACACAGAAGCATGGTGGAACATGTATTTGTCTGCTGGAGTTACATTTATTTGTATGAATACATACATACATACATATATGTTCACCACGGCTTGCTAATGACTGATGTTTGCATCCAACTTAGCTTCCTTTCCAGTGCTAATTAAATAACCATTTGGTTATTTTTTTAAGGAATCAAGACTCAACTTAAATTCAACTGTCTAAAACACTTAAACTGGTCAAAGCTAAATATTCTCACATTGTATAGAAATTGATTAAAACACAGTTTGATGCTTATTGAATATTTATTTTATTAGAAAAAATCCTAAAAATAGTTTTTAACTGTTATTTTTGGCAGTCGGTCCACCTTGGATAGGGTCCTGCTCGAAAACTTCACCTCTTACAGAAGTCCAAAACAAAGAAAACTTCCCTGTGGATGATCTAAGAATAACCTGGACATACTTGTTCCTTAAAATTCCTTGAAATGTGTGCTGTCCTCGCCCTGAGATTTCCAGTTTTCAGCAGCTAGATAGCCAGACAACGACGCTCCAATAACCAAACTTGTTTAATTTCTACTTGTTTATTGAAGAGTGGCCTCTGACCACTGCCATCACTTTGGCCATTGTAAACTGAAACATACAAAACTGAGTATTAGCCAACAAACATCGCAAATTAGCCATTCTTGCTGCTAGCTAAAAGTAAAAACTTTTTCCTAAATCACTCCAGCGTACAATTATTTACACCAGTTACATAAAACAAAGAGACAATTATTGCTTTTACAATTAACCAATACTTACGAACAAATCTTGTCTGAAACACAACGTATAAGGATAATAATCAGCTTAAATCATGAACTGTTCGGTGATGCGTTCCACCATCTTGGATCTATATTCTTTTTTAGCGTCACCAAAACATAACAAAATATCCACCAGGGGGCGTTCTAGTGCGGTTTTCAACCTTGCTGGTCCAGCTTAACTTACAAAAGGCAGCACAAAATGACTTCATCTGTGATTGGTGCTATTTACATAAAACTAAATTAAATGGAATTGAATGTAGGTTAAAAGGTAATTAAACAAGACTTTTGTGGCTCGTGAGTTGTATAAATCTGTCTTAGTTAAGGTCTCTATAATGAAGTGTCTTTGCAGTAATAATGTCTGTACACCTTTCTCCTTCCCACAGAGCTGCAGTTATACAGAAAAGAACAGGGAACAGTGTGCTGCATTTAGGTGTGACAGAGTTTGATCAACATCCGTACCATCTTTAAAGCATTAATGCTGGAGCCCCAGTATTTCTTCATGAAAGCAAAAGCAGGCGAGCAGAAACAGCGGATGTATGGGCACTGAGTCATGGCACAAGATGTGCCCTGAGGAAAGCACCATACTACAAGTCTGGAATTTGAGCTCTTTTGAATTTCCTGTCCCTGAAACCGCAGGACTTTGATAAGGTCCAGAGATTCCACTAACTATTTTAAAGCCTTCCGTTATCTGTGAACTGAGCCCACCCAGGTACTTTTACAGGAACAACAAGTCCAGAAAAACAAAGAATGGACCACAGATCAATCTCTTTTACTCATAATTGCAAATAGGACACAAGCAGTTTCTGTATGACCAAGCACAGACAGTCTTCACATACAGCCTGTGTGGTGCATTTCCCCCTCTTTATCCCCTCACACGTGCAATGAGTAAGCCAAGAGGAATTTCTGCCTTATATACTTAAAGGGGCAGAGACATTTTATCCAACATACATTCTCTATTAGTAAATATCATTCTGGCTTTCAGCAAGTAAAAATAAGCAGTATTGCAATCCAGCTTATTCTTTGTGAGATAAAAGTTAACAGTAGCAAAAGTAGCTTCGATTTTCAAGAATAGAAATTGGACTTTGGGATATTTTCTTAAATATGTTTATTGCTTTTCAGAATATTTTTCATGAATAAAGTGTTAATAAAAAGTAGCAGAGTGGGCCACATTTGAAACCCAAAATGCATCTTTAAATAAGGACATAAAGAAACAGCAAATTCTTTCTGTGATACTTAATGTTTTTTTGTTTGTTTAGTTTTGTTTTTCAGTTTCTGAATTCTAACTTCAAATGGCAAACTTTGAGCTTTGGACCTCATAGCATTAAGGTATCACTTTCAACACAGCACATCTCACAAGTCCCTTTGCAAGATACAGCCAAAGAATGCTGCTGGGTACTTATTTGGCATATGATCTGCTATTCATAGCAATACAACAGATTGCATTAATAAATAAACAACCAATGATGTCCAAACATTATCATGTGACTTTCTTTCCACTACTGCATGCAACAAGAAAGGGTTTTTTATTCTCTATTTTTGTTCAAAGACAACGAAGTAACTGAAAGAAAAAGGAGACAACTTTTGGGTCTACAGCTGCAGCCACTCCTTGCACACGTTGGACAGCAAAAGACGTAAAACAGCAAACCCAATTGGAGTGAAAGACCTATATTTTTCTTAACAGCAAATTTGTATAACTAGAGATGTATCAGGATATTGGATAGTGATTGGAATTGACTGACGCTCAGTTTGATAAAACCTAACACTCTACTTGGGTTTAGCTTGTTTTTTGAGCCATCCAAAAAGCAAACTATGTGATCAGTGTGAATATGTGAATTCCTGCTATTTGAAACAGTTTTCAAAAATGAAAACAATTGACAATCTAGTATTGCTAGTAGATGCCAGAAGATGAAAACTTATGTTCTTACATTGTTAATGGCAGACGTCTTTGCAATTCCCACTTCATATGCCAAAATACAAATCTGACTCTTGGCAATTAGATTTCATTTACACCAAATATACAAATTTCTAACAATCCCTGGCAATAAAACAAAAATATGGAATCAATGTCACTGACTTATTGTGAGTCAACTCTGCAACCTACTGCAAAGCCAGAATGGTGTATATATAGTTTATATATATATATATGGACTTTTTTCTTTTATTTCCTTCACTAAACAAATTTGCTTAAAAGGTTTGCTTTTTTTCCTGAGATTTCCAGTAAAATTATGCAATTGAGATAAAAGATTCATATCTTTAAGACTTTAGGGGCAATGGTACCAAATTAAATAAATATATATACGTATATATATATATATATATATATATATATATATATATATAATTATATATATACGATATATATATATATATATATATAATATATATATATATATATATATACTATATATATAGATATAGATATATAAGATATAGATATGCTGCTTATATATCGATATATATATATAGATATATATGTTATCATATCAACAGCTATGTATGCATACATGATAAATGAAGATGTGAAGAAAAGTGTTGTGCAGTCCTATAACACCTTTAGTTATTCTCATAAAAGATGAATGAAATAGTGTTTTTTTGTTGTTTGTAATGAGTCCACCAAAATATGCATTGTTGATGTAAATACAGTATAGTTCATACACAATTTTCTACTGAATTATAATCTAAACATATGACAATTATTTGTTAAGAGATGTATATAATTGTCTAGGAAAATAAGTTATCTTATAACAAGTAGTATTTTAATTGACATAAATAAATATGTTACACTTTGGTGATGTATAGTTTAAGAGTCTTCCATAAGTATTTCTTCAGCATGTGCACAAATGAGCCAATGGTATGGAAAATTCTATAAAAAGTTGCTTCATTCCAATATTCCTACTTATTAAGCCAAGGTCAATAAATTGTGTCTACCTCCTGCTGATATACTCAATAAATTCAAATAACTAAATAAATACATATTCAATAAATTCAAATAAAAATCAGAAATTCATGCATTTCAGTAACACAGCTCACAAGTAAAACACATTATATCAACTAATTACACTGTAGACTGATGTTTTAAAAGCTTTTTTTTAAGGCTGATGATTTCTTGCTTGCAGCTATTGAAAGCATGACATTTAAGATTAGAATATTACATCAGACCATTAATTAAAAAAACATTCTGAATGCAGAAATATGGGTCTAATGAAAATTATGTTTGATACCTCCTTAAAGGTTGTAATTTTAAAAAGGCACTTTTAATCTGACAAATAAACCTCATCGGAACCGTTTTCATTTATTGAATGTGACTGTAGTTAAATCAAGGAGAACAAAAAAGACAAGAACAAGTCATGAGTCGGGCATGTTGTCTGCTTCCATTGTCTTAAAAGTATGTTAATGTGCAGAGTCAGACATGCTGCTTATTGAAAAGAAAAACGTTACATAAGTGGTATTCTTTTGCATGAGATAGCCTTAACTGAATGTGCCCTCCAGCATACCAAGTTAATATTTGATTCCATGAAGAAGAAATGTGAGCTCTGTGAGAACTTGCGAATCAGGGAATGTGTGCCTCCCTGTGGAGCTATGAAGACCAACCAGACCTGAAGCAGGGCAGGCATATAATAAGACACAATCTGCCTATGTGACTAACTGTCACAAGTCTTTTTTATTTATTTTTTTATTTTATTTTTTTGCAGAGGGCAAATACACCATACACCTTTTAAACCCTTTGAAAAACAGTAAAAGATTCAGGGGCCAGTCAAACAAGAGCGAGAGAGAGAACATCTCTGACAAGTACACAGTGAAGATATCTGACAGCCGAGGTTGTTAGCAGCCTCTGATAAGCCCTGCGGAAAAGAGTGAGGTGAAAATAGAGCAGGAAACACCAGCAGAACCTCTGACAAGGACAATCAGAGATGAGGCTAAGTGAAGTGGAGAGGAAGAAAATGAACAGACATAGAGGGGAGAAGAAACGGCATTGAAGCTAAAGGGGTGGGTGTTTCAAAAAGAAGAGGAAAACACGAGTAGGGAAAGATTGTTCTCAACACACAGAACTGCCTTTCATTCATAGACTGCTGTTGAGTCTGTATACTTGACATTTGTCTGACATTTTGCCTCTATGCCCTTCCTCCTGTGTAGAACTTCTCAGAACGGGCCTCTCTCCGCATCACTGGTTGCCTCTAAGAAGTGCCCATTTCTCCAGTCTCCATTTAGCAACATAGCTGACTCCCACTCACCTTTATCTAACATTAACCTGGAATATTCCACTCAGCTCCACATTACCATTAACATTTCCTAATCTAATACAAACCAATAATGTCTAAAGACCAGAAGAAAATGAAAGAAAAAAAAACTTTTTTTCTGAAGAGAACTTGAAGCCCCAGAGGCTACTGTAGTTAGCTAGCAGACAGCGCTCCTCCTCATGTAGTGTAATTAAAGAGAAGACCGGGCTGTATTGACTAGAAAACCACTGCATGCCCTTGAAGGAACATCTGTACCGGAGAAAAACAAGGCAATTATACAAAGGGGTAGAGAGGGGAGAAGAGTGCTCTACAGTGGGAAAGTTCCAAGAAAACACATCTTACCTAAAAAAAAAAATCCCAACACAAATTCTAACATATTAAAGCACAACCCAGTTTGGTTCTAGCTTCATTCTGCCGCATTATTGAATGAAAAATGCTTCACACTGCCTCTATGCCACCCAACCCTATTTTCTGTAACCAAAGTATAGCTTCCTGAAAACCTTTATCTGCAGGTCTTGATACCTCAGGGCTCTCCAGATGAATGTGTTTACCCTGAACTCAGCCAGGCCCTTTGAGAGAGGCAAACTGCTCTAAACAATACTCCTGCTCTCAGGTCTGTTGTGTGAGAAAAACTCAGCAAAACACCACACAATCCTCAATTGTGCAAAGAATAAAATTGTGTGGACTACACCATTCACAATGTGGCAGTCTTTATGAAACTTTTTTCCTTTAACAAAGGGATTTAAAAACTTTTATTTTACAGGGTCAGTTGTGCACGAACTGAGCAGCTGATAACGTTGCGGGAAACTCCCGATGGGTCAACCCGTCCAAGAATAAATACAGATAAACAATAAACGTTGCAGAGAAAGATGTGGTCACAAGGGGAAAGACGCAGGTTTTATTTCCACTATTTGTTCTGCAGGTTCCCACAGAGACCCCGAGTTTGTTTGTGAATCTAAACTGACCATTGGAGCTGAACAGAGGTCTTAAGGACAATGAAAAAAGAAAAATATGATTCAGGCCTTTGGTGTCTGAGGCAATTTATTCTCACTATTATTTAACTAACAGTGCTTTACAAACACTTCTGCACCTTTTGTCAAGTAACAACTACAAACCTCAATGTATTAGGTTTAGGTCAACAATCTTGCCATTCATCTATGGAGGTCAGATCTGTGGAGTGAATGAGTACTAGCTGTCCTTTCAACTGTTGTGGATCTCTGCAGGTGACTAAAACATGTAATTGGTTACACTTGACTTTATTTCAGGGTATTAGAGTAAAAAGGGTTACACACATTTGAATGTTATTCTTTTCAAATGTTTACTTGTAAATAATTTATCCTTTTAGTTCTGAGTGGCAACTACTATACTATCGAATAAGACTCAAATAAAACTCATTGAAGTATGGCGTTGTAGCAAAACAAAATCTAATATGGATTAATGCATATTCTTTTAAAAGTGAATGTAGCTCAGAGAAATAATGAAAGCAGAGTATAATTTTACATAAATATTTTTAGAACAGAATATCTCTGTATCTTTAAGTTTTTGGCACTACATATCTGTTTTGACTCCACATGTGGTACTCAATGTCAAAGCTAACGTAGCTGTCAGAGGCGTGTGTCCACATTTATCACCTTGTGCAACAAGCAGTTTCAATGTACTTTCACACTTATTCAACAAGTTTTGCTCAACTTAAGGCATAGGTTTTCCTCAACTTTCCTTGTTCGGATGCTATCAGTGTGTATAGCTATCCATCAATGTTATCTCTATTTGCCTTATTTGCTGTTATGTGACCTCCTTCTGAACTACTTTAATGAAAAGTGGCCAACCCCACCACTGGGCTAAAGTTCAACGAGGACAACCCTCCCCCAGATCCTTCAATGAACCCCTTTTTTCACAAACTTCTAAATGTCCCTCTGGCAAATATTTAGCTGACATGCTCCAGACTGCTAGACTACCTCATTTCTTGGCAGAGCTCCTTTAACCTCAACCAAGTATGTCTCCTTAATACCTGGTGCTGTATATTTCCGCCATGCTTCCCTTCATAAATAGCCTGATCTAAAGAAAATGTCTGTGCAATGAACAGAGGAAAATGTTTGTACTGTCTGACCAAAACAAAGAAAAATCTCTACATAGATTCATTGGATTAAGTGTTGAAGTTGCATGCAATTGTAAAATGTCTGAAAGGCAGTAAACTTCAAAGATCAAAGTCATTCTTTAATTAAAAAAGCAGAAATTGGGTTACCTTTCTGACAATGCTTTGATGTCCAGCAGCGGTGGTCATTGTTGCCTTTGACCAATGTCCTCTGACATGTAGGGTTGTCCTCCATTGTGCCTGGGCAGACATCATCACACTCCTTCGACTTCTTGTTCCCGGTTATAACATTATTAACATTGCTGTCCATGATCAGAGACCAGTCCACTGAGTCCAGGAAACAGAGCTCTGGGTTCTTTTCAATCTGCACTGTCCCACGGGTGATGTTCATCAGGTTGTAAAGGCCAATGTCCTTTAGGTTGGTCATCTCATAGATCACCAAAGCATTTCCATATAAGAGATTACGGCCCCGAATGACGCTCAAGTTGGGGAAGAGCGTGCTGAGGCTATCCAGGCCAGGAACGCGGAACAAGCAGCAGATAGTCGGTGATGACTGTCAGCTTCGGGAAGCTGAGGGTGCGGAAGACCTCCTGATTGATGTTGCTTGTCTTTTCATTGATTAAAACGATTTGTAGGAAACCTTCCAACACTGTGCAGTTCTCAAGAGCCTGGAATTCACTTATGTAATTCCGGATGTCAATACTCGGGCTACAGACTGAAAGAAAAAAAAATAAGAAATAATTAATAAATGCATTTGTGAATTGATAACTAACAGAATTATTGGTAAACATTCTACACGTGTAGCAAAAAAAAAAATAGGGTCTGTATACATCATTTTATTTCAACAATTAAAATCTCCAAAGTTAGCAACTATTTAAAGACAATTTTTGAATTATGGATGGATGGGTGGATGAAAGGACAGACAATGAATAGATATTTGGATGGTGAACTAATGGAAGGATAAGTGGATAATAAGCAATGAGCCAACAGATTGATGGACAGAGGGAAGACAAGAAGTATGGCTGTGGAACAGGATAGGCCATGTAGTATGGCTTTATTTGTATAAATTATCTGTCTTTCCAGCCATTCCAGATCTGGAACCTTCTTAAAACAAATTCTGCACTTTCACAGCCTTTGCAGAAACACTGAATAAAGGTAGTAAAGCTATTTGGCCAGATTTTAAATAAGCATGTATTCATTGACCAAAAATAATAATTTCATTAATCTTCTTGAAGCATATAATCCTTTTATTCAAGACAGTGAGCCTGACAGAATGTTTTCTCGCTTTCTGGAAGCCTGTGTGCTGCACTAGGACATCATCTTTCAACACTCTGTAAAAAAAAAAGATTAGTTTGTTCTCAGTAATAAGAAACTATTACCAGAGTACAGAAACTCTCTCTTATTTTCCCACTGAGATGCACAAGTTAACATGTTGAAAACTTCTTTTTTGTATAACCTCAAACACAACACCTGTGTTTTACAGTAAAATGCTTCGTCCTTCACCTCAGATAACCTCAACGTGTACATGAGCCAATTCTCTGAGCTCGGAAAACAACACTTGAAACCACAGTGCTGGGAGCGCCCACTGACAACACTCACATTAACCTTTTATTATTGATGACAATCAGCTCTGCCAGTAAATGTAACTATGCACCGCTCCATCAAATGCAAATCTGTAACTTTCACACTTACATAAACATAATCCTTACCCATAAAACTTAAACTTGTCTCGATCTGCCAGCCAAATTCTAGCTTTGGTTGTGCTCAGGGATGCCAGGTTGTGACACTGATCGCTTCTGATGCTACCTTCCAAGCATGCAGCAATGTGTGAACAAGTTTTGACAGAGAAGCAGTGACAAAATTCATGCCAGAAGTCCCATAATAACAACAACAACAACAACAACAATATAAACTTTTGAGATATGAATTTAATGTAGTGACATCATGCAGTTTCCCAGGCATAACCAGTGATCCACACGTGTTCGCCATATGAAGAGACTTTTCTTTTAATGTTATTTCCAAAAATCCTGCGACTACATTAATATAAACAAAAACAGATGATCTGCAAATCATTCTAACCTTACATTTAAATTCATCATGGATCAGCATGACTGGTTTATTCACAAATATGCTTCAAAGCAACCCCATTATTACTGCAAAGAGTGCTTTTTAAAATGCATAACCTTTCCTTTGTTGAGCGTGGAGGATGTGGTATCCAGGATTACAACATATTTACTTGTAAAACTACAGTTTTCTATTGATCAAAGTCCATTTCAAAATACCCTTTTCCATCTGAGAATGCGATGGCCTTTCTAGGACTGTTTGTTAGGAGTTTCCCATCATTTCCTTAGATTTGCTTAGGGAATAGGTGTATTGGTTTCCTGAAAGATGTAATATGTAAATATGACACATAGAAGAGAGGCAGAGTTTGTAAAGTGTCTGAATGTCAATATTATTACCTTGCTTAGCTACTCAAATGAAACATTTCCAGTAAAGTTTTGTTGTAATGTATTTGAAGTTCTTGTAAATGGCTTCTCATGGCTTATTCAGACACCTTTAGTGGTTGCCTCCTTTTAGACCTGTTCCATCAGTATGAGCCATTACTGTTTTAGTAATCTAGAATTGTGGTTTCTAGGGAGGCCCATGAACGACTGACTGTAATTAAAACAGTGTCATCTAATATATTACTTTGCAATTACTTTGGATAATTGCAAAGTAGAAGGAAAACTACATATAGGTTCCAATTTTTATTATTTCTTTACATGGAAAGATCTGAAGTGAGTTAATCCAGAGCCACTCTGAATTACCCACATTTTGCTTTCTCATCAGAATGTTAACTTAGGAAAGGTCATGTATTGTTATCTTGCCCATTATTAATGAGCATATACTCATCTAAAATGCATCTGCTGTAGTTATGAGATTGTCAAGGGGTAATTAGTTTGAGTAAAAGAACAGCAAAAAAAAAAAAATCTTTAACAAACTAAATGTTTTACAAAATACATTCAGATTGCTACAAGAGTAGAAATTGAATACACTTCTTAATACAACTTTTTGCCGTGCCACTCTTTATAGTGACATATGTAACAAACTGATATTAGCTGGTTAATCAGTCGGCCTAGATACTCTGGTGGCCAGGCTGCAGTCAGCTGCTTAACAAGACGTTTTAAGCTTCCCAGCTGTAGTTTTTATAAGAGGGATGACCGGAGATTATTTAGTGTCCACACAATGATAGTCCATGTTTTGTGTCACCAGATTTTTTTTTCCAAGCAGCTTGTTATGTTACATGTAAGTAAGGGAAAGTGTAGCAGCCCTCTTTCAGCCAGCTGGACAGCAGGGCTCAGCACCAGGTAGAAGAGGGAAAATTCTAGCTGAAATTCTTACGAGCTTTGAATTCTTTTAAAACTGTTTTCTATCTTATTTAGAGCAAGCAGCCCGTGCCTGTTCTACTCATTAATTGAATTCTTGCCGTGCTATAAATGATTTTTGTTGTTCACGTGTTTTCAAAGTGCTTGAATGAAGGAAATAGTACAAAAAGTAGAGCAGTATTAAAAAAACACAAGACAAAACACAGTCATAAATTATAAGCGAAAAATTATAAACTAAACCTGGCCTCTCTAACGTTGGTCTTTGTACTATATGTACTGTTCCTAATAAATGCAGCTTTACCACCCTTTGTAATAACTAGGAACAAAAACAGCACAGATTTTTAGGTCTTATTTTACATGATATCGCAATTAGAAGAAACTTCCAGATATTATACATTTCCTGTTGACTTTTTTTGACATTTACCATTTTATCAAAGTATTTTTATTATCATTATAATTATTAACTTTAAATGTTTTACATTATTCTATCTTGATTTCTCACTTTCAATAATCTCCTATATCTTAATCTTCAGTTTTCAAAGTTCTCTCACAACATTTATTCACTTAATGCAAAAACCTTTTTTTTTCCTTAGAACTCTTAATATTTATTCCAACAACTTTAGTCTGTTAAGCTTAAATGTTGGACATTTAAATTAGTATCGCATTTACCTATCCTTTATTTCACAGTAAACAAAACATCATAAGTAGTTTATCTATTCAGTGAAGGTGTGAATAGTACAGAGAACATTGTTAATTGTTGTCTAAAAGGAGGTTTAGTGATTGGTACAGGAAATGCCTTGACATATGAGCTCTTTGGTTAAACCTGTTATGTTCTTACAGAAGCTTAGGAGACAGCCATAGTTACACTGCTGAAGTCCCTGTCCAATAAAACAGGCAAGTCTTCAAAGTATTTCTCTGATCCTTGTCGTACTGCGGAGAAAAGCAGATAACTGAGCTATTTTAGTCCAAAACAAATGTTGTACCCATGCATTGATTTATTTGCACAACAATGGTAATGGAAGTCCCTCATAAATTATGTTTCCTGTGGAAATACATGCATTCAATCTACACATCAAAATCACTGTTTTTTGTGCTTTGCGTAAACCTTTTTTGCTTAAAAATAGAAGTCACATTGTTTATAAAGAGGATGAATGGGTTACATTTGCCCCCAGTGGGATGTTTCACTTGTCCAAATTTAGAACGGAAACAATTACTCCCAAAGAAAATAGTATTTGCTTTTGTCCAATCAACACCAATGCCCCTGGGCTCCACATGTGAGCCATCGAGCTGCATGTCTTCTTTGTTTCATTGAGAATTTTCTTCCAGCTTCTCCAGCAGCCGGGGAGCGAAGGAGGAGGGGTGGAGCCACTCCAATACAAAGGCTAATTTGTTTGTTAGTAAAGAGAAGCTCTGGGCTCCACTTCCTGATGAGGGCATTAATAAAATCAGGGGGCGTCTGGCCAGCGGAAGATAAGATTTCAGCCAAGCCAAACTATGGAGAGGCCACACGGGTGCAGAACTCCTGCAAGCAAAAACTGCTACCTTCTGAATGCGTTTCTGAATGTTTTGAAGACTCTTGAAAAAGAGAGGCTGGAATGGGAATACAACAAGGGAGAGGAATGACAGCCTTCCTCTTTGTGAGGCTCTTATTCTGCCCATTAGGCATGTTAAGTAGCAGGAATTCCAATCATTTTCTCACACAAAAGCTTGAGAAAGATTTTGCCTCCAACTAAGGCTGCAAGCTTTCCTTACTCCACTTGTTGCAACAAAAAAAAACACTTAAAGATAATGTAGTTACCATGATTACATTAGATAAAGACATATTTCAGCCCTGTCCACACAGACTGATATCCTGCACGCATGTGTCCGTCTCTTCCTCCTGGGTCTCTTTGCTCTTCACACTGCTGAGTAAACACACATATCTGCACAGCGTAACGGGATCCATGGGCTCATGTTTATGATTGATAAACCCTGCCCCGAACCTCTGTGGAGATGTCAACACACAAACACATACACAAGCGCACCTGCACCAGCACACACACAGGCAAACATGACCCTGCGCACCTCCGTTAAAATTAAACCACGACTCTAAAGGCCAACACTTGTTGAATCCACAGAACATGCTGAGCTTGTAAATAATAAACTTTATTTCACATTTAGATGGAAAATATTACTTTCACAACATTTGCTTGTTTAATTATTTTAAGAAACATACTTCCTGATCTTGTTACATTTTGTTTATTTTTCAACTATTGAACTGTATTAGTTTATGACATTTATAGTTATGTTTTAGTTGAAGCAATGTGTTTTGTTTTGGGGTTTTTTGTCAAACACAACATTTTGAAAAAATAGAAATTTAAAAACATGAAATTTGGGAGAAAAAGTAGTATATGAACGATAAATCTGGAAACACTGAGAGGGAGATCTCTTTATTCCACAAAAGTTTACTAAGATTCTTCTTTAATGACAATCCTGATGACATCGCAGTTATTTTTAACCTCAGAAATTTGAGATTTTACAACACCTACATAGAGGACATTTTAAACCCTTACTGGATCTCTAGTCAACTTGCTCAAACACATTAAATCAATGTTTAATCATGTGAGAAAGTTTGGTCTGTTAAGTTAATTAGTTGCATGAAAAGACATCACTCAGGTTTTCTCTGCTGATACTAATTCTGAGTGTTTTTTTGGGGGGGGGGTTATCGCTAACAACCACAACATTTACAAACTCACTGTGTTATTTCAACAATAAGCTGAAAACATTAACCATAAAACAAAAATTATCTGCAGGTTTTTTGATATATATATATGTTTGAATACAACAGAAGAGTAAGGAATAATAAGATCAATCCTATGTGTGCATAAAATCATGAATCACTAACCTGTAGCTTATTTTTACTAAATTCAAAAGTGAATCACAGTTAATGCTGTTGGTTTATCAATTTATGGACCAAGTATGTTTGGAGTTTTAAGTTATTAAATGTATTTAATAAGCCAGAAAGCAAAGACAGTATTGTTTTATATATAGATCTTTAAATTTATAACAGACTTTTTTTAATAAAAGATTCCATGAAGAAAATTAAATCCACAGTTGTAAGACTAGAATTAGTGTCATTTTTTCTCCAGTAAACAGAGCAAATCTATCACTGACACTGTAAGGCCACTAGATCCACAGTATTGTTTAAGCTGCCAAGAATCACATAAAAACAAAAAATGAAAACTAAATGTATATTCTTTGAATATTGTTTAGAAAACAGGCGATTTCAGCTTCTTCATGGCAGTGAAACCAAATATTTTGCTCAAAACTTTAGAAAGCAAACCGATTTCGATTCGTACTCAAAACTTCACTTTAACAATTATTAGGATATGGACATAATATTATAACAATTTTCATTGCCTTTTTTGGGATGACAATAAAATTAAGAAGAAACGAAAATATAAAAAACATGATCTTTTTGGCTATTAAAAAAAATTATAAAAGAAAAACATACAAATAATGCGCTACAAAATCAAAGTTTCAATTTCAAAATAGGCTGCATTACTACACCACTAAAATTAAGCAGTATTAAAAGTACATAGTTGCACTGGATCAATATATTACATATTAATATATTTTTTTAAATATACTTCCACGGGATTTTATCCTGGTAATACTTGCTTCATTTACCACCAACAATTTAACTTGAAATCGAGCCAGAAAGCACTTGTTATGCATGTCACGTCAACTTGCACCTGTCACATCAACCGGCTCTAATCCACCGCATACTGGAAGTCATCTGACCAGTGTTCTGGTGGGCCACTTCCCCTCAGTGGACCCAACTTCAAACACTGTGGCTCAGATATCACCGAAACCCCAAACAGTAACTCTACACTCCTCATCATAACAAGTCCCAAACAAAGACTGCCTCTCACTCAAGTGGGCAGGAGCATTACAGCATTACAAGCTGCAATGACCTGATTTCTATGAAATAGTTGCTTTGATAATAGATCAATAAGGAGAAGGGTGCATGTAGGTTGACAGAAATCAGACAAAATGAAGAAAATAAAAACTGTTCTATTCAGCACTATGTTTCTATTACATTACTTAGCACTTTCAGGCAGCTTTTTTTTCTTTTTGCAAAATCACAAAAATATTAAGTTGTTTCCCTAATAAAAAGCTATATGTGGAAAGCATGAAGTAAAACAAGCTATTGAACAAATATTAAGGTGTTATAATCCCCAGAATAAGCTAGTTTATGACAATTAGACAAATGGAATTACTCAGGATCCCTTAATCTAGAGCTATATAAACAAATTTACTTGTCGTTTATCCTTATTACAACAACTCCAAACCACCAATGCCCCGACTTATAGGATGCACCAAAAGGATTTGTGGTAGAGATGCACCGATCCAGGTTGGCTGGTGACAGCCAGATCAAATGTACAAAGACTTTGTTTTTTTCACTTAAACAAGTCAGTGAATGCATCATATCGCAGGCGATAATTAGAGCAAAAGCAATCCTTCAGTGTAAGTTTTTAATGTGATTTAATAGACTGCATAAATATATAGAAACTCGTCTCAAACACTTTAGAAAAGTCTGTTCGCTCTTTATACTTATTTCATATTTAAATAATGTACGCTGAATTAAATCCAAAGATGTAGACAGAATTAAAGTCAATTACATACGTTCCAATTAGATCCTGGCCATAAAGTTGGTCCAGCTGAGTTTATTGTACCACTTGGTAAAAAGAAATAGGTCCAGATTTAAAGCAACCTAGCAAACTATGTTGATTCAGTGAGTCTACAACTACCGCTCTTCTGGAGTAAGAATGTGGCAATAGTGGATAGCCAAAAAAGTAATAATAATAAAAAGTAGGATGGTCAATTTTAATTGTTTTCACACACATACAATATGTATGTTTAGATGTTTTTGTTTACTTTTTCTGGTTCATTTTGTAAAATGTTGCTGCAAGAGTCTTGACTGACAGAAGGAATATGGATCACATCACAACAATCCTTAAGTCACTTCGCTGGCTCCATGATTTTCAACAGCTAGATTTTGAAATCATGTTAATGATCTCTAAGGCAACCTCTAACTACATTTCTACAGCTGCTTTTCAGGTATAAACTATTTCAACAACACAATGCAAGCGAGGTGGAGTGAATACTGCAACTCAGTGACTCAGAGCAATCTGCTGGGTTTTCTTTGATTGAAAACTTTAACCAATTTGAATAATTCCTTGAATTTATGAACATTTGATTTCCATCAGAAAAACAACTTCAATATGTTTTTGTCGAGGAATATGAAATTGTCCCAGAATACAACAATCAATGCATCTCAAGATAGCATTATCTTTGAATGATTTTATGTGTTTATTTTTTTTTATGTGTTTACACCACTTATTTGATAAGACAGGTGGCATGCAGTCAAGGAGCTAACATTTACAATCATCGCACAAATTGTAAAACACTCTACAGGCTATTAAACCCACAGCAAATGATGATAGGCACACGGTTGGATGGAAAAACTATAACTGAACAAATACACTGGCATGCCACTTGAAATACAGTGTTTGATTAAAGCTTTGCAAACCAAACCTCGGCTGGCAGACCGGAAGAGATACGGGACAGCGTTTTCACTGGATGCTCACAAACCAGCCCAGTGACACACTTTCACATTCATACCCAGGGGCATTCCACTGACTCAGACTAACACACCGAGTTATACACAGTAATCACAGAGATAGAAGGCCACCCAGTCAGCGTGGAGGTCTTATGTCACCACTGTCAAAAGGCAAAACGGGGCACCTTGGATGACAGTGACAGCAGTCATAGCTGAGGTACGTGCCCTGCCACAAAAAGGAAGAGCCGACCCGCAACAAGCCCAACCCAGGAGGGAAAAAGTCGGACAGGAGAAGAGTACCTGTCAAACACGATTCTCAATGATGCTTGATCATTTGTCTTTGCCAATCCAATGTTCCAAGGCGACAGGAACAGGAACATCGTTGTGTCCTCGTGAGACAGGACAGAGAGTGCCTGTGCTCTCACAACCTCTGCACCAGTGCTGCTGGTGACAGTTTAAGAGCTGCAGGTGGAGCTGCCAAGTGATGAGGTTTAGAGCAGCTCAGAAACTGAAATCAATAAAACCAAATCCGAGTCTCCTGCAAGTGTTTCATGTATGATTTCCAAACACCAACTCTCTCTGCTCTCTTTTAAGAAAAAACAGCTACATACTTGAAAGCTGTGGCATGGAAAGTCTGTTGCGGTGAGAGTTAAAAGGGGGCTTAATTACATTTTATTGGTGCGGACAGATTATCAAAACGAACAGAAAAATTTGAACCCCAAATGGAGCTCCGAGAGGTTTGTGATTTTCCGCTAAGTGATGACAGCAGCTGGAAATTCTGACGCTCTCCAGCCCGAGTAAAGTAAACACCATCTACAAGTGGTGAATCAGTGACACGGATCCTTATATTCTCTGCAGGCTTTTGTCACCGAAGTTTCTGTGTTCTGGAAGGTCTGATGTATTATACAGCACAGAGGCTCGAGATCTAAGAGCGACTCCCTCGCTCACAAGCCTTTCAGGGAGCTCAGAGAGGTTCAAAGAACGTGGCTAAGGTCGGGCCACTGGTCAACAGGGATGAAACCATTTTTTTTTCTCTTGTATTTGGATGCTAATATAGGTTATTCTGCCTGCCCCCTTCACATACAAAGATGTTTCCACTTTAAGTAATAAGGGAATTGATGTGATGGGGTGCAGAGGGATGTCCTGCAGCACAAGCACAATCTCTACGTTCAGGGCAGAACGATCCACCCATACAGGCGCTTAATGAATGAGTAATGCCTGCTGTTGTAATAACATATAAAATATGAGTGAAAGTAAGAGGGAAGTCCTAATAGCAGAGAGAAATGTAGTCTCAAAAACTACAACTAACTGTACTAGTTAAAGAAAGCCACTAACACACCAGTCCATCAGATAGATTGTAATAGACCTGTTTTGCCCTGATTGACTACGATTAATACTAGAACATCACATTTTTTCCTCTTCGTTAAATGCGTCAAAACTCAAAATAAAAACACAATTTCCATTCATTAAAACAGATAATAACAGCATGTACTTATATGCTTTTTAGTTTAACAAAAATCTAAAATATTAGGTAAATACACTACTTGGCATTTCTGCATTTTCAACAATGTTTATCAGAGAAGTTAAATTGTATAAATGTGAACAATACTGATAAACACTGTTTCTGTATTGGCTGCTCTTTGCTAAACAAAAATGGAGCACATTTTTCTTTTGTCATATATACATTAAGAAATAAAAATCATAATTGGTAATAAAAATATGACTCATCGTGTCAGACCACAATCAAAACTGGAAATCGGTACTGGCTATCACAATAATGATCGGCGTATTTCTTGCTACGCTGACTCTAATAATTCAAAAAGAATCTGCAGCTCATTTTTTCTCTTTTTTTATGACATACCTAAGGGGAAAAAAATACAGTAAACAAAATCTGAATGAGCAAGAAGAGGCCTGATCATTGCTTCCCGTGCAGCAATGACTTAATTTTATTTTTAAAGACTGAATCAGGGGTGTACTTTTTGCCATTTGTCTAATATAGGGCTTAGGGAAAGAAAAGTAAAATTAACAGGTCAGATCTCAAAGAAAACCAATGATTAGAGTTGGCCAGGCCACGCTGATCAATGTATCCCTGATACTGAACATATTCAGATCAGACAAAAAGCAAGAAATTGACAAATAATTAAAATAAAACAGTTTAATTACAATTAAATTAAATGATTTTGTTTTGCTTCTTTTTTATTTCCCAATTTAGCATAGTACAGTGCTTTCCACTATGGGAATTGGGTCTCCTTTTGGCGTCGCAAATCAAGAGTAAGATGATGACTGCTATCACTTTTACAGCTAAAAGTAATGCTCTACACCAATAAAATCATGTCCCAAATGAATAAAAATCCAGTTTTCTGCATAGTCCTGAAAGAATTACAGACTTTTTAAGTCTCAACTTTCTCACTAAGTCCTTTTAATTTTAAATATAAAATCTGTAGTTCACCATGATTTTATGGTAGATATTTCTACAGAGAATAGGCTTTAAATCTCTTTAAAAAAATTCTAACACAATGGAGGTATCGAAGAAGAAAGAAGGAATAACAGAAGGAAGAAGGAAAGGTAGAACACAAGAAAAATACAAGAAAGAAGGAAGTAAATATGGACTCGAGGAAGGAAGAAAGGAAAAACTAAATTGAGCATGCAAGGAAAAAACAAGCAAGGAAGATAGGCTGTCAGGACAAAAAGAAAAGATGGACCTGGGGAAGTAGGGAAGAAAGAACACAAAGAAGTGAAGTAGAGACAACCTGGGGAGACAGGAAAGGAAATAAGAAAGATGGTAGGAAGAAATTAAAGAAGACAGATAAAAGGAAAATAATAAAGGACACAAGGAAAGAAAGAAAGATGGAAGACAAGTCATGAAGAAATGTGGCTGCATATGAACCCTGCATCATTCAAAAACGGTCAACTACTATAAAAGTGGGAGCCCTGCTTTTTGAAAGTGAATCAACAACTTGAAGAACTTAAAAATGTGTAACACGTAGGATAAGTTCATGTTTAAATTTGGCTTAGAAGGTGAAATCACGAAAACGTCTCAAAATACGTGCTATCCCCAGTGTTTTCTAGCTATTTACCAGTGTGGTATATACCCTGTTATAAAATGTTTCCATAACAAAGTCAAAAATTGTCCATGTCTATGACTGAAAGCCACCATCCGTTTCTTAAGCTTAATTAGCGCAGAGCACACAGTGTTAAAGCAGAGGTGGAAAACAAGCTGCGCTCTGAAGTTGCTCTAGTTTAAAGATTTCATTGACAGACGCACAAAAACAAGAGGCTAACTAGCTTTCAAATATAGTTTTTAATGGAAGATAAGTGTAATTTGATTCACCTGTTTTTGCAGCCATATAAGTTTAACTTAAAAAAATAACAGGGCTAATAGGATTGTCTGAATTGGGGGGGTTTTGTTGTTGTTTTTGCGCAGCGACGCACTACGAAATGCAAAATGGCCACATGGTCGTAGTAACCTTCAGCTCTGCTCTCTGGATCCATCCCTCTGACTTCTACGCGTTCAAAACAATGCGTCGGATGCGCCTGCTGTTGGATTCCTTCCCTTTGGGTTCACATTAATAAGTATGCATGTGCATATAAAATAATACTACGTATTTGGGTTATCTATGGGCACCCTCCGACACATGGTGTAAATATACTGCTTTAATAACAGGCGCGCGGCGCGGCTACACTGGCGTATTTAATTAAAAATAATCTTAAAATAATAATTTATTCACTGTTGACACATAAAAAAAAACCTGTTTGCAATATATTGCGCACAAAGATGATAAGCTTTCAGACGTATTGAGAATGGAGAAATAAATTATAGCATTTACACTATCAAAATACTTACTCTCTCCATGAGTGGATCGCACGCAGACAGAAGAAAAAAACAGCAGCAAACCCCAAAACAAGGTCAGGCTACCCATCGATGTTTCTGCTCCCTCGTTCATTATTTTCCTTTCAAAAAACGCAAAAAAAATAAAAATAAAAATAACTGGTTCGTACACGTCCACCCCTTGCAAGAGATCCTGCACATTAAAATAAAAACAGGAATTGAAGAAAATAAAAAAGGAATAATAAATGTCTGTAGCCCGAAAGGCTACTCTTTAGTAGCCTCCAAACGTGTGTTGTTGTTTTTTTTTTATGTAGATCTACTTAAAAATATAAATAAAGGCGATTTGATTGGAGAGGGGAGGCGTTTTTGATCGGAAAGAAAAATCCCAAAAATGCAGTCTGCTATTTTTGCCGATCACTGTACACTTTGGCTGGTGTGGCACACGGGCCAATGATTTTCCTGGATAAATGATGGTAATCCCCATCTTCATTCTCCATCTCTTAAAAACAGCAGTGCGCCTCCAGTGTGTTAAGGCCTAGCGTGGATAATAAAAACACAAGTCTGCCTAGACTTTTTTTTTTTTTTTACTATTATTATTTATAATTCCACAAGCAGCCCAATAAATCGTTCACAGCATTCCACTCGTGAACAAGGCTGAATGATGAAGAGGAGGGTGGAAAAAAAACACACGGACAGATCCACAGGGGTGGTGGCTGAGAGGGGCTGAAAAATGAATGAAACCCCCCCCACCCGTTTTTGCCTATGCCATCCAGCAAGAACAGGGTATAGTAAGATCCCCGCAGAGCAGTTCCTGCTCGGTTTAAAAACCAAATTTCTCCCGTTAGCTCCTCTTGGACTGATCCCCTCCGTCAGTCTGGGTCTGCAGCTGAAAGAAAATACCAGACTTGTGCCACGCAAGAGAATGGATCTCCAGCTAGACGACCTCGGCTGGGGTGGGAGGGAGAGCGTGGCCACGCAGTTGCCGTTTACGAGTGATTCTTCTTTTTTTGCTCTTGTCCTCACACAAACGTGGAAAAAAACGCAGAAAAAAAAAATAAAAATAGTCCGGTTGCGCGTAAAATCCAGAGGATGAAATGGTTCAGACTCGCCCTCGGTTAGCGCAGGCTGTTGCGGGTCTCAGCCCCTCCGTGGAATCGCTGCTCCAAACAAGAGTCGGCGTCTCTCACACAGAAAACACATAGCTTTACGGATAAAGTGGGAGCGTCGTGAAAACCCGGAGTGGATTCAGATCCAGTTCCCAAAGAGCACCACGCCAAACGGAAAACAGCACTGATACAGTTTAAAAAAAAATATATAGAATATCGTCAAAAGATTCTATATCTTTCGTTACTTATTTCAAAAAGTGATAATCATGGATATTCATTACAGATAGAGTTGAATATTTCAAACTTATTTCTGGTCATTTGAAAGAAAAACCAAACTTCAGTGTCTCTGAAAGTTGGAATATTGTGAAAAAGTTTAATATTTGAACTATATGGTGGCACACCTTAATCAGGTAATAAACTCAAAGTATCTGCAAGTGCTTCAATGAGCTTTCTCTCTCAGTCTGGGTCAGTAGGAAACACAATGATGGGGAAGATTTCTAACTAGACAGAAGACAGTCATTGACACCCTCAGCAAGTAGGGAAGCCACAAAGGTCACTGCTAATGAAACTGGCTGCTCACAGAGTGCTGCAGTTGTAGTTTTTGAACTAGACTCAGTGGTCAAAAATCCTCTTTCCAGATGGAAGTAAAATTTGCAATTTCATTTGGAAATCAAGCTCCCAGAGCCTGGAGGACGACTGGAAGTCATGCTGCTTGACGTTTTATGTTTTATGAAGCAAACTGACCTTAGCTGGAACCCACAGTACCGTCAAGACAAAGATGAGAGACACCAGACCCAACAAGGCAGATGACCTGAAGGCAGTCATCAAAGCAATCTGGGCTTTCATTACAACTCAGCAGAGCGATAAGTTGATCATGTCCATCCCATGCCTCATTGTTGCAGTTATTAATATAAAGCCGGCAAAACCAAGTATTAAATGTTTAGAAATGAACCTGGCAATTCTGTTTAAAATATCATTCTTATATTGCTCTGTAATATTCTAGTTTTCTGAGACTCTCAATATTCAATCAGTATTACACAATCAAACTAAATTATATACGGCTTAGTGCCCCAGTACAGCTTTATGTAAAAAACTTCTGTTGCATGACAAGAAGCAGATCTTACCATTATGAACTATATAGACAAATTGTCTCATATTGGCTGCATTTTGTCAGTAGAATATTCACCTATCATCTAACACTAATTTGAAACTGCAAGCACAAAATAACATCTATAATTCAGTATAGTCTCATCTTAATTATTAAATCAGAGTGGGCAGCTTTTAACAAAACACTGATGACTAAAAGTTAAAACTAACATCATCATTTTACATTTGTTAATCAGAGATCATTAAAAATATGTGTCGCATCTTTGCTTTGCAAATAATGAAAAACTTCCCTATTTTTGGTACCTTTTAGCCACTGGATGTACAGTAAAGGTTGTGTCCAGCAAGCTGTGTAGAAAACACAGGCTGCTGAAAGGTTAGGGAGAAATGTTGGTCTGATTAGTAAAAATGGTATTCATACCACTTTGGGTGGGGCAGCTCTCATACACACTCACTCTTAAAGTCATTTCAGAACCACTAATTAACCCAGCATGCATGTTTTTGGACAGTGGGAGGAAGCCCCACAGCCACTACTGGCTGCGTAATTTAAAGCAGAATAAATGGAGAAAGTTGGAAGGCAGGGGACATTCCTCTAATTTAAAAGAAGTTTATTTGGTCAGTAAACAAGGCTCCTACAAATACAGAACTGCTTTTGTTTCACACATAACAGAACAAGAAACCCTCAGATTTAAATTCAGCTCTAATTGACAGAGCTCTTGTTTATTCACATAAAAACTCAGGAGAAAATAAAAACAACCTTTCGCGAACTTCTTCTATTTTTATTGTAACAAACTTTTAAGGCATTCTTTCAACTACTGCCTTCTGATGCATCATCACGTAAAGCAGTTTTTTAAATAACTGTAAAACCTAATTACGGTTTTACTTTTCTGTCCCACTGAGCTCAACCTGGTCAGCAGGTAGAAGATTTTATAGTATGGTGTGACAATACTTTTAATTGACAGAAGTTTTCTTGAAACGTTCATAATGACCTGGTTGTTAGAAGAGATTGGTGTGTAAAAACTAGATTGATCTAAAAAGTCTTGTCGGACATTTTGCTGTCAAAGATTTTGAGTAAAGTTGTTTCTTCAACAATCAACAGTATAAATCTAAGGAATTTGGCTTCATTCGCTACATGAATAAAGACCTGATCAGGTGTTTTGTTTATTTATAATGTTTTCATATGAATATAATAACATTCTCTTCTAAAAGTATGATAAGAAAGGAATAAATAAAGGTGATATAAAACTTTAGGTAGAAAATAATGCTGTTTACTGAAGGTGAGGGGGGAAAAAATCTCAAAAAGGAGCAAGTAACAACATTCTCTTCCTGTAGAAAATATAATGGTTTTGTGAATTTGGTTTGATCCTCTGCTCTTTTAAACAGTGTAGGTGTCCAATTATTCTTCACCACAGCTAATGCTGTTAGCTGTGATGTTCTTCAGTGCAAGAAATAGGAGACGCATACTCTGCATTGTACTATAATGAGTACATTACTGGTCTTTTCCTCTAAGGGGAACTCTGCTGCCAGCTACTGCATATTAATACACATGATATGTAAATATTGATGTGTAATACCTTAAACATTGCAGAGATGTCTTGCAAAGTCTCAGTATCTTTTGAAAAGAAAGTTATTTTAAGAAAGACTGACAGTAAAATTTTGCCATAGGTGGTAGGTCCATTTCCATTTTACAGTATTGCTATAGAAAAAGGAAAGTGGAAGATTACAGCTTTATTGCTTTATTAAATTTGGAGAATTTTGTTGGGACAAAATATAAACCATTTTTAATATTGAGAGTAATTTAATGCACAGAATACACTAAAGTGACACTGAAAACCCTCCTTAGGCGTGAAGGAAAATCTGGCATGGATCTCTGGATTCAGCGGAGTCGGGACGGCCAACTCTGCCTGCATCCCTCATTTATTCTCCCACACAAACAGCAGAGACAGCGCACTGTATTCATTTTGATGCCTCCATCCCCATACAGGTTTGCACATATATGTTATTTTCAAAAGAAGAGAAAACCAGCCAACGAGTCTAATTTTTTAAATCGCTTTTTACTGTCTCTGACCCTGAACCTAGTTAAAAATAACTGTCATAGTTTCCATTAGTGTTTCGGTGGTGCCCCCTGCTGCTCCACCAAGCACATTACAAAACAAAAAACAAAAAAAAAAACGGAGATAAGATATAATTTTCAACTGATCCAGGGCAAAACGAAAAAAAAAAAAAAAAAAACCAGTTACAAACCAAGTCAATAATGTACAAACAGGAATAATTAAAAGGAAGAAATTAATTACAATGCAAATTACTATAAAATGCCCAAATATGAAGTAGAAAATGTAAATATAAACTGTACAGAAAAAGGTAATGTTTATAGTAATAAGAACGTCCTTACAGTCATGTATACAATTTTTGAGCATAGTGAACTTATTTTTGTGTGTGACATCTAATATTATTTTTTACTTTTTACTTTGTATGTATAGTAATCTGAACATACCAAATCAAATCTTATTTGTATAGCACTTTTCAGCAGCAAGGCATTTCAAAAGTGCTGTACATCATAAAAACACAAAAATACAAACTCATACAACACAGTCAACAACTCACGCATTGCATTTTGTCAAGTGCTATTGTTACTCATCAGATTGTTAAACATAATCTAAAAAGAAAAAGAAATTCTAAACAGGCAGGTTTTTAGTTTAGATTATTTAACAACAGATCACACAGTTAAACAGTTGGCAAACCATCAGCTTGCTGGGCATTTTCATGTAATCTCTAAATTTTGATAAGCACCCTTGAAGTAGTTTCAGTGTGATTTTTTGTGGTACAGACTGACAATTTCATCTAGGACAAAACCATCCATTGATTCATTGTACAGCTTGAAGCTCCTTTGGTTGAGACATTTTAAGAAACTTGAATTGCTTTACTTCTCAATATACCGTCTAACTCCTGTTCTCACATGACTTATTTCCTATATCTGAGCACCCATAATCAGATATATCTCCATGTACAAGCAGTTCAAGAAAGTCAGAGTTAATACTCCGTTATTGAAAAAAATAAAGTACTAAGAAAAGTATGGACCTCGCAAACTGGCTTCAAAATGCTTATGGGTGCTTTTTTTTCTTTGCACAGTAGCACTGAATAATAAAGTGTGGTTTAACATACCTAAACTGATGTCCATTGGGATGGACATTCAACTTTACAAAAAATCCTGCAATTTAATGATAGAAACAATGTTCAAAATACCTTAAAATACTATCACTGGAAATACTTAAAATTATGCTGAGAGCAATTTTTCTAGGCTGCTATGAAGATAAATTAATATTTTTGATAGAAAAGAGATACTTACTCCTCCCTTTCCCTGGTTTCATAACAATGTGCATCTCATCTGATGCTTAAAACCCAGTAGTGTCAAGTTAAGAGTACTGAACTACATTGTTTTTGTTTAATAAGAAAGCAATAAGTAACAAGTATCATTTAAATAGCAAATTTCCTCCTTTCTTACTGATTTAAAATCAGAGAAATATCATGTCCATTCCAGTGGGCGTGGGGTCTGAAGGTATTAATTGTGATAAAATTATGTAATTAATTTTGCTGCTCAATTTAGTGTGTGATTAAATTGTGGTTCAGTTAACAAAAACATAAGCCCTAAAACCAACTGGGAATTTCAATCAAAACATTAGACATTGGTGTTTGCAGGTACTTTCTGTTCAGTCTGACTGACCTTAAACTGGAATGTTTGCAAAAAAGAATCTGCATATATTAGCTGAACACAAGTGCATGTAATAACTTTAGGGTTTTTATTTAACTTAAAAACAAATTTAAAAAACCTATGCTTTCCTTCTACTTTGAAATTATGTACTATATATCATGAACGCCTAAAACATACACTGAAGTTTGTGATTGGAAACTAGAAATTGGAATCATTTATTCTTTCAATGACTGCAAAACTGTTTTCTTAAAAAAAGTAACTACAGATGGAGTTGCCTTGACAAATCACAAAACCATCTGCAGCATGTTTAGTCTTACTCTTTGGGTTACATTGAAGTTTAGCTTAGAATTTAGTATGGAGAACTTGGTTCATTTCCTCAAAGGAGCCAGGTGCTTCATCCTCCTCTGTATCATTCTTGTTTTTAAAAACCTGCAGAAAATCCCAGGACTGTGGGATAAGTTTGTGCTCAAAAATCAGGTTCAGCAGACATGAGACTGCTAGAATACTTACCACAGAAAGCAGCATGGCAATAGTTCTGTAAGGAAAGTACTGTCTGATCACATTATTTTCCTCCCTCCAACCAGGGTATAGGAGAACAGGAGGGATCCCAAGTATGGGCTCCCCGCTCAGTCCACGCAGCAACAAACCCACCACGAAACCAGAAAAAGCACCATAAGTGTTTGCACGTTGGAAGTGGAGAACACAGAGCAGCTGTGGGAAAATCACACAGTAAAGGAGATCTCCACTTAGAACCCAGAGAGCGAACACACTGTCATCTCCAAAAGCCAGACCTGTTCCAGCCAGGCCCACGACCAGAACACCAATACGGATCACCCACTGGAGCTCCCTCTCTGAGGCCTGCAGGGGAGGAAGGACAATAGCAGATAAAAAACCCAGTCTCTTTAATTAGAGCGGATTCAAATTATGTCTACACACACCGTTTTCCTCAAAGTTGTCTTGTATATGTTTTGTGTAAACATGGATGCAGAGGATAGCAGCGCCGAGTCCATGGAGGACATAACAGCTGCAGCTACAGAACCAATGCCTAGCACTGACACCCAGGTGGGTGTGAGATGTTGCAGAGCGAGAGGCAGGATCTTCCCTGCATCTCCACGCTCAAAAGGAGGGGGAAGACCGTATGCAGTCTGGTTCCAGTCTTAGGGAAAACAAGAGGGGGTTACCGAGGCAGACAAATACATGATGGGAATGCAAAGCTGAGATTTTGGATATATTAAAACATGAAACAAAAAACAGACATATACAGTATATGGTGCTTTGAAATTTACCATGGTCAAGATTTAAAAGTGTAACAACGTGTATTGCTTTCTGATGTAACAGTGTGACAGGTACACCTGCAGCAGAAGCCATCACTCCAATGACAACTGAGGGGATTCCCATAATAAAAACTGTCAAAGCCGCAGCAAAGCAGGATATCTGAGCCTGAACAGAGGAGGCTGCCGAAAGAATTCTTTGATATAGAGCTTGATATGACAATCCCCCTAAAGCCTGCAACACCAACAAAACAGGATTAGAAAATTAAACTACTTTGCACTTATCACACCGATCATTTCTCACTTCATGCGAAGTGAAGCAGAACTGGCTCTGTACATATAAATAATGTGTCTTCATATGCACTGTACGCTTCCTTAAATGAGAACTCAAAAGTAATCATCAAATAAAATAGTTTTACTGAAAATTGTAGGTTATTTACGACAGCCAAAATGTTATGATTTTATTGCACATAAATTTTTACCATAAGAAGCATCTCATCAACCCACTTTCCTGCAACTTCCAGGTCCAGGTGTCCCATCCATGCATGCTCACTTGTTTGGTTGAGTGGGAGTGTTTGTGAGATGACAGTAACTGCTGGACTAAGAACCATAAAAGGAACACAAAGCCACTGAAAGAGAGAGGAAAAAAAGGCCAAAATAAAATGACTATCTTCCAAATTTTAGCTCAATCTGTAAGATTCCAGTTCCACATTTTTAGCCATTGCATACATCTGCTTAGTTCGCTTTTCATTCCCACTTGAGCTCAAAATTCTTACCAAGCTGAAAAAAATAAAACAAAGCTGAATGATATCAGTGTATGCAACTGAGTAGAGACCCCCTAATAATGTGTAGACAATGGAGACAGCTGCTGAGATGATGATGGAGATGGTAGAAGACAGCCCAAGAATTATACTCATTGTTCCACCTGAAAATCAAAACAAATCATCCACCAGTTTGTTTTAATTCCATAATATTTTCCAGAGTAGAATTTACTTTCTTAAAGCACCTAGAAACACTGCAAAGAGACTGTCATAGCAACAGTAGCAAGATGCAAGATCATCAGCAAGATTACAAAAGAAACATAACCTTGAAAACTAAAAGCGGTAAATTAAAAAAAAAAAACTCTTTTATAAGTATATAGACAGAATTATAGGATAGTTATTTTATTCACATTACACATCATGCCATTAAGATTCAGAAGAAGCTTTATTTACCAAGAGCAGCAAGGATACAGGCCACCCATAATATGTCACTGACCAAAGCAGGAAGCAGGAGTGTCACAGTGAATGCTTTGCCATAGCGATTCTGAAATGGGTCCAACATTGTCACATAACGCTTTGACCTCATAGGTTTTGCAAAAAACAGTCCAGCTAAAGAAGGAACAGAGAGAAAAACAAATTTGGGGTCTGGGCATGGCTTCAATCTTAAAGTCTGCTCTCAATCATGATCTTTCTAATTAGGGAGAGTTGTTTTAAAATTACTTTCTCATAGGCAATTCTTCTGACAGGGATGAAGGGTCAAGATAGCAAAGACAAAAAAAGAAAAGAATTTTAGTACTGCCCGTTAATTAGTTCAGCAATATCTGTACAAATGAAAGTCCTTGGTTTTTAACTAATCTTATAGATTATACAAATATTAAGTGTTTTATGATGCCTGCACAGAATATTTGGAAACATTCTGTCATGTACAAGGACAATATGAGGAACTTTATGTGACCTGGTAAAAAATACAAGCTTACAAAATGTAATATTAGGCATGCTGCAAACAATAAGGGAAACTATAACCTTCAATTGTGCGTCATACAGAGAGAATTTGTTTTGCCTACTTACCCACAAAAAAACACAAGACATATGCAGGGGGGCCCAGAGCCCAGACGAGACCTTGAGTAGGAGAATAAACAGACTCAGGCAGTTCCCATAATGTAACCACCACCGACCCATGTTGCTAAAAGTAAAGCACAGAAACAATATAAGTGGGTATGAAAACACAAACAGTAGTTACAGCTTCAACATATAAAATGAAATGCTCTCCACCTGTCATGGTAAAAATTCCAACCAGGATGTTGATGTTGCGGCCACCAATGATGGCAACTTCACTCTTTGAGCCAGAGCATTTCTTCTCCACTTTCTTGGATTTTCGAGACCCCCACACTCCAATTGCCAGGATGCAAACATAAAAAACGATCACAGAGACGAGTCCAGGGACATCTACTGCCATGATGATTCTGGTTACAACACAGATATAATGCCTGTCTCTTACACACGTTTTAATGTGTAAAACACAATATATAGCAAACGACTTTGATAAAACAAAACAAAGCTGTTCTCAATCTGTCAGTGGTGGTTTGTGGTACAGGTTATATTGCTTTCACCCACGGTGGCATGTCCAGGGATCACCCTTAAGAGTCTATACATATATATATAGATCTATATATATATAGATCTATATATAGATTTATATATATATATATCAGTTGCACCGTAAAGAAAATTATTTTGTTAATTACATGTCAATAGGAAACAGCACCCTCTGAAAAAAACTCTGCTGTCACTGTGTCAGTGTGAAACTAAAGGGCTAGCTCAGTCTTTATTAAAATAATCTGACCTCCATCTGGAGGAACAGCTGCATCATCTATGAAAGTATTTTTTTTAACATATCAATATTTTGTAGTTGTTAATATTTCTTATAAATTACATAATAAAAAATTATTTATTTATTTATTTTTTTCGAATTGTGTTGAGCGAGGGATGAATACCCACAGGGGATCAGAAAGAAGGAATCATCCAACGGCCCATTCACTCAAGAAATCCCACTGACTGGAGCAGAAGATAATAATTTAAACTTCAGATGAGTAATACTGTAATCTCCTGGAGCAGTTACCACTTGTTTTTTTTTTCATATTGATAAAAAAGTTACTGTATAAATTAAATACTCCTTTCATCCATCTACCTGTCAGCTTGACTTCAACATGCTATTAAAACCCTTCGAAGGCTGCAAAGGTGAATTGTTGTAGCACAGGTTTTACTTACAGCTTCAAACAAATGAGTTCCTGTCATCCCTCCTTCTGGGTTGACCACAATAGTTAAATTAAACCAATAATTTAACACTGAGCAAATCATGAACCCACACAAAAACAGAGGTGAGGGGGGACTTCGTTCATGACAGTTGGAAAAAAACAAGAGGCATACGGCCAGATAGAGATTCTTTCTCATGAAAGAACTTTAACTGCTGAACAAAATGCCTAGCGGTTTCCAGATTTCTAATATTCCTAGGCTTAATGATTTTCCACCAGGATGCTTTATTTATGACAGAAGTTCAAAAACAATGAGAAGGCCCTAAGGAAGAGATTCATGCTCATTCCTTTATTAAATAAAATTAATAAAAAATCAATTTAGGAGGTAGTTTAGTCCAGCAAAATATTATACCTATTTCCCTGTAAGGATCACAAAATCATTCCATCTCTTACTGATGTTTTATTTTTTTATTTTGAATTCATTGCAAATTGACCAGAACAACTTTGCTGTTTCGGGATCACAACTTGCCATAAATGATGAAACCAACAAATTTTCTTTGTAACAAAAAATCCTAAAGGACAATGTTCAGCCATCAATTGGGTTATGCAGCAGGGTGATGCTCAAAAGATCACCCAAATCTAAGCAGCTCATAGAAGACAAAGAGAAAGTTTTAGAAAGGACTAGTAAATGTTTGGATTTAGGTCTGATTAAGATGCCTGTTCTAAGGTCTTCAACAGCCCTTTCATGTTTAAAACATCTCTGATGTGCACTAGTCTGCAAAGATAGATATGATGTTGTGGGACAGTGATGTGAAAGACTTGTTACAAATCATCACAAATGCTTTCTGGCAGATGATGCTAAGGGTGGCACACCCAGTTACTAGGTTTAGAGTATTTTTTTTTTTACTATAGCTCACAGTTGCTTTAGGTTGCATTTTTTCCCCTAAAGAATTAAATAAATCATTTTAGATTTACTCTTATCTTTCTGTGACACTGAAGTTTGTTTTTTAATCAGAAACATTTAAATGTGTCAGAAAAGCAAAAAGAAAAGAGAAGGGAGAAAATACTTTTTCGAAGCGTTGTAGGTTTGGAGACCATGGCCAAAAAAATAAGATCCAAGAAGTCTGGACCTCTCAACTTCAAAGTCTTGAAGGATCTGCAGTTAACATATCGGTGCCAAACTTCACAACACACCTTCAGGTGTGAAGAGGAGTCAATAGATTAGCAGGTACTGATCTTACACCTCTATTGTTTAAGGCTTAGGTATGCTAGTTTTAAAGCACAGTCAAATTTGGAAGTTTTCCAGTTACCTTCAATACTTACAAGGCAATGGTTCTCAACTGTTTTCTATCATGCTAACTTCCCTGGTGGTCTAGTGGTTAGGATTCGGCGCTCTCACCGCCGCGGCCCGGGTTCGATTCCCGGTCAGGGAACTTGTTTTAGAATTGGGAGACCGGGGTTCGATTCCCCGACGGGGAGTGAAGTTTGTTTCAGGTCCCTCTTGAAAATGAGATCTAGATCTCAATGGGGTTTACCTGATTAAATAAAGGAATTATTATATTATAAATTATTATGCTAGAGAACATTATTTTCAATTAGTCTATCTATTACTCTGATGTTATCTTATAAAAAAAAGTCACATTTAGCTGTCTTTTCATTTAACCACTTTAGCTTATTTTATGTAATATCAGAAATACATTCAAAAATGCAAATAAGCAAATTGAAGTTGCTTAAAATGCAATAAAACAGCATTCCTTTAGTGTACACAGGATGTGCAAAGGATGTGTCTTTAGCTAAGAAATACCTCTAACACATATGCTATGTCAATGGTAAAGAAAGGCAATGGCAACCAACACATCGCCCCCAAACTATTTGAGAAGTTTGAGAAGCTCTTCCCCCAGGCCAAAGAACAGTATGTGGTTGTACTGGATGCCACAGAAAATGAACATAGACAAGGGGTGGGTGCTGATAAATGTTTCCTGATAGAAATGCAGCTTGTCACACAAGCTGACGGATAACATCCCAGATGTATTGTACATCCAGGAGTTTACACCACTGACATTTGAAAATACAATTATAAACTGAAAATAACCAAATTTGGAGACCCGACCTCACAAGACATGCAGTCGAGTCATGTCGAGAAATGACTCGATGTGACTTATGTCGTTTTTTGGGTGGGGGGGTTTTACCATATATGTTTATTATCAGACACAGTGGCTGATGCACAGAAGAATTTGTAGATGCTAAATGTTCTCATTCTGAAGCTAGAGCCAAAGGTAAATCTGTTCCTAAAATAGTTTATCTGTCTTGTTTTCTTTTTCTCACTGTTAAATGCATGTTTAGGTAAAAACCTACATGGTGCCTTGAAGGGTTAGAGGTCAGAGAAGGTTAATTAGGTGTAAATTGTTCAAATCGTTTGTAGTTTTTGGTAGGTTTGCTCTTATGTGTTTAGTGGTACATTCTTTGTGAATCCAAAGTAGAAATAAAGGAAATAGCAGTGGCAAATGCTGCAAAAAGTGGAGGACTTTGCTTTGCATCGTGAATCTTGAAAGCGCGGGGGAGGGGTGGGGGGCTTTTTCCTTTGAGCGCCTGATATTGTGTCAATGCGCTGTCCAACTGAGAGAGAAAGAAGGAAGAGGAATGGAAAACTACAGCATGTGCCTTTAGGAGGCTTATCTCGTCCTTTTATTTCTATTGCCATGTGTTTTATCAAACAGCATGCAACGACAGAAATTTCTAATATGCTCACTTTATGCTCCTTGAAATAGCTGCCTATCAGCGTGAATTCATAGCCAGTAATAACAAACTAGCTTCCCCCGGAGAAGAAAAGGAGCATCAACAATATTTCACCTGTCTAATTCTGCTGCCAGTTATGTATGATTATTTCTGTCAGTGACTGTGCAGGCGCATCGCCTTTCTGCTCAATCCGTCATGCGAGACTTATTTGGGAATAAATTGTGTTTAACTCACCTCTCAGTAAAGAAGAGATCCCTCCTCGCTGAAACCTTGCTCTTCTTAGGCACTGAACTAGCTTGGCTAATTGTAAAAAACTGGCAGGTCAGGTTGAGTTCAGTGCCCCGCCACAGAGCGTTGTTAGTCAGTGCGCCTGTTCATATTCGCTGACTCTTCAGTTCGCCTTCATTATAAGTCTCTGCACAAATATGTGATAGTTTACAAAAAGTTGCGTTGCTTAGTTCACAAAACCTAGACAAAACGGATATTTTGGGTACCACTCAAAGAAACGTTAATTTCTTTTTTACTTGAATGCACCTCGTAGCTGGAGGCGATGAGTCGGTTTGACTGCTACCTCCTATACATTTATAATAGGATTTTGCTAAAAGTTTTAATCACCGAGAGTAGGTTCGTCAGATAGACGGAGTATCCGTTCCTACTCACGCCAAACCTCATGCATGTTTTACCCTGGGTCTTGTACTGAGCTGAAATAATAGTTATACCAAAGGAGGACATCCCATTACTTGCAGGGGCATAAACAAAGATATTTTTAAGAGCAATTTGGATGGGTCGGCAAAGTTACAGTGAAATGTAACGTAAAATGTGGTTTAAAAAGTATCTAATGTGTTCAAGCTGCAAGACCAAAAATGACTAGTAATGCTCAAACATGTGTTTTTCTCAGTAAGCAAACTATTGAGACGCATAAAAGTCCAATTAAAATGTAAAATTTTGTACACCTTTACAAAAATTTAAGGCTATAAATAAAAACAAGTTTTAATGAGTAACTCCACCTGATAAAATTCCTCATAAATATTGATTTTTTGTAGTGGCTCTCAAGTTATGTGTTACTTAAATTATAACTTGCTAAGTTGCTTTACGTTTAAATCTTTTTTGGTTTTGCCAACAACCTAGTTGTAGTGCTTAGTCCCTCCCGTTTCAAACTCTTCTCATTAACATAAGAGTTAAAGAGCTCAATATAATTGAGGTATTTGCTACCTTCGACAAAAAGTTTAAGTCTATCAAAGCAATGTAGCCAGTTTTGATTTCCAAGGCATAACGAGGCAGTTTATCATGATTCAGCCAAAGTAATAATATAATAAACTGCAGTCTGATTTTTATTGTTGATCTGTTTCTTCCTATTGAGCAGTGAAAGTAAATAATGTTACATGTCTTTTGCTTTAAGTATTTACTTACTGGATGTTTTTTTATTTTAGTGTTAGTGCTACAGAGCCACAGTTAGCTCCTCTCTTCAGAGGCTCTGACGGAGCCTGCTGTTGCTGCTCCTACACTTTGGACACACTTTGTTCTAACAATGGCTGGGGTGGACCTAAATTCATTCTTATTTTTTTCTTTGATGAATGGTGGACTTACTTCGCTCTTTGCTTCTTTCGCCATTTCATATTGATATTGTTTAAATACAAAAGTTTATTTTATGATTTTTTTTGGGGGGGGACAATTCTAGACTTTTCCCCCTAACACCCTAGGATTTCCGCCCATGGGTGATATTGCATCCAGGGTGTCACAGCTGTAGTCAGGGATGTGAATGTGTGATACTGTGCCAAAAGTGAGAGCAGGATCACGTGTAGTTTTAACTAATTTGTTAATTTGTGAAAAACACTGCATCTCTTTAAAGCTCCAGCTTCTGATATGGGCTGCATGGCAAACCACCCAGGGCGGCATCTTGTCGAGAGCAACATGAGCTGCCTGAGCACCTCCCGCTCTTACAACAGGAGGATCTGAATCTCAGCAGTGCCGAAGGCAGAGCACAATGACGAACTTTGGGTGTGTTAGGAGAATTGAGGGATGCCAGAAAGATGGTTCGCCCAAACAAGCTAGAACTGCCTCTGGCTCCACACACACACACACACAGATGAGAAGGAGAACAATAGACAAGCACTGCACAGCTTGGGGCGAAGGGCTTGCATTCCAAACTAATTATACATTCCAAATTTACTACATGTACCAATGCAACTTTGTAAATTTGAGCAGTATACTTCATTGTTGGATCTGGTTTCACATCTTCCTCTACTGTCTTTGATAGATTCTCTATGGAGTTTAGGTCAGGTACACTTGCTTTCCAGTGAATGTGGTCATGAAAGAGGTACATTAAAGGCAGTGGGAGCTGATACTGAGTCCTCCTAAAAAATGAGAGAGCCTCTACATTACATTCAAAATAGTTACACCTTGTCAGCAGAAGGAAGCAAGTAATACTCTAAAATTTTCTGATTGGCTTGCACTGACTTTTTACTATGTTAAACACTGGGCAAAAGGCAAATAACATTGGTCTCAAAATCATCAATGACTACAGTTACCTGTTTGAGAAACATGAGAGTATTTCAGTTTATACCGAGTTAGGCAATTGCTCTGTGACTATATCTGTCATTAGTCATTATATTCTAGACCAAATGCTATGGAAAAATTCCACTTAACAATTGCAATGAAAATATTCAGCTGCTTCATTTTAATAAGGGAAGAGACAGTACATTTGACAAAGCATTAATGCTAGTTTGTGGTTGGAAGTATCATATAACCTTATCACGATGGTCAGAGTCCAGCCTCGAAGCTTCTTATGTATCAAGTAAAAGCTATGATTCAGTTAGAAAAGGTAGCCTTTATTGTGGAAATTTCCGGTATTGTTTATGATGTTTGTGCACATTAAAACTAAATGGTGTCTAGGTGGGCTGCTGGACGTGAACCTCTAGGTTGTAAGTGCCTCAGGAATAGAAGCCCATCCCCAGCAGGATCAGAAGTACCAAGGATCCAGAAATTAACATCTTGTTCAGCTCTATGGGTGTCAAGGAATGTGTGAGCTACCACTTCATATTCTCTTCCGTAAGCTGTCCTGTAAGGAAAACAAATCATTAAACACTTGGTAAGGGCAAAAATGTCTCAACTGCCAAACACAAACTTTTGGACTCACAGTATGACCCCTTATCTAAATTACATGCTGTATTTGCCTATCGTTTGTGCCAGTGAGTTTTTTCTTACTTAGTATGACTTAAAGCTGCAGTATGTAACTTTAATAAGAAATATGTTTTATACATATTAGCTAAAACTAGTCATTATGTCATGACTGTTTGCTATGAGCGAGATAATCTATGAAAAGATCAATCTCCTTCACCTCCTCCTTGAGCTACAATTGCCAGTCTGAAGAAGTGCATTGCTCCCAATGAAAAGCAACCAGTCAGAGACAGGAGGATGTTTTAGTGCTGTCAGTCAACCTGGTGAGGCTAAATGTGGTAGCGGCGAAGAGACAACTGACTATTACAGGAAAATCGTTCATCCGCTGTCATTTGGGGCCATGCTAACTAGATTTTCCTCATTCACAGCAGGCTCTTCTTACGGTGAGAAGCTGCTGCGTAACAGACAGTAGGGAGGGAGTCATGGAGATGAGCAGTGTGCACATGGGCATGATTGACAGCGCTAAGACTGTCCTTGTGGTTGTGATTGGTTGTTCATAGTTAGCACTGGGAGCACTGGGAGTAAGGCAGAGGGTCTTGCTTTTTTTTCATAGATCATCTGTCTCATACTATACAGTCACAACATAGTAGCAGTTTAAACAAATATGTAAAAGATTTTTTTTTAATATAATTTATATACTACAGCTTTGATGAATGTGCAGTGTTCTTTTGAAGTTTCTTTGTACCACAGTTTACTCAATACGAATAAAGCTCATTACCAAGGTGGAGATAGAAAAAGAAGTATAATAGCATTACATTATATTTTAAGGTTTTTTAAGTAGCTGGTGTCTTTTGTTGCAGTAGCATAACTGCACACAGCAAATCTGAGGTACAAGTCAACTTTTAATTTGAATATGTATTTAGGGAGGGAGACAATTTCACCAAAAGAAATAGTTGCTTGCAAATACAACTGAAGCATTCTTTAAAGTTTTCACTAAACTTTTAAATCAGTCAGAGTTTCTAGGAAATTCAAATTGATAATCTATGACTTTCTGTTTTCCTGCGGTATAAGTAGGACTGCTCATCACGCTGGACAAGGACCAATCTTCATCTTTCCACCACACACAGAGAAAAAAAATTGTAAAGGAAGTTTAAAAAACATATAGCGACAAGAAGGAGAACAACAAGCAAGCGCCGTACAGCGAAGTGCTTGCACTCAAAACTAATTATATCCTTACACTGTACTAATGCACCTTTGTAACTTTGAATAGCATTGTAAAATAAGTCAGATATGAAATAGTTTTACTGCACAGTGTTTGAACTCAATACTTGATCCATGTTAGTTTTGCTTTAATTACTGTATCAAAGTGAAAGTGGCATAGAGGAGATGAGCCTTTGCCAGTTCTGAAGTGCTAAGGAAGCCTATATTGCTTTAATATGTTAGAGAACTACAGGAAAATTTGACCTCTCACATTCATCAAATCTCCATGACAACCACTAGACTTCACCTGCATATTAAGCAGTTGTTGTGTGATGCCAGATAGAAGACTTTACTTTCATAATTTCTGCTATCATAAATGTGAACACATGGCATTTGGACAAATTCTTCTGGAACTTTGGCTAGAAAAAATCCTACTGAAATCTGATGTTTGTTCAAATTTAGAAACTGAATGTGCATCAAAAGTAATGGTGTACAGATGTGTAGATACACATTAGTTTAAGCACATTTCCTTGGTACATTCCAATCAAATTCCACATTTGGACACACCTTACATTACATATGCAAGTAGGTGCAAATAAGTCATGTTGTTGGTTTGGGTCCATTAGGAAATCATCTTCAGCTTTGCTGTATACTTTTCAAGGCAACGATACATACTTATGCAATGACAAATGGCCTGATGTCAAATCAAATATATCTGAATTCACCCTGTGGTTATTGCACAGTTCTGCCCTTGGCCATGTTCTAGATCGCGAGTTTACCAAAATGTCTTTCACATTGTCAACAGTTTCCCTGTATGCTCTGCAGGTGTCGCCAAACGGACCAGTATCTGTAGAATTTTTTTTGTGTGAGATGATGCTGCTGTAGTAAAAGCTGGATTTTCACCAGCACTGTAAAACCACCACCTGTAAAATATCAATATCCCATTTAGGTGAAGTTTATAATAAAAGTAAAAGAAAATACAAAAATAAAATACCAGAGTTGCTTTTCACTCAGAACAGCAAGGCCTTGGTTTGTCATGCAGTGGACGACCAGCACCTTCTCGTTAGCCTGCAAAAACAAATACAGGGTAGTTTTTGTTTACATAACATTTCATATGCTGCCTTCAGCAGTGCACATGTCTAACTGTTAATAACTTACAGGAACTGGCAGACCCTCAGATTCAAATCTTTCCTGGGGGTCGAAGTGCGATATTTTCCACCGTGACAAAATGCTTAAGGTCTCATCCAGATAAACGTCTTGGAGGCCAGACTTCTTTGCACACTTTAAATTAAACACAATCCAATAGGTGATAGATGCACATGTTTTCGTTTCAGTGATTTTCACTTAACATTTATGATAAATGTGGATGTACCTTTATGAAACGCGGTTTATCACTGGTCAAGTAAAGCTGAGGCAAAACATTAACAGAAAAAAAGCAGTGGTCAAATGACAGATTAAAGATAGTGTTTAAGAAGAAGTGTTGACTTTTTTTTACAGAAAATTATACATTCACTGTTTTATTTCTGGAATTCTCTTTTTTTGTGTGTTGAGGAATTTTGCAAAGCACATTTTAATCTGTGATAAGAAGACTGTTGTAAATATTTGTTATTTTTAGGTTAAAGATTCTCAACAGAAGCTCCAGAAAGCTGATAAAGCCCACTTAGAAGTTAAGCTAACTTACTCTATAAAAAGTTTGTTCTGTTCTACGTGGATTTGTAAGGCAGAGTAAACTCCTGTCTTTGTGTCTGACTGGTTGCTAAGAGATTACTCAAGGGTGTTCTGCAGGTGGTGTACAACTAACTAAATCATGAATGAGTTCAAGTGCTACAGCAGCCATTTGCAGGTGAAACAAAGGTTAATGGAAACTTTACCTGACTTCAGGTGTTAATTATTAAAAAAAACTTTTGTCACAAGTCACTTTGTTCTTGAATAAACTTGCTCACAAAATATGTGTTTTTCCAAGAGCCTGAATATAATTACTTTCCTGACAAGGCCTTTTTCTTTATTAATTTTGGTGTGTTTTATTAAGGACCACTCTCCTGAGATTTTTACATTATATTAAATATATTACAGGATAGTGTAGAAGAAAGAAATTAAACTAAGCTGCTTTTGTTATAACTTACTTGAGATGAAAGTATATAACTGACCAAAGTCATGTGTGATGTCAGTAAAACTGCACCCTGTTATATAATGTGTGTTTTCTGTGTTTAACACAGAACAGGAAATTAACATTTTAAATTTAACTTATGTGGAAAGATTATTTCCTGAGGCAATAATTCACTAAACCATATTGTTCAGCTCCTTCTTAACAAAATTTATGAGGACTGTAGGACTGTATATTTGACCAGGTCAAAATTAGTCACCAAAGTCAAATAAAACTTGTAAGTTATCCTGTTAAATGTACTAAAAAAGGTAGAATAACGGTTGAAATAACAGACATGAAAACCAGCACAATTCCCTTTTGAAACTGTAATATTGTGTGAGCTCAGTTTAGATCAATTTTCTTGGTTAGAAATCTGCTCCAGACTCTAATAATCACAAGCCAGTCCAAAAACTATAACTTTGGGGGGTTTTCTTTACTGGCACTGCTACCAGGCCTGGTAGCTGTTTACAATATTGTTTTTCATGTCTGTTTTAACTTTTTCTTTTGCATGTATTGCTATCTTACTAAGGTTATTGCTTTTTGCAAACCTTTTAATGGCCATTTTTAAAAATAGACATCTACCATTACATTTAAATGTATAATTACTCATTGATTGATTTTTCATGTCTGTTTTAACTTTTTTTTTGCATGTATTGCTATCTTACTAAGGTTACTGCTTTTTGCAAACTTTTTAATGGCCATTTTTAAAAATAGACATCTACCATTACATTTAAATGTATAATTACTCATTGATTGATTTTTCATGTCTGTTTTAACTTTTTTTTGCATGTATTGCTATCTTACTAAGGTTACTGCTTTTTGCAAACTTCTTAATGGCCATTTTTAAAAATAGACATCTACCATTACATTTAAATGTATAATTACTCATTGATTTTGACAACTCGATACAATCAGCAAAGCTGCTGTAGTACAGGGAACTTTACAAAATTTATAGCAAGGTTGGATTTGCAATATGTGCAGTTGAAGTTAAATCTGTTTTTATGAAGAGACCGCACTGACTATGTATTCTCTATAAGAATTGCCTTGCAAATGCCTTTAGAAAACATGTGCACTATGTAAATAAAATGGATGGAACTTAAGGATTTACAGTGCAACATATTTTAGTAGAGCTTTAGTTTAGGTTTGTAATGTTTTAACATTACATTCTTAAAACTTGATGACATTTATTGAATACCATCAAAGTATCATAACTCTCCAATCAGTTCAGATACACCTATATTTTGTGAGAAGATGTATAAACCAACTAACGCTAAAACAAATAAAGCTTCAGGAAAAGGTTTTACTTACTCCTTTGGCAAAGCCACTTGTTGTTCTGAGAGCAAAACTCTGGTCAAAATGCAGAGTTGATCCTTCAGGACTGCCATCAACACTGCACCACACAGACAACGTCAGCTAGGTGCTCACTCTTTAGTTTCTGTTAAAGTCATTTTCTGGGTGCTTACCTGGTGATGATAAAAGCAGTGCGAACGCAGGATTGAATGCCTCTTCCTCCGCTGACCCCACATGGTATCTTAATGCTCGGCGGAGATGTCTTTACTAGATTGTCGATATTGGCGTTGATGCTGAGAGCGCTGTGCTCCCTGTCTGCTCCTCCCACATTCACCAACATCACAACATCTCCAAAATGTAGCTGTCCATTGATTGTCGCAGAGAGATTCACCTGCACATGTAGATAGACACCCTCATCATCACTGATGCCTGTAAGTAACTATTCAAACTTTTAAATCAACTTAGATTCATGTTACCGGCTTCAAAATGTTTTGTTTGAGAAAGTCCACTTTCTGAGAAAGAAGCTCTCCCCGCCCTCTCTTGTTAAGAAATTCTTTTATTGTATCCTGGAAAAAACAACGGCATATGAAAGGTTTCCCTGCAAGCTGTTATTTACCACGACACACTGTATTTTTTTCACAATGTCTTAAAATAAGTAGAGATAAGTATTTGATGCGAGAAACAGGTGGTAACTTTTCTTCTGTCAGACTGGCAAGTACACAGCGAGAGGAAGAGAACTATTTTTACCTCTGGTCAGCCCAGCATTTTGCTGAAACTTCAAACCCTGAAGTGGTTCTTTGGTCAACGTTTGTTTAAAACTTAGGCCGGTCTTTTGCTTATATATGTAAAAACTCTATTATGTTTTTTATGATGTAGAGCACTTTGATCTGCTTTGCTAAAAAGTGTTTTACAAACAAACTTGATTTGACTTGACATATATTTCTAATTCCACAGATGACTTAAAAGTACTCTTAAAATGTAATGTTAAAAAGTTGTATGTGACTTGACTTTCAGATAGATGGTAAAATATTAAGCGACATAACAGAATTTTCAACAGGAATAAGAATAAACCTTTAAAAGTATGAAACTTGCAGAGAGAAAGAAGTCTGACCAAATCAACTGATTCACAAAGCTTTCCCTGCTCTCCCATGTTCTTCTCTTTTTTGAACACCAGCTAATATTTTTTGTCATTATCAGACAATTATGTTAACAAATCTCAGCTAAATAATTTATGATCATAATTTAATAACAATGAGAATACTGGTCATATTAGAATATTTCATTTAATTATTTTTTTTTAAGTTATTATTTGCTTTGTTTAGTATTCTGAAATATCCTTTAGATACCCTCTGCAAAGATGCAGCAGATATTGTTAAGCTCAAAATTATTCATACTTCATGGCAGTGTCAAATTCAAAATAATTTATATTCTATTCAATCAAAAATGTATCACTGAAAATGATACATTTTGAGGTGGATTTCTCAAGAATAATAAATTCCATTAAAATTCTAATTGGATAAAAAGCATATTGTTTGTATCAAAACTTTATTTTATTTTTTCTTCTTTGCCTTCATCGTCTTCTTATTATTGTTAATATTTTATTTGAAAATTTCATGCTAAAGATTATTCAAGCCTTTTTTTCAATGGAAAAACCTTTCTTTGCGTTGCAGCAATCAAACCCTTTTTATTGCTAGAGAGCGTTTTGCATGTTTCCAATGCTGTTTTCATAATTTATCTTCCATGACAAGCTCCAAGTCATTGAGGTTGGAAGGCCTCTATGCCATCTCCAGATTAATTCTTTTAGCTTCAAGTCAGGACTGTTAACATCACTTCTAGTCAGAAGAAACTTGTTGGTCAAATTTAAAGAAAATACTTTATAACTATATCTACCATGAGCATGAAATATTTTATACTTCATCATAATAAATGACTAAGAACTTTAGGACCTTCACATGTATTAACCTTCCTGCTTCCTGTTTTAACCGTAGGTCAATAAATTGATAAGATAAATACATTCTCTTATATAGCCACTCAAGTGGATTATATTTAAAATTAAGGTGACTTCTAAAGGCAATTTGATGCACTGGATTTTATTTTGAGCGTGTAAAATTAAAGTAGGGTGAACACAAATGTACACTTCATATATGTATCAGTAAAACATTTTTCACAACCTGGTAAATCAAACTGAGTTAAAAAAAGAAAAAGAAGAAGAAAAAGCAGTATTTGGAAGAAACTTTGATCATGCACAAATTAATTCATTTTTAAACTACCGTTTCACTTATTTTTTGCTTACCATAGACGATCAGATGCATAAATGTGTACATCTAAAATGCAGCTTTGAAAAAAATGTAGCTATGAGGTTAACTTTAATGGAAATGCTAAATATAAAAATATGAAATAAATTGAAACCCTTTTAGTTTACCGTAAATTCTAAACTCTTATTTTCACGTTTCTACACCCTTACTGATTTAGCTAAAAATATGTCGACGTGACGGCTAGCTCAGATAATATGTCCTCATTTTCTTTTCCACAAACCTCCTTTATTAGCAGGTCTTCAAACCAGTTTCCGGTTTTCACCTTAGGCTGATACATTCGCTGATAAGTCATTTTGACAATAGCTATGAAACGTTAACAAACACACACAAACACACACCAACCAGCCAGTATGCTAACAGATTTCGATAACCATAGTGTTAAGCTACACGCGGTTTCTATAGAGACGGTTTCCCTAGATACGAGCTTTAACCGCGTCTCACCAGCTGTCGCTAGGGGGCGTACTGGTATTACACAGGACATCAATCTTTCATAGCCTGCCTTCCAAACAATTAACAAGACAAAAATAAATACTGATTTGCAGCGTTCTAAAAACACGAACACGGTCATAAAATGTAATAAATACATAAAGTTTGATCAACTGCTGCAGCATAAACAGGTACATATGACTTCAAGACTCAAAATCAGCCTTGTATTTTTTATGATCACTCCAATTTGTACCCTCACATAAAATACAAGTCAACTCATGAAAGAGCTAATCCTAAATTTTAATTAGGGCTAAATTAAAATCACACTATTTAGGTTCCTTCACAGTTATTTCAAATACAATATCCCTTCCTTGAATTCTCAAGGTTTTAACTGAAGCACTCCAAGTAGAAAGTGTCCATCTGTCATGGTAGATGCTCCTCTTTTCTCTGTATAAGTTAGTGACCGTTAGCTCGATCTCTGGCGCCATTCATGGCACCATTAATATGATTCATTTTGTGTTTTATATTCTTTTGCGAATCACTGTCGTCCTCCTCTTCATCGCTCCGAACATCGCCATCCAGTTGCTGGATGAAAACATGCCACACAGAAGATTTAGAACCGAGAGGCAGACATTTAGCCGAGAAACACTGCACATACACACAAACCATTTTGAACATACCTTGCTGAAGACAAACTTGTAAGCCATTCTTGTTATTAGAAAAGCCCAGTAGACATGTAGAATTTGAAGAACCAGTAACATGATGTTGAAGAAATAGTAGCCAAAGAAGGGGTCAAACCTCTCCAGTGGGTACACCCATGTACAGTGGATGAGCCTGTAGATGTGTATGCTTGTTATTCTCCCTTAGCTGCCAGCTGTAATGTGCTACACAAACAAATTTTTTTAATTTACTCACCAAAAAGGAAAAATAACAAGTCTTGTCACCATGAAGACAGTTGTAAATATCACAAACATAACATTAGCAGTCTGCTCCCATTGTGCGTAGTTAAACAACTTTCCTCCCTGTAAAGAAGCAAAGACAGGGATAAGAGCATTGTTTCTCTTGGGGAAAAAAAAGAGATTCAACGGAATAACAAGTATACTGTTACTTCAGGAGAAATAACAAAGCAGAAAGGGAGTAAAGGGAGGTGAATAGATATGCATCCCAAACCTTTCAGATTTTTATTCATAAAAAATGACTTTTTGTTAGTTTATAAATAATAGACCAACATAATGTCATGCTGTCTTGTAGATAAATATTTTTATCCATCTATCTAAAATTGTGTGCAGTACCAACTTTTGTTTCTAAGACATTTTAGTCAATTACATTATACACATATATGTTGTAGCTTTCTGCTTTTCAAAGTATTCGCAGATTTAGAGAAATAATTAAAAAAAATGTTTTACTTTAAATTGTAAAAAAAGAGGCAGTTATGTAAATAAACAGGCATTATTGAGCCTGCAGACATCTGTTATGGAAAAATTATGCAAATTATAGTGCATAAGAGAATGTATCTCATTTTCATACCCACTCTGGTCCTCCTATTCACTTAGTTATGGCTCTCTCTGTTGTTGCTTTGTCAAACATATAAACATCTTCTCACTGGACTTTTGCTTTCCAGAATATCAGACGTAGACAACGAATATCCACTGCTTTATCAGCAAATAGTCTTTCTTATAGCAACAACTATGATTCAGAATCATTACAACTTGAGCATTACGAGAGCACTGACCTCAAGCAGTATGTCAGAAGAGTCATGAACAGCCATCACAAGAGTTCCAATACGAATGTAGTTAGAAATCCAGGAGAAACTCAGAAGTGTCAGTGTGGCTACATGGTGAATCACCTGCTCTTTAAAGTCCTGCCAGCATGCAAACCACAGGTTAACATTACTGCATTTTGTAAAACTCTAACATTGATTTTTATAAAGTTAGTAGTGGTATGTGCTACTTTTTTTCTATAAGTCATGCATTCCTCCATTCCTCAGTTTATGAATGTAATAGGAACTGTGATTTAACACTTCAATATAAAATCTAATAAACATTTGAAGTTAAATTCAAACCAATAAAGATTTGCTAATTTTGTACTTCAGCACACTTGTATACTCACTTTCCTTTTCACATCAAACGTTAGGCTGAGGAGCAGAGAAAGGTAGAAGCCCATTTCCAAGGTATAATACCAGTACTGTGATGGGAGCATGGACTGAAGGAATATTTAACAAACATAAAACATTTTCATGAATCACACTGTTTACACTCTTGTGCAGCCTATGCTGATACAACAAAGGGAATAGAGTTACCTGTTTAGGAAATTCTGCCCAAACCTCTTTTAGATCATAAAACCAAGGTTTCTAAAGTCAACAACAGGACACAGAAGAAAGTAAGAAAGATCTGAACCAAAAGCAAAAATTATTGCTTATTTGCTTAGTAACTTGTGGTCCTTTGGATCTTGTATTTATTGCCCAAGCTGCTTCCAGCATATAACAAATCAATTCACATTAAAGGTGGAAAGCGAAAATAACAATAAAAAATTTCTGAGAACTTACATCATAAAGGGCTAAAAGTCCTCCAAGGAATGCACAAAGATAAAAGCCGCATCTCCAACTGGCCGAACAGAGGAGCAGTAAAGTTAAATGTTTACATAGAGACCCTTATTGTCCTACTAATGTCCAAAAATCTTTGTGTCGACATACACCCACCTGGCTTCACAGAACCTCTTCTGAAGCCCAGGTCGATCCTGATTCCTCCTCCTCCTGAACCATACTTCTACTCTCCTTTCTGGCCAGCCGGTCTTCTTACACAGAGACCGAATAGTCCGCCTGAGACACAAAGCAAACAGTTCAGGTGTTAAAACACACTACCATACACACTCTTCAATTTTGCACAAGTTATACACTAGAATCAAGTTGTTGCACCTGCAGTATGCTGTAGTATACATTTACAATAACTAAGGCAGGTGAAACATGATTCTTTATTTTGAGAGATTTCCCTGACTTTTAACCTACATTTACAGCTTGCAGAAATGTTGCATAAACAAGTATTTAGGCTAGTTAGAGATTTTGTTTGTGTCTTCTATTTTATCAAGTAAAAAAATTAGGTTCCAAATTTCAAGGGTTCGGTTCCAGAATTTTGCTATCTAGTAGAAAATTCTGAAGGACAATGTCCAGCTGACATTAGAGGTTATGCTGCAGGGGGGCACAATCAACAGCAGTTGTTTGCTTTGGCTGCATACAGAGACACAAAAGACAGACAACAATGTGGACATAGACACTTCACACCAAAGATCAGTTTCCATCCAAATCCTGGACTGTGAAAGGAAGTCACAGTCACAGGAGAGAACTGGAGCATGGTGGAGATAACATAACATGCAAAATCACTGCCAAAAGGCCACTGTCTGGGACTTGTACCTAGAATCGTCTTACTGCTCAGCCAAACAGCTCATAAATTGCCTTTGATCAACTGCATGTTGTATTTGCATATAATCATATGAAGTTTATCTTTTTGATGATCTCAGACCTTAAAATATGGCAAAAAGCCAAAAATATTTAAGGGGGTAAATGCTTTAATATAACACTGGAGGTTTATTTTAAAACACATTATTGAGATTCTTAATCTCAATATATCTTTGTTGCTGTCTTCCAGCAGCAATATTGTAAATTTATTTTATCTTTATTTTCTTCCACAACAAGTTATTTTATTTATTGAAAAACATCTACAAAAACTACAAAGCACAACACATTTCTGCCTGTGATTAAAGTGTGTAAGAAATAAACTCTCTTAACTTACCTGTGACGGATTCCGGGTTTGGCTGTAGAAGTATTTCTCTAGGGTTGAGTTTTGCTCAGCTGTGAGACGTACCTTGTCTCTGATCCCTAGAGCTTTAGCCAGCGGTGTGGCCAAGTATCTGAAACAGTACACAGAGCTCTGTGAACCTTCCTTATTGCACAACAGCAGCGACTTTTTAGAATCTCCTAGATTGTGCAACATAATCCCAGTATATTGAAATTAGACGATGGAATGGCTGAACTCTCAGTCACAATTACTCTTAAGTTGTGTAGTCTTGCCTTTCAAATAGGTATCTGACAACTAGTAGGCAGAGGGCACAGGGCACAGATGCATAAAGTTGAGAGGCTTTGGCATAAGTACGATCTTCTTTGTCTTTGAGATCTGCCCAGGAGACCTTCTCTGGAAGCCACAGACGTTCCCACCACAGCCAGTCTTTGATTGTCTGCAACATGATGCTAAAATGTGGAGGAAAAAAACCAAAACAAAGCAAGCACAATTTAAACAATACGCATCTTCTTTTTACATTTTTCTCACATAAAATAAAGAAAACATTTTTACGGAGAAGACTATATTGGGTTCATAATTCCTTTATTATAATGACATTTTTTATTTTCAATATAAAAAAATTTGACCTAAGGATTTAATTAATCAGAAAATAAGTCAGATAAAAATTTTTGTTGTTGCTATATCGCATATTTTGGTCCAAATAGATTTATGACTGAAAAAGGTAATTTCTTCTTTCTTAAAATCCCAAATCAGGAAAGTTTATCTCAAATCCTCACAAAGTGTGGCATGTATATTTGTACAGTGCCATTCATGTGTAAGGTAATTCAAAGTACTTTGAATAAATATAAGCTGAAAATTGGTGAAGAGAATTAGATTAAAGATAAGAAAGACATTAAGAGAATAATTGTAACAATTCAACACAAAAGGAAAGAAACTGTGAAAGGCAACTTAATACCAAACAAATTGCTATAAAATAGTGGAAATTAACTAATGAAATAATCTTTGACTTTTGTGAGAAAGACGAAGTAAACTTATTTTCAGTCTCAATTTAAAAGAGCCAACTATTTCCGAATATCTCATGTTTTCAGGAAGTTGGTTCCAAAGCTGAGAAGAATGCAAACATTATGTTGATCTCCTTTGTTTGGATTTGGTCTAGGAAACACTGAGCGTACACATATCTGATGACCTGTTAGGTTCAGATGATTCATAACCTAACCTTCCGTGCTTTATAGATCATTGACAAGATTTTAAATTATATTTTTTAATAAACAGGAAGTCCTTCCAATCAGTGCAGGACTGATGTGAGATGATCAATTTCTCTCTTTTTTTGGTCAGGACAAGTTCTTGAGGTCAGACAGTTATTGTTTACTCATGATTCCACAAACAAAGTACATACATTGGGGTGACCGAGCTTTTTCTGTGGCCGCACTTTGACTAGATCTTTGAACTACAGCTGAACTTTGCCTCTTTTAAATTAAAGCTCAAGACTCTTTATTTTTAAATCTGGGGAAGGCTTTTAATGCTTAAAAATGCTGGTGGCGCATTTGTTTTTGTCTATTATGTTTGCTTCGTTTGGTTTGATCTACCTTCTTTTTAGCCTGTTTTTTTTAATGTTTTCATTTATGTATTGATTTTGGTCACCAGTATTGAAGACGTATAAATGACTGCTTGATTGACTGACTGAGTGATTGAGTGACTGAGTGATTGAAGCATGCACCTGTTCTGAGTCCAGTTTTGACAACAAATCCTTTATTCTGCCAATGATTTTTGAAAGTGGGAGGTGAATTTTGCAATAGACTTAATATAGATTTTAAAAACTACACCTAAATCCATAACATTGTTGAGTATGACAGAAAGCAGAATTCTAATCTTGCATTTTTTAAGTCAAAAACAATACCATAGTGCACTGTCGTCATGTGGTGACAAAAATATAAAGTTGTATGCTATTAGCACACAAAAAAACTTTTTGTGTGCTAATAGCACACAATATTTGCTCAGATTACCAAGCTCAGATTACTTGATAATCTGAGCTGGGGGAGCAAATAGATGTTAAATAAATCTAGTCCAAGAGGTGAGCCTTGAGGAACCCCACATGTGATCTTTGTTTGTTCAATTTTATAAATACCAAATGAGACAACATATTGTGACTCTGGCAAATAAATAAATAAATAAATAAATAAATAAACCACTCCCGCACAGTAGCAGACAATCCCACTCAATTTTCCAGTCAGTAATCCAGTATGTTATGATCATCTGGGCCAAATGTAGTACTGTGGTCCAATAATAACAATGCAGAATGTTTATATGTATCACTATGATCACTGGCAAGTTAAAACTAGATATCAGCCTGTAATTACCTATTTTTGAGGCATCCAGTGATCTAAAATAAGTTACCAGATCTATGCGGTGAGAACCTGAAGTTGTAAAGGAAGCCAGCATACTGGAGATAAAGAACTCCAGCAGATATCAAAGGGCAAGAATGATAAAAAGAAAGGTGAGGAACAATTCATGGAAGCAGAGATTAAAGAGAAGTAAAGTCCTTCCTCTTATGGACTCTGCACATAACAAGAGTACAGAAAAAATATAACAAGCTAATTAAACCAAAACAAAAAACAAAAAAACTCTCCTTCATATCTGAATTCAGGGCTTCTTAACAAAACAGACAAGATGATCAATGCTTATTTTTAATTAATTGTATTTACAAAGGCAGCATAAGCCATATGAAAATGTCCCTGAAGCTCAGCAGTGGTTAATAAGTCAGCATGGGAAAAGGCAGACATACCTGCAGGCGGTGTTGTCTTGACAAGTTTCAACAGTGAGGAGAGAAGCTGAAGCAGATACACAGTGGGTTACCAGGTCTGATGAAAGTCAAGTAAAACACTACGCAACTCAAATTGCTCTTTACGTAATAATTTCTTCCACAGTAAATCTTTTAATATATGCTTTTATGTCTTTGATGTTATTGTTCTCTTCACTGATTTGAAAATATACATCAGCAGAGACAAATGAACAGCATAACAAATATTAAACTCAAGATTCACACACTTACCTTTACGCTGTGCCCAGTGCAGGTAATGCTGGGTGTTGTCTGGGAATCTGTCTGAGTGAGGTCAGTCTATTAAATATGCCACCCATACACTGCACTTAATCACATCAGATAACAGTTCTGTTAGATCCCAAAGCATTCTGGCTATTAAGAGGTCTCTTCAAGGAGAGGTAGGAAGTTAAAGTAAAAAAAAGATTTGCTTGAAAATCAGTAATCGTCCTAATCTGCACAACTTACATAAATGTGCTTGGACTGTCTCCAGTGAACATGTCAAATAGATTAGTAGATCTGTGTTTGGTCGCTCACCTGATGAAAAAGTCCTGGGTCCTTCCCTCCCACTTTGCCTGCTGTGTTGATCACACCCTCGTTGTTGCTACAAGTCGTTTGATATGAGTAACGGTTAACAGCTTAGTGCTCTATGAATATTTTGGCAGTAATTTTTTTAGTTTGCAAAAGACTAAACTGCAACAAGTCATCTAAAGGACAGGATCAGGATCGTTTGCAGTACCCTCACCTGCAAGAATTCCCTTGGAATGCCGAGCAGCCCCCACAAAGGCCCCATTCACTGGTGGGGCAGCAAGGGAGGAGGAGCCAAGCGAGAAAGAGGAACTCTCTCACACAAGAACAAAGAGTGAAACATCATGCTGCAAAGATAGCTACCTGAGTTAATAATAAACACATAAATGGAGCTTGAGCTACCCTGGGTGCGGCACACAGTCTCCAATTTCCTTAGTTTTTCTCAAGGCAAAGGTTATTCTCAGGAACTAGTTTATGGCTTTATTTTGGGAGGTATTAGTTGTCTTGAACATACAGCTAGAGGGATATAAAAGTACAGCAAGAGATGTCTGAGTCTTTGTTTTATTAAATCTGAGACACATTTTGTTGTGTTACACCTGTGCTTAAGGAGGTCAACACAGACAACAAATTTAAGGCTACCATACATGTCTATAAGAGGCTGAAAAGACTGTTGTTCATTTAATTTAAAAGTACACACTTTTATCTTACAGTGTGATGTATTTCAAGTATTTATTTCCATTAAAGTTGTTGATTATGGTTTAGAGCTTATGAAAATCTTAAAGTCAGTTTTTCAGAAATTAGGATGTATTGCAGAAAAGCAAATTTGAAGGATTTCTAAAGTCAAAATGTTATAGTACAGCAAAATTAAGGTGTATAATGGGAAAAGCTGGCTTGACAGTCTTAGATATCCTCCACCAAGAGAGTAAGCAGCAAAAATCCATACAAGAATCACATTTTACATAGAGAGCTGTGTTGAATCATTGCTGGAAAGTTAAGCAGAAGGGAAAAGAGTAGTACAAAAAGTGCAAATGTTTGAGTGTAGCTCTAAAGTAAAGTACTTGAAGTGGTCAGTATGGCAAGAGAAGTATTGATTGAGTATTTAGTCCATTTCAGAACATGATGTTTAGTAACTGAAAGATAAGAATAATCTCGCATTACTGGAGTAGGAGAAAAACAGTGTGGTAGACAAAGGTGAATATGCAAGAAGATTGGAAGTAAGGTTCTTTTTAAGAGATTGTGGGGCATTCATTAGTAGGAACTGTGAGTGATGGATGTAGGACTACAACTCACATTTCTTGTGTTAGGTTCCTCCAAACACAAGTCATCTTCTAAGGTTAAAGTACATTTTGAATTTAATTTAGAAATCAAAATTCAAGAGTCTTAAGAGAGAGTTCAAAATACAAATAATCTGAGTAGCTTGAGGTTAATTGTGACGTTTTAACACCAGTGAGGATCTTGGGCAGCAATATTGTCCATATAATGTTGGTTTGTTATTTTAATGAGTTTGTTTACCAGGAAATTTCAAAGCACTTCATGCTTTGTGGAAAGTTTACTTTACAGCACGACTTGTCACCTGCCCACATGTCCAAAAGTATCAATACCTGCTTTATCATCATGGTTTCTATGAGCTTTATTGGCCATTAAGCTGGTCTAACCTTGCCCCAAAGTATGGTTTCTTTGGAGAAACTATGGATTTTTGTCAAGAAGAAAGTGTGAGATTCAACAATGCCGACGATCCGAAGGTTGCCATTCAAGAAGTCTGGGCTTCCTTGTAGACTCAGTAGAGCCTCCATGCTACAGTGCATGGAGGATCTACCTTACTAGTAGTGCACATCCTGTACATAAACACTCATGTATGTATTGAAAATCCTTCTTACATTCGTTCATCTTTAATATTGTGATTTTCTGTGAAATTGAATTAGGGTTTAGTTCTAACAAAATGTTTCTGAAATAAATCACCCCAAGTAATGAATTTATGTGATGAGTTTTAGTTTTTGAATCAAAACTTCAAAGTAAATGTCATAACATCTAATTTAATAAGATGGATACCGATATAAACAACTGCTAAATGTATGTTACTTTTAAGCTTTTTTAAGAGTTATATTGGTGTTTCAAACAAAACAACCAGTTTGTGCAGAACAACACTTTTGTGCGAAACAGAATAAGCAATGTCAAAGACAACAAAATGAAGAACAAACATCAAAAATATGTGGTTGTTTTATTAGAATTTCACATCTTTTATATATCAAAATCTCTGAAAATAAACAAAAACACTACAAGCAGAGCTCTTGTTTCTAGGTGTCACCTTAAACCGGTCTATACAGTAGCATTGCTGCATGTGTGTAAAACAATCACAATAAAAAATAAATGCAAACAACACCGCAGCGCCTTATGAGATATGCATGTGATTAAAATGAAACAACTTTCAAAAATGAAGTAAAATAGAAATAGAACAACTTGAGTCTTTATTTTTCATGGCATAAAAAATGAGTTTCTGAGGAACTTTTCTCTGACCTCTTCAGATCTAAAACACTTTTTGATATAAAAAAAATGATATAAATAGTATTACGTGTGAAGTTACAAGAATTTAAATGATGTCCATTTCACCTGGATGCTCCTCTCTGTAGAGCCCAGGTGTATGTAGGTGAGAAGGGCAGCCGGAAGGATGCAGCCTCAGGCACAAGCAGAAGAGGCTGATCTGGTCCGTTCCCTTTGCAGCCTACAGCTCCCACTCCTTGGTCTCCCTATACTGGAGTGTTATTACGCTTCAGTTCACTGGGTGATGGTGGAATGCGGTCTCCAAGCTTCACGCAACTGGAGGAATGACTTGGTCCCGAGGTCGCCTCCTCGGGTCCGGGTGCTCTCTGCCGGGGAGGCAGAGTGGAGCAGCGGGTTTTGCCCCTGGAACGTGGCAGCTGAGGTGGAGGGCCTTTCAGCATGAAAAGTTCACTTGAGGCTTGGGGCTGTTGGGTCAACGGTGTCTGTGGAGATGACAGGGACACAGGGCTGTGCAAAGGAGAGGATGGTTTCGGGGAAATGGAGCCCAAAGGAACCAGGGCAGTGAGCAAGGGCTGCTGCTGGAGCTTTGTGAGGCTGGTGGATTGGCTGGGCCGAGGCAGGCTGTAGCAAGTCTCAGCACCTCTGTAGCGGGAAGGAAGGGTGGAGCAGCGGGATTTTACCCTTGTGTCTGGCTCTCTGGGGGGTGGAGCAATTAGAGTCAACATCAGAGTTTCAACATTTGATTTTGTAATGTCTGGCCTGGAGCCTCTCAGACTCTGGGATGAGCCTCTTTGGGATGAGGGATGGGACGCAGGTTCCCTGTCCTTCTGTTGACTTTGCTTGGATTCTGAACGAGGAAGCTCTTTTTTCTCAAACATGCTTGATGAAGGCTCTTCATCTAGACGAATAGAAGACGAGAAACAGATCAGAACATATCATAAGAAGTGTCATGTAAATCACAAGTAACAACAGAGTTTTCTCCTCTTACCTAACAGGCCCAGCTCACTCATGAAAGAGTCCAGATCCACAGTAAAGTTTGCCTCCTCAGTTGCCATTGCTTCATAAACTTGACCTTCATTGCTCTTTCTGCTGTCTTCCTTTTCTCCTTCATCCTCTTCCTCCACTTCTCCACTTTCTTCCTTTTCTTTACCTTCCATCCTTACCAGTTTCCTCACACTCTTCACCTTTTGGCTCATCTTCCATGTTAGTTTCAGCCTTCTTCAAATGATTTATATACCTCTGGGTTGGTATCAAACCTGTTAGGTTCATCCAGACTGATCTCAACCCTCACTTCTTCCTCTTTCTCCCCCACTTGGCACACATCCTCCTCCTCTGGTGCCTCCTCCACTACAATGTCTATGTTGGCAGGAAAGCAAGGGCTTGAGGATTTTTGGGAGAGAGTTTTGGCACATGCTTCTTGGTCTTGTCCAAGCAAGAACTCCATCAATGCCATGTTCTCTTTTTTCAGCTGTTCCCGCAGTGACCGTGGGACATCTGGGATCATCCAAGCCACCAGCATACTGAGGAACATGGCAAGGTTCTTTAAGGAAAAAAAAGAAGAAACCAAGCAGTTTTTCTTTTGTTTTTGTCATGTCTGTGTGATAGGAAATGCATGTTGCAGTTTTCAGATTTTTATTTGTAAAATAACAAAAACAAAAACCGCATATTTTACTCCTCTTCTCAATTATACACGTGTTTGTGTTGGTTTATGAAGTGAAATTCCACAAAATTGCATTTTGAACAAGTGTAACATTGCATAACATGGAATAGCTCTAGTGCCATAATGCAATAGAAAGCACTGCATGAATTATCTTCATCCCATTCTTAATCTTTAGTTTAATTGGTCACTGAGAGTTAGACAGAATAAAATCCAGGGCCACGAAAATCTTGCGCAAACACCATTAACGTAGAATTGTCAGATAGGAGCCAAGTTTCACCAAATGCACAAGCTGGGAATTTCCCAGAAGGCAGTTGAATTAAGCGTAGATCTAAACCTTATTAATCCTCTGGTGTGATCTGTTCTAACCGACCAAAGACTGAGTCATTACCCATTTGGCCACAATTCAAATAAGTTTATCTGGAGAAAAGCAGGAATTTCACATCATTACTTTGAAGTAATCGCTCAAATCAAACTCAGTAATAAAAGAGCTAGAGGTATACAGCTAGGAAAAAAAAAATAGAAGCTTTATGAAAAAAAAATGTCAAAGCTCTAGATTGACCCAGTTAGGTCCTGTGTCTGAACCCATTAAAGCATTTTTGTTGGTACCTCAAAATGACTGACATTTTCATTCCAACCTGGTTAAGCAGGAATATCTCTGCCAAGAACACAAAGAATCTCCCAAAGGAAGCCTGCCAATATAGTAATATCATTCCCCAGACTTTAGGCTGGCCTTGGTGCCAAAGATACTTAAACACTTGATTCCACCAATATCAAACTAACAGTAAATATAAGAATAAATAGAAAGACAAAGAGTGAAATTGTTTTTTTGGAGCCTTGTTTAAAGAGATAATTATTAAATAATCTGACTGGCACCTAAGAAAACCAAATAAATGGCAATGAATTCATAAATTTAAAAGACAATGACCTCAGACCTCTGATATTAAGTATTTCAAACTGAAATAACCATTTAGCAAAAATATTTTTTGATACCTGGAAGAATATTACAAAAGCCAGTCGAGCAGCAAGGACGGACCAGTACTGTTTGGAGAAAGTGTACGCATCTGATGCCCATGGTGGATCTCTATAGTCCTTGTATCTAAAAGAGAAAAATGGATTAAACAAGAATCTTAGCTCACTGCACCTAAATGCAAATATATTCTGGTAATGGTGCTTTGCTCTCAGCATGATCCTGAAATCCTTGCCAAATTTTGCACCAAAGGAAGCCTTAAGCTTCTGGCTAAGGGATTAAAAGGAAGATCAAGGTAGGTCAAGGTTAGGAGAATCACTCTGACCTGCACATGGAGACACCGGTGATGAGTGTGGTGGTTGGTGCTGTGCCAGGAGGAAAGTTGCTGACATTAAAGTAGGACAGCGAGTGCTCTGTGTAGCCACTCATGGTGCCGTTTCCACTGTACATGTACTGGTAGACCATTCTTGGAACGAACTCTGATGTGAAGGAGATGACGAATGCCTTTAAAGATAAACACTGGAGGAAAGCTTTGACACGCTGCAGTTTTGGCTGAAACATAATGATCTGAATTTTAGTTTTCAAATGAGGAATCCAATACCAATTCAATTTTGGGCTTTGAGAGATGTCATATAACAACCACCTACGAGAGCCCTCAGTTAAGAGCACTGTGCGATGCAAAATCTCCACACAGCCAACAGAGAATCTACCTGAAGAGTCCTTTTTCCCAACGAAGGAAAAAGCTCCCTAGTTCATAGTGAAATCTTGTCCAGTGTGCTATTTAGAAAATATCTCCACTGTGATCTCTTTGTAAGGTCTTTAATGTTGGAGGACATCAAGACTATCCGAGATGAAAATAAGTCTTTCAATAATGTCTTTCATCGTTTAGCATGTTATGTATTGCTCTCTATGCCAAGTCCAAATTAACAAGTTTGAAGTTGTTTTTGTTCTGGCAGATGCCATCTTATGATTTTTGAATGGCGATCAGAATAAACAAGAAACTGAATTTTGCTCGAGACATACTATTATCAACTAAAATCTACAGCAAGGAAAACATCTACATTTCCATTTCTTTAAAGAAGGGACATGTTGTATTATTCCTTTTTTCAAAATCAGGCACATATTAGGGAGCTTGGTTTAGAGTGTAAATACATCTGCTAGTTTTCATCCTAAAAATGTATGTAAATAAACAAGTAAAATAAACCACTGATGATAGGTCGCAGACAGAGAGTCAGAACAGACACATGCAGACTTACATTGGTAATGACAGAGAACTTGCTGATTCCACACAGAATGTTGTACCAAATCCCTGAGAACAGCATGAATATAAAGAGACAGACAAAGAAAGAGAAGAGTGTCCAGTTCATATGAGTGTGTATGATTGTAGTGGGTTTTTGTGGTATGAAAAAGATGTGTAAGTTCAGCATGAAAAAAAAGAAAAATGAAGTGAATACAATGAACTACACATTATTTCTACACATTTATAGAGACTGAAAGAAGATAGGTCCTGATGTAAAATGATTCTGTACCTATGTCTTTACACCTGACTGCATCCGGTCGCCGGATCTCGGTGACAAATTTTGCAGCATCCAGCCGAATCTCAATGACGTTGTTGAGCAGAGCAAATGCAGGTGCCAGTGGGAAGGAAGCCACAAATAGAGAGACAAATCCATACTGGATAACTGCGTGAAGTATTGAGACACAAGTATGCATGATTAAAATTATTGTGCTGCTGTGATTTTGGGAGAATCAGTGTATAAAAGACTTGAAAAGAGACTAAATTATACTCACTCATCTCCATGTACTCTGGACTAACACCCTCAAATGGTTCAAGAGCAAAATCTTTGTCAAACTGTTGTTTTGGTCTTATCTCTTCTGTTTCATTCTCCTCGTTCTCTGCCGCTCTTTTCTTTCCTTTTTCTTCTTGTATAGTTCGGTACATCTTTTTCATTTTACTAACAAAGTGAGCATAAATAGGACAAAGACAAAATTAAAATTAAAAAATAACATTTTCACAATAGTCAGGATGCTAAGGTGTAAATGAAAACATAATGCTAATTATTTAAAGTTTTATACTTGTTTAAACATATGAATTTAACAAGAATTGTAAATAGGCTGTGTGACCCAAAGTTTTGATAATAGAGGCCCTAAATTGTTGATTACCTAATTTTAGTAGGAATATGAACTTTTTTTTTTCAGAACTACAACAGAACTCAGTAAATTCTGAAATGTCTACAGGAAGTTATAGGAAAAAAAGGTGAACTGAGACGGGCTTCACCCCCCCTCAGAAATAGTTTAAATATCTTGTGAACTGTGTTTTAATTTAACTATTGGTTATTAAGCTATTACAAAAATAAATACGGTATGAGAAGACACTGGTGTATACGTACGGGATAAGAATCTCAAAGACATTGTTTTGAATGAGCTGTTTTCCGAGCATAATCATGCTGAGCTGGATGCACAGCTCAATGAGGCAACCTGGAGGAGCGCACTGTGGAGAACAAATACATACTTTCATCATGATTGTTTAAACCACAGTGTCTAAATAGACTTTATTTTTAACCAGTAAATGTACCTTTTTTTTCTACACCTGTAATTATTTTGCTACAGAAGCAAAGTCTTGGTTGTTGGCAAGCACTTTACATTGTAGCTCCAAAGAAAAGCTTACTGAAAATATTATGTAGTACCACAGAATCAGATGTGTAGAAAATCGCTGCGTAAGTGTAATTTAATTAAATTTGCATATGCAAGTACATAATTGACACAACAGATACACAATAGATTAAAGCCAATAATAACCTCACCTAAGTTTACAAATTAAATTAAAATTTCTTGTAATTTTTAAACAATATTTAAAAGTTATACAATTTTCTAAACAAAAAAGGATTACATTTATAAAATGAAAACTTTTTCAAATGTATGCCAAGCATGTTACAACACTGTTTTGGGTTTTACTGTTACTTTACAACAGAATTCCTGTTTTGTGAGAATGTACCAATATTTGTCTCCAAAAATCCTAAAGCAGCTACATGCAAAGCTATACCTACCTCCTCCATTCTATAGTCTCCAAACACGTAAACATAATCACCGGGCCGCCCAGCAAACCTGTATGACGACAGGACCAGGTTAGTTGAATAGGACTTAAGGTCTAAGGCAAATAATTGTGAAAAAAAAAGGTGAAACACACCTGCCCTTGAAGAAGGCAACATAGAAAATAGGGGCAAAGGCGTTCATGGATTTCAGAAAGAAAGACTTAAAGATTAACCTTTCTTCAAACTCTTCCTCTGTCTTTGGAAGTTCTGTTGGAAATTGGACAAAACAATTAGCAATATATCAACACAACAATCAACACTAATTGTGTAATAAACTTAGGAAATATAACTATTACACTAAATTTCCTAAAACTGTTGAAATATGCTGACTAATTGCTACACAATTAGTGCTTGATTCATTCCTCTCATCTGTCTCCTTTAAAACAAATGCCCCATAGGGAAATCATTGTGAATTATTAACCATCCTTGATTAGTGGTTACTCTATAACAGCATTAAACACATTACCAAGCTCAGTCAGCCACACAGCGATTGCGCCATAGACCTCTTCTAATACCAGAACAACCAGCATGTTGAGGATGATGCCTGTGGTGGTGACTGTCATCCTCACACTGGCCTTGGCTTCCGGATCAGGGTTCATGGACCACACACTTAACATGCAGATGCGGTAAACTACCACTCCAAACACTGCAGAGAAGGTGACAAAAATCTAACAAAGAAATAAAACAAAATAAAAAGGTTAAACTAATACAGATTCTAAGGGAGGATACAACTACAGTTGTAGAGCATTTGAATTTGTTTATTCTGTGTTGCGCAAAAGTTATAGGCAAAATTCAGCTTCTTCAAAGTTTCCTTCTTCAAAAGAAGAAGGAAACTTCTTCCTTTGAAGAAGGAGCCAGACTTTCTTGTAATCTGTCAAAGAGGTTTTTTTGAGAGAATCAAAAAATAAATGACTCCACTGATTATTAGTGGAAAATGTCATTGGTTAATCTAAAGAGATAAGGAGCATATTTTACCCAATAAAAGCCAATATTATTTAAAGATCTGTTTAGATACTAAAATGAAATTACAATAAAGCAAAGTCCCAGAGAAAGATTAAAAAAATCATGTCCATCACTTGTATACAGTGTATTTGTTGCTGCCTCTTGGCTAGGACTGCCTTAAAAGATTGGTTTTTAATCTTGATAGAGATTTTTTTTATCTCAGTAAAATGTAGGTTAAAAAACTTAAAAGATTTTAAGAAAGGGTCATTCCTTGGAAGCTACCAAATATTGTCTGACCTAACCTTGAAAGACCCCATATATAGATGAATTTGGAGAAATCTAAAATGTTATGCAGACAAACCAATAGAGATTGACAGAACTGAGAAAAATAAAACAATCGAATTTTGTGAACTACCTGCGACGTCATGAAAAATAACCATAATGACTCTCTGTCTGTTAATCCACCTCATCCTTCTGTTAATCAAAAGATTAACTAGAGGATCGACAAAGAGACAGATGGCAAATGGAAAAGTGAGAACATGAAGAGAGTCTGAGTGCAGTACCAGCAGCAGCAAGGTGGACACATTGATGACATAACCTGACAGGTGATCCTCAATGTCCAAGGACTCGGGATCTGGCTGTCAAGGCAAAGGTACATGTTACGTGGATGCACAGAAAAACAATGGTTTCAGACGCATCCTTCACATTGCATCAGAGTCTGTGATTGGCTGTTTGTTCTGCCACAGACACACAATGTTAACACTGGGGAGGGTGCATGTTTGCCATCGGAAAGGACAGAAATCTCCTCCCCTTCCTCCACTCCCTCCTCCTCTTTATGTCTCTGTCAGTAATCTGGGCTAATCTCAGGCAGCTAATCTTCTTTGGACCCAACCCCACACAGTGCAGAAAGGGAAGTTCATTATGTACATACATAATGTCATGCAAGCAGAATTAGTTCACAGTAACTTTATTTTGACACTAACAATGTAAACAAACAGTACTGTTTGTCTCAATAACAAAAGCTACATTTCACAGTTGAGCAATATTAATATAAATAGGTAATTTATGTATGTATGTATGTATGTGCTTCATGAAAAGGGTCCATCTATTTAATGTACAGTACAATGGTACCTGGGAGGCCAGCATTTGATCGGTTTCTCCATCCACACTTTCTCCAGCTTGAGTCAACTAACACAGAGGATATAAAAAAATTGTTAACAAACAAAATTTGCCTTAAGAGTAAAAACTGAACAGAGATCTGAACATTTACATGTAGACTTACCTTCTTTTTAGCTTGTGCTTTCAATTTAGCCTTCTTCTCCTGAAGAGCTTCTTCATATTCAGGTCTCAGTTCATCCTGCAGTACACATCCAAAAACATGCACTTTAAAATACAACAACCATATCTTGGGGATTTACATTTTGCAATTTCTGAGCATTTCTACACACTGTTTTGCCATTCCATAACACGTGCATATACTGTAGTTTTATTTTCTGTTTATCCACATTTTCAGTGATTATCTTGTTTTTTGTCTTGTTTTTCTAAAATCTATGCTGTTCTGTTTTTTTTTTTTACTTTCTAATACAAAGTTCCCTACCTGAACTCGCTCCTTCAGGGCATCAGGAGACACATGAAACACAGAGAGAACAGTGGCGTTAGTTTAAGATTGTTTGTCCTGCGACCTTGCTGTGTCATTTTATCCCCCAACTGTCCTTAAAGGCCAGGACCAATCCCATTACTGTGCTTCACAGGGTAACTGTCTGTCAGCAAGCATTTTGGTTTGTTAGAGGAATTTAAAGGTCAAGTGCTAATGAGAGGCGTCCAGGAAAACCAGTATTCCTTTTGTGCATGGCTTGGGCCATAAAATGATCACTGTAGGCATTACTGGCTTCCTCTTTTACAAGCTCCAGTGCAGAGACACAGGTATGATAATTCATTCTTATGTGACACAATAAATTTATAAATAAAAATCTTTTGTGTCTACATATGTGTCCACAAATGGTTTTCTTGAGGAAATTCATTACCTCTTCATGTTCCAAGCTTGTAAGGTCCCACGAATGTTTCAGACACATCTGTCTCCTTTTCCAGTGCTCAAGAAAACATGCAGCTGCAGGACAATATGCACATAGAATCATTTTTAGAAAAAGACAAAAATAAATCTGATAATTTTGTCATTTACATCAAGCAAACAGAATGGGAAGCTTATAAACATCTCACTGGAATGGTGTTTTCAAAAAACATTAGAAGACAAATTATTCTCTTAAGTTAAGAGAAGAAACAAGTAAACAAAACTAGGTGAATAAATCTACTTACTCAAAACCTAATTAGAAGCTATAGTTTCTTACTTTAAGACATGCTATTTTTATATCATTTATATGGTACATTACATTTTGTCATGTTACAACCACAAATGTCAATGTTTTCTATTAGGATTTTATGATAGTACAACACAAGGCAAAGCATGGCCATGGATGGAAAGTGAACATATAGTTTTATTTTACAAATGACTATTTGAAAAGTGTTGCATGTTCAGTGTTTCTTTACTCCAGAAGTCAATACTCTAGAACCACAATTTACTGATATAAAAACTGCAAACATCTAGAGTGTATCTCTACTAGCTTTGCACATCCAGAGACAAAACATTTTCTCCAGCTCTTCTTTTCCAATTATAGTGGATGGAGGGTTTCTATAAACAGCAAATTTCAAGTCTTACCACAAATTCTCACCTAGACAGAGGGCTGGACTTTGCCTGGGCCACTCCAATAAATAAACTTGGCTTGATCTAACTCAAGTGTACCTCTTTTCCTCTCATTTTTCTTTCAGGATTGACCTGTTTTTAAATGCATCTATACTTCTTTTTGTGTCTATCCCATGAAATTTCTTAAAAATGCTTTAAGGTTTGTGGATGCAATGGTACAAAAGGTGAAATAGATCAAGGAGTTATGTTATATTTGTGGTTCTAATGTTAAATATGATCTGACAAAATCTCTTGAACTAACAGTAAAGTAAAGAAAAGAAACTTTGCAGAACAATTTATTTAACGTATGTTCTATATGTTCTTCCTCTGCAGACAGTAGCAAGTTTTCACAGAGAGCCTCACAGTCATTGGAGCAAAATTAGACTGATGCAACTAAGAGCATGATGTAACAACAAATCTCAACATGAAGACTATATGATGCAGACAAGACACTGAACTACATGCTAAAGTATTGGCATTAAGAAGATAAATTCCCAGCAAGACATACATTTTGCCCACTATTAATAAATATACAGCTTTGGAAAAAATAGGAGACCACTTAAAATGATCAGTTTCTCAGATTTTAGTTTTTATAGGTATATGTTTGAGTGAAATGAACATTATTCTTTTATTCTATTAACTACTAACAGCATGTTAAATTTTGTATTTATTTGCAGAAAACGAGAAATAGTCAAAATAACGTAAAAAATGAACTGCTTTCAGACCTCAAATAATGCAAAGAAAACAAATTCACATTCATTTTGAAACATCAATACTAATGTTTTTACTCAGGAAGAGTTCAGAAATAAATATTTGGTGGAATAACCATGGGTTCAGTGCAGTGGTCTCTTCATTTTTTCCAGAGCAGTATATGTACACTACTGTAGTGTTTCACCCTGCGTGTCTATGCAGTGGTGAAGAGTAATTAGATTATCCACTTAACACCTTCTCTCTGGTTTCCAGCCAACATAAAACTAAAGGGAGCAGACATTTTCTGTCCTGGGTGCTTTTCAAATAATGAACTGTAAAAATTATTCTCATTCAAGTCTCTTTTGTAATCTTGATCAAATAATGAATTGAAGTCTTCCTGTCTTTGTTTGGCTAGTTGTTTGAGTAGTTGTGTGCTGCTTTTTAAAACATTCAGAGTGAAGTGTGTAGTTGGTGTATATAGTTACCCCAAAGGGACATGAAAATAGCAAAGAGAACAGTAGCTCCATTGTCGAACAGGTATGAGGCTCGAGCCAATGAGCATACTGAACTCAGACGCCAGTAATCACACACGGCATCACACAGTGGACACATTGTGATATTCAGGTTGTCATCACATGTCTCCTGACTGAAATATGAGTAGAAACACATAGCGAAGTTTGTTACTTCTCTCTCTCTTTGAATAGAGTGATTAGTTTTGATGAGCATAGATAAAGTGTTTGCCTACCTTGGCACATTGGTATCTACGGTAAGTATGCCATACAGGAAGACAATGATGCCCAGCACAGATGGTGGAATGAGAAGCTGAGTATAAACACCCAGCCAGGCAAAATATAACCCAATTTGCTCTCCAAAGTACTTCCTGTAAACATGGAGACAGAAGATAAATCAGCTGCCTTCATCAGCAGGATTCAACTTATGTTGATAGGAAAAGCTACAAATCATTCTTATAGCCAACATCAAACAATAAATAAACTTAAAATGTATTAAATATAAATCTAACAATATCTTCACTGGAATGTAACTGAGCCTATCATAAGGCATAATTTGTCATTGAGACTTAAATCATCTTAATATACAGTAATAATCAGGGACATTTAAAAAATATACGCTTTCTGTAATACTGTAATTGTATTTCATCACAAGCATTCTGCAAACAGCAGTCAAAACTAATTGCTGAAAACAAATCGTAGTTTGCTAAAAGATCTTGTCACCTGATCAGGTCAACAGGCTGATATTTGAACATGACTCCATAGTTGGCCCACTCTTCATGAAGCAGCTAAACAACAAAGACATATATCATACAGGGTTAATGTACTCATTTATGTCTGGAATTAGGTCCAGTTAAAAAAACAAAAAGCTAATGATTGTCTCTTAGTACCCTATTGTAATGTATTAAAGAGTGACACTGTATTTTTATCTTGACGGGGTCTAAAGAATATAATCTACCAATTTATCTGCAGACATTTTAAGGAAGAAAACACCATTACCACTGTTACATACCTGTCTTTCATTTCGTTGATCTTTTGTTCCTCTCCGTGTGAATGGACCCTAAAGAAAAGCAGGACTACAGTTTTATCTCATGCATATAATGTAGCAAATTTTGTTGATCATTAAACACACCATAGTAGACCCCTGCTTATCCACAGTACATCATACACCTATAACTCCAACATCAATGTTCACCTCAGCTGTTTTTTGTTTTGTGTTATTTGTTTTTCTTTGCAGGGCACTATTGGCACTTAAACACTGTGGTAGGCTGATCTATTTTGAAGTTTCTTGTTACTAATTAAACACTGACTTTAAAGGCTTTGTTTAAACTATTAATTTAAACTAGCTTAAATGCATGTTCAAATGGGTTGCCATATGGCAAGAGTTTCCTTTTGTTGTAAAGTGCCTGCACTGCACATGTAAAAGAAAATGGATAACAATTTTGAAAATACAGTTCTGTTGTACCTTTTCTAATTGTTGAGTGTTCTTTCTACCCTATCAGCCAGTGTTGTCTTAAAACACTTAATTTAATAACACTTAAAAGAATGTCTTTGAATTAACATAATTCAATCATGGAAAGAATTTCCACAAGATTAAATAGCTTTCTTTCAGCATGAAGCATGTTTGTTGAGCTAACTTACGGTAATTTTCATGAGTTGGATCAACTTAATTAAGTAGTGTGAAGGTACCATTGGAAAATAAGTTGATTTCAACTAAATTTGCATTCATCTTAGTCAAGTAAAGGCCATTATTTGGTCCAAAACATTGCTAATTATTTGGGCTGGCTCTGTTAAATTACATTGGGTCCAACTATAGTAAATGAGTTGAATCAACCTTAAAAGTTAAGTTGAGCCAACACATTTGCTTTAAATTGGAATAACCTTAATAAATTAAGTTGAGCAAACATATTTGCTTTAAATTTTAATAACCGTAATAAATTGAGTTGAACACATTTACTTTAAATTGGAGTAACATAATTGCATAGTGCTGAAATAAAGCAAAGTAATCAGGTGAAAATCCTTTCCATGATTTTTTTATGTTAATCCAAAGAGTTATTTTTTTGAGTGTGGTTGCCAAAGCAGCCAATCCAGGAGCACCATTCATTTTCCTTGCCACTGATTGACTGTACCCCAAAAATGGAAATAAGGAAAGACTGTAGACATTAGCTTCTGCAGTAGTCCTAAGGTGATTTCCTTGTGTGTATTAATGCACACTAAGGTAAATTAGGTGTTTGAACTACTAAAACAGGCAGTCAAATAGCTAATTTTCAGGCTGTTGGGATCCCTATGCCCAATTGGTCCACTGTTTATGTAATTAACATTAAGGTAGAGGTAACATTTGCTGAGAAACAGCTTCATGTGGAAAAAACAAAACAAAGAAAAGTTGCTTAATTCAGGTTTCAGTTTTACTTACATCATGCAGTGGGAAGGCAGAAATGTAAACACCTCGAGCCAGTAATGAGCTGATGCCTTATGACACAAAAACAGAGGAACACAAAATCCGTTTTGAGACCACTGGGAATAAACAAGGAACACATGTAACATTTCTAAAAATTGTTTTAGGGTGCCTGCACTTGAAGCATATCTTGACACAGTCTGACACCATAGTGCCTGTTTTGTTGCTGGTTTATGGCCAATAAAATAATTTGGAGTTTAAAGATTTTTAACCATTACAACATGAAAAAGCTATTTTTGACTGTGTTTGTTTAATGAATTGCATTCCCACGACAACTCGGAGAGCCACCAAATCCACTCACCTGTGGTTTGGCAAGTGCGTGTGCAGGTAGTGCGTGAAATAATTTCAGCAACCTAGAAGCAGACATGACATTAGTTACCTATTTAAAATAAATTAAAAAATTCCTAGAACTTAGGGGTTGCTTTCCACTGACTTTTCCGTGACTTTGCTGGTTAACCTCATAAAACTTACTAGATAGTTTCCAAAGATCACCAGGTCCTTTCATGGAACTTTCCAAATACTTACCAGCATTTTAATTTAACATTCAGCTACTTAACTGATTATTGCTAAAAAAAAAAAAAGTTTTTCTAGAACTCACCAGGTATTTTCGTTTACTTTCATGGAACTTTCATAGAAGCTTATCTGGAATTTTGTTAGTTTCTGATAACTAATTTGCTTTCTGAAACCTTTGTTTCAGAAAGTTTTGTGGAGCTTGCAAGGAACTGACCCAAGTTCTGTAAAGTACTTGATAAGACCCATGAAAATCACAGAAAATATCTTGTAAGTTCCATGAAAGTAGCTAGAAAGTTGTGGAAATGTTCATTACAAAATCGCCCCTCAAAAATCTCTAAAAGTTCCAGAAAGAACTTGGTAACTTCAGAAAAGTTCAGTGAAGTAAATTTCATAATAGTACCTTGTTGTTTTAAGAAAGGTTCCTGATACAGTAAGTCTCATGAATATTACAAACTTACTGTATTACATGAATATTAAGAAAGTACCTTATATGTCCCTTAAAGGTTCCAGGAAAGTTATGTAAAAAAACAGCAGTCTAAATCCCAGTTCCTGATAGTACCTTGTAGGCTCTATATAAGTAACAAGTAAGTATGAAAACAGTCCTTGGCAAATGCCTTGTAAATACAGGCTTTCTTGATAAGTTCCGGGAAAGTAACCTCTTCTTTCAAGGAAAGTAAAGACTATTACATAAGGCAACAGTTGGGAGAAATCATCTCATAGACTCACTATTCTGCTCCGTGTTGCGTTGTCAAATAAAGTTGCTGTTGACTTGATGTCATACCTGCAAGAAATTACAACATTACAAACATCAGCTATCGGTTGAAGTAGAAATATATATTTAATTTAGATTTGGCATTTGGAAATTGTGGACAATGTGGCAAAGAAAGCAAAAGACCATTGAGAGATTTTGATGTTAGCATATATCAGCATATATAACTATGCTGATATAACTAAATCAGCATAGTTATATCAAATCACATCTAAGACATCAAGTCATGCGAAGAGCTTGCTCATGTACTCACAGGTGGAGCTTATCTCTGATGAATGAGTGTTTGAGAGTTTTGAAATTGACACGTGACTGCAAGTCTTTGTGGATGTCGTTGTCAGGGACATCAGGCTGAAATGGTCTGTTTAGTTGGGAGATGACAGTATCCCACATTCCAGCAATGCCTGTCCTTTTCCGCAATTCACATTTCTGTTCAAAAGAAACAAATGAAAAATCTTTGACCACTGCCAATCAACTAGATTTCATAGTTCCCTAAAAAGTAGATACTCATTAGCTGTAACATTATTAACATATAAATTTTTGTTTCCAACTAAAATGCCTGATATATTGTCCAATTATATAGCAGTGTATTTATATCACAAAGGACTGTTTGGACTGCCAGAATTGTTGGCTAATATATTCCAATTGTTATGAAGTTGCATTTTAAATTCTGATTTAATATTTATCCAGTGCGACAGAGCCTCACACCAAACACAAATGACATTGTCCAAAGTGCCAAAGGTCCCAGAGTGCAAGAAGCACCAAAGACAGGAAAGAATAAAATAGGCATATACAGTATTGTTCGGTCACCTCCAAATTTTCCAATTACAAGGTTTCCTAATATCACGCAGCCTGATTACCAACTATTTCTACCAGTGGTGACCAGTTATCTTCAAATATGTATGCTGAGTTAGGTGTCAAAATTATATTTTTCCAAGTCAGAATACTGGCTTTCTCAGTAGAATTACAATTTACCAAGCTGCAAGGTGTTGCTCCCTTTTCTTCACAGTGGTCAAAATATTATGGCTTAACAGTCTATATAACTCTTCCTCAAAGTGAGGCTTTGCAAATGGCCAAAAAGTGCTGAATAAACCTAATATTTTCACCATTAGGAGAGGAAAACAGACTTACCTTTTTCACAGCTACCTTGATCTTCTGTAACTCTGCCTCACGACTGAGAATTGACCATGGGATGTGCAGTCGAATGAAGCTGATGCCATTTAACTTCTACACATTAAGACACACATGAAAATGGGGTAAAAACAAATGTGAAAAGCCATGTTGACTCATAATGAGCCTAATTCAGTACCAAAAAACATTGCTTTTGTCAAGTCATCATAACAATCTGATCTGGAGTAAATTACAATGCCAAAAAGGAGAAACATCAAGAATAACCTGAAAGAGTGGATTGTATCTTTCCATTAATCTGGAAAACAATTTGAAGTTAATCTTTCTCAGTAAGAGAGACTATTCACGAGTGACAAAACATTAAGAACAGCTGCTAATCTTTACACTACTCAACGTCTCTGGAAATTTGACCCAAGGTCAAATCCAGCAATGCTCAAATAAATGACAAAAGTTGTATATCTCAATTGCAGAATTTATGGAGATCAGATAGTATGTAGGTCTGCAAATTTGCAGCCGAGATAACTGAAAGACTTCTTGAAGATCATTCTTTAGACACCTGAATCCAAAGTTAAGATATCTGATTATAACAGGTTGTGCTATTCTTTGAAAAAAATAAAAATAAATACTGATTATCAGCTCAAATACTTTATATCTACTGTGAAGCATCCAGGAAAGAGATAAATTAGGCTTCTTTGCAGTTGTAGGTTTTGGGTACAGTCATTAAGTCGACCAAAAACTCTCTGTTTACCATAGTATATTAAGGTCAAAGAAGAGACCACCTGTGTAACATTTCAAGCTAAAAGTCAATTGTAACAATAATCCTAAAGCATAGCAGCAAATCTAAAACAGAGTGGCTAAAAAAAGAATGAAGGAATTGAGATGGCTTAGTTAAGAAATCCAGACCTCAAAATATATACTATTTTCACAAAGGACAGGTTTAGATAGCTTTTTCCTATAACAAATAAAAATTTATATGTTTTTTTTATACCAGAGAATTTTTGTTTGATCAGAGAGAACACTAAGAGCAAAAAACATAAGACATCTGTGTAAAATGTCTTCACTGCACTGTAGATGCTGATTGTATATTGACAATATTTTAACAATAGATAAAATAGGAAAAACATTCTTTGTTTCAGAGGTTATAGACTATATAAAATGTAACACGTATTTATTCAAATAATATCTGATCTGGTATCCATTAAGTACTTGTTGTCAAATATATTGTTTATTATGTACAATCTTTGTAACCACATTCAGGAATCCTAAATAAACCCTCAAATGTAACTCTCGTCCAGTAAACACACTTCTCAATAGTGAATCACTCTCTAAGAAGGTCTTGTAATCCAGCCCTTGGCTCAAGTTGCTTACAGACAGTGTTTTTAATCTGCAACCAAAACAGCAGCTGATTTAATGCATGAGCAAATGGTGTGCAGAGACTGACACAAAATTACAAACTTTCCTTCAGAAAGAGGAAAAATGCATTCACATAAACATGCTGGAAATACAAGAAAACAATATGCAACAAGATGGTCTGTTATCAGTGTAAGGATATATGGTTACCTACTTCTTTGTCACGTTCAATCTGTAGTCCAGCCTCCAGCAGACCTGCTTCAAACTCCTCCCTCATCAGAGCTTTCTCCTCCTCAGTAAGCTTTGAGTCTTCCGCATCCCCTCCTGCTCCACCTGCCTCCCCAGATTCTGCTTCTGCTTCCAGTCGAACCGGTAGTATTATTGGCAAATTTCCATTGGAAGAAATGGACAATCGGGGCTTAGAGCTATGCCTCTTTTTGTATTTGTAACAAAGTATGTAGTCCACTTTTCTCTTGCCATCAGCAAAAAAAAGTCCAGGTCCAAGATCAATGCCAGACTCCTAACAAACAAACAAGCAAATATTTAGGTTATGATTACTAAAGCATGTAATCTAGAAATAGGAGAAAAAAAAAGTGAAACCATTTTTTAAAGGAAAGACAATCTGTTAAAGATTTATCCTCAGCAGTAATCTTACCGGTGGCGGGGGCTCACTGCTGTCAGGGAGGTTGACAGGTCCTCCATTGGCAGCATCAAGTCCAAACCCAGACAGAGATCGCGCCAGTGACACAAGCTTTGCTGAGTGAAAGGATGATGACTCACTCATTGCTTTGGTGAAGGATATATGCCCTTTTCCGTTTCATCCCTCTGAAGGAAAGAAAAAAAGCTTTTTGTTTTTCTTTGAGCTTAAAAAAGTCTTTAGCGGTATTAAAACCGTCCACACCTTTTATTATTGCTGATAAATGGTTTTTTTTTGGGCCATTTTTACTTTTGGAGATGAGCTTGAAGTCTAGTCCTCCTTGCTAGCACCTTAATCTTAAGCTCCCCCACAAACTCTTTGTCAGATTCAGTTCAGAACCACTTCAAAACAATAAAAATCTGAATGTACACATTCCTTTCACTTTCTGTCACTCCCTCAACATCTTATGACCCTCCTGAAGGCAATAGCAAAATGCTTTTTGTCTTTGAATCATGAAAACACAGATGGCTTCAACCCAAATTAAGGCCGTTAATGACTCTGACTGAAGTCCAATAACCATAAAGTAGTAATAGTAATAAAAGGCCAGGAAGAATAAACAAAAAATCTAATTTGAAAGCCACTGATCCTCACATACCACAAACCTGTCCATTTACACATTGCACTGGAACACCAAATGGAAACGCCATTCTTGGATGAGAAAAAACCCAGGAATGCCATGACAAGGTTAAACTGTTGTAGATGTGTTCTACACGTCCTTCAGTGTAAAAATAAAGCTTCAGGATGTCCAGAGCTGCTGAAACATGTTTGTTTGTGAAGGGAAGATTTAAGTGACCATCCCTCTCAACTCAGGGTCTTCGCCTGTGCAATAATGAGTGTCCTTAAAAAGAAAAAGCCTTCTGCTCACAAATTCACTCAGATAAATACATTTTCCAAAAGAATAACTTTGAAAATATTATACTCCTGAAGAGGACCCCTTCTTTTGGATAATCTTGTAAAAATGACCTGATCTAAATCCCTTTAAAATAGAATGAACTGTTCACCCAAAAAGGGTATAGGTCTTCAAAAGGGAGTCAGTCTTATCTACACCATCTACACCATTCAGTGTAGACGGTTTAGACACTGCACCATCTACACTAGCCTACTAGGAACATTCAAATTAAGCATATCTAAACCAGTTTTGGAATGATAAACAAGAGCTATGTAGCTACTCATTATTGAAAACATTTTTGGATCCTTTTCCAATCCAATCCTTTTGATTTGGGATGTATGAAGATATGTTCTTGATTAACAGTTTGTTTCAGTGATGTTAAGGGTATTGGTTTTCATTTCTTTCTGAAAAAAAAAAACAGTAGAAAAGCAATAACAAAAATTACCTCTCAAAAATGACCATTGGAGGTTTTATGACACAATACACAGTGGAAGTCTGTTTAGGCAGCCATAAAAACTTAAGCAAATTTAATCTGCCCTGCCCATGTCTTTCACTAATTGGAAGCCGCAGAGTCAGATTAAGCAGTGCAGCAGAATGAAACCCAGACAGCACAGCTTCAATCTGCTGGGGTAATTTGGTCAGTGGGCTCATTCTGCAAAGAATAAAATACGCTCAGAAATTCTTAAGCATTACACTATGAGAAGCAGATGGAAATCCCTACATTTAATTCTACCAAAAGAAAACATTAAGCATGGTTCAACATGGCACACAAAAAAAGACAAAAATTCCCAGTTTCTGAAATATTTTTAAAGATCCAACTTACTGTAACACTAGACATATCTTAATGTTTGAATGACAGTGTATTCTAATTCAGAGCAGCAATTCAGTATACTTTCTTTTATTAATTATTTAAAGACTTTTACAGTCTATTCACATGGTGCAAATGAGAAAGGTCTTAAAAAAGCTCTTAACATGAATGGAGATGATCTAAATATAGTGTGATGTATTAATAAGACTAGAAGGGATGAATCAATCAATGAGCCATTTTTTGTCGATAAGCTCTAATTGGTAAAGCACTGAACAATATACATTTCTGTACTCCTATTTACCATTGTATCAAATCAAAGAACTCCTACCATTTTCAGTCTATAATAGATTCGTCAAAATCTGATGTACTTTTTTCAATTTTTTTGGAGATATCAATTAAGGCTTATGGATATTTGCTTTGGTGCATTAATGGGGACTATCCTGTAAGTAATTTGTTTTGGTCGAACTTGAAAATGCTAGGTCTATCAAATAAACTGCAACACATTTATTTTCTCTTTCATGTCTTTAAGTGCTTAGGGGAAAAAATGGTTATGTCAAAATCGGTATTGATCAGTACAAAATCTGATCGGTGAATCTCTAAAGTCTAGCATTATCACAGTGGCTTTGCGTATTTCACATCACAAAATCAGATTATATTAAACGTCTTTAATCGGTGAAGTGATTTTTTAATTTTTTTAAACAATGTTAACATAAATATGTGCTGTCCTGTGTGTTGGAACTGAAACCAAGAAATTCCACAAACTCAAAGGTAGAATTTTCAGTCAAAAATTATGAGGTCTGCAGAGACACTTACTTAAAATAATTGATGGTGAGAAGAGACTACAATCTGACAATACTCAGTTATCCACACACATAATGGTCCCAGGCCAGGCCTGAACATAATCCGTCCGTCCTTTTGAGAAACCAGGGAAAGCTGTGAGACATGTAAACACAACAACAATCAACCAAACTGCATGTTGACAGTAAGCACATTGCTTTACCTGTCAATCCTTCTACACATGTGCAGCCACTTACCTCATAATCTCAGTTAACCAAGCATTAAGAAGCGCAGTGCCAAGATGGAAGTGAAGATTATTTATCTCTTCAGGTTCAACCCTTTACACCTCAGCACACTGAGATGGTTGCAGAAAGGGGTTTTAAACCTGACTGCTTGTGATTCGGTCTGTTTCAACTTGTGTTGTTGAGACCCAATGTTAGCATGCAGACTCTTAGGTGGGAGAAGATCATGCATTCATTCATTTTCCACAAGGAGTCCAATGGAGGTTCTGGGTATGATTGCTTTAGCTTCCAGTAGAAACAATGGACTGGTAGTTATTTTGACAAAGTATTTCAGTTTTTTTGCTTTGTTTTAGTTTAATTTTTTTTTAAATTTATTTACTTTAAACATTTGGCATGTAGTATCTTTGTGAACTGCAGTTTTGTATTGATACTATGCCTTTTTTTCTAGAATGTTTGGTTTTTTTGCTTTCTGTAGATCTATATTCTTAAACTATGCTTTATGCCCATAGAATTTAAAATTCAGAGATAAATTCAATGATGAGTTTATTTTATCAAAGGTATTATTTTGACCACCTGGTAGGAGTTTTGCATTTGGATTATTGCTACCGTTTCAAAACAATATCTGCAAATATCAATTCTGTGTTCATACATTTACTTTTTTCACCCTGTTTTAGTAGAAATTGTATGAGACATTATTTTTTACACATATTTAGGTTGCTTTCTCATTGTGGTACAGAAATAGGTCTGACAATTCAATGCATTTTGATATTAAAGAATGTTGAATGAATTTAAAAGCAAATGATGCTGTTTTAAAAAAGAGAAAGCTAGAGAGACAGAAAGAGAGAGAATGAGAGAGCGAGATAAAATGTGTGTTTAACCCATCTACCACACATTCCTTCTTGGAGAGCAGAGGTGATTGACCCAGAAATTAAAATACAATTCCTTCAGGCATTGATGCTCTTATTGCTTCTAGGACTCATAACACTGATGATGTTCATCATGTCACATTAAATTCTTAAGAAAAAAAGGTGTCATGCTAAATTTGCTTTTTTTTCTAGATTGGATACTCTTTTTAGATTTACACCTCAGTGAATTTTTTTCTTAAAAGGTGAGTTTTGTTAACAAAGACCTACTTTAGTGCTAACTTAGTAATTGCTGATGCTTTTGTCTCAGATGCCCAATTGTCTCAGAGTCACAATTCATGCCAGTTGTAGATGTTTACTTGAACACCAGATTGAGTATTTGTCCCTCCTTTGCTTTAGATTTTTGTAATTAAATGTTAAACTTCACATTGATTCTAAAATTTGTGATAGTTTTAGCTGCATGTGGGACCCAAAATGAATTTTTCTGAGGTCCCCATAAATTATTGTTCTGCCCCTGCTGCGATCCTCCTGACATTTCCCCTTGGCTTTTTAGTGTTTAAAAGGTTCAAATTGCGTTCAGTTTTTTTTTTTTTTGCAAATTTTATTCTGCCCCCTGTTTATTTTGGAGAAGACACAGAGAAGAGTGCGCCACTGCGTGTGCGCCTCAGTGCGAGGCTTAAAAGCTTGTAAACCTGCAGTCAGCGCAATCAGAGGCTGGACTGCACTCTCACACTGACAACCATGCATCACCAATTCAAAGCAGATTACACATCCTATTTAAAATACATTGACATGTATCATTGCATTATGCCATAGCAATAATACTAAAGCATGTATGTAGAGTTTGATAGAAACTACATTCACTTTTAAATTAGGTTTTTGAGAAGTTTGACAAAATAACAGTTAGGCCTATGCTCCACATTACATAATTTCCACCTTGGCTAATTAATCCCAAGGTAGATGTTTCGCACTGCTTATCAGGCTATGTGATTAATTAAAAGCAACAGTTGTACGCACATATGGATGGATGAAAAGGGGGGAAAAACACCATTAGCACTCCGTTACACCGCTTTGGAGGCAGCATTTAGTAAACATTATAAACCCTGGATTATCTTTATGTATCCTTCTGGCTAAGTAAAGATTTGTCATATTAAAGAAAATTATCTATAGATGACACTGCTAGAGCACCATAGGAAGTATAAACTCCAAAAGATGCAAGGGGAAATTTTAAACGCACCTAGTATCAAAGAAAAGTAAACAGAAAACTCACCAGTATCCACGCGAAAACAGTTGTTTGTTAGGGGGATAAATGTTAAGACATGACACCGCCCGAAGCGTTGAGATGGTGGACAATCCGCGCGCGCTCTCGCAACCACTGGCTTATTGCGCGCGAACAGGGCGGCTAATTCCCCGAGCAGTCCACGCAGAGAAGAAGGAAGGTGTGGGGCATATTACTGAGCCATCATGTGTGTATGTGAAGCAGCAGGGAAAGAAGAGCTTACAGGTGATCAGACTCTACCTCTGCTTCTATCTATCTATCTATCTATCTATCTATCTATCTATCTATCTATCTATCTATCTATCTATCTATCTATCTATCTATCTATCTATCTATCTATCTATCTATCTATCTATCTATCTATCTATCTATCTATCTATCTATCTATCTATCTATCTATCTATCATTAATTGTTAGCTCTGTTGCTAATAACTATTTTATAGCCCCTTTTAACCAAAAGGTCAGCAGTTATTCTTCTACTTCATTTAAGAAGGATAGAGAGGGTTACGTTTGACTATTCCAACACAAGTCCACATCATTGTCCATCCTTTAATGTACTTAACAGTGACCAGGAGTTGCTTTTCTACAGCCAGACTTTATTAGACTCATCTGTTTAAAGCATAGGTTTCAAGTAAAACTCCTAGTAGGGCTCACCAAAACTCTGCATGTCTACATTTGTGATTGCATGACCAACAAAGCTTTTGTTATGGCAACTAGTTACCATTTGCTGTACTTTTCTAAATATTTCAGTGAGAGATAACACCACTATAACATTTATTAGAAAACCTTTTACACAACTACACCAGGGTTTCTATTAAACGTGATTGGAATGTATATATATATATATATATATATATATATATATTTTTTTTTTTGCCAGTTGTTTGTTGATTCTTACGTTGTGTGTGAATTGTGAGACAGTTATTTTTTGTTTTTGGGCATGTGCACCGACTGATGGCACCCTTTGAATTTCGTTGTCCTTGTGACAATGACAATAAAGATTTATCTTATCTTATCTTATCTTATCTTATAAGTACAATATATTTGAATGTAAAAACTTCAGTTTAAAGATTGCAGTAAGCCTTTACCACTTCTGTGTTGGGATGTTTATTTGACCAAATTAAAATCATCTTAAGTAAAAATAATACTACAGACAGGACTGTACAGTAGCTTAGGTGGTAGCACTGTCCTGGTCTGCAATATTAGCTTCTTTCTGCATGAAGTTTGCATGTTCTCCCATTCCATGTGTAGGCTTTGTCCCAAAGATACAAAAACATAGCTGTGTGATTACTCTGAATTTTTCTTAGATTTAAATTTGTGCATGAATGTTGTTTTTCCTCTGTGTCTCTCTGTTCCCTTGTGATGGAATAGCAACCAATCCAGAGTGTACAAAGTCTATTGCCCAATGAACCCTGGAGAATGGCACTATTACCCCCGCAATCCTGTAAGGACAAGCGGGTAAAGTCAATGGATGGATGTTGGTTGAAATATCAGGCACCTCTAACGATGGAAGCTTATAAAAACTCCCAGCATCAACTTTTACAAACATATTTTAAAAAAGAATGCACAATGCAACAAGCTAAACTTGCAGAAACTGTGAGGTTTGTTTTATTGGTATAGTATTTGTGTTTCTCGATGGGTACATTTTGCTTGGTTACACACAAAGCATCTACATTTAGCAAACTGTTATTGTCTCTCTAGTTGCAATGTTTGGACACACAGTCGCATGTAGTTACAGACTGGACAGTGTGGTGGCTGCGTGTGCCATTGGCGCACAAGACGGGCACGCTGAGAGGCTCTGTCTTCACGGCTGCACAACACACACACTCCTGCTCTACGGCAGCACTCTGCAGGGAGTACATAGATTTGCTGCGACATTTGCCCTGAAAGACAGACAGACAGATAAACAGGATTGACTCATGCATAAGCACCACAGGCCAGACTGAACAGGTGGAAGGGCGAAGGAAAAAAAAAATGTAACTTTAAAGGCCAAACCAAGGGCAGAATGTTAAATCTGTCTATGCTGTCTCACCTCACAGTAGTGCAGCTCAATCTGTTGCTCTGATTGGCAGTCATCCACTTTGACATAGTTGAGTGTTCCCGCTGTCCTGCGGCACTCTGGCTCATTACCTGTGCGCATGCATTTGTTTTTTTAAAAAAAAATTTGATCATTCAAATTTTCTCATAATAATCCAGTCTTGGAAAAAGAATCACTTACAAGTCTCACAGCAGGTTTTACCAATTTGGTTGACTTTGCCCTGTCAAAGACAACACACAAGTAAAACATCTGAATGTAACTTAGTGTTGAGAAAGGAAAAATAATAGCGTAATAAAAGGTCAGGGAGCTGTACCCCTTGATCTAGGCAGGCTTGGCGGTTAAAAGGAGGGCAGGTGGTCTGTTTGGTCTCCAGGACAAGATCTCCTCTGCTGTTCACACCACAAGCATACAAGTAACAGCCATCCTCATGGGTTGAGTTGACCTGATAAGTTTATCACAGATGCATATAAGATCGGGCATTTTGATTCATGTCCTTTCCTATAAACAGTTCATGTGCTTGTTACCTACACCCTTAAGGATGTTTTATTTCTTTAAATTTATGTGAAGAATGGGAAGAAAGGTGGCTTGCAGGAGAAGCCATGGTGGCATAAAACAAATATTTGCCCCCCCTACATATTCCTTTGTTTTTAGCTTTTTTTGTCAGAATTGAATATTTCAGATCATCTAAACAAATTTTATTATCAGACTGTAAAGCAAACAGAAAATAGCAGTCGCTATAGGACCATTTTTTTTACATTGAGGGTAAAAGTTGTTAAACTAACCTGGCCCTAATTATGTAATGTAATAAGTTATTTGTCACTCATGCTAGAAGAATTTTGGCCAACTCTTCTATGCAGTATTGTCTTATTTTACCCAAACTGAAGTGGTTGTTTTGGTTTTTTTTCCTCGCTTGAACAGCTTGTTTAGAAATCCCACATCTCAATCGGACTTGAGTCTGGGTCACTCCAAAATGTTCATGTTGTTTGCTTGCTGATGTGCTTTGGATCATTGCGATGTCCTGAGCCTTAACACAAGCCTGTTACAGGACAGGACATTCTCTTTCAGAATTTTTCATGACTTCACCAACAATGCAAGTAGTCTCTGTCCTGAAGAAGCAAGTCATCTTCTTCAGGAGATGACTTGCTTCTCCTGATTCAGATTTGGAAGTTTGGCTGTTTTTGCTGCTGTTTTAAACTTTAACCCCTGTGATGCACCAGAATGAGACAGTCTGTTTTCTGTCCCATTCTGGTGCATTATCACAGGAAGAAGACCAGGACGTCTCCACATCTGACTTATGATGGAGCAAAGACAAAGCTTAACTGTTTTTCCTGTTTGTTTGTTTTTTTACCGACAATAAAATAATTTCTATTGTAAATGTAAAACTTAACAGATAAGAAGGCTGTAGAACATTAACATTAAGAAGGCTGTAGTAGGTTGTTGAACTACTTTTAGTTGCAATGTGGTTTTAATGGAAGTTGTACAACTGACGCAGACAGTAGTTAATGACAAGGAGCTGAACTTTAGAAGTCAGTAAACATAAATTAAATAAAGAGCACAATTCTGCAGGGCAGAGGAAATGTGCACAACAAATTGTGAAGCTGAGATATCGAGCTCTGGGTATAAAAATTTAGGAAATCATAATGGACACACGACTACAGCACTGTAATAAATTTTAAGCCCTTTAACCTATAAACAAAAGTCCAAAAGCTGCCTTAAAAATATGAGTGAATTCAACTTTCAGACATGAGTTAAATCCATGCTGACAAGAATAAAATAGTCAGGAGAGCAGTTTTCAACTATAACTTTGGAAAACACATAAACCAGTGTTTTGAGTAAACAACTCATTATAGCAAATTGAGCTGGAGAGATTAAGTAGGTGCATTTAACCTATGGGGACTGTCAGTTTTACTGTGAATTATCTCTCTTTCATTTTTCCTCTTCGACTTGTTTTTCCAGGTGATAGGGTCAAAGTGGTGGGGAAAAACATCCTAATTGAAAATGTGTTAAAGAAAAAGGTTTTAACAAACAAAACTTTATCTAAACATTTTTTTGTTTATTATATACTATGTAGCACATGTATCAACGCCATCTTCTCCATATAATACCCACTTGCAGACTGGTAAGTTTTCCATCTGGCTTCTGTATGAAGCAGGCAGTGGCAACACAGCGTCCACAGCAACTGTCTCCCTCCTTCTGCATTGCGTATCCCTTGCAAAAAAAATAAATTGTTAGCTGTTATTTTAATGACATAAAACAACGTTAAGGGCAGCCTCTGTTTAATGATGAGCAGAGAGGAAATGTAGTCAGAACCTAAGAGCACCTCTTATGAAAGCGATGGACATTTGAGTTTATTAATAAGTTATGTAGAGGACGGGAAACAGTGATGGTCAAAATGGAAAATGATGACGTAAGGAGTTACCCTGGGGCAGGATGGACAGCTGGCTTGCTTGCATGACAGTTTGTATTTCTTCACTGCTCCGTTCTCCACTGTGCACTCACAGTGTGTGCACATATCCACCATCACTCTTTCGCCTGCCTTCATAAATATACATACAGTATTTAAAACCAGAGTACAGAAAGCGCTGTCCACATTTTATTGCTGTGGATGACTTACCCCTATCACAGTATGATTGAGAACACAAGCATCCATTCGTGCTGGTGAGAGAAGAGCAGAAAAGCATATTTTTTTTTCAGTTCTCTGAATGTTATGTCAACTCTGTCAATTTATAAGGAGTCTAAGTTACCTAGCTTGATCTGTAAAAGCTATTTAAGAGGTCAAATCAGGATAACTGGCTTTAAGAATGCAGCAATGTAATGGAGACATCTGCAGGACACCGTGTGCAACTGCAATTTAACCAGGCAAGTTTCAGTAAGTTAAATATTTTAAGAAGATATTTAAGACCATTTACGTTTTTAACATACATGAATTAAAAATAACTTAAATTAACTTAGTGACTTGAAAATTACAACCAAATATATATCTTAAGCAAGATGACAAAAAACAGCTAATTTGATGTGCAATTTAGTGTTCTTTTACACCGAAGGTACATAAATTTAATGAGCATAACCTTAATTTTCAAACCCATTATTAATATACTAAAATCCCTGCTTTCCAGTTAAACCTTATTAAATAGAACATGCTACAATGCCGTTTCACAATCATATAAATAAAAAGATTTTTCTTTACTGACAAATATAGGCTGTATGTATGCTGTTCCATTACATCTGGTTCAAAACTGATAGTAATTCAGAAAAAGAGCATTACACCATTAATCAAACGAGTGCTAGTAGTGTGATGATCTTATTGTTTCATGACTTAGACCACTTGCCATATATTATGGAGGCATGAATTCTGCTTTCTATTAGAAAATCTTAAAGAGAATGTCAGGCTATCAGTTGGGACTTTAAGCTCAAGCAAAACTAAGAGACAATGATCACACCAGCAAGTATACCTCTGGATAAAAAAAAAAGTTGTGTTGTTGTTAAAGTCTGAATTCAAATCCTGCTAAGTTTCTGTGAAATTACTTTTAACAGGCCACTAAAGATCTAACACCCTTCAATGTGGCTGAATTTAAAAATAATATTTCAAAGTAGAGTTCCAATTCTTATTATAAGATAAGTAGTATTTCAAAAGAGCAGAATAAATCTTATGGTTTTTGAACAATAACATATTTGTTGTTAATCTGTTGCCAAGAGTTGAGTACGTTTTGTGGTAACCACGTCCTACGACGTAAACATCTGAATTGTACTTTTGCAAAATTTACAAACTGTAAATTTCTTGTGTCTAAGCAGATAAGCAGCATTTCAAAAGAGCTTATGTTTTATAAACAATAATATTACTTGTTATTAATTTGGTGTTAAGAAACAAGCATTTTATTCTGGTAACGAACTGCCACGAAGTATAAACCCAATTTTTAATTTAGTGTTGAATGTCTGTTTTATAATATATTCACCAACTATGACAAAAACAAAAAAATCACTTTTCTGAAAAATTCACTAACAGCACAATTCTTGTTATAAGATAAGTAGTATTTCAAAAGAGCAGATGAAATCTTATGGTTTTTGAACAATAACAATATTTGTTGTTAATCTGTTGCTAAGAGATTAGCACGTTTCCTGGTAACCAAGTGCCATGAAGTAAACATCTGATTTTTACTTTTTCTAAATGTACAAACTATAAATTTCTTGTGTCTAAGCAGATAAGCAGCATTTCAAAAGAGCTTAGGTTTTATAAACAATAATGAATTTGGTGGTAAGACATGTAAAAGTAAAAATCAGAAGGCAGTGCATTAACATTAGCACAAACATTAACAGTTCACTCACTGCCCACATTAGCTGTAGCTTTCTCCCTAAAATAAGCTTTTTAGCTATTTTGTTTATTTATTAGCCACGTTTAGCACACTGAATGGAGGAAGTCAATGTAAGACAATATGCTAGTTATACCTCACATGCCACTGGCACCATTTAGGCTAACATTAGCATTTTGGCTATTTTTAGCTTACACACTAATTTTAACATACTGAATGGAGTAAGTCCATGTTACTCAACATGCTTGTGACTCTCCACATGTTATTGAGTACATTGTGTCTTACTTTAGCATTGATGCTGATGTTTAGCATCAGAACGCTGGGTTCCAACCGACGGGCATACTTTGGCAGGCCCAGTTTAAATGTCTTAAGAAATTTTCTAGTTTTTAAATGTCATTCAATTTTAAGACCTTTTTAGCCTCAAACCCTGTTTACATCAGCTACACAAGTCATTCATGTACAATTTCATAGATGATCAGAGTTCTAACTCATGTTTTCTGCCAATGTTGGTGTGTATGTGTGTGTGTGTATGTGTGTGTGTTTACCACAGTGGCAGCGGGGGCAGCAGTCCTGAGTGTCGCAGCGAAGCTCACTTCCCAGCGGACAGCTTGTAGTCTCCATACTGCCACAGCTGACATTTGTTGTAGAGATAAACACCTCGTCTTTCACTTTCTTACACTCATTTTCGACACATTTATCATGTGCCGACAGCCACTTCTCACCCACCTACATTCAGAGAAAGTGAAGCAAACCAATCAAAATATTCTGCGTTATTTTGGGGGGACACCACTGATTCTTTTAGGTAGAAAGACAAAAAAGCACAGTTTTATAAAGTATTTAAGCAACCTACATACCCTTCTGAGCTTTCCTCCAATGACTGTGTCCCCTCGCATTGCTCCCTCAGTCTCTATGCAGCTGGCTGGTGTACAGTCTCCACAGCAACTCCCTTTTCTCTCAGTGTATGTAGATCCCTGAAATTTGTTAAACATTTTTAGAAAACATTCAATAACTGTGCATATTTTTCACATTTAGTGCTGCCTGACCACAGGACAGTTCCGATTGCAGACAGGTGGGCTGCACTGGGCGACATGGAGCGATGTGTCTCTGTCCTTCAGCTCTGTGCATCGACACTTCTCGCATCCTTCCTCCCACTCACTGCCCACTGGATGAACCACTCCACCGACTACACACACCTGGAGACACACATTGGCCACACAGTAAATGAATTCTCCAGTGTGTCCAGGAGTGCCACATTCAGAGAACTCACCTTGTCAGGTTGGCAGAGGATTTCTGTGCAAGCGCAGTCATTGGTAAAGGACGATGTGACAAACCCAGTGGGGCAGGAGTGGGTGGAGTTCTGGCAGTTACATGTACATTCAAAGGAGTCACAGCACTTTGTCTTTTTTGTGGACAGCTGGCGGTGGGCTGGACAGTCAGGGGGGTCTTGTTGGGAACACTCTTCCTTTTTGCACACTAGATCAGAGAAAGAGAAATGTGGCATAACAAAAAAATCACACCTAGAGCGTCATCTGTTTAATGCTTGCATGCGTTGTAAAAGAGACCATCAGCCTACCGCACTCATGAATAGGCTGGCATTCGCCGGGGTTTTTCAGAACCACTGTTTGACCGTCCTCACAGCGAGGGACATCAGGCAGATCACAGTTCACCAGATCACACACTGAGGTCACAAGGTGAGACTGAGGTCAGCAGTTAATACATTAGTATAAACCATATTATTTATGGGATATTTCATAATTAATTCATCATTAAATATTAGTAATTCTAGAAAGGTCTTAACTATTCATACACTTCACAGAAAAGTTTGATATTTTTGGGATTCCATTACTGTTTTCAAAAGTGTATCTGCTCTACTTCTCTTACTTTGAAAAGCTACTGTAAGATCCCATGTTGAAATAAAAACATTAACATATTTTTATATACATGAATATCCATACATACCGCACTCGTACTCAGGGCAGCACTTGGATTCTTTCTTCTCCTGCAGGATCTCACAAGGTCCGCACACTGGAGCTAAACACACACCCATGCTAATTTAAAAGGCTGACAAAAGTTTAGCTGATGAAGCAAGTGGAAGTAAAAGTAGATAAGAACCTTTGACATCATTGCATGGTCTGGCAGTGCAGTTGATATGTTGCTGGTCCAAACACATGCAAATCAAACATGGGTTGTCATCTGGCACCCAACTCTGCATATGCTGTTTAAACAGAGGGAAAACATGTTTCCTTTCCATTTAGAAATAAACAGCAGAGGGCAGTAGGATCACACATTTGGGATGTGAGCTTTTCTGTAACACTACCTTATATTCCAGGGGTGCACAAATATTATGAAAAGATGCAATTACAGTATTATGGGTGAATATTGTGGTTACTATATCAATTGCAATCAAACAAATGTTTGTTGATTGTCATCTTCAGAACTTTTCAATGGCGTCTTTTCAATCCACCAGCACATTCCTTCAAGTTTTGGACAAGAAAGGCATCTATTTTCATCCAACTGGGTAATTATGCTTTTCCCTATCTTAGTTTGAGCTTTCCTTTACAACTACAATATTGCACACATTAAAACAGGGATTCCAATGATTACTAAACATTTTGTCCAGTTTTACCATAATATCTTAATGATCTCTGATTCTTCTTGGGCTTTCAGTCCTTCATGTCTCACCGCATATGTGTGTCCTTGATGATCCACACACTGTCTGCAGGATTCCGGAGAGACGCATTTTCCGTGATGCAAAACCGTCCCTCCGGTGCAGAAGCAGCCCTCTGTAGGTGTCGCCATACATGATGACTCGTTGTGCCGGGTAGTCGACCAGTCGCCTGGCAATGCCTGTATACTGCCACAGTCCTCCACACATCCTGTCCAACATGCATCATACTCCATAGCGTTTGGACAATTCAGTGCTGCACAACAGAACAGAAGAAGGAGTTAGGATCCACCTCCAAGAGTTAAGATGTTTGTAATAAACTAAGGGTTATGCACAGTGACTTACGGCAAAGATGAGGGCTCCTCCAATCCACACACACACCACTTTGTTTACAGAGGCGTGCATAGGCTGATATTATCTCACACACATCTGACTCATCACACGCCTGCTCTTCACACTTGATGAGGAAAACCTGGACAGCAATATAGGCGTGGCATTTTTCAAACACCTCAGAACGTAAGGCTTGACATCCCATTGCCACTCCAGACACGCACACCGCCTTCCGTTTGGGCAAACACACACCACCATCTCCGGCCACAGTCCAGTCCGAGATGAAGGCCGGCTGGTCGGTGGTTGTGCTGCCATTACGGAAAGACAGGACATTAACCTTCGCCTCCCCACATGCACCTGTGAGAAAGGTATAGACAACACAGCTCAAAAGTAACACGGCCAAAACCAAAAGGGACAGGAAGACACACTTTTCGCTTCCGATAGTTTGCATAAAGCTGTGAGCAAATGGCTCGCCGGTTCTGTTACCGCAGAGTCCAGCAGTGTGCCCACTGGTTTCCGAACTGAGCAAGGTGATGGTAAATTCATTGCTTTGAGGGGTAAAAGTCAAAACGTAGCCTTGATCTGATTTCAGCTGCAGCATCACTCCTCCGTAGCGCACCACCTCCAGACCAGAATGTCGCCAAGGCAAGGCAAGCTCTTCTCGACCAATCATGGCCTGTTTGTGGAGAGAGCAAATAAGAGCTTTTGCAGGAAGTGCAAACATTTTGATAAACTACAAAAACTGATTATTTTATTGAAGTCAGAATCAATAACACAGATTGATTCTGTGTTATTAATGCATAGTTTTGAAAGCCATGCATCATTTTCCATTTTCTACATAATTATACATTCCTTTGTCTATGCAACACGTAAACCCAAATAAAATAGTTTCTGTTTTAACTTGAAAAAATTTGAGAAAAAGAGTTGTTCTAACTATTTCAAACACATACTGTACAGATTACCGTAATGTCATCCTTCAGCAGCAGTGTGTATGGTCCATGGGTCACCTCCATGGATTTCATGCAGATCTGGCTGTATTTTGCTGAGTCTTGACAAGGTCCGGTGTGAAGTTTGACCTCTGAGCCTTCGCTGTTGCCTTTACTGACCGTTAGAAGTGTATAGGAGCACAATCCCTCTCCTTCCAACCTGAGAGCTAGGCCATCGTACCTCACTACATGGTTTGTGGAGCTGCCCATACATATGCCTATATACACACACAAGGGAAAAGGGGAAGGAGGAGTCAAATATATGGTCCAATTTGGCCTGGGATGCTTGCCCTTCTTATTAACAGTTAGCAGGTGGGAAATGATGTGCTTGTTATACAGAGAGGCAAAATATCAAAGTGCAAGTTCTTTATTACACATACAAGGACATTCCCAGCGGCAGCCACAGGCCTCCTCTACTCTGACAGGGGGCATGTTGTTTCTGCATGCTGGCGGCTCCAGTCTGTCACAACTGATTTTGTGATTCTGAACCGTCACCGCTCCACTGGGGTGGCACAAGACAGAATGGCAGCCATCGTCAAGCAGCCACGATTCACCAGGCTGCAACAAACAGATGACTGATTACAGAAATGATTACAAGTAATTGTAAATTGGCTTTGAAAACGATCCAGCCATATTACAAACCTTCCTCTCATTTCCGTTATCATCAACACACAGTCCTGGTGGACCAGCTAAAAATAACCAAGCACATTTTTATTACTGCCTTTAGTTATTACTATAATCTAAAATGCAGACTTATTTTCTACAAAAAAGAGAAAACACCTCTGCAGATTCTCTCCGTGTAGCTTTTGTCCAGAGTTAAAAATATTCTTAACTGGTCCATGTTGTTTAGATGCAGAGTATTGTCTTGGTTGCCGTGGTGACCGAGTACACTAAGGTCATTGCTGTCATAGTTTGGCCCAACTCCAATGGGGAACACTGACACACCTGGAAAGTAACTACAAGCAGTGAGACTCTGTCATGTCAGGAAGATTTTAACTGTTTTAATAGTAGCCAGGTTACCTGCTGCAAGAGCCTCATTAGCTGCCTCTTTAATATCATCAGTTGATTTTTCTGTCATCACCATCACGACTACCTTCGGGACACCAACTCTCCCACCGCTGACAGATGAGATGGATGCCTGCACAGCGAATTTTACAGCTGACCCTGCAAATGGAAGGAACAGTTAGTGTACATCCAGCTTGACCTGTTTCCAGTTACCTCCAAAACCCTCAGATGTCAAACAATGGTTCCATGAGGAAACCAATGTCCTCATACATACCCAGTTCTGACAGCACAGAGATTAATGTTAATTACCTAATGCTGGAGCTCCAGCAGTCCTGGTTGGGATGCCTTCCACCTGCTTCAGAAGGTCTGACTTGCTTTGATGACTGTTCCACATGAACTCAGCTGTGTTTATGTCTCCA